>NC_047085.1:20891349-21516349 GCF_902459505.1 Geotrypetes seraphini | reverse complement strand
TCTTTTTCTACTGATAAAAAGGGTGAGAAAGTGGCACCAACTCTGATCCTGGTAGAACCACTAGAGGTCTGTGCAGGTCCTTAAAAAGCAGAGCCTTATGGTCCCCACATAAAATTTAGAGCAATCTGGAGCACTAACTTGGTAACTGCATCCAGAGACCACCCTCTCACACTTTTCAAAGTAAAATCTAGAGCAGGTGCCAGATTTCCCTTTACAGTTCAAGGGGAGGGGTGGTATTTGAGAAAGATTAAGTGAAAAATTGTCTCTTGGTTTTGCTAAGTCTAAAAAAAAATGAGTTTTATATTGATTTACATCTATTCTTGCCTTGTTCTCTCAGCCAGAACAGATCACAGATAAAAAAACATAATGTACTTATTTTTTTAATAAAATGCTGGATAGATCCTTAGCCCCAGGACTAGAACAAAATGACTTGGAAAAAAAATAGCTGTTATTTACAGTTTACTTATATTTTGATATATCATTTATATGCAGATGATCTGGTCATTCTTCTTTTTCAGGTGTGGATTGGCAGCAGAGGAATATCACAAGGCAAATTGAAAGGGAAAATCTATGTGGTACATGCTGAGAAAAAGAGTGTAGAAAAAGAGTTGGTAGCTCATGCAGACATTGTGAAGTCATTGTGTTCTGCAGAGGACAGATATGTTCTTAGTGGATCTGGAAGAGAAGATGGAAAGATTGCTATTTGGAAAGTGTAATAGGCCTAATTGTTGTCATTTTAATTTTCCATTGTTTCTATGTATGAAGAAGAGACCTGTGAGTTTTTGAAAAGCTCACATATGCCACCATCATTAAAATAATTATATGGGTTAAAGAAAAGGTAATGAAACTACTTTGTTTACCATGATAAAGTAAAAAGTATGCTTGTATGTTTTCGTTGATTACTGCCTAAGAAAAAAGTACTCAAGCTTTTTAAGGTAAAACTACATTCATACTACCTTCCCTGACTCAGCCTAAGTGGGAATGTCTCATTTTCTCATGTAAAAATGAACATATTAGGAGTAATATTCTATAAAGGAAAGTAGATACCTACTAGTGTAACCAAGTATAGGTGCTTAGTTACAAGCACATACACCAGCCATAGAGCTGAGGGGTAGGTGTAGACACTTCTGTTCTGGTGATATAATATAGAATACAGTTATGTGTACATAAGTTTGACCCAGACACTGCCTTTGTGTATGCCCACCTATAAAGTATGCACTTTCATAGATATGTATATAGTTCCAGAATAGCCTATTGGCATATATTAAATACCTTCAATTATTCAGTGTACCACACTATCTCTCCCAATATTCATAGGCTGTTGCCAAATTGAAAAATATATACTATGGAATTCAAGTGTCTGCTAGTATCACCTTCAAAACTAATCTCAGTGAATTAGCATATTACAGACTATCATCGGTCCAATTGTCTATTAGTTAAATTTCTAACAAACTTTTCTAAGGAGTTTTTTTGTTATAATTTTATAAGATTTTTCTTTTTGATTTTGTAACAGCCTATGAATATTGGGAGAGATACTATTGGCATATATGCCAGTATTCTGAAGATTGATGCATATAAATGTAAGCGCCTACATCTCAGTTGTGAAACGGTGCACCTTCTTTTACCTATATACAGGATGGACAATAGTCAAAAGTCCATTTCTGCAGTTCAAACTGTTTCTGTATGGACAGAGCTTTGATTATTTCATACCCATACAAAAATTCAAGTTTTCCTCTTGACAAGCAGAATGAATCAGCCACACAGGTAGTAACCTCATCCAACAGCTACTTAGGGCTCCTTTTACTAAGTTGTGGTAGTGTTTTTAGCATGCGCTTCAGATTAGCACGCACTAACCCCCACACTACGCGGAAAAACTAACGCCAGCTCATTGGAGGCATTAGCGTGTAGCGCGCGGTAAAACCGCTAGTGCAGCTTAGTAAAAGGACCCCTTAGTAGCTTTTTAGAGCTCCTATATTTTTTGAGCATGTGCAGACAATCCCTCATGTGCCATCCCTGTACATCAAGGGTCTCAGTCCCTCCTTGAGGGCCGCAATCCGGTCGAGTTTTCATGATTTCCCCAATGAATATGCATGAAATCTATGTGCATGCACTGCTTTCAGTGCATATTCATTGGGGAAATCCTGAAAACCTGACTGGATTGCGCCCTCAAGGAGGGACTTTGAGATCCCTGCTGTACATATACCTGTTTTTTTTTCTGCTCAGCTGACCAAGTGTAAAAATAGTTCTGTCTCCTCCATACTATACATTTCACCTAATTTTTTCACAACTTTGTCATAACATTTTTTCTTTTCACAAACAAAATATTTGATTTAGCTTCTTTTGTCTTCATTAGGTTTGTGACAAAGCCAGGATTCAGAATTTACCTAGCCTGTGATAATATTATACAATACAATCTTTATTTATATACCGCCAATACCTCATGGAAGTTCACAGCAGTTTACAAAAAAATTAATTATCTAATACAACATTATGAACAGGTTATCTTAAAGTTATATCTTTTTTAAGTACAAATTCTTCAAACAGATAGATCTTTAGATTTTTTTGGGAACTCTTAAAGTTAATTTGGTGATTAATTCTACTAGATAGAGTTTTCCACAGTTTGGCTACTTGCAAATCCTGGTGTATTTTATATTTTTAATATCAGGAAAAAGAAAGGTATGGTTTTGCCTTAAATTCAAAGTTTACTTTTTGGAGAATTAAAAAGTTGAGGTATGTAATCTGGAGTGTCCCCAAACCGAGTATTGAATAATATACAAAATAATTTATAATGGATCCTAGCTTCCACTGGTAGCCAGTGCAGCTCTAGTAGATAAGGTGTGATCCTATCACTCTTTTTCGGATTGAAAATTAGTTTTATAACCGTATTTTGAAGGGTTTGAATTTTTTTAATTATTGATTTAGGAAAGTCTAAAAATGTAACATTGCAATAGTCCACTAAGGACATGAATAATAATTGCACCAGTAAACGGAACTGATGATCAAATTACTTTCTTAACCTTCTGAGTTTTCAAAAAGACCAAAAGATTTTTTGATTAATATGTTGACATGTGGTAACAAAGAGAGATTGGTATCAAAGTGTAATCCCAGAATTCTGATTAATGAGACCAGAGTATAATATTATTTATTGATAACACTTTGACTTCAATTCCCATCGTTGGATGATTTATTAAGCATAAATTCATTTTATCTTTATTTAATTTTAATTGATAGACCGTCATCCAGTTCTTTATCAAATTCATACAATTGCTTACTTTAGATTTGATATGATCTAGGGAACAAGAGAAGAGGATAAGAACCATGATATTGTCTTCATATGTAAAAGAAATAAATTTAGATTTTTCCAATGTATAACCTAATGAGTGCAGAAAAATATTGATAAGAGTTTCTCCTGTGGGCATAAATGTGCCGTCTCTGTGAGGGCCACATGTACGATGAAAGAAACTGCTACAACTATAGTAGGGCGTCTCCAATGGCTTAAAGGAGCTAAAGACACATATTGGCAGAGTTATTAGTAACAGCTACTGTGAAGGGAAGGATGATGACCCCTCCCCCCCCACTCCATAGGGGCCACTAGTTGAAAAGAAAGGAGTAAATAGACAGATAGACAAGGGTGACTAGGTTGATATTGTATATCTGGATTTTCAGAAGATGTTCGACAAGGTTCCACATGAACGACTACTTCGGAAAATTGTGAGCCATGGAATCGAGGGTGAAATACTCACGTGGATTAAAAACTGGCTGAAGCATAGGAAACAGAAAGTGGGGTGAATGGACAATACTCGGACTAGAAGAGCATCACCAGTGGGGTACCGCAGGGCTTGGACCTGTGCTCTTCAACATCTTTATAAACAAACTGGACATAGGTACGACAAGTGATTAAATTTGTGGACGATACAAAGTTATTCAGAGTAGTGAAGACACAGGGGGATTGCGAAGATCTGCAACGTGACATAATCAGGCTCGAGGAATGGGCATCGACATGGCAGATGAGGTTCAATGTGGATAAGTGTAAAGTGATGCATGTCGGTAACAAAAATCTCATGCACGAATACAGGATGTCCGGGGCGGTACTTGGAGAGACCTCCCAGGAAAGAGACTCGGGAGTTCTGATTGACAAGTCGATGAAGCTGTCCGCGCAATGTGCTGTGGCGGCAAAAAGGGTGAACAGAATGCTAGGAATGATAAAGGGTATCACGAACAGATCGGAGAAGGTTATCATGCCGTTGTACCGGGCCATGGTGCGCCCCCACCTGGAGTACTGTGTCCAGCAATGGTCGCCATACATGAAGAAAGACACGGTACTACTCGAAAGGGTCCAGAGAAGAGCGACTAAGATGGTTAAGGGGCTGGAGGAGTTGTCGTACAGTGAAAGATTAGAAAACCTGGGTCTCTTCTCCCTCAAACAGAGGAGATTGAGAGGAGACATGATTGAAACATTCAAAGTACTGAAGGGAATAGACTTAGTAGATAAGGACCGGTTGTTCACCCTCTCCTAGGTAGGGAGAACGAGAGGGCACTCTTTAAAATTGAAAGGGGATAGATTCCTTACCAACATTAGGAAGTTCTTCTTCACCCAGAGAGTGATAGAGAACTGGAACGCTCTTCCGGAGTTTGTCATAGGGGAATGCACTCTCCAGGGATTCAAGACTAAGTTAGACAAGTTCCTGCAGAACCGGAACATAAGCAGGTAGGGCTAGTCTCAGGGCGCTGGTCTTTGATCTAAGGGCCGCCGTGTGAGTGGACTGCTGGGCACAATGGACCACTGGTCTGACCTAGCAGCGGCAATTCTTATGTTCTTAAAACATCTATCCCTAGTGGGAGAGACAGATCCCCTGGACCCAGTAGCTTCCAAAGTTCAATTATCTGTACAAGGGAATGCCATTAAATAAAATACTAAAAAAATGCCCTGTACCCTCAAACTGCAGATCTACAAATACAGTAGTGCCATACAGCAGATGATGGTGTTGACTAAAAGCATCATGAAAAAGGTTTGATCGTATTTTGCTAATAAATAGGCACAGAACATCAGCACTAAGAATCAAATGCAGAATATTAACACCAAGACTAAGAAATAGTGTATTGACACAAGAATCTAGATGCAGAATGACAGTGAAAAGATGAGGCTGTTTTTCATAATTTTGCATGTTTTTGATGCCAGAGGAGGACATTCTCAGAAAGTTGAACCTCAAATTGAATTTGGAACATTGTAGCAATAATATATTGCACTATAGTATACTGGAGAGATTATATTTGATTTATTATTTATTGTGTGATTTTGCACATTATTTGCACTATTCACTGTGGGTCCGGGATGTTACACGCTTGAATAACCCATTTGGGTTTATACAGCTCTCAACTCGACATTACAGACTTGTCCTGACAATTGAGTTGTGTAAACTGAGGACCTATTACAAATTTAAATTTATATTAATGTTTAAATTTATTTGGTGGATCATTATATCTTTTGTGATCTCCCAGTATACTCAGCAATTTAGGAGGAATTTTCTATTAGTGAGCATCAGCAGCAAAGCATGGAAAAAGGGGAATGAAGGGTTTCAGACAAAGGATCACTTTACAGGTCATGGACCTGATGGGCCGCCGCTTGAGCGGGCTGCTGGGCGCGATGGACCTTTGGTCTGACCCAGCGGAGGCAACTTCTTATGTTCTTATGACACAGATGTGTAGTATTGGTGCCACAAAATAGGCACAAAGAAGTCGAATGTCTTAGCAGATATAAGTACAGTGTTTCAGCTTTTGGACATCAATGCCAAGCAATATGCAGGGCCGGATTAATCAATAGGCACACTGGACACGTGCCTAGGGCCCGAAACGATGAGGGGGGCCCGTTGAAAGAGGATGACTCACCTTGCTGGCAACGGCCCGCCCCTCCCGGCAGTAACCGCAACGGGCCCCCCTCCCGGCAGCAACCGCAGTTGGCCCCCCTCCCGGCAGCAACCGCAATGGGCCCCCCTCCCAGCAGCAACCGCAATGGGCCCTACTCCCGGCAGCAACCGCAATACAGCCGGATCTGTTACTGGAAGGTCCCGCAATAACTGCTTCTGCCGGTCCATCCCCCTACGATGTCACTTACTTGCTCCGGAAGAAGTGACATCAGAGGGGGATGGACCGTGAGAAGCAGTCATCGTGGGACCTTCCAGTAACAGATCTGGCTGTATTGCGGTTGCTGCCAGGAGGGGGGCCCATTACGGTTGCTGCTGGGAGGGGGGCCCATTGCGGTTGCTGCCGTTGCTCTTGCGGGGAGGGGGGGGAGGTGTTGCCATCAGCTGTTATAAAGCTGCTTTCGGGCAAAGAAGCTCAGAGGGCAGAGCCAGCAGCAATGTTTGGAGGGGGAGAAAGGAGCATGGAAGGGTGGTGGAGGAAGAGAAAGGGGGCAGGGTGGTATGGAAGGATGGTGGAGGAAGAGAAAGGGGGCAGGGTGGTATGGAAGGGTTATGAGAAGGATGGTATGGAAGAGTGGTGGAGGAAGAGAAAGGGGGCAGGGTGGTAAGGAAGGGTGGTGGGAAGGATGGTGGGGCAGCATGGTATGGAAGGGTGGTGGAGGGAGAGAAAGGGGGCAGATGCTGATGGAATTGTGTGCAGGGAAAGAGAAGGATACTGGATGGAATTGGGTTGGAGGGAAAGAAAGGGGGCTGATGCTGGGTGTCAGGGTTCAGGGGATTGTTGGGGTCGGCAGCAGGAAGGAGTGGACCTCACTCCTTTCCATTGGATATGGGGGGGATGTGTCAGAGGAGTTAGGCAGGAGGGCGTGAACATCCCTCCTGCCGATCATGAAGGTGGGGAGGAGTAGAAGGAACAGGGGAGTGCAGGTGTATATGTGTGAAGTTTTTGCTCTTTATTCCTAGATAATTTTTGAGATAGTGGTGATTAACAGTATCTAGGTATCTTGTTTGTATATGGTAGGAACGATTCTCACTAGAGGTCTGCACGGGAACGGGGATCGCGGGGATCCCGCGGGTCCCGCGGGGATCCCGCGGGTTCCCCCCCTGGCCCACGGGACTCCCACGGGGACGCCCCCTGGCCCACGGGACTCCCACGGGGATGCCCCCCTGACCCACGGGACTCCCACGGGGACGCCCCCTTGCCCACGGGACTCCCACGGGGATGAAAACAACCTACCTAAATTCTGGCGATGCAAGTCTGGCGATGCAAGTCTGGCGTCGGGTCGGGAAATAGCCATGTTGAGCAGTGAGCTCAGCACGTACACAGATGAAAGCCTTGCTTGCTGATTGGTCCGGCGGCCCCGCCCCACCGTGCCGCCGGACCAATCAGCAAGCAAGGCTTTCATCTGTGTACGTGCTGAGCTCACTGCTCAACATGGCTATTTCCCGACGCGGGCATTAGGCTGTTTTTTGTCATTTCGGGTGGGGGATGGCAGCGGCAGCGGCAGCAGCAGCCTGAAAAAGAAATCATCCTGGCCGGGTTCGGTGTCATGCTCCGGAGCTTCTACAGCCTTCCTATCTCCCTCTCCCTTCTACCTGCGGCTCTCTTCGGCAACAACGATCGACACAAGCTTCTGGCGTCGGGGCCTACCCTCTGCGAGTCCCGCTTGTTTCAACTTCCTTTTTCCACAAAGGTGGGACTCGTAGAGGGAAGGCCTCGATGTCGGCAGCTTGTCTTGATCACCGCTGCTGACGAGTTGCTTAAGAGAGCCGCGGAGCAGGGGGGTGTTGCCAGGTGCAGGTAGAAGGGAGAGGGCCAGATGCAGGACTCGTGGGTGAGGGAGGAGAAGAGAGAGGGGAGAGAAACAAAAGGAAATATTTCATACTGGGCTGGGCCGGAGTGGAGGGAGGGTGGAAAGATTCTGGCTACAGGGTGCATTAACAATGGAAAAGGGGGGAAAGCTGAAAATGGAGATAGTGACACAAAGAAGAGAAAGGGTAAGCAGGACCTTCTGAATAAGGATAGAGATACAGAGGGGACATGAAGAGGAGGTGAAATAGAGACATAGAAGTAATGCTGAAAAAGTGTGTGTGGGGGGGGGGGAGATAAAGACATTGAAAGGGCAAATGGTGAATATGGGGTAAAGACAAGGACAGAGACAAATGAAGATTCTGAAAAAGTGGTGAGATACGGATATAGGTGAGATGGACACAAAGAAGGGTGATGCTGGAAAATAGGTGGAATGGTAATTCTGACAGACACAGAAGGGAAATGCTGGATCAAGGAGAGATGGGGCTCAGGCTGGATGGAATGAGGAGAAATGCCTTGTTGGCCCGGAACTTCCTCTCCTACGTCAGAATTGACGTCAGGGAGCGGAATGCTGGTCAGCGCGACGCTTCTGCAGGGAAAGCTTGGGACAGCGGTGGCTTGGGGACTATTCCCCGATGGCGGTGGCAGCAAACCGAGTGGCTTGGGGGAGGGCACGGAGAAAGAAAGAAAGGGGGCAGACAGAGAGACAGAAAGAAGGGGGAACAGGGAGACAGAAAGAAAAAGTTGGGGGAGAGAATGAGGTCTGGAGGAGAAGAAACATACAGGAGGCTGAAAGAAAGGAAGAAAGATTGGATGCACAGTCAGAAGAAGAAAGTGCAACCAGAGACTCATGAAATCACCAAACAGCAAAGATAGGAAAAATGATTTTATTTTCAATTTAGTGATCAAAATGTGTCTGTTTTGAGAATTTATATCTGCTGTCTATATTTTGCACTATGGCTCCCTTTTACTAAACCGCAATATTGTTTTTTAGCGCAGGGAGCCTATGAGCATTGAGAGCAGCGCGAGGCATTCAGCGTAACTCCCTGTGCTAAAACCTACTATTGTGGTTTAGTAAAAAGGGAGGGGGTGTATTTGTCTATTTTTGTATTTTGTTACCGAGGTGACATTGCATAGAGTCATCTGCCTTGGGAAATGTATATGGCAGATATCTTTGTTTTGTGTTCAAAAGAAAAGGAAATGCATTTCTGGTTTTATTTCTACAGTGTTGAAGTACTTGTTGGCCCTTGCTGTGACTGGTGGGGATCCCCAAGCACCGCCAGCAGAGGACCTCCTCTAGAGATGGTCAGAACTCCCCTCCACCAAGCGCAGCAGTTGCTGGCAGCATCCATGAGCCACTGAGGTGCCAGCATCTGTGACTCAGGGACGCTACTGCTGCCTGCCAAGCTTGGCAAAAGGGACCCCAGGCCAACTGCAAAGGAAGTCCTCAGCTGACAGTTTGTGGGTTCTCATCAGCTGAGTATTTATATTTTATATTTACATTAGAGGTTCTGGTAGAAACCCATTTACAAAGTATGTATTCTTCCCAATTAATATTTCCAAATTAATAGTCTCTTTGCTTATTTGTAAATGGGTCTCTACCAGAGCCTTTAATTCAGTAGCATAATTAAATAAAATAACTATTTCTGAAGTTTATAGGGAAGGATGGTGACGGAGGGGATTCCTCGCGGGGACGGGTGGGGACGGAGGGGATTCCTCGCGGGGACGGGTGGGGACGGAGGGGATTCCTCGCGGGGACGGGTGGGGACGGAGGGATTCCTCACGGGGACGGGTGGGGACGGAGGGATTCCTCACGGGGACGGGTGGGGATGGGTGGGATTTTGGCGGGGACGGGTGGGGACGGGTGGGATTTCTGTCCCCGCGCAACTCTCTAATTCTCACTTGCTCCTGCCCATGCTCTCTTTGTGCTGAAAATGGCTGCCAAGACTCCCAGCAGCAGTCTCAGCACCAAGAGAGTATAGGTAGGAGTGAATGAGAATCGCTACTGCCCCAACGTCCTGCTAGACCACCATGGAAGTATAGTAGGCCTGAGGATCCTGCTGCTTGGTCTGGGAAGTAGGCAGGTCACTCTTCAGGGGGGAAGTGAGGGACTATATACAGTGCAGGTACAAGATCCATCCCAAAAACCAAAATATGCCTGGTCCCAAGGATTTCAGATAAAGGATCTTACCCGTAATCACAGTCTCCAGAGGTGGGTAGGAGGTTGCCGTCATTGCTTAAAGATGGTACCTAAGGGTTAGTTCGGGGTCTCTGATTGCATAATACTGATTTAGATAACCTGTTTAAATAGGTTTTATTTTTTCTTATGAGCTTTCCTGAAAACAGTAGATATGATTCCATTTTATATTAATGTTATAGAAGTTATGCACTATTCTTTAAAAGCCATAATTAAAAGATGCTTGGTATGGATACCTTTATATATTTTTCTTGTCTTTTACTGCTACTATTTATAATTTCTATAGCACTGAAAGGTGTACACATCGCTGTACATTTAACATACAATAGACGGTCCCTGCTTTTCCCTCTCTTCAGATGACAAATTGAAATGGGACGGATTTATTATAATTTTCTCACATTCAAAAAAATGAATTGTTACAGTATGGAAACGAGACAATGTAAAAAGATATAGCACTAATACAGCTATATGTATTGCTTATTTTCTATCAAAGAAACTTTGTACATAGGTATTGTATTTTTGAGAACTGAAAACACTTTTGTAAAATATGTACAAAATATTCTGTGGTGATTAAAATTTTATATGATTTGCATATAGCTTGTCTAGAGTTTTCTTATTTGTTTGTGGTATTTTTATTTAGGTATTGCCATTTTCAATTATACAGTCCATAAGGAAAAGAGAAAATAAAGAACTAGTCTACAAATAGGAGTATGAAGCCAAAAAAGGAAATAAGTCAAACTAAGGAAATATAAATTAAAAAGTAACATAGTAAATGATGGCAGATAAAGACCTGCCCTGTAATCACATTTTCATGATTAAATGAAAATGTCTTTTTTTCTTTGTTATTTCTAGGCCATAGACCTTAGAAGTCTACCCGGTACTGATCTTAGTTTCCAGCTACTGGAGTTGCCATTGAAGCTCACTCCAGCCTATCCAAACCATCTCATTTGTGGATTCAGACTGTGAAAGCCTATTCATGTTCTAATTATTTATTATTTATTTATTTTTAGTATGTACAGTATATTTCACTTATAGCCTAAATGGTTTACATTCAGGTACTCAAGCATTTTTCCCAGTCTGTCCCGGTGGGCTCACACTCTTATCTAATGTACCTGGGGCAATAGGGGATTAAGTGACTTGCCCAGGTTTACAACAAGCAGCAAGGGATTTGAACCCACAACCTCAGGGTGCTGAGGATGTAGCTCTAACTACTGTGCCATACACGCCCCTCAATTAGCGATCCTCTGTTCATCCCACTTTTTTTGAGTTCCATCTCTGTTTTCCTCTACACCACCTCCCTTTGGAGGACATTCCAGGCATCCCAACACCCTCTCTGTGAAAAAGAATTTCCTAACATTACTCTTAAGTCTACCACCCCTCAACCTCAATTAATACCCTCTAATTTTACCAATTTCCCTTCTCTGGAAAAGATATGGCCCTATATTAATACCTTTCAAATATTTAAATGTCTATATCATATCATCCCTTTCCTTCCTCTCCTCCAGAGTATACATGTCTAGTCTCTTCTTGTACTTCTTTTGCCACAAATCCCTACCTTTTTTGTAGCTTTCCTCTGGACCACTTCAAGTCTTTTTATACCCTTGACCAGATATGGCCTTCATAACGGAACACAATATTCCAAGGGAAGCCTCACCAATGACTTGTATAGCGGCATCAACGCCTCCTTTTTCCTGCTGGTTACACTTCTCTCTATACAGCCCAGCATCATCCTGGCTACAGCCATGGCCTTGTCACATTGCTTTGTCTCCTTCAGATCCTCAGACACTATCATTCCAAGGTCCCTCTTCCCATCCGTTCATATCAGCCTCTATTTTCCCAGCACATACATCTCCCTCGGATTTCTACTTCCCAAATGCATCACTCTGCACTTTGCTATGAATTTTAGTTGCCAGACTTTGCTCCATTCTTCCAACTTTTGCACCCCTCTAGGGTGTCCACTCTGTTACCAACCTTGGTATCATCTGCGAAAAGGCAAACATTTCCTTCTAACCCTTTGGCAATATCGCTCACAAACATAATGAACAGAATCAGTCCCAGCACCAATCCTTGAGGCACTCCACTACTCACCTTTCCTTTCTCTGAGCAAGTTCTATTAACCACTATCCTCTGACATCTGGCTGTCAACCAGGTTCTAATCTAGTTCACCACTTTTGGTCCTAACTTCAGGCGATCATGTTTGTTCAAGAGCTCCTAAGTAAGTTATATCTAGCGTACTTCCTTGCTCTAATTCTCTAGTCACATAGTCAAAGAATTCAATCAGATTCGTTTGGCAAGATTTACCTTTAGTACAGCCATGTTGTCTTGGATCTTTTAACTCATTAGATTCTAGGAATTTCACTATCTTCAGCAACGCTTCCATTATTTTTCCAATAACTGAAGTGAGGCTTACAGGCCTTTAGTTTTCCACTTTATCTTTGTGACTACTTTTGTGAATAGGAACCACATCCACTCTTCTCCAATCCCTTAGAACCATTCCCATCTCCAGGGATTTATAATTAACATGATTATATAATCACTGCTATTCCATAAGTCACCACTCTCTTGCTCCACAAGCCAAATATAATTGATATAAATTTTAATATGTATTCTTACCCTGAAAAAAAGATTCCAATTCCATGGGGTCAAAAAAGGGCATAGCTATGACCCTGATATACGATCAAGCATTTGCAGGGGACCCATATATAAGGTTACTCCTATAGCAATCATCATAAGCATAAGCTGAAGAAACATCTTCCTCCTAGCCCAGTGGTAGTTAACCACAATCCAGTCAAGTTTTAAGGCTATCCTCCCAATGAATATGCATGACATCTATTTGCATACAAAGGAGGCAGTGCATCAAATAGATCTCGTGCATTTTCATTGGGGAAATTCTGAAAACCCTGACTGATTGCAGCTTTGATGACCGTGGTTGTGCATCCTTGTCCTTAGCTACATCAGGGAACATAACCATCCTCTGATTACAAAAAGAAATTTCTCTAAATTTAAAGTAACTTTTAAATAATATAGGCATCACTTCTAATTTCAGGGTAACAAATAGGGGTGGTTGTACCTGCTATCATGAGAAAAATCTAAAAAGTCTGTCAAATCCAATCAACTGAAATGATAGACTCCATCTCTCCTACCAAATTCATTTTCCCAGATAGTAGACAATCCAATTGAGATTCCCCTATTTTCTTAGGCTTCTCAGTCTTTGGAGCGTCTTTCAAATGTATAATATGCAATCTTCATTGTTTAACACTTACATTCTCCACAGCTTCCAGCTTCAAATACAGAGAAAGCCAAAGGCAACATGGATTCACTAGAGGCAGGTCTTGTCAGACAAATCAGATCAATTTCTTTGACTGGGTGACCAGAGAATAAGATAGCTGGAGTGTGCTAGATGTGTATTTAGCAAAGCCTTTGACGGTGTTCCACACAGGCATAAAATAAACTGTGTGCCCTTGGTATGGGCCCCAAAGTGATGGACTGGGTCAGGAACTGGTTGAGTGGAAGTCGACAGGGTAATGATCAATGGTGATCTCTCTGAGGAAAGAGATGTTGCCAGTGGTTTGCCTCAAGATTCGGTTCTTGAGCTTTTTAACATTTTTGTAAGCGATATTGTTGAAGGGCTATCATATAAGATTTGCAACTTTGCAGATGATACCAAAATCTGCAATAGAGTAGACACCCTTGATTGTGTAAATAACATGAGAAAGGACCTAGTAAAACTTGAAGAATGATCTGAAATTTGGCAACTAAGATTTAATCCAAACAAAACTGAGAGAAAGAAATTTCAAAAACAAAAAAGGATTCAACAATAACAAATATAATCAAAATAAAGAATCCCCTATAGAAAAAACATTTTTATTATAATCACATACAAAATTGGTATACTGCAATAAAATCTAATTTATAAATAATTTAAACATTTTATTGATTTCATTCTTATCATCAAAGTTTCATCAAAGCACATACATATAGAAAACTAGACAAACAATAAGCTAAAAACATAAATAGGTGCAAATCCCAAGACAGCTAAAAGTGTTCACACTATTCATAAGATAGATATTCAAAAAGTCACTTAGCTTGAAAACAGTAGAGCCAGGGCAACGGGTGAACACCCAGGCCGTCCAAGAATCAGGTGAAGCAAATCCAAATCAAGTCCAAGTCCAAAACAAGATAAAGTGCTGAAGTGCAAGTGCGATGAACAAACAACAGTATCTCAATAAAGTGCGAAAACAGGCCCAACAAAGAGTCCACAATACCTTCCAAGCACAGGATAAAAACCAGAAAGGCAACCAATCTTCTCACCCTTCCTCGACACAGGCTGTGTTTCGATAATATCTTTGTCAAGAGGTAGAACTAAGCAGGCAGAGAGTCAAAGCCGTATATACCAGAAGCAACGCTTGACTTGCAAACGCCATGCAAACGTTTCTATAGGGGATTCTTTATTTTGATTATATTAGCTAAGATTTAATGCCAAGAAATGCATTTAGGCTGCAAAAAACTGAGGGAACAGTGCAGTTTAGAGGATGAAGAATTTTTGTGCATGAAAGAGAAGTGGGACTTGTGTGTGATAGTATATGATGATCTTAAACAGGTTGAAAAGTTGACAGCGAACGTTAGAAGGATGCTAAGGTGACCAAATAGGTTGAAAAGTCGACGGTGAAAGTTAGAAGGATACTAAGGTGCGTAGGGAGAGGTATAGCTTGTAGGAAAATGGAGGTATTGATGCCCCTGTATAAGACTCTGGTGAGACCTCATTTAGAATATTGTATTCAATTTTGGAGATCGCACCTTCAAAAAGATATAAACAGGATGGAGTCAGTTCAGAGGAAAGCTACTAAAATGGTTGGTGATCTTCATCATAAGGCATATGGGGACAGACTTAAGGATCTCAATATGTATGTTGGAGGAAAGGTGGGAGAGGGGAGATACGATAGAGATCTTTAAATACCTACATAGCATAAATGTGTATGAGGCAAGTCTCATTAGAAAATAATTGATGTCCCAGACCCATTCTACACCAAATCACCACATATGGAACAAAGAACGTGCAAGTCTGTCCAGTTCTGGCCTTAGTTCTTTAATTTACAACTACATCCTTCGTTTTCTAATTAGAGATCTTTTATGTTTATCCCACGCTTTTTTAAATTCCATCACTATTTTCCTCTCCACCACTTTCCAAATGCATCACTCTGCACTTCTTGGCTTGCTTGTTCCACTTTGTTTTATATGATATTCTGTATTTTGATTAACATTGTTCATTATGTTTGTTACAGAGCAGAACAGAACTGTCTTAGGGAAGTTCTCCATACTCCTTCTTATGTTACCTATT
Source organism: Geotrypetes seraphini (assembly GCF_902459505.1). Classification (NCBI taxonomy): domain Eukaryota; kingdom Metazoa; phylum Chordata; class Amphibia; order Gymnophiona; family Dermophiidae; genus Geotrypetes; species Geotrypetes seraphini. The sequence goes on along the minus strand of NC_047085.1, from coordinate 21,501,083 downwards.
GTAGTTATTGAATGGTTTGATACAAACTGAAGAGAGGTAGTATAACCACTAAAGAAGGAAGTGGAGCCAATGAAAAAGTATTGATTCCTTCTGCAACAGCTTGCAATTTGGGGGTTCAGCCCACTTGTCAGGACTCATATGCTGTGTTAACAGAAAGATTATTCAGGTAAGTACCTAATCTTCTCTTTTGAGAACTTTGAGGAAGCATATGATTTTTCTCAGAATAAAATAAAATTAGTTTATTGGACATCTAATAATTTTTTAGAAATTGAATAGGCAAAAAACCAAATTGGTCTGCTTTGGCAATCTAGTAGGGTTCATTAAATAAAAGAATCATACTGCATACAGGAGAGTCACTCATAATAGAAGATTTGGGGTAGGGTTTGGGGTATTATAATAGAAGATTTGGGATAGGGTTTGGGGTATTATATTAGACTATGGACTGACTTGAGAATCAAGTTAACAAATTGGTCAAGAGGATGGTTTTTTTATTACGTTAAGTGCGTGCAATTCGTTCTGCTTTATCTACAAATAGTTTTCAAATAGTTGTGAGAACAATTGTTTTACCTCAGTTATTATAATTCATTATATTGTGATGTTACTGGCTGCAACTACTTCAAAATACAGTGGCCCGCCCAATTTGTAAAGCAAAAAAATATGATCAAGTCAATTGCACTGGTGGATGATTGAGAAGAGAGCTAATTTTAAGATGGTTTTATTCATATACAAATTATTACATGGTATGGGACCAGTGGGTTTACAGAGGTATCTATCATTTCCAGCAAATTGGATTGCTTCTCTTTTTCAAGTCTTTGAAGCTTAGTTATCCAACAATGAAGCATATTTGCTTGAAGTCTTAAATTAGTAAATTCTTTGAGTATATAGGTGCTAAGCTTTGGTATGGTCTTCCAACAGATTTAAGGAAAATCTCTTCTTATTATATTTTTCAAACAGTTTTAAAAATTCATTTTAACTGATTTAATGTAAGAATTGATGAAAATTTTAATGTAATGTGTATTTTTAAGTGTTGTTATCCATCTAGAATCTAATTTGAGATTAAAGCAGGCTATAAATGCTGTAGAATAGAATAGAATTCTTTAGTAGCAAATTTTAGCATAGGTTTTTAGTTTTAGGTAAGCATTGAATCTTTTTACTTTGCCCTTGGAGGTGAAATAAAAATTTTAATGCAGAGGTTATAAGAGGCCATAAGAATGTCAGTTCCTAGCAGGCTTATGACTAGCAGGAAGCATATAGAAAGTATGTGATACCACAAGTCAAGTAGCTCATAGTACCCCAACAGCCCATGAAGCTGGGCCAAGTTGTCTGCTGTGTTCTTGCTTCACCACAGCGCTAAGCAATATGTGACCACATCACACTGTCCCTGGAAGCTACCTTCAAATCATCGTATGAGCCCTCCCAAGCAGGGTATTTATGTCTGGACCATATTGCTTTCAGATTTTCCTTGTTAGAGCACCCTAGCAGACAAACCAAAAAGGCACATGTGCCCTAGAATGTGGGCCCACCTCTTCTGCAACAGAAAACATCCTCCTTGGAGGCCATGGATGTCCTCTTGAGCAGAATACTGCACCCTTGTTCTGGAGCATTCATGCTTTTTAGGTGTGGCTTCTGGAGCTGCCTGTGGATGCCATAGAGAGTAGAAGCACCCAACTATCAAAGAAAATGCAGACAACTTTCAGTTAAAAAAAATTAAGACTTTGAACTATAAAAAAAATTATGTATCAAGCAAGTTGAACAAAAATGGAAAAGCTTTCAGAGTCCAGAATCAATTCTATTCATTAAATAATTACAGTTCATGCAGCAGTGCATAGATTTTATGGTCTCGAGTATCCATTGTGTAGTCAGCAGCACCTATAGGTTTTAAGTGCTGGAAAAAATGCTTGGTCTCTTAACAGAAGAACAGCATCTCTAACGATAAGGAGCATAGATGCTGTCAAAGGATAAGTTAGTAGAGAAAAGATCCAATCATAGCAGCCCATTGTAAAAAGAAAAATGATGGTTAGAAAAAGATATTTTAAAAAGTGTAATCCAAACTAGGTATAGGGATGAAAAAATGAATTCAGTAATGCACAAGGCAAAATTGCTGAACTAGAAGAGCAGTCAGAAAGAAAAGTAGAATCGGGATCTGAAAGGAAAAAGAAAAGAAATTAGCAATGAGATTTAGATAAACCTCTAGCCCAGGGATTTCAAAGTCCCTCCTCGAGGGATGCAATCCAGTCGGGTTTTCAGGACTTCCCCAGTGAATATGCATGAGATCTATTAGCATACAATGAAAGCAGTGCATGTAAATAGATCTCACGCATATTCATTGGGGAAATCCTGAAAACCCGACTGGATTGCGGCCCTCGAGGAGGGACTTTGACACCCCTGCCCTAGAGGCTCTATTCTAGCATTCCTTCCAGCAGCTCGGTCCCTAGTGCCAACAGGTAGAAGCACTAGCACGGTTTCTTCTACTCTGTGTGGCCGATTTCATGATACGCAGTATGGAAACCCAAAACCCCATGACTTTTGCCAGGAGACTGGTCTCACATAGCAGAGGAAACTGATTTAAGTATAGTATGTACCAGGGGAAGCATTAAGAGTAAGGGCATCCAGAGGAGAGCGGTAAGAAGCTGCCCTGCTGCATGCCAGAAGAAAAAAGTCAGTATTGTATATTGTTATTAAAGTGACAATAAATGTTGGCAGATAAAGAGACCTGCATGGTCCATCCAGTCTGCCCAACAAGGTGGCTAGAGTTGTATCTGGCGCTTTGCATAGGCTCCACTTCATGATTAAATGCTAGCATCCTAAACTGAGCAAAGGGAGAAGCCACTGCTTATCCCTGGGGTAGGGGGAGGATGGTAGAGGGCATGGATGGGCATACGGGATATTATTTTAGATTTATTAACTGCCTTTTTCATGAAGAGATTCACCCAAAGCTATTTACAAAACTCAAGCATTTCCCTATCTGCCCCTGCAAGCTCAAAATCTAACTGTGGTATCTGGGGCAATAAAGGGATTAAGTGACTTGCCCAGAGTCACAAGGACAGGCTGGGATTGAGTCCACAGCCTCAGGGTGCTGCAGCAGCAGCTCTAACCACTAGGCCATCCCCTCCATATGGTCTTTATTTACCCTCCTTTGTCTAAGTTTCTGTGGGCAAGTAAGATGAAATCTGGTTGGATTTTAGGGGGGATCCTGAATTCCTGACAGATGGTGATTCATATATTCTTGTGATCTAAGGTTCAGAGTCACAAAACATCAGGCAAGTTAACACTTTTTTTTTTTTTTTAAGTATTTACAGAATAAATACCCTGAATTTCAAAGGAAAGGAGCAACTTTCATGACCCTCAATAGCAAGAATAAACTGATTTCATGCTGCTACATTTCTCATAATTATGCTAATAGCTTCTGAGAATTAAAAGACACATTTTGTAAGATAATTCCTATTTTACTAGAAAAAAAAGAGACCTTAAGCTTATGATGGAATATTCATAGCAACAAGATGGCAGATAAAGGCCAAATGGCCCATCTAGTCTGCCCATCCGCAGTAACCATTATTGCTTTCTCTCTCTAAGGGATCCCACACATTCTTGAATTCAGATACAATCTCTGTCTCCACCACTTCTTCCGGGAGATTGTTCCACGCATCTACCACCCTTTCTGTACAAAAAGTATTTCCTTAGATTACTCTGGAGCCTATCATCTCTTAACTTCATTCTATGCCCTCTCATTCCAGAGCTTCCTTTCAATTGAAAGAGACACAACTCATTCACATTTATGCCACATGGGTATTTAAGCATCTCTATCATATCTCCCTTCTTCCACCTTTCCTCTAAAGTATACATATTGATGAAGACCATGCACCATTTTAGTAGCCTTTCTCTAGATCAACTCCATCCTCTTTATATCTTTTTGTAGATGCTGTCTCCAGAATTGTACACAATATTCTAAATGAGGTCTCACCAGAGTCTTATACAGGGGCATCAATACCGCCTTTTTCCTACTGGCCATACCTCTTCCTAAGCACCCTACCATCCTTCTAGCTTTCTTCGGCACCATTTCAACCTGTTTGGCCACCTTAAGATCACATCCAAGTTCCGCTCTTCTGTTGTGCACATAAGTTCTTCACACCCTAAACTGTACCGTTCCCTCGGGTTTTTGCAGCCCAAATGCATGCTACCAAATTTCAGACCATTCTTCAAGTTTCGTCAGATCCTTCTGCATGTTATTCACACAATCCTGGGTGTCTATTGCAGATTTTGGTATCATCTGCAAAGAGGCATATCTTATCTGACAGCCCTGCAGCAATATCTTTTATATAAATGTTAAAAAGAACAGGCCCAAAAACAGAACTTTGAGGCGCACCACTGGTAACCACCCTTTCCTCAGCATGATCTCCATTGATCACTACCTTCTGTCACCTTCCACTCAACCAGTTATTGACCTAGCCTGTCACTTTGGGACCTATCCCGAGGGCACTCAGTGTATATATTAGATGTCTGTGTGGAACACCATATCTAGCTCACTCTCTTTATCCAATTATTTGGTCACCCAGTCAAAGAAATTTATCATATTTGTCTGACAAGACCTACCTCTAGTGAATCCATGTTGTCTCCTGTCCTGTAATCCACCAGATTCCAGAAACTTCACCATTCTCTGTTTTAAAAGCGTTTCCATTGATTTACTTACCACAGAAGTCAGACCTACCAGCCTGTAATTCCCAACTTCTTCCTTACTTCCACTTTTGTGGAGAGGGACCACATCCGCCATTCTCCAGTCCTCCGGTACCACTCCTGACTCTAGAGACTCATTGAAAAGGTCAGTCAGTGGAGCCACCGGAACTTCCCTAAGTTCCTTCAGCACCCTCGGATGCTTCAGCACCCTCCGGCCCCATCGCTTTGTCTACCTTTATGTAAGTTAGCTCCTCACGAACACAAACATGTGAAAATCGATCAGAGTCTACCACTCCTCCATCCTTATTCACATTTATCTTCTGCTGTCCCGCTCCCGGCGCTTCAGCCGTGAACACAGAACAGAAATATTTGTTAAGCAATTCGCCTTTTTTTTTTTATCTGCTTCTACATATTTCTCCCCTTCACCTTTGAGTCTCACAATGCCACTTTTGCACTTCTTCCTATCACTAATATATCTAAAAAATGTCTTGTCTCCTCGTTTTACCGTGTCGGCTATTTTTTCTTCTATTTGCATCTTTGCTTTCCTAACTACACGACCAGCCTCTCTTAACTTTCAAGATAGTTTTGCCTGTCTTCCTCTTTCTGCGATCTTTTGTAGTTTATGAAAGCTAACCTCTTATTCCTTACCTTCTCAGCTATTACTTAGCGCATGTCAATCACAGGTTAGACACCGTTAATAGAATCGTGGCCAGTGGTGCCTACAGAGGACTTAGACACACCCTATTTATGCCAGGTTTTTCTTTTTCTGTATTGCATTTTAATATTTAACCAAGCATATAACTTATACAGAAAAGTAGATATTCTCAGGAAAAAGAATTGACATAAGAATATATAAGAACATAAGAATAGCCTTACTGGGTCAGACCAATGGTCCTTCAAGCCCAGTAGCCCATTCTCACGGTGGCCAATCCAGATCACTAGTACCTTGCCAAAACCAAAGAGCAGCAACATTTCATAAAGAATCCCAAAGAGTAGCAAGAATCCGGAATCCCAAAGAGTAGCAACATTCCATGCTATCGATCTAGGGCAAGCAGAGGCTTCCCCCATGTCTTAATAACAGACTATGGACTTTTGGCTGACAAAACTTCTTCGAATGCAACCCAGCATTTGCCTAGCCTTGGATGAAGCTTTCTCTACTTGATTGGCAGTCTTCATATCTTCACTAATGATTACTCCTAGGTCCTGTTCTGCAGCAGTTTTTGCTAAGATCTCACCATTCAGAGTGTAAGTACTGCATGGATTTCTGCTGCCAAAGTGCATAACCTTACATTTTTTGGCATTAAAACTCAGTTGCCAAGTTGCGGACCATTGTTCCAGTAAGAGTAGGTCCTGCGTCATACTGTCGGGCACTGTGCTTTTGCCCACTATGTTGCACAGTTTAGCGTCATCGGCAAATAATGCTATTTTACCTCGAAGTCCCTGAGGCAGGTCCCGTACAAAGATATTAAATAGGATAGGACCCAAGACCGCGGAACTCCACTGATCACTTTCGATACTTTGGAGTAAAGTAGGCGCAAGGAGAGCTGGGGAGTAGATGCTGAGCCGTGGGAAGAAGGGATGTTGCCAAGGGGACAAGGTTGTTTACCACTCCTGTAGGGCAGAAGGCCTTGTTCCCATTCTCACCATAAGCCAGCTGGATACCAGAGACTGTCATTCTTATGTGTCTAGCTCAACCTCAGTCCTTCCACACCAGCATTCTTCAATGCAAGGCTTGAGGGTCAGTGGCTGTGGCCAATCTTACTCTGATTCTTATGTGAGCCAAGTATAGGATAATGAACCCATTGTGACATCACTGATGAGGTTGGCTCTTAGGCATTGGTGGAATGAGGCATTATGACATCACAATATCTGCTCTGGATACCAGAGACTGTAAATCTTTGCTGTCTATCTCAACCTCAGTCCTTCTACACCAGCATTCTTCAATGCAAGGCTTAAGGGTCTCCTTAAAAAATGATATGGGGATGGTTTCCAAAGGTTATCCATGGGAACGGTGATGAATTCTGTCACCATGTCATTCTCTATTATCAGCTTTGAAATGCCAAAGCCACAAAAAGGTGGTATACAAGTCCCCATTCCTTTCTCTATATTAAAAAGCACTGATAATATATAATACATTATCTAAATAGCCTAAACACCACATTGACCCTTTCTATACACAACTAAGAGAGGGAAAGAGTGAAAAAAGGGGACTACAATGTCTTCAGAAATCTGGAAATTGTTTCATGACAATAAACATTGTTGATATTTATATAATTTTTATATTTCTTGCCAATACTGGCTGCAGCTATCAATCATATCCTATTCTCTTTAGCCTGATTCTGACAGCTGAAGCTTTCCTCCATTGTGGATATGTTTTTCTTCATAAGACATTTCCTTCCTGTCTCAATAAGAAGTGATCCATCAAGGGAATGGGGCTGGAATAATATGAACTTCACTTTTCAGGATTTCCCGACATTTGTTGCAAATGCATGTCATGCCAGGGTTAAGTAAACAAACATTTTAAAGACTGTGAACTCAAGATCCTCAGGCAAAACGGGCCAGAGTACATAAAGATTGTTAGTCACCCCCCCACACACACACCTTTAAGACCTCTCTGGTCCTCTCAATGAGCATCCTTAGCTGTACCCTCATTAAAGAAAACCATGAAATGTGACACTCGCTGGTGACCCTTCTCAGGAGTAGCCTCAATGCTCTTGCTATCACCCCCAGAGGGTTACTATATGGCTCCAGAAAAAGGAGGACGGATTGAGACATCCGGGTTTTACTTCCATTTCTTTCAGTGTAAATAAAACCCGGATGTCTCAATCCTGTCCTCTTTTCTCTGGAGCCATTTGGTAACCTTGCGCCTGACTCAAAGAGTGCCTGCACTGCAGGAAGCAGATGAAAGATTGATTCTTCCCAAACCTTTAATAATGGCGCCGACTGTCTATCCACTCACGCTGCATGTGAACTGTCTTGTGGGAGGCCTGTATCTAAGACAAATTCCATATACCTTATTCAACTGATTTTATAAAAGATGCCTAATATTCGGTGCTTAGATTGGCGCACCTTGCCAACCTAGGCACCTAACATCCCTCCCGCCCCTTTTTATAAAACCATAACGTGGTTTTTAGCACCAGCCGTGGCGGTAACAGCTCCAGCGCCAAGACGGCTACTCTTACCTGCGTTCACGCTCTATCAGCACCTTACTAGTCCCCTGAGGAAGGCACTTACTGAAACTGGGATCCTAGTTGGGACCATATTTCTAATTTGTGATACTTTGTTCTGAATTTGGTGAAGATCGCTCTGTGTTTTGAGTGTGAAGAAGCCGTTTGTTTTGTTTGTTGATAGGAGACAGATTCAAAACAAATACTAGGAAGTTCTTTTTTACCCAACGTGTGGTGGACACCTGGAATGCGCTTCCAGAGGACGTAATTGGGCAGAGTACGGTACTGGGGTTCAAGAAAGGATTAGACAAATTCCTACTGGAAAAGGGGATAGAGGGGTATAGATAGAGGTTTACTGCACAGGTCCTGGACCTGTTGGGCCACCGCGTGAGCAGACTGCTGGGCACGATGGACCTCAGGTCTGACCCAGCAGAGGCATTTCTTATGTTCTTATGTAGTAGTGGCAAGTCAGGAAATAAGGGAAGGGGCAAGGAGGAAAGGGATTGGGGGCCCCATCTAAATTTCTGCCCTGGGCCCCAGCATTTCTAAAACCGGCCCTGATGGCCACTCCATAATCTAATCTAATCTTCGGTTTATATACCGGGTCATCTCTCGGAGGAGCTCGACTTGGTTTACATATAGTTTAGATCAGGATATATAATAAAATATAAACTTAAGAGAAAACTAAAAAGATAAAATATACTATTAATATGACACTTCAAATAGAGGAGCCTCTAAGACAGGGGTGTGAAAGTTCCTTCTTGAGGGCCGCAATCCAGTCGGGTTTTTATGATTTTCCCAATGAATATGCATGAGATCTGTTTGCATGCACTGCTTTCATTGTATGCTAATAGAGCTCATGCATATTCATTGGGGAAATCCTGAAAACCCGACTGGATTGCGGCCCTCGAGAAGGGACTTTGACATCCCGGCTCTAGTGGTATTCCAGTACAAGGGATGCCCTGAAAATCTGGCCTGTTTGTGGTCCTCGAGGATTGAACATGGCCAACCAGGGTTGCAATAAGAACTGTTACAGTTGTCGATCACTTTTGCCATGTGCTGCAAGTGAGGGTGCCATACAACCCAAGGGGGAGGGGGGAAACATTTAGACTGGTAAATTGAATACTGTCAGCAATACTTAAGGATAATACGGTTTGCGGACCCGGTCATTCGCGGTATTCTCCGACCACTTCTTCCTGTACTAAAGTCAGGCTTCACCAATCAGGAGCTGCGTGTCAAAGCAGCTCCTGATTGGTGAAGCTCGGCTTTAGTACAGGAAGAGGCGGTTGGAGCATACCGCGAGTGATTGCTTTCACTCGCTGGCGCTCCAGCTGCCCATATTTGCGGTTTTTTGATATTCACGGGGGTTCCTGGAATAGAACCCTCGCGAATATCAGGGGAGTACTGTATATGGTTATACAGTATAATCTCGTTATAACGGACTTCAAGGGACCTGGCAAAACAGTCCGTTATATCCAGAGTTGCATTTTTTTAAAAACTTTATTTAGGTCAACTTGAAACAACCTACAATCAATGAACAACAGTCACTGCACAAGCATATCAGCAACATCAATAACAAAACTCAACAAAACATTGGTATGGCACGAAACGATTGTAAAACCAGAACACTAAAAGATATTCTAAAGCATTATGTCGTACTGTACTGGGAAGAAAAATAATCTGTCATTTTCTTCTGGGCTGCATTTTGATACTGTATCGCTGACACGCCATGCGCTTTGTAGGCGGAGCCTGTATGTCCGTTATAGCTGAACAAAACTACAGCTAAAAGCAGCTCTGGGGACCAAATTGTTTGTCCGTTATATGCAAAATTCCATTATATGCGAGTCCACTATATGCAGTGCTTTTCTGCATGTTCGTAAAGGCTCACGGCCGGGATCAGTGGACCTCATTTGCTATAGACGATATTCCATTATAAGCGAGTCCGTTATAACGAGATTAGACTGTAACCAAGACTTCTTGTTTGGCTGTTTGTATGGTTGCCATGGTGGAGACTTCACAACCAGTGTTAAACCATCTCTCCCCCCTTCAATCTGTTCAGCGCTCTCCTGCACGCCTCAAATTCCGCCAATGTCACTATGCCGACAATACCCCTCTCCTCAACTCACTTCATTGGCTTTCTATCCGTTTCCACATACAGTTCAAACTCCTCTTACTGACATACAAGCGTATTCACTCTGCAGCTCCTCAGTATCTCTCCTCTCTCTTTACACTCCCATTGGACACTCCGCTCATCGGATAAGTCTCTCTTATCTGTACCCCTTTCCTCTACAGCCAGCTCCAGACTCCATCCCTTCTGCCTTGCTGCACCATATGCCTGGAACAAACTGCCTGACTCAATACGTCTGGTAGTATGCAAATCCAAACTCAAAGCCCACTTCTTTGAAGATGCTTTCAATTCCAAACTCCAACCTACTTGCTAAGCACCAATATCTGTCTTATCATTCCCTCTGTAATTCCCCCACTGAGCACTGTGTATTGATGCAGTTTGTCGCTCTCGACTAGATTGTAAGCTCTAGTAGCGCTAAAGAAATGATTAGTAGTAGCAGAAGCTGTCTGAACGCTCAGTGACATCACAATGCATCTGGGCCATTCTCAGAATTCTCGATGACATCATGATGCAGCTGTATATGGTTACCCCCCACCACCACCTGAGCACCTTCATATCCAGTTTGTCTGTCTTGACTAGGTCGTAAGCTCTTTTGAGAAGGGACTGTGTCTTCTATGTTTTAATGTACAGCAGCGCTGTGTATGTCTAGTAGCCAGTGGCGTAGTAAGGGGCGGAGGGCGGTCCGCCCCGGGTGCCGTCTTGATGGGGGCACAGGCACCCATCCTCCTCTCCGCCCCCAGCTCCTTCCCGACCCTCCCTGCCAGGAGTCTGAGAGGGGACATGATCGAAACATTCAAGATAATGAAGGGAATAGACTTAGTAGATAAAGACAGGTTGTTCACCCTCTCCAAGGTAGAGAGAACGAGAGGGCACTCTCTGAAGTTGAAAGGGGATAGATTCCGTACAAACGTAAGGAAGTTCTTCTTCACCCAGAGAATGGTGGAGAACTGGAACGCTCTTCCGGAGTCTGTCGAAGGGGAAAACACCCTCCAGGGACTCAAGACAAAGTAGATAAAGACAGACTATTCACACTCTCCAAGGTAGGGAGAACGAGAGGGCACTCTCTAAAGTTAAAAGGGGATAGATTCTGTACGAACATAAGGAAGTTCTTCTTCACCCAGAGAGTGGTGGAGAACTGGAACGCTCTTCCGGAGGCTGTTATAGGGGAAAACTCCCTCCAGGTATTCAAATAGGGGAAAACACCCTCCAGGGATTCAAGACAAAGATAAGTTCCTGCTGAATCAGAACGAACGCAAGTAAAGCTGGTCTCAGTTAGGGCACTGGTCTTTGACCTGGGGGCTGCCGTGTGAGCGGACTCCTGGGCGCGATGAACCACTAGTCTGACCAAGCAGCAGCAATTCTTATGTTCTTATCCCTTCCCTCATACCTCTTTAGTTTTATCATGAACTTGCTGCTTGTGTAGGCGTCAGCCCTCTCTGACATCACTTCCAGGTCCCGCACCTAGGAAGTGATGTCAGAGGGAGAGCTGCTCCAATGCGGGCAGCAAGTTTGTAATTCTGCTTGCACTGGGAAAATTAAAGAGGTACAGGGGGAAGGGGGGAGAGAAGAGGGCGGGAGAGGGGTGCTGCTGCCCCGGGAACCACTCACCCTCGCTACGCCACTGCCAGTAGCTCTATAGAAATAATTAGTAGTAGTAGTGTTTAAGCATGGGTGGCCAGGGCTCATTCAAAGTGACAAGAGTGACTCTGACTACTGTGTTGGACAGACTGGATGGACCTTGTGGGCAGCGGCGTATAGTGAGGGAGAGAGGCGCCCGGGGCTGTGGCGGCCCTGCCTGGCCGCCCCTTCCCTATACCTTTTTAACGTCTTCAGCGCGAGCAGCATGCCCAGCATGCGCGGGTCCCGGAAGTGACGTCAGAGCGCCAATGCTGATGCGGGCAGCAGCCTCGCGCCGGGGAAGTGAAAAAGGTACAGGGAAGGCAGGGGGGCGCCCGCGTGTGGCAAGGAGAGGAGTGGGGTAGGGGTTGAGAGGAGGAGGGGTGCCATGCCCGGGATGGACCGCCCCTCCCGCACAACGTCACTGCTCATGGGTCTTTATCTGCCATCGTTTATGTTAGCCGGTGGAGTTTGGATCTTCAGGCAGTACATTTTTCGGCTCTGACCCTGGGCTACAGTTTAAAGAACAGAAAAGGTGCCAATGATTTCAGCAGTCACTCAACCATCCTTTGTCGGAGCTTGTTTGAGATCTCTGAAACAATATAGGGCTTTCATCAGCTCTGTCTGATGTCACCAAAACACTCTTGTTTTCTTAGCAAGGGGTTCTCAGGACACCTCCTTCCAGGGGTATCACCCTCTGTGCTGCAAACTGAACATAAGAATTTCCGCTGCTGGGTCAGACCAGTGGTCCATCGTGCCCCGCATTCCGCTCATGCGGCTGCCCTTAGGTCAAAGACCAGTGCTCTATTTGAGTCCAGCCTTACCTGCGTAGGTTCTGTTCCAGCAGGAACTTATCCAACCTTTCTCCTATAACAGCCAACATGGCAGAGACTGAGGGAGGCGGGACGCTGGGGTCTGTCAAAGGCTGGCAACACCAGAGACACAGACAAAAGGCTGGAAGCATGAGAGTCCCCAAGAATCAGCAGAGTAAGCCAAGATTAAAATAAGAACAGCGCAGCTTTGAGTTTCTGGAAACACTTTAAACTCCGTCCTTGAAATTTGGATCAAGTTATCATGTGAACTGTTCTCTTTTATGGAGCATTTTGCTAATTCGTGACTGGGTCATCGTCTCTCTTGATTGCAAACTTGGCTTTGGTCAGCTTGAGCAAAGATCTGGCATTGAAAAAAAAAAAAAGAAGAAGAAGCGTCTGGCGCGTCTGCAAGCATAGCAGAGAGCAAAACTTCACCGACCCTTTTACAAAACCGCGATGGCGGTTTTAAGCGCAGGCTGGCGTGCTGAATGCTCTGTGCTACTCCCGATGCTCATAGACACTCTATGAGCGTCGGGAGCAGTGCAGAGCATTCCACGTGCCGACCTGCGCTAAAAACTGCTATCGCGGTTTTGTTAAAGGGGGGGAGGGGGTTCAGCTCTTTTTACTATTTTTTTGTACCTGTCCCCTTCCCACATTCATCACTGCAGCACAAACTCATCACTGGAGCCATCTTCTCCCTTCCCGGGCCCACGTTTTGAAGACCTTGGTGGTCTAGTGGCTTCTTTGGAGTTTCAAGTTTTATTAAAATTTGATATAATCGCCTATCAATAAATTTCTAGACAAGGTACAGGTATATAGAAAAAAAATAATATCGATTAAGACAACATAATAAATAAACCTCGAATACGGGATAGCAAGCATACTGGAACAAGAAGGGAAAATGGGGAAAAAAATACAATCATTCAACCCGGACACAGGGGCAAAACATCGATCCAGAATGACGGCCACGATACTGAACTTCCAAAAAGGGAATTACGAAGGGATGAGGTGGGGAAGAAGATTAAGAAGATAAACACTGTAAAAACACTAGAGCAAGCATGGTCCCTTTTTAAAGACACAGTCACCGAGGCACAAAATCTATATTTACCGCATATCAACAAGGGATCCATGAGGAAAAGAACAAGGAACAGGCGTGGCTCACTGTAGTGGTGAAGGAAGTGAGCAGAGACAAGAAGACTTTGTTTAAGGAATGGAAAAGGTCAAAAACGGATGAAAACTGGAAAAAGCACAAACAATGTCAAAGCAGGTGCCGTAAGGCGGTAAGAGGGGCCAGAAGAGACTACAAGGAACAAATAGCCAAGGACGCAAAAAACTTCAAGCCGTTCTTTTGATATATCAAGAGGAAACAACCTGTGAAGGAAGCAGTGGAGCCGTTGAATGACCATGGACTAAAGAGAGTACTAAAGGAGGACAAAGCCATCGCCGACAAACTGAACACATTTTTTGCATCTGTATTTACTAAAGAGGATATACACAATATACCGGAAGCCGATAGGCTATACGCAGGAAATGAAGACGGGAAACTGACAGGGTTAATGGTCAGTCTAGAAGAGGTATGCAGGCAGATTGATAGGTTTAAAAACGATAAATCTGGACCGGATAGCATCTATCTGAGGGTAATCAAGGAACTGAAAGGGGTTATAACTGAACTGCTTCAACTAATAACCAATCTGTCGATCAAATCAGGAAGGATTCCAGAAGACTGGAAAGTGGCAAATGTTACGTCAGTCTTCAAGAAAGGTTTGAGGGGAAATCCGGGAAATTACAGACTGGTGAGTCTGACCTCGGTACCGGGAAAGATGGTAGTGGCGCTGATAAAGGACCGTATCGTTGACCACCTTGACGGACACAATCTGATGAGGACCAGCCAGCATGGCTTCAACAAAGGAAGATCTTGCTTGATGAACTTACCTCACTTCTTCGAGGGAGTAAACAGGCAGATAGACCTGGTCGACATTATATATCTGGATTTTCAGAAGGCGTTCGACAAATTCCTGCATAAACGACTACTTTGAAAAATTGTGAGCCATAGAATCGAGGGTGAAATACTCAGGTGTTTTAAAAACTGGTTGGCAGATAGGAAACAGAGAGTGGAGGTAAATGGACAGCACTTGGACTGGAAAAGCGTCACGAGTGGAGTGCCGCAGGGTTCAGTGCTTGGACCCGTGCTCTTCAACATATTTATAAATGACCTGGAAATTGGTACGACAAGCGAGGTGATTAAATTTGAAGACACAGAAGAATTGCAAAAACATGTTCGAGAAATGGGCCACGACATGGCAAATGAGGTTTAACGTAGATAAGTGTAAGGTGATGCATGTCGGTAACAAAAATCTTATACACATATACAGGATGTCCGGTGCAGTACTCGGAGAGTGCCCCCAGGAAAGAGACTTGGGAGTACTGGTAGACAAGTTAATAAAGTTGTCCGCGCAATGCGTGGCGGCCGTGAAAAGGGCGAAAGGTATGCTAGGAATGATTAAGAAGGGGATCACACACAAATCAGAGAAGGTTATCATGCTGCTGTACCGGGCCATGGTATGCCCCCACATGGAATACTGCACCCAGCACTGGTCGCTGTACATGAATAAGGACATAGTACTACTTGAAAGGGTCCAGAGAAGAGCGACTAAAATAGTTAAGGGGCTGGAGGAGTTGCTGTACAGTGAGAGATTAGAGAAACTGGGCCTCTTCTTCCTTGAAAAGAGGAGACTGAGAGGGGCCATGATCGAAACATTAAAGACAGGTTGTTCACCCTCTCCAAGGTAGAGAAAACGAGAGGGCACTCGCTAAAGTTAAAAGGGGTTAGATTCCGAACAAACCTAGGGAAGTTCTTCTTCACCCAGAGAGTGGTGGAAAGCTGGAACGCTCTTCCTGAGGCTGTTATAGGGGAAAACACCCTCCAGGGATTCAAGACAAAGATGGACAAGTTCCTGCTAAACTGGAATGTATGCAGCAGGTGAGGCTAGACTCAGTTAGGGCACTGGTCTTTGACCTAAGGGCTGCCGCAGGAGCGGACTACTAGGCACGATGGACCACTGGTCTGACCAAGCAGCAGCAATTCTTATGTTCTTATAGGACAGAGAGACAAGTAAGGATAAAACAATTAGGAAACGTTAGAGAAAGAAAGGTTGTCTTAAAAAAGGAAAAAAAATTAAAAGTTAAATAGAGGTTAAGATGAATAAACATCCTTAACTAAGTGACATTTCAGTTTGCCTTTAAATCGGTCAAGTATTTTTTTCTCCTCTTAAATGTAAAGTCAGTGCTCCTGATCACGGTGTCTCCATATTCAAAATGGCGACCGCGACTTCCCATAGCAACCTCATGAGACTCTTGCAGGGGTTCACAGCTGCTGCTTTGGAATTTGGAAGGGCCTGGCAGGTTTTTTTTTTTTTTTAATCTGCAGCCATTTTTGGAGCCATGATGTAAGACAAAGTTTTAACGATCACCTGAGTTAACAGTAGAAAAATAGGGATGGTTGGATGGTGCCATTTTTTGAGTGGATAGCTAACTTGTTTGTGGTCCTTTCTCCACCAAGTTTGGTGGAGAAATAGCAAAAATGCAAATTGCAAAAATGAAATTATGGCAAATCCCGTGCAAATCGTAACCTGTTTACTGCATATTATCTATGTTTAACCTGCAACCTGTTCTGAGCACTTTGGGGAAAATGAGATAGAAAATGAATTAAATAAATACATTTGCTTTTTTACAGTGCAAACAGTATTGCCATTCACCACTAGATGGCAGTCAAAATTAAGCGTTGCGATGTAATTTATAGGGTAGTTTGCACTGTACACCACTAGATGGCAATCCAGGCTTCTAGAGTAACACAGCAGATGACAAGACAGAATCAGAGCTCGGACATCTGCCTTGTTGCTAACTGCCACTTCGGAGATCTCATGACTTAATTTTGATTGATGTTCATCATAGATCCCAGTTAAAACTGCTTCTTATTTCCTTTAAGATGTTGAATGATCATGAATCACAGGAGCTCACATGTCTGTCTACATATTTACCTATTAGAGCCTTGCAATTGCCACATGAGAATCTTTTGCAGACTCCATCTGTTAAGGATGTAAAGCTGGATGCTTTGCTACCCTGTCATATTCCAGTGCTATTGGATGGAAGGGAAGGTCAGTCGTCAGCTTTCACCAAACACATGCATAAGATGTGTGTTTATTAATAATTTGTTTATTAGTAATTTATCTTCCGCATATCCTACAATTCTGTGTGGATTAGAAATTATTCAGGCACTTAAGCATTTTTCCTTAACTGTTCTGGTCTATCTAACGTACCTGAGGCAATGGGGGTTAAGGGCGGGATTTGAACCACCGCACCAAACACATGCCTCTAATTCATGCCTGCTTTTAAAATTTTATGCCCCTTACTATGATTTATGTTAATAGTGTGTTTTCTTTTCATTTTTATCATGAGCCACGCGCCTGAGATGTCCTTTGCACAGTACCGGCACCCCTGGACCAGTCGGTGATTTCAGGTCGTTACAGCCCGGCGTTCATTTGGAGAATCACCTGGCGATGATAGCGAAATGCCTCTTTTAAACAGTGCTTGGCATATCTTGAGACAAGCACTGTTTAAAAGAGGCATTTCTAGAGACAAGTATTGCCTAAGATAAGTGGCTTTTTTTGTCATTTTTTTCTACATACTGGATAAGTGGATTTATTTTTAAGAAAATGGAGGGATAATGAAATGATAAAGTTGAAGACACTGGTGTTATTTGTACAAGCTAGTATTTAAACATTTATTATAAAATATTATTTAAAAAAATGACAAAAAACAGTGATAAGGGATAAAGGATAGTGGAATCTATATATATATAAAATCGGAGGTATGTATGTGTGTGTGTGTGTATGTGCCGCGATCACGCAAAAACGGCTTGCCCGATTTGAACGAAACTTGGTATGCAGATCCCTCACTACCTGGGGTGATATGTTCTGGGGGTCTCGCGGCCCACCTGCACATGTGGGCGGAGCTACAAACAGAACATCAGATTTCACCCATTCATGTCAATGGAAAAAATGTAAAAAGCTGCCAACACAAAAACGGCTTGCCCGATTTGAACGAAACTTGGTATGCAGATCCCTCACTACCTGGGGTGATATGTTCTGGGGGTCTCGCGGCCCACCTGCACACGTGGGCGGAGCTACAAACAGAACATCAGATTTCACCCATTCATGTCAATGGAAAAAATGTAAAAAACTGCCATTCTCACAGTAATTCCAACTACCTGGGGTGATATGTTCTGGGGGTCTCGCGGCCCAACTGCACACGTGGGCGGAGCTACAAACAGAACATCAGATTTCACCCATTCATGTCAATGGAAAAAATGTAAAAAGCTGCCAACACAAAAACGGCTTGCCCGATTTGAACGAAACTTGGTATGCAGATCCCTCACTACCTGGGGTGATATGTTCTGGGGGTCTCGCGGCCCACCTGCACACGTGGGCGGAGCTACAAACAGAATATCAGATTTCACCCATTCATGTCAATGGAAAAAATGTAAAAAACTGCCATTCTCACAGTAATTCCAACTACCTGGGGTGATATGTTCTGGGGGTCTCGCGGCCCAACTGCACACGTGGGCGGA
Source organism: Geotrypetes seraphini (assembly GCF_902459505.1). Lineage (NCBI taxonomy): Eukaryota > Metazoa > Chordata > Amphibia > Gymnophiona > Dermophiidae > Geotrypetes > Geotrypetes seraphini. The sequence goes on along the minus strand of NC_047085.1, from coordinate 21,483,062 downwards.
GCTACAAACAGAACATCAGATTTCACCCATTCATGTCAATGGAAAAAATGTAAAAAGCTGCCAACACAAAAACGGCTTGCCCGATTTGAACGAAACTTGGTATGCAGATCCCTCACTACCTGGGGTGATATGTTCTGGGGGTCTCGCGGCCCACCTGCACACGTGGGCGGAGCTACAAACAGAACATCAGATTTCACCCATTCATGTCAATGGAAAAAATGTAAAAAGCTGCCAACACAAAAACGGCTTGCCCGATTTGAACGAAACTTGGTATGCAGATCCCTCACTACCTGGGGTGATATGTTCTGGGGGTCTCGCGGCCCACCTGCACACATGGGCGGAGCTACAAACAGAAAATCAGATTTCACCCAATCATGTCAATGGAAAAAATGTAAAAAACTGCCATTCTCACAGTAATTCCAACTACCTGGGGTGATATGTTCTGGGGGTCTCGCGGCCCAACTGCACACGTTGGCGGAGCTATAAACAGAACATCAGATTTCACCCATTCATGTCAATGGAAAAAATGTAAAAAGCTGCCAACACAAAAACGGCTTGCCCGATTTGAACGAAACTTGGTATGCAGATCCCTCACTACCTGGGGTGATATGTTCTGGGGGTCTCGCGGCCCACCTGCACACATGGGCGGAGCTACAAACAGAAAATCAGATTTCACCCAATCATGTCAATGGAAAAAATGTAAAAAACTGCCATTCTCACAGTAATTCCAACTACCTGGGGTGATATGTTCTGGGGGTCTCGCGGCCCAACTGCACACGTGGGCGGAGCTACAAACAGAACATCAGATTTCACCCATTCATGTCAATGGAAAAAATGTAAAAAGCTGCCAACACAAAAACGGCTTGCCCGATTTGAACGAAACTTGGTATGCAGATCCCTCACTACCTGGGGTGATATGTTTTGGGGGTCTCGCGGCCCACCTCCACACGTGGGCGGAGCTACAAACAGAAAATCAGATTTCACCCATTCATGTCAATGGAAAAAATGTAAAAAGCTGCCAACGCAAAAATGGCTTGCCCGATTTGAACGAAACTTGGTATGCTGATCCCTCACTACCTGGGGTGATATGTTCTGGGGGTCTCGCGGCCCAACTGCACACGTGGGCGGAGCTACAAACAGAACTTCAGATTTCACCCATTCAAGTCAATGGGAAAAATGTAAAAAGCTGTGGGACCGATTTGAACTAAACTTGGTATGCTGATCCCTCACTACCTGGGGTGATATGTTCTAGGGGTCTCGCGGCCCACCTGCACACATGGGCGGAGCTACAAACAGAAAATCAGATTTCACCCAATCATGTCAATGGAAAAAATGTAAAAAACTGCCATTCTCACAGTAATTCCAACTACCTGGGGTGATATGTTCTGGGGGTCTCGCGGCCCAACTGCACACGTGGGCGGAGCTACAAACAGAACATCAGATTTCACCCATTCATGTCAATGGAAAAAATGTAAAAAGCTGCCAACACAAAAACGGCTTGCCCGATTTGAACGAAACTTGGTATGCAGATCCCTCACTACCTGGGGTGATATGTTCTGGGGGTCTCGCGGCCCACCTGCACATGTGGGCGGAGCTACAAACAGAAAATCAGATTTCACCCATTCATGTCAATGGAAAAAATGTAAAAAGCTGCCAACGCAAAAACGGCTTGCCCGATTTGAACGAAACTTGGTATGCTGATCCCTCACTACCTGGGTGATATGTTCTGGGGGTCTCGCGGCCCACCTGCACACGTGGGCGGATCTACAAACAGAACATCAGATTTCACCCATTCATGTCAATGGAAAAAATGTAAAAAGCTGCCAACGCAAAAACGGCTTGCCCGATTTGAACGAAACTTGGTATGCAGATCCCTCACTACCTGGGGTGATATGTTCTGGGGGTCTCGCGGCCCACCTCCACATGTGGGCGGAGCTACAAACAGAAAATCAGATTTCACCCATTCATGTCAATGGAAAAAATGTAAAAACCTGCCAATGCAAAATAGGCTTCCCCGATTTGAACGAAACTTGGTATGCTGATCCCTCACTACCTGGGGTGATATGTTCTGGGGGTCTCGCGGCCCACCTCCACACGTGGGCGGAGCTACAAACAGAACATCAGATTTCACCCATTCATGTCAATGGAAAAAATGTAAAAAGCTGCCAACGCAAAAACGGCTTGCCCGATTTGAACGAAACTTGGTATGCAGATCCCTCACTACCTGGGGTGATATGTTCTGGGGGTCTCGCGGCCCACCTCCACACGTGGGCGGAGCTACAAACAGAAAATCAGATTTCACCCAATCATGTCAATGGAAAAAATGTAAAAAACTGCCATTCTCACAGTAATTCCAACTACCTGGGGTGATATGTTCTGGGGGTCTCGCGGCCCAACTGCACACGTGGGCGGAGCTACAAACAGAACATCATATTTCACCCATTCATGTCAATGGAAAAAATGTAAAAAGCTGCCAACACAAAAACGGCTTGCCCGATTTGAACGAAACTTGGTATGCAGATCCCTCACTACCTGGGGTGATATGTTCTGGGGGTCTCGCGGCCCACCTGCACACGTGGGCGGAGCTACAAACAGAACATCAGATTTCACCCATTCATGTCAATGGAAAAAATGTAAAAAACTGCCATTCTCACAGTAATTCCAACTACCTGGGGTGATATGTTCTGGGGGTCTCGCGGCCCAACTGCACACGTGGGCGGAGCTACAAACAGAACATCAGATTTCACCCATTCATGTCAATGGAAAAAATGTAAAAAGCTGCCAACACAAAAACGGCTTGCCCGATTTGAACGAAACTTGGTATGCAGATCCCTCACTACCTGGGGTGATATGTTCTGGGGGTCTCGCGGCCCACCTCCACACGTGGGCGGATCTACAAACAGAACATCAGATTTCACCCATTCATGTCAATGGAAAAAATGTAAAAAGCTGCCAACGCAAAAATGGCTTGCCCGATTTGAACGAAACTTGGTATGCTGATCCCTCACTACCTGGGGTGATATGTTCTGGGGGTCTCGCGGCCCAACTGCACACGTGGGCGGAGCTACAAACAGAACTTCAGATTTCACCCATTCAAGTCAATGGGAAAAATGTAAAAAGCTGTGGGACCGATTTGAACTAAACTTGGTATGCTGATCCCTCACTACCTGGGGTGATATGTTCTAGGGGTCTCGCGGCCCACCTGCACACATGGGCGGAGCTACAAACAGAAAATCAGATTTCACCCAATCATGTCAATGGAAAAAATGTAAAAAACTGCCATTCTCACAGTAATTCCAACTACCTGGGGTGATATGTTCTGGGGGTCTCGTGGCCCAACTGCACACGTGGGCGGAGCTACAAACAGAACATCAGATTTCACCCATTCATGTCAATGGAAAAAATGTAAAAAGCTGCCAACACAAAAACGGCTTGCCCGATTTGAACGAAACTTGGTATGCAGATCCCTCACTACCTGGGGTGATATGTTCTGGGGGTCTCGCGGCCCACCTGCACATGTGGGCGGAGCTACAAACAGAAAATCAGATTTCACCCATTCATGTCAATGGAAAAAATGTAAAAAGCTGCCAACGCAAAAACGGCTTGCCCGATTTGAACGAAACTTGGTATGCTGATCCCTCACTACCTGGGTGATATGTTCTGGGGGTCTCGCGGCCCACCTGCACACGTGGGCGGATCTACAAACAGAACATCAGATTTCACCCATTCATGTCAATGGAAAAAATGTAAAAAGCTGCCAACGCAAAAACGGCTTGCCCGATTTGAACGAAACTTGGTATGCAGATCCCTCACTACCTGGGGTGATATGTTCTGGGGGTCTCGCGGCCCACCTCCACATGTGGGCGGAGCTACAAACAGAAAATCAGATTTCACCCATTCATGTCAATGGAAAAAATGTAAAAAGCTGCCAACGCAAAATAGGCTTGCCCGATTTGAACGAAACTTGGTATGCTGATCCCTCACTACCTGGGGTGATATGTTCTGGGGGTCTCGCGGCCCACCTCCACACGTGGGCGGAGCTACAAACAGAACATCAGATTTCACCCATTCATGTCAATGGAAAAAATGTAAAAAGCTGCCAACGCAAAAAACGGCTTGCCCGATTTGAACGAAACTTGGTATGCAGATCCCTCACTACCTGGGGTGATATGTTCTGGGGGTCTCGCGGCCCACCTCCACACGTGGGCGGAGCTACAAACAGAAAATCAGATTTCACCCAATCATGTCAATGGAAAAAATGTAAAAAACTGCCATTCTCACAGTAATTCCAACTACCTGGGGTGATATGTTCTGGGGGTCTCGCGGCCCAACTGCACACGTGGGCGGAGCTACAAACAGAACATCAGATTTCACCCATTCATGTCAATGGAAAAAATGTAAAAAGCTGCCAACACAAAAACGGCTTGCCCGATTTGAACGAAACTTGGTATGCAGATCCCTCACTACCTGGGGTGATATGTTCTGGGGGTCTCGCGGCCCACCTGCACACGTGGGCGGAGCTACAAACAGAACATCAGATTTCACCCATTCATGTCAATGGAAAAAATGTAAAAAACTGCCATTCTCACAGTAATTCCAACTACCTGGGGTGATATGTTCTGGGGGTCTCGCGGCCCAACTGCACACGTGGGCGGAGCTACAAACAGAACATCAGATTTCACCCATTCATGTCAATGGAAAAAATGTAAAAAGCTGCCAACACAAAAACGGCTTGCCCGATTTGAACGAAACTTGGTATGCAGATCCCTCACTACCTGGGGTGATATGTTCTGGGGGTCTCGCGGCCCACCTCCACACGTGGGCGGAGCTACAAACAGAAAATCAGATTTCACCCATTCATGTCAATAGAAAAAATGTAAAAAGCTGCCAACGCAAAAACGGCTTGCCCGATTTGAACGAAACTTGGTATGCAGATCCCTCACTACCTGGGGTGATATGTTCTGGGGGTCTCGCGGCCCACCTCCACACGTGGGCGGAGCTACAAACAGAAAATCAGATTTCACCCATTCATGTCAATAGAAAAAATGTAAAAAGCTGCCAACGCAAAAACGGCTTGCCCAATTTGAACGAAACTTGGTATGCTGATCCCTCACTACCTGGGGTGATATATTCTGGGGGTCTCGCGGCCCACCTGCACACGTGGGCGGAGCTACAAACAGAACATCAGATTTCACCCATTCATGTCAATGGAAAAAATGTAAAAAGCTGCCAACGCAAAAACGGCTTGCCCGATTTGAACTAAACTTGGTATGCTGATCCCTCACTACCTGGGGTGATATGTTCTAGGGGTCTCGCGGCCCACCTGCACACATGGGCGGAGCTACAAACAGAAAATCAGATTTCACCCAATCATGTCAATGGAAAAAATGTAAAAAACTGCCATTCTCACAGTAATTCCAACTACCTGGGGTGATATGTTCTGGTGGTCTCGCGGCCCAACTGCACACGTGGGCGGAGCTACAAACAGAACATCAGATTTCACCCATTCATGTCAATGGAAAAAATGTAAAAAGCTGCCAACACAAAAACGGCTTGCCCGATTTGAACGAAACTTGGTATGCAGATCCCTCACTACCTGGGGTGATATGTTCTGGGGGTCTCGCGGCCCACCTGCACATGTGGGCGGAGCTACAAACAGAAAATCAGATTTCACCCATTCATGTCAATGGAAAAAATGTAAAAAGCTGCCAACGCAAAAACGGCTTGCCCGATTTGAACGAAACTTGGTATGCTGATCCCTCACTACCTGGGTGATATGTTCTGGGGGTCTCGCGGCCCACCTGCACACGTGGGCGGAGCTACAAACAGAACATCAGATTTCACCCATTCATGTCAATGGAAAAAATGTAAAAAGCTGCCAACGCAAAAACGGCTTGCCCGATTTGAACGAAACTTGGTATGCAGATCCCTCACTACCTGGGGTGATATGTTCTGGGGGTCTCGCGGCCCACCTCCACATGTGGGCGGAGCTACAAACAGAAAATCAGATTTCACCCATTCATGTCAATGGAAAAAATGTAAAAAGCTGCCAACGCAAAAACGGCTTGCCCGATTTGAACGAAACTTGGTATGCTGATCCCTCACTACCTGGGGTGATATGTTCTGGGGGTCTCGCGGCCCACCTGCACACGTGGGCGGAGCTACAAACAGAACATCAGATTTCACCCATTCATGTCAATGGAAAAAATGTAAAAAGCTGCCAACGCAAAAACGGCTTGCCCGATTTGAACGAAACTTGGTATGCAGATCCCTCACTACCTGGGGTGATATGTTCTGGGGGTCTCGCGGCCCACCTCCACACGTGGGCGGAGCTACAAACAGAAAATCAGATTTCACCCAATCATGTCAATGGAAAAAATGTAAAAAACTGCCATTCTCACTGTAATTCCAACTACCTGGGGTGATATGTTCTGGGGGTCTCGCGGCCCAACTGCACACGTGGGCGGAGCTACAAACAGAACATCAGATTTCACCCATTCATGTCAATGGAAAAAATGTAAAAAGCTGCCAACACAAAAACGGCTTGCCCGATTTGAACGAAACTTGGTATGCAGATCCCTCACTACCTGGGGTGATATGTTCTGGGGGTCTCGCGGCCCACCTGCACACGTGGGCGGAGCTACAAACAGAACATCAGATTTCACCCATTCATGTCAATGGAAAAAATGTAAAAAACTGCCATTCTCACAGTAATTCCAACTACCTGGGGTGATATGTTCTGGGGGTCTCGCGGCCCAACTGCACACGTGGGCGGAGCTACAAACAGAACATCAGATTTCACCCATTCATGTCAATGGAAAAAATGTAAAAAGCTGCCAACACAAAAACGGCTTGCCCGATTTGAACGAAACTTGGTATGCAGATCCCTCACTACCTGGGGTGATATGTTCTGGGGGTCTCGCGGCCCACCTCCACACGTGGGCGGAGCTACAAACAGAAAATCAGATTTCACCCATTCATGTCAATAGAAAAAATGTAAAAAGCTGCCAACGCAAAAACGGCTTGCCCAATTTGAACGAAACTTGGTATGCTGATCCCTCACTACCTGGGGTGATATGTTCTGGGGGTCTCGCGGCCCAACTGCACACGTGGGCGGAGCTACAAACAGAACATCAGATTTCACCCATTCATGTCAATGGAAAAAATGTAAAAAGCTGCCAACACAAAAACGGCTTGCCCGATTTGAACGAAACTTGTTATGCAGATCCCTCACTACCTGGGGTGATATGTTCTGGGGGTCTCGCTGCCCAACTGCACACGTGGGCGGAGCTACAAACAGAACATCAGATTTCACCCATTCATGTCAATGGAAAAAATGTAAAAAGCTGCCAACGCAAAAACGGCTTGCCCGATTTGAACGAAACTTGGTATGCAGATCCCTCACTACCTGGGGTGATATGTTCTGGGGGTCTCGCGGCCTACCTCCACACGTGGGCGGAGCTACAAACAGAAAATCAGATTTCACCCATTCATGTCAATGGAAAAAATGTAAAAAGCTGCCAACGCAAAAACGGCTTGCCCGATTTGAACGAAACTTGGTATGCAGATCCCTCACTACCTGGGGTGATATGTTCTGGGGGTCTCGCGGCCCACCTCCACACGTGGGCGGAGCTACAAACAGATAATCAGATTTCACCCATTCATGTCAATGGAAAAAATGTAAAAAGCTGCCAACGCAAAAACGGCTTGCCCGATTTGAACGAAACTTGGTATGCTGATCCCTCACTACCTGGGGTGATATGTTCTGGGGGTCTCGCGGCCCACCTGCACACGTGGGCGGAGCTACAAACAGAAAATCAGATTTCACCCATTCATGTCAATGGAAAAAATGTAAAAAGCTGCCAACGCAAAAACGGCTTGCCCTATTTGAACGAAACTTGGTATGCTGATCCCTCACTACCTGGGGTGATATGTTCTGGGGGTCTCGCGGCCCACCTGCACACGTGGGCGGAGCTACAAACAGAAAATCAGATTTCACCCATTCATGTCAATGGAAAAAATGTAAAAAGCTGCCAACGCAAAAACGGCTTGCCCGATTTGAACGAAACTTGGTATGCAGATCCTTCACTACCTGGGGTGATATGTTCTGGGGGTCTCGCGGCCTACCTCCACACGTGGGCGGAGCTACAAACAGAAAATCAGATTTCACCCATTCATGTCAATGGAAAAAATGTAAAAAGCTGCCAACGCAAAAACGGCTTGCCCGATTTGAACGAAACTTGGTATGCTGATCCCTCACTACCTGGGGTGATATGTTCTGGGGGTCTCGCGGCCCACCTGCACACGTGGGCGGAGCTACAAACAGAACATCAGATTTCACCCATTCATGTCAATGGAAAAAATGTAAAAAGCTGCCAACGCAAAAACGGCTTGCCCGATTTGAACGAAACTTGGTATGCAGATCCCTCACTACCTGGGGTGATATGTTCTGGGGGTCTCGCGGCCCACCTCCACATGTGGGCGGAGCTACAAACAGAAAATTAGATTTCACCCATTCATGTCAATGGAAAAAATGTAAAAAGCTGCCAACGCAAAAACGGCTTGCCCGATTTGAACGAAACTTGGTATGCTGATCCCTCACTACCTGGGGTGATATGTTCTGGGGGTCTCGCGGCCCACCTGCACACGTGGGTGGAGCTACAAACAGAACATCAGATTTCACCCATTCATGTCAATGGAAAAAATGTAAAAAGCTGCCAACGCAAAAACGGCTTGCACGATTTGAATGAAACTTGGTATGCTGATCCCTCACAACCTGGGGTGATATGTTCTGGGGGTCTCTCGGCCCACAACTCTATGTTGCTTGCTCAAGGGTGGGTTCACCCAAGAATTTATATGTTCTTGCTCCTGGAGGTGAAACTAAAATTGTTGTTTATAATCACGTTTTCCGTTAGTTGTATTGTATTCATTTTGTCAAATATTTCACATTATAATTTGAATATTGTACTTTTTATTAAGCTGTAAAAAAATAATTTCATTCACCACTATAAAGTATCTTTATTTGAATCCATTTACAGTGTTATTGCTATAATTAAATACCCGTGCAACGCCGGGGCATCAGCTAGTAAGGGATAAAATAAGTGTTAGCACCAGGTCTTGGGGCCAATGATTGGAGCAAATAGGAGCAGTACTACGCTGATTTCCCCAGTTTGTGACTGTACAACTGTGCGTAGGCTCCAACTCTGAGGCCTTTTTGATAGTAGACTCATTTTTTGGGTTGACTGGTGGTACTTATATTGCTTACAGTTATATATGGAACATTGCTGTATATTAAGCCTCCCATGGATCGCTACAAATGCAGGCTTTTCCTAATTATGATGGGGACCCGCAATTGGAAAAGTTGCGACCGCCTTAACTTTCCTTTTTGGTGGGCTACTTTATGTTTAGGTTGCAAATATGAAAAGATGGGTGTCAGGTCAAAAGCGCGCCGGGACAAAGGCGCGCCCATATAATTGAGCGCAGCGCGGAGGTGCGCGCCACTCAAAATTACTGTTTTTAGGGCTCTGATGGGGAGGGGCGTGGGGGGGGAACCCCCCCACTTTACTTAATAGACATCGCGCCGCATTGTGGGGGCATTGTGGGGGGGTTTGGGGGGTTGTAACCCCCCACATTTTACTGAAAACTTCACTTTTTCCCTGTTTTTAGCTAAAAAGTTAAGTTTACAGTAAAATGTGGAGGGTTACAACCCCCAAACCCCCCATAACGCCAGCGTGATGTCTAGTAAGTAAAGTGGGGGGGGGTTCCCCAACAAACCCCCCCGTCAGAGCCTCTAAAAACAGTAATTTTGAGCGGTGTGCGCCTCCACGCTGCGCTCAATTGTCCGGGCGCGTCTTTGTCTTTCGCGCCGTTGTCTATGAACCGAAAAGATGAATGCTGATATATTGGGGGCATAGCAATGTTTTACCAAGAATCTTTTGAGCATGTGCCCATCAGTTTGCAAAACTACGTCCTACTTTCATGCAACCCATGTGGTTAAGCTTCTTAGAAGTCTTTTATGTGGAATGCTGTCAAAAGCCTGGCAGAAATCCAGATAAACAACATCTCTACACCCTTCTGATCCGCATCTTATGACACTTCTTTAAAGAGCATAATTTAAGCTTCTCTGACAGAATCCTCCTTCTGTGAAAACACGCAGCTTCGAATCTTGAAATTTTCTGCTTTCGAGTTACTGCAGTAGCTTTCTGTTTGGTTTTAATAATAATAATAACTTTATTTTGTATACCGCAGTACCACAAACAGTTCAGAGCGGTTTACAGTGTAAGAGACTGTACATTTACAGCGAAGATACAATGAGGACTGTACATATTCAGTAAAGGTGTTTATACAGCGAAGAACAACGCAGATTTACCATGCAGGAGACTGTACATATACAGCAGAGATATTTATATAGTGGAAAAAAGCAGTGCGAGAGACTTATAGAGCAAAATGCAATGCAAGGGACAGAATAATGCGGTGAAGCGGTTTACTATGCAATGATTGTTACATATATGGCGAGGATGCAGAGTGGTGAATGACAAGAAAAGCAACCAGTATCAATTACAGGATGGAAGTATTTGATTGAGGGGTAGAATTTGGTTATTTGGTGATGGGGGGGTTTGAGAAATTTGTCGTAGAGGAAAGATTTGAGAGATTTCCTGAAGGAAGAGTAAGATGGGGCAGATGAGATGAGGGTGGTCAGGCAGTTTGTCCATCTGCCAGCTTGGTACGAGAGAGTTCTATTGAGGAATCTTTTGTAGGTGCATCCCTTTGGGGAAGGGTAGGTGAACAGATAGGCGTTACGCGTGTGAGTGGTTCCAGGGAACACAAAGTGGTGAGACAGATATATCGGGGACAAGCCAGTTAAGGTTAAGTAAAGGGGCATTTCTACGGGTGTAGGGTTTACCAGTCATCTGGATTTCCTGGGACATGTCCTCCTTTTGAGGACATGTCCGGGGGTCCGGACAGCTTTTAAAAACCGACAAAATTGCAATGGGAAAGGGGCATCCGTGCATGTCATGTGCACACGTGCATGTGTGTGATGTCATTGCATCATGTCCGTGCATGTGTAGATGCCGTCTGGGGGTGGAGCGGGGCTGGGGGCAGAGTAGGACGGAGCTGGACGGTCCTGGGGGCGTAGCCATGGATCTGGATTTTCCTTTGGGAAAGTCTGGTAACCCTTAAAAATTGGGCATTCCGATCTTACTGTCAAGAAATGCTTCTCGGTGCTCTGGAAACTGCGCACCATAAAAAAATACTTTGACGACTCCTCTTTCCGCCTTCTGGTACAGTCCTCCGTTCTCAGCGTACTAGACTATTGCAATGTCATTTATTTGAGCTCCACGAAGAAAACCATTAGGAGACTAAAATTGATCCAGAACACTGCCGTCCGCCTCATATTCGGCCTGAACAAATGGGACCACATCACGCCTTTCTACCATCAACTGCATTGGCTCCCTTTTGAATCCAGAGTCCTATTCAAATTCGTCTGCTTCTGCTACAAAACAGTTTTTGGCCTATTACCTAGATACCTTAATCACCATTTCACTCTGAATCTCACCAACAAGAAATCCCGCAGAATCCAGCTGTTCATCTTCCCATCCCTAAAATTATGTCATTTCAAAAGATTTCTCGACAAAACCTTTGCTTACCAGGCGGCTAAACTGAACTCTTGGCTTGCCCAAATGATACTCGAGGCCCCCTCTTACCTTAGTTTTAGAAAACTTCTCAAAACGCACCTCTTCCGCGAACAGGTCTTTTAATCCCCCTTGCCCCCTGTTTCTCCCCTTTCCCACACTCACCCCGTATCTTCTGCTCCCCCCACTTCCCCCCTCCCCCCACTTGATCTCTCTCTCGTTATCTCATACCTTCCAACCGTACCTTCTGTATTACCGTTACCTCTGCTAAATCTCAGTTAGAGTTCCCACGCCCCCCTCTTCTTTGCCTGTAACTTTGTCAAAATTTTGTAAATCCGTGTGTCATCGCGGACCTTAATTAACGGATGTGAATCGCTTAGAACTTTTTGGGTATGGCGGTATACAAGAATAAAATTATTATTATTATTATTTAGGTGCTCCAATGCCATGTGGTAAGAATCTATTCTGTGATGGGATCTTGGTGCCTTGATACTGTTCTACCATAAGCCAGGATCGATGTACCTACAGGCATAGGCAGCAGAACGCTTTTTGGTTTGGTGGGGCCCTAGACCCCACCCCCATAATAATAGTACTAATTGTAAATGCCATTTTTTCCATTCATTTTTCATATACACAGGATATAATCTTATTAACAATGCATAATGGTAACCACAAAATTAAACTACACAAAGCACTCCGTATGCAGAGAAAATGTTAATTATCATTTATATTCTGGGGGTTTTTTTCAAGGTCAAGGCAGATGACTTTAAAATATGAAATGTCACCTCAGTAACAACTACAGAAAAATAGGCAAATATAGTGCAGCAGCAGATATAAATTCTCAAAACTGATGACTTTCAATCACTAAATTGAAAATAAAATCATTTTCCCTATCTTTGTTTGGTGATTTTATTTTTCTAATTATCTTTTCCCAGTCTCTGGTTGCACTTCCTTCTGTCATAACATATAACATAACTTTATTTTTCTATACCGCCTTAATCAAAAGAATTCTAGGCGGTTTCCACAAAAGAGAAAAACTGGACAATCAATGAAATACAAAATAATAAGAAAAGGAATACCGCATGTTATATTAAAAAGACATTAAAAATTTAAAATTAATGGAGTAAAATTAATTATGTTAAAGATAAAAGCACAGATTAAGAGATAAATTTGTCAAATAATACTATCTTAATTTCTTTTCTAAAAGTGCCATAGGACAGCATGGCTCCGCTGATATAATTACCCAACCAGGACTGTTTGCTTGCTTGAAAAGCAAGCATCCTGTCCAAATAAGACCTAAGTTTGCAGCCTAAAATCTTCGGATAAGCAAATAGCTGTGCTCTTAACTGTGTTTCCAGGGCCTTATCCATTTACTGCCATCTCTCTTTTCTCCTTCCCTTTCCTCTGTCCCCCTACTTTTATCTAGCATCTCTCTATCCTCCCCTCCACCAGTCTGGAATCTCTTTCCTCCTTCCCTGGTCTCGCATCTCTCTCCTTCCCTTCTCCCTCCCCATAATCTGGTATCTCTCTCCTCCTTCCTTTCCCATGGCCAACATCTCTCTCCTTCCCTTTTCCCCTTCCTACAATTCCTATAGTCTGGCATCTCTTTCTACTTTAGTCTTGCATCTTTCTGTCCTTCCTGCCCCCCCTCCCACTAGTCTGGAATCTCTCTCTCCTCCTTCCCTGGTCTTGCATCTCTTTCTCCTCCTTCCTTGGTCTCGCAACTCACTCTCCTCCTTCCTTGGTCTCACATCTCACTCTCCTCTTTCCTTGGTCTCACATCTCACTTTCCTCTTTCCTTCCCTCCCTCCCCAATGGTCCAACATCTCTATTCTTCCCTTACCCCTTTCCCATTTCTGGTATCCCTCTTCTCTCCTTCCCACAGTCTGGCATCTCTCTCCTCTCCCATGGTTTGGTATCCTTTCCCATGGTTTGGTACAACATCTCTTTCCCTCTATCTCTTCTCCTTCCCTCTTCCCCTCCTACTCTGGTCTGGCATCTCTCTGTCCTTCCACCCCTTCCCCAGTCTCTTTTCCTTCCTTAGTCTTGCATCTCTCTCTTCCTTCTTTCCTTCCCTTCCTCCCCTCTCCCTATGGTCCAGCATCTCTCTTCTTCCCTCCTTCCTCCAGTCTATCATATCTCTCTCCCCTCTTTCCCTGCCATTCCTTGGTCTGGCATCTCTCCATATCTCTCTCTCTCTCCTTTCAACACTCTTCTCTGAAATCTGAGATATCTCCTTTCCTTGAGTCAACTCTCCTCTCCCCAACATAACATTTCTCCCTTCCCTTTCTGGCCCCCTCCCAGTCCGATATTATCCTTCCTTTCCCTCCACCAATCCATTACTTCCTCTCCTCCAGTCCTCATTCCCTCTCCAACCAACATCTCTCCCTCTCCCTTCTTGAGTACAACCTTTCACTCTCTGCCCTCTCCTCCTTCCCCTGAGTGTGACATTTCTGCTTCCCTCCTTTCTGCCCTCCCCATCCATCTCTTCCTCTCTCTCTCCCTATCTTCATGAGTCCAACACTTTCTGCCTCCTGCATGCTTACTCTCTCCTTGCCCCCATCCATCGAGTATGATATTTCTCCCTCCTTCCAGACCCCAGTCCATCTCTCCCTCCTTGCATGCTCTCACTGCCCTGGCTTATCTCTACCCCTATTCCATGATCTATCTTCATTTGTGGCCCACAGGACATCGCTGGTGACAGCCAATTGCATACGCTGCCCTGCCACCGGCACCAGTGTCTCCTCTTTACTGAGGACCCACCTCTGAGGAAACAGATCCTTATCAAATTGCTGCGATTGAGTCGGAGGTCTGTAGATTACACCCACATAGATAGAAGTTTATAACTAAATAAACTATTTTAAATAATGTGTATTCATCATTTTCTGGGACATATGACCTTGACTGGAATCCCTCTTGTCTTTGTGTTCCAGAGTCCCTGAAATGGCTGCATTGCCTCAGAGTCCATCTGGTCAAGCAACTGCTTCAGTGGATCAGAGTTGGCAAAGAAGATATTACAAGATCCTCAAGGCAAAGGCTTCATGCCAGTTTCTCACCAACTGTGTGCCCCAGCACAGCGGTGTGCCCCGAAGAGATTCTGGGTGTGCCATGAGAGAGATTTCAGAATTTTTCTTTATTTTTAAAAACTCCCTTCATAAGTATACACTAGAATAGAAGACATGTACATCAAGCAAGCAAAAGTCTGTCAATGTTATGAATGTTTGTGTGCGTATGAATACAACCGCCCAGATAAGCATGATTCTTTGATGTGATCGGTCCTTGAAAACTAACGGCAAGTAATTTTATTTTCATTTCTTATGCAGTAGTTATCCTAACTTGGGCAAAAAAGCAATCAAGGCTTTGTTACCGTCTGGATCTTCTTATCTAACTTGGATTTTCAGCTCTGACAGAAATTAAATTGAAAAAAGCGAATGACTGCAGATGGAGAAGGATGAAATGTATGTTTGCTTGTCGACTATCGAGCCACATTTTGAGTTAATTTGCACTCAAACAACAAGCCCATCCATCGCATTGATTAGTAATTCTATTCTATCTACTTTAGTTTCACCATTGTTACAATTACTCATACATAGTTTAAAGAACTTTAAATAAATAACTCTCAAATTTAATTTTTTTTGTTGGTTTCGCAATTTTATGATTTCAATTATAATGTGCCACAAAAAACATTTGCTCCGTTTAGTGTGCCAGAGCAAAACAAGTTTGAGAGACATTGCTCTATGCTACCCTCTTACTCCCTTCTAGAAATATAGAGCGAACAGCTGCGTTTCCAATATGACTGATTTAGGAACAAAATCCATGGCAGAGCAGGTCAACAGGGGTCAAGACTTTCACAACTCCTTATACTGTACATGATTCATCATAGTAGGTTATCATTCCTCACTTGCAGGCGGTATCGGACTTCCTAGTATCGGAGGCAACTTGAGATGCTTTCCCAGCCTTTTATCTTCAACAATAACAGAATTACTGAAGCTCTCGGGATTCTTCTCAGGCCCTTTGTCCAGGTCTTGGCTGCTTCACACCATAGTAAATACCACTGAAGCTTTGCAGAATCTCCTCGGGCTCGCTGCCCAGTTCTCGGCTTCTTCCCTCAATAACCCTGTTAAGTATTAGCTGTAATGTGCTTGCGTCGTAACTTTTATCAGGTATTCTTGCCAGTAGAACACACAGCGCCAAGCAAAATCTTTCTTACGTCTCTGTAGACACCTCTGTTTCTTTATTTCTCGTTCAACACAGGGGATATACCTTTATAGTAAACTGTTCCATGCGTTATTACCTTTGGAGGATAGTTCAGGTATTGATAATTTTGTTAGTGCCAGGGCTTTGGGTTTTTGCCATGCACCTGTGACCTGGATTGGCCACTATGGAAACGGTGTCAGGTAAAAAGCGTGCCGGGACAAAGGCGCGCGCCGCCGCGCCGCTCTAAATTACTATTTTTAGTGCTCCAACGGGGGGGCATGGGGGGGAACCCCCCCACTTTACTTAATAGACATCGCGATGCGTTGTGGGGGCGTTGTGGGGGGTGTGGGGGGTTGTAACCCCCCACATTTTACTGAAAACTTCACTTTTTCCCTGTGTTTAGGGAAAAAGTTCAGTTTACAGTAAAATGTGGAGGGTTACAACCCCCCAAACCCCCCATAACGCCGGCGCGATGTCTATTAAGTAAACTGGGGGGTTCCCCAACAAAACCCCCCGTCGGAGCCCCTAAAAACTGTAATTTAGAGTGGTACGGCGGCACGCGCTGCGCTCAATTGTTGGCGCACGCTTTTGTCTTTCGCGCCGTTGTCTAAGAACCGGGCTAGTTGGCCCACTGGTCTGACCCACTATGGCTATTCTTATTTAGTCAATTTTCTATACTGTTCTCCCAGGGGAGCTCAGAAGAGCTTATTCAGGTACTCAAGCATTTCTCCCTGTCTGTCCTGGGGGGCTCACCATCTATCTAGTGTACCTGGGGCAGTGGGAAGATTAAGTGTCTTGCCTAGGGTCACAGGGAGCAGCATGGGTTTGAGCCCACAAACTCAGGGTGCTGAGGCTGTAGCTTTAACCACTGCACCACACTCTCCCCCTTATGTTCTTATGATGCTAATTTTGGTTTTTTTACGCTGATTTAGGGTTACCAGACATCTGGATTTCCCCAGGCAGGTCCTCTTTTAGAGGATGTGTCTGGGCGTCTAGACGGCTTTTCAAAATCCAACACTTTGTCCGGGTTTTGAAAAGCTGGTGAGATTGGGGCTGGAGTAGCATCTGTGTGGTTTGTGTGGGGTGGGGTTTGGGGGGGGGCAGTGCAGGGGGGTAAGAGTGGGGCGGGGTCACGCATCCTCTTTTACCAGATGGAACATCTGATAACCCTACACTAATTGTAAAAAAAGGGAGGGGGGTAGGTCTAAATTGTTTATTATTTTTGGAGGTCTGGGGGCTGGGACAAGGGGTAGTTTTTGTTAACTTGTAATAAAAATGCTAATTAATTAATTCACCCTGCCTTTCCTTGGCACCTTCCAAGGCTAGAGATGTTTTTTTTCTCAGAATGTCCTGTTGTAGACTGGATGGAACTACGCAGGGATGTTCTTGGGGCATAAGGTGGCATCACAGGCTAAGAAAGCGGAGGTCGACGGAGGAAAGTCAGCCGCAGCGGCAATGCTGCCTAGGACCATTTGTTCACTTAAATGTCTCCTCAGTAGCATGGGGAGCCTGTGACCTCACAGAGAAACTCAGAGTCACTAAGCCAATCCCAGACACTGTAGCGAATGTTCCCGTCCCCGCAGGATTGTAATATCTCCGTCCCGTCCCAGTGCCTAATTTACTAAGGCTGTTTCTCTATTCTCTATTTGAGGGAAAAGCTAGCTTGGTAACCCAGGCCCTTAATGCAGCACTGCAGGCCACTGGCAAAAATATGCATCCAGTGGTCCAATTCTAGGGTTACCATAATTAACTATGGAAAAATCCAGATGCATGACCCCGCCCTGTTCCACCCCTGGGCCTGCCCTAGTCCTGCCTTGTTCCGCCTTCAACCCACCCCTTTCTGCCTCCAGCCCTGCCCCCAAAAGCCTCATCTCTTTTTTTTTTTTTTGCTGATCTCCAGGCTCGGTTTGGAGGGCCTCCAGCATGCACAGCTGGTGACCGGGGCTTTCCAAAACCCGGACACACTGCCGGGTTTTGGAACGTCTGTCTGGGAACCTGGACAGTCCTCTAATAAGAGGACATATCTGGGTTTTCTCAGCCATCTGGTAACCCTATCCAATTCCCCACTCAGTCTCCCTCTCTATCTCTCATTACCCACCCTTTTATCACACGCTCTTTTCTCTTTATCCCTCTCTTTCCCATTAGTCCTCCTATCTGAATTGGTTCACTGTCCAAGAAGGAAGTCAGTCCTCCTCCTCTGGCCCAAAACCCGTTCCACAGACTCAGCTGTATCTTCCACAGTTAGTTAGTCCTCATCACCCAGCTGTGTCTGCCACCAAAATAAAAATGTCTTCTTTTCTATACTAGGTGGCTCTCTCGGAACCAGCGTGGGCCGACTTGGGCTCATAGAGCTCTGTGAAACAGAGAGAGAGGGGGAAGTTTCTGTTCAGGGAGTAGATTAAAAAAAAAAAAAAAAAAAAGAAAGAAAGAAATGGGGCATGAAAATTTTGGACACCTGTGCATATGTTTAGGGCCTCTGTTACGAAGCTGTGGTAGCGATACTGCCGTGATAAATGTACTGAAACCCAGGAATTGAACGGGCTTTGGCGCGTTTACCGTGGCTCTGTAAAAGGGGCCCCTAAGTAACCGTAGGCACCTTGGGATTTGCCAAGCTCTGCTGTAGTTCATAGTATGGTTCTGTTCCTTGGGAACGGAGGAACAAAACTGTGAACGTGATCATGTTTCTTTTAGCAGTAGTAAGAAAAAGAGAAGTCTTTTCAACTCTGCCTTGATATCGTAATTGCCTTTCAGCCAAAACATGCCTGACTGTGCCTTCATTCTTAATTATAAGCTTTGAAACAACACTAATCTATACAAGATTAGACTAGATGGTCACGTTTTCACACATTTGATGGCAAACAATGGGCTGGAACAACAACAAAAAAAGAGGCACTGGAGATATCTGAACCAACTTGTACTTTTTATTAGCAGGTTTTCAAAAGTCCAACAGCAAGTCCTCGACATAAAAGTGGCTTTTGGCGCTTCTTCCTTGAGCAGAGACGCCGATGCGCCACAGCGTTTTATTTGCAGGAAAGTGTAAGTCCTTTATTGTCCCCTGAGGAAGGCCACGACGTCGCCGAAACTTGGATCCTAGTCGGGACCAAATCCATTTTATATATCGAGGGCTTGCTGTTGGACTTTTGAAAACCTGCTAATAAAAAGTACAAGTTGGTTCAGACATCTCCTGTACCTCTTTTGTGGTTCTTCTAGTTTTACCCCAAGGCTTGGTATCTTCTTTTCATCCTTTTTTAAACAACGGGCTGGTGCGTTGCCACTTTTCTGTTTGGGTGAGGGCAGCCAACTGCATTTAAATCAGCTGGAAGCCCAATGAGGGGGCAAAAAAGTGATCAACCTAATGCTCCCCCCACCCCTCTGTATTTTTTTTTTTTTTTTAATCTGAAGGCTTTACTTATGTCCCAGAGAACATTTATTCCCTCCTTGCAGTATTCCAACCCCCTGCCCAGTGCTGAAAAACAGAAGCTTCGTAACAGAAATAAAATGGCAGAGAGTTACACAGAGCGACGTAAAGATTCAAGTTTATTAACATTTTTGATGAAGCGCAAAACAAGATTTCTAAGCGTTTAAGCCTGTTACATTAACGGGTGCTTGAGTAGTTGTGTCTGTCTGTCTTTATTTCTCTCTCTCTCCTTTTCCACTGTCTGTCTGTCTTTCTTTCAGTCTCTCTCTCCTTGGCCGCTTTCTACATTCAGGCCCAACAATTGTCCCTTTCTATTCCCTCCTTCCTTCCTTCCTATGTCCTTAGTGCCCCCCAGTGCCTCCTTCCCATGTCCTTAGTGCCCCTTCTCATGTCCTTAGTGCCCCCAGTGCTCCTTCCTATGTCCCCCCTCACTGCCTTCCAGCCTTTGTCCCCCTCCCCCGAAGCTTGCCAGCCTACCTCCCTCCAGCACCGAAGCCGAAGCCTGCCCCCCCCATATGGCCCCCGCTGCTGCAACTTACCGTCTGGCCTACCACTGCTTCAAACATCCCTACTCCCCCGGTCCGCCGCCACTGCCGCTCACCACAACTAAAGCAAAGGGAAAAGGGTCCGCCGCACACAAACCGCCGCAGGCTCCAGCTGAACACGTCGAACACTGCCACAGAGCTGCAGATCACGGAGGCAGGGATTACGCCGCTGTAAGCGCGCATGCGCGCTTAGGGCTTTATTATAGAGGATGGGGAGAAATGAAAACCAACTAAACAATACATCACACACGTGAAACACTAGGAAAGTGGGGAGAACTACAATTTAAAATCTATTGCTCTTAAAACAAAAATACAGTCTTTTCTTCCCAAGGATATGCAGCATTGGATTTTGGGGGGCACATTTCGCAAAAAGCAAAAAGTGCTTGTTGTGGAGAGTTGGTCCTTCTGTCTGTCTGACTAAAAAATAAAACCAAAACCCAACAAAGAACTGGAAAAAAATGTTCCTGAGCCAGTCCTTTATCGAGTCTATCAAATGTTGTAATAATATATTCACAGAGCGAATTCCACATATGTATAAGGTGGTGCGGACCCAACACGGTCCGTGTTTCAACTAAGCCGCCTTCTTCAGGGGTCCAAGGAGGTGAACAAATGTGAATATTGCCTTAATAGATAAAACCAACTGATTCAATAGCAACACAGCAAAAGATCCTCAGCCGTACTGGCGAGTTTTCCACAGATCTTTTTTGTTTTTACCATTTTACTGTGGAACTTTTGGGTTCTTTAAAAAAAAAAAAAAAATTTATATTAGAAACATAGAAGGTGACGGCAGAAAAGGGCCATAGCCCACCAAGTCTGCCCACTCCAATGACCTACCCCCCTTGATTTTAACCCCCCTAGAGATCCCACATGTGTATCCCATTTCCTCTTAAAATCCGGCACGTTGCTGGCCTCAACCACCTGACGCGGAAGATCATTCCAACGATCAACCACCCGTTCGGTGAAGAAATACTTCCTGGTGTCGCCATGAAATTTCCCACCCCTGATTTTCAGCGGATGCCCTCTTGTGGCCGAGGGACCTTTAAGAAAGAAAATATCATCCTCCACCTCAATACGGCCCGTGATATATTTAAACGTCTCTATCATGTCTCCTCTCTCTCTACGTTCCTCGAGTGAGTATAGCTGCAATGTATTCAGCCTTTCCTCATACGGGAGATCTTTGAGTCCTGAGACCATCCTGGTGGTCATTCGTTGAACCGACTCAACTCTCAGCACATCTTTTTGGTAATGTGGCCTCCAGAATTGTACACAATATTCCAGATGAGGCCTAACCATGGTTATCCCAGGACAAGCAGGCAGCATATTCTTGACTGATGGGTGACGGCACCGACGGAGCCCCGGTACGGACAATTTTAGAGTGATTGCACTCTAAGAACTTTTTAGAAAGTTCTAGCTCGGCCGCACCGCGCACGCGCGAGTGCCTTCCCGCCCGACAGAGGCGCGCGGTCCCTCAGTTTCTTAGTTTCCGCGGAGCTAAGAAGACGCGTTTTCAACGGCTGTTGAAATTTTCTCCTAACTTGCCTTCCCGCTCGCGTAAACGTTTTGGCTTAAATTGCCTTTTTTCTTTCTATCTCAATTGTAAAAAAAAAAAAAAAACAAACTTTCATTTTTATTCTTTATTTTTCGGTTTTCCCCGGCGGGGCCTTCTGCCACCATCGAAGCCTCGGCCTTCGATTTGGCGGAAGCCGTTTTTACTTTCATGCCCCCTCAACCGGGTTTTAAAAAGTGCCAGCGGTGTGCTAGGCCTATATCTCTCACGGACCCACACAACTGGTGTTTACAGTGTTTGGGTCCTGAGCATCAGGCCTCTTCTTGCACCCGCTGTGCTACTTTAAAAAAACGGACATTGAAAAATCGCCAAATTCAGCAGCGATTGTTATTCGGTGCCGAGATGTCCGACCCCGTTCCTTCGACTCCGGCTTCGGCACCGATTCAGTCGGCACCCTCGTCTTCGACGCCGCGTGATTCCACACCGGCGTCTCAACAGTCAGGTAAGCCGGCTAAGAAGCCTTCCCCGCTGGAACGTCTTCCGGCCTCGAGTGCAGTGAGTCCAATCCTGCCGCCTGTAAGACGCCAGCGGAAGCGCTCCGCCCCTATAGAGGTGAGTCCCTCGACATCGGGCTCCTCATCTCCGGGGCGTCGAGCGGCACCGCAGGTACCGCAGAAGAAAAAAGCGGTACCGGTGCCATCCCTCGATGACCGCATTACGGCCATCCTTCAGGTGCAGCTTAAGGAGCAATTAGAACGACTCCTTCCTGCTATCATGACACCGAACCTTCCGGTGCCAGTCCGCACCGAGCCACCGGTACCGGTTGTGGATCAACCCATATCGATACCGATTGTGGAACCCGTGTTACCCGCTTCCACTGTCTCGGTACCGCTTCACCTAACCTCATCGGTATCGATGCCAGTCCTGGCACCGGAGCCGAGAGCTCACCATCAATCGGTGCAGACTTCGGCACCGGTGCGACCGATGACTTCTCCTGACTCGGTATCGATGAGGTCGGGTAAGTCGGTGCGCAAAACCCGACACATGCAAACGTCGACACCTGAGTCTCGGGACCATTCTTCCCATGTCAGGGACCCTGATCTGTGGGGAGACTCAGAGGAACCCTTTCTTTCTGAAGGCGAATGTTCCTCAGAGGAGGAGGATTCGGCTGTCCCTGACCCATCCTCCAAACAGACCACTTCATCTTTCTCTAGTTTTTTGAAAGAGATGTGTGAGTCCTTGTCCATTCCTTTGGAGGCCGAATCCAAAAAGTCTAAAGCTTTTTTGGATGCCCTTGATTTTGATCAGCCTCCAAAGGAATTTTTGAAACTTCCCCTTCATGACATCTTGAGGGAAACTTTCTATAAGAATTTAGAGACTCCTTTAACTGTCCCAGGGGCCCCACGTAAACTGGATTCTCTTTATAAAGTAATTCCCATTCCTGGGTTCGACAAACCTCAACTTCCACATGAATCCTTATTTGTCGAATCCACCCTTAAAAAGACTTCAGGAGCCAGTGTATATGCATCTGTCCCTCCTGGCAGAGAAGGAAGGGCCATGGATAAATTTGGTAAGAGGCTCTACCAAAATGCTATGTTAGCAAATAGGGCTAGTAATTATGCTTTTCATTTTTCTTTTTATTTAAAGCATCTCCTTACCACCATGGCTTCTTTCGAAAAATACCTTCCTTCACGAAAGCATCCCGCTTTTCACACATGCTTGTCGTCTCTTCTACAATTACGTAAGTTTATGGTGAGATCCATATATGACACCTTTGAACTAACATCCAGAGCGACAGCAATGTCAGTAGCTATGCGTCGTTTGGCCTGGCTTCGGGTATCCGAGCTTGATGTTAACCATCAAGATCGGTTAGCCAATGCCCCATGCCTAGGGGATGAGCTCTTTGGGGATTCCATGGACTCAACCACACAAAAGCTCTCTGCTCATGAGACGCGCTGGGATACCCTGCTCAAGAATAAAAAGAAGCCTCCTCCGCCAAGACCATACAGGCAGCAATCGGCCTATCAACGCCGCTTCACAGCTCGTCCATTGACTACCACTGCTCAGCAACCTAGGCGTCAGAGGCAACAACAACGTCAGCCTCCCAGACAACAGCAGCAGCAACAAGCTGTAAAACAACCTCCTCAGCAGAAGTCACAGCCCTTTTGACTTCATTCTCCACAGTATAGCCAGTATCCCTATTCCTGCTCTCCTGCCTCAGCCTATAGGAGGTCGACTTTCTCTGTTCCTCAGCCGGTGGGAAGTAATCACATCGGACCAATGGGTCCTCAACATCATCCGCCACGGCTACTCTCTCAACTTTCAGACTCTTCCACCTCAAAGCCTGCCAAAAGAGTCTGCTTTGAACAGTCCTCAATCGGCCCTCCTTATTCAGGAGGTCCAATCCCTCCTCTTTCTGAACGCTATAGAGGAAGTTCCTCTAGATCAAAAGGGGCAGGGATTCTACTCCCGTTACTTTCTAGTTCCCAAAAAGACAGGAGATCTCAGACCCATCCTGGATCTTCGCGATCTCAACATTCATCTAGTAAAAGAAAAATTCAAGATGCTTTCTTTAGCCATCCTTTATCCCCTCCTAAATCAAAACGACTGGCTATGCTCCCTCGATCTCAAAGAGGCTTACACTCACATACCGATCAATGTAACCTCAAGACCATATCTCCGATTCATGATCAATCATTGTCATTACCAGTACAAGGTACTGCCCTTCGGTCTTGCCTCTTCTCCAAGGGTATTCACCAAATGTCTCATTGTGGTAGCGGCATTTCTACGCTCTCACCACCTGCATGTATTTCCTTACCTGGACGATTGGTTGATCAAAGACACTTCCGCTCAAGCAGTCCTTCTGGCCACCAACCAAACCATCCAGTTTCTACAACTTCTGGGATTCGAGATCAATCTACCCAAATCTCATATCATTCCCACTCAGAGGCTTCAATTCATTGGAGCGATCCTGGATACACTCCTCATGAGAGCTTTCCTACCATCCAATCGTCTCCAGACTCTTCAGTCTCTATGTCACCAGGTGCTTCCTCTGCCGTCCATCTCAGCAAGACAAATGATGGTACTCTTGGGGCACATGGCATCCACAGTTCATGTCACACCTCATGCCCGTCTTCACCTGCGCACTCCTCAATGGACCCTTGCTACCCAGTGGTCCCAAGCGTCGGATCCTTGCTCACGACACATATCTGTGACATCATCTCTTCGTCAGTCTCTTCAATGGTGGTTGGTATCCTCAAATCTATCCAGAGGTCTTCTGTTCCATCAGCCTCCTCATCAACTAGTCATCACCACCGACGCCTCTCTGTACGCATGGGGAGCTCACTTGAACGAGTTCCAGACTCAAGGTCTTTGGTCAGCCCAGGAAAGGAAGCATCAAATCAATTTCCTGGAACTCAGAGCGATGTTTTACGCCCTCAAGGCCTTCCAACACCTTCTTTTTCCTCAGGTCCTTCTGTTGTGCACAGACAATCAGGTTGCGATGTACTACATCAACAAACAGGGTGGGACAGGCTCTCGCCTTTTATGCCAGGAAGCCCAGAAGATCTGGACTTGGGCCATAGATCACCATCTCTTCCTGAAAGCTATATACATTCAGGGAAAACAGAATTCCTTAGCGGACAAACTCAGCAGAATTCTCCAACCTCACGAGTGGACACTCGATCCAGTAACTCTGCAGTCTATCTTCAATCAATGGGGCACTCCTCAGATAGACCTCTTTGCAGCTCCTCACAATCATCAGCTGCCCCTTTTCTGCTCCAGACTTTACTCTCCACACCGTCTAACAGCAGATGCTTTTCTCCTCGACTGGTCGAATCTGTTCCTGTACGCCTTCCCTCCTCTGCCTCTCATGTTGAGAACCTTGTTCAAGCTCAAGAGGGAACGAGCCACCATGATTCTGATTGCTCCGAGGTGGCCCAGGCAACATTGGTTCTCCCTTCTACTTCAACTCAGTTCCAGGGAACCTTTTCTTCTTCCTCTGTTTCCTTCTCTGCTTACGCAACAGCAGGGAACCCTTCTGCATCCCAACCTCCAGTCTCTACACCTGATGGCTTGGTATCTCTCGGGCTGAACTCGACTGATACTCTTTTGTCTCAACCCGTTCGTTCCATTCTGGATGCCTCCAGGAAACCAGCCACTCTACAATGTTACCATCAAAAGTGGACGAGATTTTCTTCCTGGTGTCTTCTTCATCATCTTAATCCCACTTCCCTAGCAGTGGAGACGTT
Organism: Geotrypetes seraphini; assembly: GCF_902459505.1. Taxonomy (NCBI): domain Eukaryota; kingdom Metazoa; phylum Chordata; class Amphibia; order Gymnophiona; family Dermophiidae; genus Geotrypetes; species Geotrypetes seraphini. The sequence continues at coordinate 21,457,512 of NC_047085.1, read as the reverse complement.
GTTGGATTATCTTCTTTCTTTGTCTGACTCCGGCCTGAAGTCCTCTTCCATCAGGGTCCACCTCAGTGCCATTTCAGCTTTTCATGAGCCAGTCCATGGAAAACTTCTTTCAGCTCATCCCCTGGTGTCCAGGTTCATGCGTGGGCTTTTCAATGTGAAACCACCTCTTAAAGCTCCTCCGGTTATCTGGGATCTCAATGTGGTTCTTTCAGCTTTAATGAAACCTCCATTTGAGCCTTTAGCTACGTCTCCTTTCAAATTTCTCACTTGGAAGGTTCTTTTCCTTATTGCTCTTACCTCTGCCAGGAGAGTCAGTGAGCTTCATGCACTGGTTGCAGATCCACCTTTTACGGTTTTTCACCATGACAAGGTGGTTCTGCGTACACATCCAAAGTTTCTCCCCAAGGTTGTTTCTGAATTTCATCTCAACCAATCCATTGTTCTACCTGTTTTCTTTCCAAAACCTCATTCTCATTCTGGGGAACAAGCTTTGCATACTTTGGATTGTAAAAGGGCTCTTGCTTACTATCTGGAGCGTACGAAACCCCACAGATCAGTTCCCCAGCTTTTTCTGTCCTTTGATCCGAATAAATTGGGACGTCCTGTTTCGAAACGTACATTGTCTAATTGGCTAGCAGCGTGCATTTCATTCTGTTATGCTCAGACCGGACTGACACTGGAAGGTTCTGTCACGGGCCATAGAGTCAGAGCAATGGCAGCATCTGTAGCTTTCCTCCGTTCCACTCCTATTGAGGAAATCTGCAAAGCTGCTACTTGGTCCTCAGTTCACACTTTTACATCTCATTATTGTCTGGATACATTCTCCAGAAGGGATGGTCACTTCGGCCAATCTGTTTTACAAAATTTGTTTTCTTAATGGCCAACCTTCCCTCCATCCCTCTTTTTGTTAGCTTGGAGGTCACCCATCAGTCAAGAATATGCTGCCTGCTTGTCCTGGGATAAAGCACAGTTACTTACCGTAACAGGTGTTATCCAGGGACAGCAGGCAGATATTCTTGCGTCCCACCCACCTCCCCGGGTTGGCTTCTTAGCTGGCTTATACTAACTGAGGGACCGCGCGCCTCTGTCGGGCGGGAAGGCACTCGCGCGTGCGCGGTGCGGCCGAGCTAGAACTTTCTAAAAAGTTCTTAGAGTGCAATCACTCTAAAATTGTCCGTACCGGGGCTCCGTCGGTGCCGTCACCCATCAGTCAAGAATATCTGCCTGCTGTCCCTGGATAACACCTGTTACGGTAAGTAACTGTGCTATCTGTACAACGGCATGATGACTTCGGGCTTCCGGCTGACAAAACTTCTACAGATACAACCCATCATTTGTCTTGCCTTCGATGAAGCCTTCTCCACTTGATTGGCAGTCTTCATGTCTTCGCTAATGATCACCCCCAAATCACATTCTGTCTTAGTCCTAGCTAAGGTCTCACCATTTAGTGTGCAAGTTCTGCATGGATTCCTGCTGCCAAGGTACATGACCTTACATTTTTTAGCATTGAAATTTAGCTGCCAAGTCGAGGACCAATGTTCCAATAGAAGTAGGTCCTGCGTCATACTATCTGGCAAAGAGCTCTCACTTACTATATGCATAGTTTAGCGTCATCAGCGAATAATGCGATTTTACTCTGAAGCCCCTGAGTCAGATCTCCTACGAATATGTTGAAAAGGATCGGGCCCAAGACCGATCCCTGCTGCACTCCATTGGTCACCTCCGACGTTTTTGAAGGGGCACCGTTCACCACCACTCTCTGAAGTCTACCGTTTAGCCAATCATTGACCTGTGCAGTTAATGTTTCTCCCAGTCCCATTGATTTCATCTTGCTCAATAGTCTGCGGTGTGGGACGCTATCAAAAGCTTTACTGAAGTCCAAGTACATGACGTCTAGGGACTCCCCCACATCCAGCTTCCTTGTTATCCAGTCAAAGAAGCTAATTAGATTGGATTGGCAGGACCTTCCCTTGGTATATCCATGTTGGCAGGGATCCCGTAGATTCTTCTCGTCTAGGATTGTATCTAATTTATGCTTAATTAGTGTTTCCATGATTTTACTCACAGTGGATGTGAGACTCACCGGTCTGTAATTCTCAGCCTCTGTCCTGCAGCCCTTTTTGTGGAGTGGGATGACATTAGCTGTTTTCCAGTCCAAGGGGACTCTTCCTGTACTGAAGGAAAGATTGAAGAGTACGGATAACGGCTCTGCCAGGACATCACACAGCTCTCTAAACACCCTGGGGTGTAGATTGTCCGGTCCCATGGCTTTGTTCACTTTGAGTCTTGATAGTTCGCAGTAGACGCTGCTGGGTGTAAACTCGAAATTCCAGAACGGGTCTTCTGAGCTTTGCCTTGCTTGCAACTGTGGACCGGACCCCGGTGCCTCGCAGGTAAAGACTGAGCAGAAGTATTCATTTAGTAGTTCGGCTTTATCGGAATCTGATTCTGCATAAGTCCCGTCTGCTTTCCTAAGGCGTACTATCCCATCTGTGTTTCTTTTCCTATCACTGATGTACCTGAAGAAGGATTTATCCCCTTTCTTAATGTCCTTTGCTAGATTTTTATTTAGATTTTTATCCCGTCCTCCCGGTAGCTCAGAACGGTTACAAGTAAACATTCACAATGGAGTGAATTGTACATACAAGATTATACAGTAGATTAAATACTTGGACATATGAGACTGTGCAGCAGTGTAAATATAGGGACTAAACAGCAAATTAAGAACAGTAGTTTTTTTGTTGTAAGATGAAAAAATGAATAAAGAATTATTAAAAAAAAAAAAAAAGAACAGTAGTTTAAATATAAGTAGTTTAGTTTAGATACAAGTTATTTAAGTATAGGCTGAGAGTGGACTTTACAGAAATTTAGGCAGAAGATTAGAATGGAGAAAGAAGGGTAGAGGTGGGGTTTAAGGGGTTGGGTGTAGACTGAGGGTGACCTTTAGTTGAAGAGGAAGGTCTTTACCATTTTCTGGAATGTCATTAGTGAGTTCTGTAGTCTGAGTTGAGGGGGGAGTTGGTTCCAGAGTTGGGGAATGAAGTGGCTGTAGGAGCGTTTGCGGGCAGTTTCTGAGAGGAGGGACCTTCCGGGGGGAATGCAAAGGCGTATCTCCGTTTCTGAGCGGAGGGTGCGGGTGGGGATGTAGATGGGTAGCTTGGATTTTATGTAGGAGGGGGTGGTGGCATAAATTATTTTGTGTGCTATTGCCAGGGCCTTGAATGCACAGCGTTGGCTAATTGGGAGCCAGTGTTCAGCGCGGAGTGCTGGGGAGATGGGATCATGGTAGTTGAGGCTGTGTAGGAGGCGGATAGCTGCATTTTGGACCCGTTGGAGGCGCTTGAGATCTTTTTTGGTTATTCCATTAAATAGGGAGTTGCAGTAATCCATTCTGGAGAGGACATATGCGTAGAGGAGTTGGGCTAGGTCAGGTGTGGAGATGTAGGGTTTGATCCTCCTCAGTTGGTGGAGGTAGTAGAAGGAGGTAGAGACTACTTGGGATATGTGGGTGGCTAGGGATAGGTGTCCGTCTAAGGTTACTCCTAGGCTGCGTATTTGATCTGTTACCGTTAGTAAAGTGAAGTCCCATGATAGTGTTGAGCGTGTGTATTTGGTGTTTTTGTTCCTGATCCATAAGAGTTCGGTCTTAGAGGCGTTCATTTGTAGTTTGTTGTTTGTCATCCAGGTTTTCATGTCAGAGAGGCAGTGTTGGAGGTTAGCAATAGAAGATTCTCTTCTATTCGAAGCTTGGCCTCTCTGACTGCCGTTTTGACAGCTTTGGACCTGGCCAGATAGTCCTCTTTTGCATATCTTACAATTCTATGCAGATTACAAATTATTCAGGTAATCAAGCATGATTCCCTAACTGTCCCGGCAGGCTCCAACTCTATCTAATGTACCTGGGGCAATGGGGATTAAGTGACTTGCCCAGTGTCACAAGGAGCAGTGTGGGATTTGAACCCACAACCTCAGGGTACCAAGGCTGTAGCTCTAACCACTGCACCACCCGCTCTGTCTATCTGACTATCCATTAGGAGATTACAGTGCCCCAACACTTGCCCCACCCCTCAATCCATTCCCTGCTCTTTCCTAGTTCATGCCCCGCCCCTGACTAGTTCCCTCCTCTGATGGATTCTGCCCAACCCCTGCAGGATGTGGCTTCATAGGCCAGCGTCTGTGTAATCAGTAGCATGGGCGGAGGGAAGGGCTGTTCTTCCCTCCTCTGAGGCTGATGCTTGCTCTCCCTCTTTGTAGCAGCTGGCCAGGACAGGGCAGCAGCCTCAGAAGAGGGAGGGTGCGGGGGGAAGTGTTGAAGTCTTAGGGTAGCTTAAATTATGGGCTGGTGACATCACAGATTTTCATAAACTAGATGGGCCATTTGGCTTTTATCTGCCATCATGTTTCTATTGCTAGAGGCTTTTCAAAACCCGGACAAAGTGCTCGGTTTTTGAAAAGCCGTCCGAACCCCCCTTCTGGTAACCCTACATCACAGCCCCAGGTGTTTGGCACCCTTTAGTGACAGTGCCCTAGGCTAGAGCCTCACCTGATTCATAGGTTAAGTTGGCCCTGCTGTTTGTTTGTACATGCTCACAAAACATTTGCATAGAGAGACAGAAGTCATCTGGGAGCAGGAACAGAAAGCAGCGATGGCAAGGAGGTTAGGCCTCACTCCTGAACAAGAAAGGATCTGGTAGCTGTCAAGGCAGCACGACGGCAATTTATAACAGTTTATCTAATTTTAGGTGCCCAAGAAGGCTGCCGTCGGGTGGTTAGTCAATGCTGCACGGAATTAGAGGTCTGCATGGGAACGGGGATCGCGGGAATCCCCGCTAACCCACGGGACTCCCACGGGGATGGAAGGCTTTGGAAGCAGGGTTCGTCCATATAATATAATGGACACGTCAGCCTTAGTAAAAAAGGGGGTTTATAAGTTAATTACCTGAACAGAAAACAAAAAAAGGGTTCCACCAAAGAGATTCCACAAGGAAAACAGCAAAAGAAACCGTGGAATTGATGATCCTGTCAGAAGTAATTGCTGCTTTTTATGGGGATGGGCGGGGATGAAGGTATTCCTTGCGGGGATGTGTGGGGACGGAGAGGATCCTGACGGGGACGGAGAGGATCCTGACGGGGACAGGTGGGGACGGAGAGGATCCTGACGGGGATGGATGGGGACGGAGAGGATCCTGGCGGGGACGGAGAGGATCCTGACGGGGATGGATGGGGACGGAGAGGATCCTGACGGGGACGGAGAGGATCCTGACGGGGACAGGTGGGGACGGAGAGGATCCTGACGGGGATGGATGGGGACGGAGAGGATCCTGGCGGGGACGGAGAGGATCCTGACAGGGATGGATGGGGACGGAGAGGATCCTGGCGGGGACGGGTGGGGACGGAGAGGATCCTGACGGGGATGGATGGGGATGGAGAGGATCCTGACGGGGATGGGTGGGGACGGAGAGGATCCTGATGGGGATGGAGAGGATCCTGACGGGACGGGTGGGGATGGAGAGGATCCTGACGGGGACGGACGGGGATTGGTGGGATTTCTGTCCCCGTGCAACTCTCTACACGGAATCCTAGGCCTCTAGAGCCCCTTCACAAAGACAGTGGAGTCAAGAACTTGACAGGGAGTCACACCTGCTCTTCGTTTCGGTGAAAATAGGGTTACCAGATCCAGATCCAGACTTAACCGGGCATGTCCTCTTTTTAGAGGACTGCCAGGTGTACGGACAACTTTTCAAAGCCCGGCACTTTGTCCGGGTTTTGAAACGCTGTTGATACCGGGGCCGAGTCTGGAGTGCATCTGCGTGTGCGAGGATGCGACATCACATGCATACATGCGTGCATGCGGCGTCACCACGTCACGTCTGTGCATGCGCAGATGCCATCAAGACTCGGCCCGAAGAGACGAGGTTGGCGTGGGGCCGGGGGCAGAATGGTAACCCTAGGCGAGAAGGGCCCCCTCTGACTCCCAGACCACATGACCTCCAGAAAAAGACCATACTGACAGGCGTACGCAGCACTGTACATTTAACATACAATAGAGAGTCCCTGCTCAGAAGAGCTAACAATCTAATTTGACAGAGAGGACATCTCAGGGTGGCCAGATTTTCCTTATGGAAAATCTGTACCCCCTATCCCCGCCTCCAGGCCTGCCTAGCTCCGCCCATCCTCACCCCAGGCCCGCCCCCTTCCCCCGCTGCCTGCTCTTGTCAGGCAGGAGGGAAGTCCGCGCATGCGCGGATGCTACATGATGACACGCGCCGACTTCCTCCCTGCCCGACACGGCTTTTCAAAACCCGGACAAAGTGCCGGGTTTTGTAAAGCCATCTGGACCCCCGGACATGTCCGGGGAAAACCAGACATCTGGTAACCCTAGAGCAGGGGTAGGCAATTCCGGTCCTCAAGGGCCGGAATCCAGTCGGGTTTTCAGGATTTCCCCAGTGTATACGCATTGAAAGCGGTGCATGCAAATAGATCTCAGGCATATGCGTTGGGGAAATCCTGAAAACCCGACTGGATTCTGGCCCTCGAGGACCGGAGTTACCCACCCCTGCCCAGACCCCTCCTTAACGGTTCCCGCCTCTTCCGTAACGTATTCCCCTCTTCCCTTCCCACTCCTCTAAGATGGTTGCTCCCTCCATTTAACTTTTTATGCATTTATTCCCCTCTCTTATTCAATGTATACTCTTACTGCATGCACTGTATATAGCCCTTCCCTCACCTAAATTGCAAACGTAAGACTAATTTGCCTCTTTGATTGCGTTGCTATGTTCTCCAATTCCAACCGCATTGTATGTATTTTCATCTGACTGTTGTGAACCGCCTAGAACTCCCTGGGTATGGCGGTATACAAAATAAGTTAAAAAATTATCTGACAGCAGAGAGTGGGAGTTAAGAGGGCCTAGAGGTTGGAGCTGCTGCCTTAGGACCCTGAGGACCCAGCACTGCTCCCTGTGACCCTGAGCAAGTCACTTAACCCTCCAGGGCCTCAGGTACCAAAGTTAGATGGTGAGCCTGCCAGGACAGAGAGGGAAATTACGTAGAGTACCTGCTTACTCTTCAATGTATTCTTAGGGTTACCATACATCCAGGAAAACCCGGACATGCCCTCTTTTTAGAGGACTGTCCGGGCTACCAGAGGGATTTCCAAAACCCGGCAGTTTGTCCGGGTTTCGGAAATCCTGATCTCGGAGGCTGCATCTGGAAGCCTCTGCAAATGCGCAGCCGGCACCATGATGATGTCATACGCACGCGCGCATGGGTGTGATGTCATTATGTCAACATGCGCGAAAGCTTCCAAATGTGGCCTTCAAGCTCGAGGCAGGAAGAAGAAGAATGGGGCGGAGCCCGAGGTGGAATGGGGCAGGGTTGGGGGAGGAAATCCAGCAACCCTATGTATTGTAAACAGTGTTCCCTCTAAGCGGGCGGGTGTTGTGAGCAAACTTTTTTCACCGTGAGCCAAAAATATCGGGCGCCAGCAAGTTATGAGCCAACTCGCCCGATTCTCCTCTCGCCGCCCTGCCATCTGCCGTACGCCTCTTCCGATCGTGCGCTGTGACGAGAAACGTGTGCGCTGCGATGTAATATTTTGTGCGCCAGCGCACGCCAGCGCAGCTTAGCGGGAACACTGGTTCAAATGGTTTTATTTATTTCCCCAAATTTATTTTTGTTATACGCATTGAAAATATTTGATATTGCGTTTAAATCAAAATCTCAATAAACTTGAAACGAGTGCCCGTGAGATTGTGGGAGGGTTAAATACTCAAAACTTAGAAGTTTTTGCTACGCCAGCTTTCTGGTATCTTTACATACAGTGGCGTACCTAGCATATGTAACATCCGGGGCCCATCATTTTTTGGCACCCCCCCCCATCTGTAAGAAAAACATGATTTTTAGTAACAAACCACACGTCACACATGAGTACCTAGGAAAAGGCAGCATCTTACATATTGCAGTGAGCAGTACATCAATACACCCATTGTAAAACTAAACAAGCCAGACCAGCACAGATCAATCCTACACCGTCAATCCTAACAGAAAACCATGTCTTTCGAACACACAGAACACAGAAAACACCTTCGCCTAGTAAGGAATATGTAATCACAAACTAACCCCTCCCTCTTTTACAAAACTGTAGTGTGGATTTTAGCTACGGAGGTAACAGCTCTGATGCTCATAAAATTCTGAGCATCAGAGCTGCTACCACCAAGGCTGGTGCTAAAAACGCTTCACAGTTTTGTAAAAGGGGGGATAAAATAAAAATACATAGACAAAGGTTAAATTGAACCAGCAAGAAGCTGGACTCTGCATACAATGCTTCACAGAAACAGTGACACATGTCTCCTAAAGCAATAAATAAATAGAAATTTTTTTCTACCTTTGTCTTCTGTGGTTTCTCCTTTCCTCATCTTCTTGTAACTCTCTTCCTTCCATTCACTGTCTGCCGTCTCTCTTCCCCTATATGGCATCTTCTCTCCTTCTATGCCCCTTCCAGAAACTGTATGCCTCCCCCTTCCATCTCTCCTTTCACCCCATTGGTCTGGCATCTCTCTCCTCGCCTTCCCTCTCCCACACCTCTCCTCATAGTCTGGTATCTCCCCTTCCCTGATTCTCTGGCATCTCTCTCCTTTCCTTTTCTTCCATCTTTCGCTCCCCCTCCATGCTCTCACATCTCCCCCTTCCTTTTCCCTTAGACTGGCATACCTTCCTCCTACGCTCCAAGCCCTGGCATCTCCTTTAATTCCCTCCCTCATCTTCCTTCTCCCTCCAGCTGGGTACCGCAACACTCTTCCCTGCAGCTCTGCACTTCCCCACAATTGCCATGCTTCGGTTCCTCTTCTTCCTTCCTTCCTCCCCCCCCCCCCCCCCCGCGGGACCCTGCGGCACCATCACCTCTTACTCCCTCTAATGTCGGCCCTGCAGCTCCAGACTTCCTCGCACCTTCTCCCCTCCCCCTTTGGATCGCTATTATTTTAAATGTTATAGCCGCGGAGCTGTATCCATCAGTGGAGATGTCTAACCTCGGCCTGCCCCGGAACTCTTACTGCAGCAGCCGCCCGTCTAGGCAGGAACAGGAAGTCACTGTTGCAGTAAGAGTTCCGGGGCAGGCCGAGGTTAGACATCTCCACTGATGGATACAGCTCCGCGGCTATAACATTTAAAATAATAGCGATCCAAAGGGGGAGGGGAGAAGGTGCGAGGAAGTCTGGAGCTGCAGGGCCGACATTAGAGGGAGTAAGAGTTGATGGTGCCGCAGGGTCCCGCGGGGGGGGGGGGGGGAGGAAGGAAGGAAGAAGAGGAACCGAAGCATGGCAATTGTGGGGAAGTGCAATCCCCCCAATGCGTCCCCTTACCTTACCTCCCCTTACCTTTGCGACGCGTGTGTGCGCTGTGAAGAGAAACTTTGCGCTGCGATGTAATATTTTGTGCGCGCGCGCAGGCCAACGCACCTTAGCGGGAACACTGATTGTAAACCATCTTGATATCTGCAGAGGAAAGGCAGTATATATAGATAACCATTTATAAAATCCAAAATGACAGTATATATAGATAACCATTTATAAAATCCAAAATGATGCTTTTACATCGACCATGCAAAGGCATTCTTGGGGGCATAGTTTGGACTGGATGGAGCCGAAGTTGAGATTTGCACGTATACGAGGGTAAATAAAAAAGTAAAGGCTTTAATAGAAGTAACTGTGAGCAACTGAACATATCACTTTTCCAGATGACGCATTTGTTGTATCATTCACCTAGTTTCTGCATTTTTGCAAAGAAGAAGTTTTTTTGTTGCTTCCGAAGCCAGGTGAGCATCATGCTTTGTCTTTTGCTCGCCAGGTCGCAGTGATGCACCCATGTCCCGTCGTCGGTGACAGTTCTCTCCAGAGTACACGGATCTTCCTCATACCGTCTCAGGAATTGGGTCACAACCTCCCCACGCTGTTGCTTGTGTCAGCTGTTTGGGAACCCATCGTGCGCAGACCTTCCTGTATCCCAAGTCACCGTGCGTTAGGGCAAATGCAGATCCATAGCTGAAATCCAAATTTGCAGACAATTGGCCTTCTCTAATCAAGGCATCCGCCCTGTTGATGGGCAACCAAATTGACCTTCGTCGGTGACACCTGTTCTTCCCGCTTTAAGCCTTTTAATCCACCCACAAACCTTACGTTGATTCATGGTGCTAAGTCCAGACTGAGTCAATATCCGACGGTCAATTTCCGCAGGTTTCACTCCCTCTGCCCAAAGATAGCACAGTACTGCATGTTAGAGAATGACACGGTGACAAAATTCATCACCGTTCCCGTCCCCGCGAATAACCGCGGGAAATAATCCCATGTCATTTTCTAGTGTCTATTTCAACCTCGGTCCTTCTACACCAGCATTCTTCAAAGCAAAGCTTGCGGGTCAGTGGTTGTGGCCATTCATACTCTGATTCTTATGTGAGCCAAGGATAATGAAGCCATTGTGACATCACTGATGTGATTGGCTCTTAGGCACGGGTGGAATGAGGCATTATGACATCACATTATCTGCTCTGGATACCAGAGACTGTCATTCTGTAGTGTCTGTTTCAACCTCAGTCCTTCTACACCAGCATTCTTCAAAGCAAAGCTTGAGGGTCAGTGGCTGTGGCCATTCATACTCTGATTCTTATGTGAACCAAGGATAATGAAGCCATTGTGACATCTCTGATGTGATTGGCTCTTAGGCACTGGTGGAATGAGGCATTATGACATCACAATATCTGCTCTGGATACCAGAGACTGTCATTCTTCAGTGTCTATCTCAACCTCAGTCCTTCTACACCAGCATTCTTCAAAGCAAAGCTTGTGGGTCAGTGGTTGTTGCCATTCATACTCTGATTCTTCTTCTCTCCTTAAAGAATGACATGAAGATGGTTTCCCGCGGTTATCCGCGGGGACAGGGACGGTGATGAATTTTGTCACCGTGTCATTCTCTACTGCACGTGTTCTTACATGGTGCAATGTTACAGTGGAGCGTCCATGTTTCTGACCTCGTGGCTGCACTGTGCGTGGACGAGCTATCCGACAGGCAATGTACAAGTCATATGTTGCAGTTTGCTAGCTCTGTTCCAGTTATCGTGTAATGTTAACAATTGCCTTTAATTCTTGATTCGCCCTTGTATTGTATCAAATATATATGCATGTGCAAAAAGTATGCACACACATTTGTATCTTCTTTGGAACAGGTACAAATTTTTTCATGAGCATCGCATGCGATTAGGAGTGGTTTGGAGAGCATATTTTATACAAATACTTAAACGCCTACAGACCTGTCAAGCCTCCACCATTCGGTGGGAGACTCGTGCTTTGGCAGGTCATCTCCTGCGCGCCTGCCAAAATGGGTACGTCTCTCGCTGAGTCTCTCCGTCCCCCAACTCAAACTTTCCCTTGCTTCTGTTGCGAGACCAGCTTCCTAGATGCACCTCTCCGACATCTGCTTATGTGTAGCTGGATGCCAAGTTCTATAAGGTCTTGAACGCGAGTACTAAGCCTTTGAAGATGCAACATTTGGCTATGGGTAGCCAGTGGGCTAACGCTAGAGCTTGGGATACTGAATCTTGGGTGCGTGGCTGGTCATGGCTCACAGAACATAAGAATAACCTTACTGGGTCAGAGCAACAGTCCATCAAGCCCAGTAGCCCGTTCTTACAATGGCTTGATTGTCCTATACTTGGCTCACGTAACAATATAAGAATGGCCTTAATGGGTCAGACCAAAGGTCCATCAAGCCTAGTAGCCCGTTCTCATGGGGGCCAATCCAGGTCCCTAGTACCTGGCCAAAACCCAAGGAGTAGCAATATTCCATGCTACCGATCCAGGGCATGCAGTGGCTTCCCCCATGTTTTTCTCAATAACAGACAATGGACTTTTCCTCCAGGAACTTGTCCAAACTTTTCTTAAAACCAGCCACGCTATCCGCTCTTACCACATCCTCTGGCAACGCGTTCCACAGCTTAACTATTCTCTGAGTGAAAGAAAATTTCCTCCAATTGGTTTTAAAAGTATTTCCCTGTAACTTCATCGAGTGTCCCCCCTAGTCTTTGTCATTTTTTTGACGGAGTGAAAAATCGATCCTCTTGTACCCGTTCTACTCCACTCAGGATTTTGTAGACTTCAATCCTATCTCCCCTCAGCCGTCTCTTTTCCATATTGTACTGAGCTCCGTAATATAGACATCAGGTTTCAGCTTCACTATTCAGCCAAACTCTTCTGCATCAAGATATAATGAAAGCACTTACTCGTATAATTGGCACTGCCAAGTTTTGTGAACATTTTAACATAATGCGATTGCTTTCCTGCCATACTTTGATGTGGCTCATTTTTATCCCCTTACTTTTGAGTAATGGTAGTGCAAACACAGTCATGTGAAAAGCTTTCATTTTGCTATATTTATATTGTATATGGCCCCAGAGACACTACATAGAAGAAAAGAGCACCAGGATGCAGGAAAAAAAGAAGAAGATAAAACAGCAGAAAATGTTCAGATGAAATAAAGGGTCCTGGTAGATTGGTGGAGGCAAAACTTCAAGGAAAAACATTCAAAATCTCTTAAAAAGATATCTGGGCTCAGGAGGACCAATAGCCCAGAAAATAAGTTCTTTTTGCATCATTTGCAGGGTTAATGGGTTTAAATTTATATAGGGATGTTGTCTATGAAAAAGCACTCAAGATATTACTGAAAAAAAGTTTTAAATAGATAAAGGAGTGGAGTGGAGTAGAACAGGTACAAGTGGATCGATTTTTCACTCCGTCAAAAATTACAAAGACTAGGGGACACTCGAAGTTACAGGGAAATACTTTTAAAACCAAGAGGAGGAAATATTTTTTCACTCAGGGAATAGTTAAGCTCTGGAATGTGTTGCCAGAGGATGTGGTAAGAGTGGATAGCGTAGCTGGTTTAAAGAAAGGCTTGGACAAGTTTCTGGAGGAAAAGTCCAAAGTCTGTTATTGAGAAAGACATGGGGAAGCCAATGCTTGCCCTGGATCAGTACCATGGAACGTTGCTACTCCTTGGGTTTTGGCCAGGTACTAGGGACCTGGATTGGCCACCATGATTGACCATTGGTCTGATCCAGTAAGGCTATTCTTATGTTTGGCATGATTCTCCATGCTGACAAATGAGTTATTTGGAGTAAGACACTTACTATTTATTTATCTATCTATCTGCTCTCCCAGGGGAGCTCATAACAGCTTATATGAATTTATTCAGGTACTCGAGCATTTTTCCCCGTCTGTCCTGGTGGGCTCACAATCTATCTAACGTACCTGGGGCAATGGGGGGGATTAAGTGACTTGCCCAGGGTCACAAGGAGCAGCGTGGGTTTGAACCCACAACCTCAGGGTGCTGAGGCTGTAGCTTTAACCACTGCGCCACTCTAGAAATCAAAATGTAGTAAAAGCGAGCCAAGTAAAGGACAATCCAGCCATTGTGACATCACTGATGAGGTTGGCTCTTATTGGTGGAATGAGGCATTATGACATCACAATAGCAGCTCTGGTTATCAGAGGCTGAAGCTTTTCACACTATTCACTCATTCAATTTTTTCTACTGTTCTCCCAGGGGAGCTCAGAACAGTTTACATGAATTTATTCAGGTACTCAAGCATTTTTCCCTGGCTGTCCTGGTGGGCAGTGGGGGGGGGGGGGGATTAAGTGACTTGCCCAAGGTCACAAGAAGCAGCATGGGTTTGAACTCACAACCTCAGGGTGCTGAGGCTGTAGCTTTAACCACTGCACCACTCACTCCCCACACTCCCCTACTAATCATTTCAGCACTATTAGATGTATACATTATCCACCCCCCTTTTTTACGAAAACATAGCATGGTTTTCTGCGCCGGCTGTGGCTGTAACAGCTCCAGTGCTCATAGGAATTCTATGAGCGTCAGAGCTGTTACTGCCATGACCGGCGCTAAAAGCCAAGCTATGGTTTTGTAAAAGTCAGGGTATATGCAGGTACATTCTCTGTCCTTAATGGGCTTACAATCTAAAGGGTTAGGATTTTTTTTTTTGGGGGGGGGCGGGGGGCGGGAGAAATGGGGCAAGGAAACATAGAAACATAGAAAGATGACGGCAGAAAAGGGCCACAGCCCATCAAGTCTGCCCACTCTACTGACCCACCCCATTAGGTCTGAGTGCTAATGGGGTGGGTCAGTAGAGTGGGCAGACTTGATGGGCTGTGGCCCTTTTCTGCCGTCATCTTTCTATGTTTCTATGTTTCCTTGCCCCATTTCTCCCGCCCCCCCCCAAAAAAAAAAAAAAAAAAAATACTAACCCTTTACATTGTAACTTGCCCTGGGCTGTGCAAATGAATCTAGAAGAATAGTGATGATATCAGCAGATAAAAGCTCACGACCGTTTTCCGGCCTAGATCCAAAGATCAGAATTGGCATGGAGTCCAAGATTGCTCATCTCTCAGCTGAAAGCTGTTTGTCAGGCATAAAGCAGAACACTGACAAAGGTTTTCCTGTTCCTTTCTTTTCTTTCCAACCTAATGGAATTTTGGAAAGATATTAGACATAAGAAGTTGAGAATGTCGCTCTGTCTAGGGGAGAAATTTGGGGCAAATTCTATAATTGCTGTCCGATTGTTTAACCAGCCAATCAGGATGCACGTTTTCTATTTACCCCCCCCCCCCCGCCCGAGGCAGATCGCCTACACTGAAGTCATCTGTCGCAGTTACAGGGAAACATGGGACACTTAAGCTTGCACAAGGCTGGATGTGAGTGTAGTTTCACCCAGATGTGGCCATGGGCGAGCTTAAGTAGACCTAGGCATCTCCCTAGGGCCGCATATATAGTGGCAAGGAAATCTCCCTGCCGCGATCAGCTGAGTGGCCATTGCAGGGAACCTCCCCCTGCCACGAAGTTGGCCGGCAGGAGGTATGCCCACCCACTCCCTCCTGCCGCACCCCTGAACTGCCCCCCCCATGTCCGTGGCAGGAGGGATGCCCACTCCCTCCTGCTGCCACCCCCGAACCCCCCGCGAACGTCTGCAGCAGGAGGGATGCCCACTCCTTCCTACCGGAACCACCGACGCCCCTGACAAATCCCCTCCCGGCAATACTTTGGCATCCCCCCAACTGGTAGATTCCCCCAGCACCCATCAGCACCCCCACACCCTTCTCATACCTCTTATGATGAAAGTCGGGCCAGAGAAATGCATACACCCTCTGGCTGTAGACCTCTCATTCCAAAATGGAGAGTCTTCCCCTTCTAGATGCATTCTAGGATACACTGGGGAGGGGCCTAAGGCTCCGATTGACCCAGATACCTAAGATTTCCCTGGCATTTCCTGCTTTTGAGGACATGTCCAGGGATCTGGATGGCTTTTCAAAACCTGGCACTTTGTCCAGGTTTTTAAAAGCTTCCCCCGAAATTATGTCGGGCAAGAGGGCATCTACACATGCGTGGATGCCCTCCTGCCCGACCAGAGCAAGCAGCAGGGATGGGGCAAGGGCGGGATTAGGGACATGACTGAGGCGTAACGGGACAGGTTTGGGCGGGCCTGGGGGCGGTTCTAGGGGGGGGGTCTGTATTTTACAAATGTAAAATCTGGCAACCCTAATGAGACAATATCAAAATAAACTTATTTAATAGCACTGCAGAATGACCATATAACACAGGGGTCTCAAAGTCCCTCCTTGAGGGCCGCAATCCAGTCGGGTTTTCAGGATTTCACCAATGAATATGCTTGAGATCTATTAGCATACAATGAAAGCAGTGCATGCAAATAGATCTCATGCATATTCATTGGGGAAATCCTGAAAACCCGACTGGATTGCGGCCCTCAAGGAGGGACTTTGAGATCCCTGAAAACAGAAATACAGCACTGCAATGCATACAATACCATAATGGCATGGAAGAATATTCAAATAATATACTATAGATATCATACGATATCAGTATAATACCAAGAAACACCTAATAAGCACACATTAGAACATTGAATGACATAGATAAGCTGTATTATATAAAAGCATTAGCCACACAGTTATAAATAGTAACACAATAATTACAGAAATTTCTAAAAAAAATGTTACCAGCCAGCGGTAGAACTGCCCTCAGAGAACCGCATTTAGGGGGTCTTTTACTAAGGCGTGTTAGCATTTAGCACGCCTTAGTAAAAGACTCCATTAATGACAAAGTGGAGAAAAAAGCCTCAAGCAATTTGTATGGGAGACGGCAATCAAAACAGATTTCTAGCCTCTCAGCTATTATCACAGGCAAAAAACCTCCACTATCCAAAATACAAGTTTCAACACGGGCTAAACCCACCACTGCGCACAGGGAAAACCCCTCCAAAAGTTGAGAACTTAACTTAGTTCATCGTGTAGAAACGTTGCCCTCGAGTTGCTGGCAGACCTCCGCTACAGCCGTGTCCAGTGCTCAGCCGTGAACGTCATCAGTTGTTCTTTCTTTCAGTTTCTCCGACAAGGCTCTCGTTTCGCCCAAATGGGGCTGCTTCAGGGAAATTTATTTAAGTTTCATTTTTTTTTTTGATAACAACAATCATCTTGAAATCAACAGTTTCCCTAGTAATATAAATACAAAAGGTAATCAAATTTAAAAAAGGGAAATCTAAACATATTTTAACTGTATGTCAGTCCACAATAATTGGAGAAGGAATGTTACAACTAAATCAGAGAAATTACACTAACAGAATTCCATAGGAAACCAGACGGACATCCTGAAGTAAGCCTAAAATATTAACTATGAGCTTATTCTTGTCTATTGGTAGGGGTACTTGCTGTCACCACACCGTTGGTCACAATAAATCTAGATAACTGTGACGAACCGAAGAAAATGTATCTAGCTCCCTTGTAATTAACCAAACGCTTACATGGATATCCTAATAAAAAGGAAGCTCCCCGTTTTAAAACCTGGGGTCTCAAAAGCAAAAACTAGTTTCTCTTTTTTGTGTTAATCTAGACACATCTGGGTACAGTACTCCCTCGATATTCACGGGGGTTCCATTCCAGGAACCCACGCGAATCTTGAAAAACCGCAAATACGGTTTTTAGTGGGGGAGACAGGGGAGGGTGCCGGAGTGGCCACATCAGCTGTTTACGGTGCAGAAATTCTGCAGAACTGAGGCCCTATCAGTCGTCGTAGAATACAGCTCTGCGTTAATGCCACACCGGCAAGGAGCGGAGCTAGGCCGCCGTCGGCAAGGCTGGGATCCCCTTTTGCCCTCCTGCACTCCGAGCGCCCTTCGGCAAGCAAATAGCGACCTGCCCCAAACCACTGGTGCTGTGACCTTCAGTTTCATGAGCCTGGCAGACGCGGGGATAGGCAGTCCGAAATCCAATGGTTGAAGTCACTTCCGTAGGTGTTTTTAGTGGGGGAGACAGGAGAGGGCAGCTGGAGCACCGTCGAGTGAAGGAAATCACTCGCGGTATGCTCCGACCGCCTCTTCCTGTACTAAAGTCGGGCCTCACCAATCAGGAGCTGCGTGTCAAAGCAGGAAGAGGCGGTCGGAGCAGACCCCGAGTGATTTCCTTCACTCGCTGGCACTCCTGCTGCTTCTCCTGCCTCTCCGGCTGCCCTCTCCTGCCGGGTCATTCGCGGTCGGAAAATACTGCGAATGATCGGGACCGCGAATCGCCGACCGCGAATGACCGGGGGAGAACTGTACATTCTAATTTTTTGATTCAGACAGCGTACATCTGTACGTTTAAAAAAACATCTTTAGAAGCCAATCTCTATCTGAGTCAAGCGCTAATTGCACAAAAAGTGTGTTAACACGCGGCTCTTTTTACGAAGGTGCGCTAGGGCTTTAACACGTGCAATAGCGCACGTTTCATTGCTGCGTGCGCTAGGCCTTAATGCCAGCATTGAGCTGGCATTACTTCTAGCATGGTAATTTCCTGCGTGCGCTAAAAACGCTAGCGCACCTTAGTAAAAGGAGCCCTAAGTTGATCTATTCCCGAAGACTCTAATAAATTTGTTATGTCCAGTAAGTCAATTGCTGGTTCCTGTCGTTCTTCCGAAGTTTCCTTTTTTTTCCCATGGAAATATTATAAATCTTTGAAATAGGCGGAAAAGAGTTTTGTGGGACCTTCAAAATCTCCAGAAGAAACCTTTTAAACATATCCAAGGCTGAGATAGTAGGCGATTTGGGAAAATTAATCAATCTTAAATTTTGTTTTCTTGTTATATTTTCCAATGTTTCCAACTTAAAAGTTAATGTTACCATTATCCTTCATTAGGAGCTGGTTTTGTGCTCCCAGGCTTTCCAATATTTTTCCCTGCCCCAGTGATTTATTCTCTAATTTGTCCACTCTTTGTTGCAATACTAACGACTCCGATAGTATTCCAGAACAATGTGTAGCTAGTGATTGTAATTAAATCATAATAATAACAGTTTATATACCGCAGAAACGTGAAGTTCTATGCGGTTTACAATGATTAAAAGGTATTACAGATTGAGTGGAATAAACAAAGTTCAGTTACTGAATAATAGTTCTAAAGATCATTTGTTGAGGACTAAGATTGTATAGGTCAGTTCCCTAAGTGCTTCAGAAACAGATGTGTTTTTAGGCGTTTCCTGAATTCCCTATAAGTAGTAGGCACGAGCAGTTGTTCCAGATCTTTATCCCATAATGCTGCTTGATGTGAGAGAAGATGTTGGTGATGACTTTTAAATTTACCTCTAACTGGTGGAGAAACAAAGTTCGGAGATCCCAGAGAAGATTGTAGTACTGAAATGGCTTCCCAAATAGAATTGAAATCTATAACTGGGGGCTTCTGCAAGGGAGCTATTGCAACTTTAAAATCCGAATCTTTAGATTTCACAGTACCTGGAGGCAAAGACACCAACGGGGATCCCTGGGTACCCTCTGCCACTTCCAAGGTTCCATGCGGTGGCAGTTGTATTGTTGAAGCAGGTGATATCCTCCGCACTGCCAGTTCTTCTTCCTCCTCTTCACAGCCCTTGGAGGCTGCTGCTGGACTCTCCTCGCTCCCCGTGCTCTGCAGCACCAGTCGACGGAGTGGCCGCACCAGCGTTCTACGCTCTTCCAGCGAGAGGCTGACCGCCTCGAGAGAGGTTTGAGGGCTCTCCGACATCTCACCCCGAGCTTGACGAAAGCATCATAGAAACATAGAAACATGACGGCAGAAAAGGGCTACAGCCCACCAAGTCTGCCCACTCTACTGACCCACCCCATTAAGTCCGAGTGCTAATGACCCAGCTCCTTAACTCGACCCTCGCAGGGATCCCACGTGGATGTCCCATTTATTCTTAAAGTCGAGCACGCTGGTGGCTCTGATCACCTGCTCCGGAAGTTTGTTCCACTGATCCACCACCCTTTCTGTGAAGAAATACTTCCTGGTGTCACCACTAAATTTCCCTCCTCTGAGTTTGAGCGGGTGCCCCCTTGTGACCGAGGGTCCCTTGGGAAAGAATATGTCATTTTCCACCTCGACACGACCTGTGACGTACTTAAATGTCTCTATCATGTCACCCCTTTCCCTGCGCTCCTCTAGAGTATAGAGCTGCAATTTGCCCAGTCTTTCTTCGTATGAGAGACCCATCCTAGTGGCCATCCGCTGGACCGACTCAGCTCGAAGCACATCTTTACGGTAATGTGGCCTCCAGAATTGCACACAGTATTCCAGATGAGGTCTCACCATGGTTCTGTAAAGTGGCATTATGACTTCAGGTTTGCGGCTAACGAAGCTTCTATTGATACATCCCATCATTTGCCTTGCCTTGGATGAGGCCTTCTCTACTTGTTTGGCAGCCTTCATGTCTGCACTGATGATTACTCCCAAGTCCCGTTCTTCTGAAGTCCTAGCTAGTGTTTCTCCATTCAAGGTGTATGATAGCTGAGGTTGCGACCCAGGTTTGGAAGGAAAAACCCAGGTCTTCAATTTCCGTTTCACCATAGGTAGGAGTGAAAGACTCAGTGGCGTTCTGTCGAGCGCCTTCAGGACGCCATCTTAGGGAAATTTCAAACACTACTTCCAAACCCTCTGCTCCATGCACTGCCAGCATCTGAAACAGCTCCTGGCTTTTAAAGCTCACACTTCTACATGTCCGTTGACGTCACTTCCGGGAACTCAGCTGTCTGTTCTAATTTAATAGAACGCGCACCATTCAATTCTTTGATTGAGGCCCTTAGGCCAAAAAGTATCCAGAAAAAATACATAGCGTTGCTCACACTGATACAGCCTCATAGTGAGCGTTGGAACTGTTACCGCCACAGCTGGCGCTAAAAATCACGCTACAGTTTTGTAAAAGGGGGATTGTGTTTCTGTAAGATGATTTCCACTTTGTTCAAGTAGCAGGTTAATTTGGAGGGAAAATGCTATGATTATACAGATCTCTTGGATGTTGTCTACTGTTTTATGTACTGTATGTTTATATGGAAACCATCTAGGTATAGATAACGTAACCATTAATTTTTTTCATCAAACGGGGACATCTATTAATATTCAGTCCCTCCCCCAATTTCTTCCATTCATTTTTCATGTACATACAATATCTTATTATTTCATAATGGTAACCATAAATTTTTTAAAAACACAAAGCATCCTATATGTAGAGAAAATGTTAATTATCATTTATATTTGGGGGTTTTCAACGATGTCACCTCAGTAACTATAGAAAAATAGACAAATATAGTGCAAAATATAGACAGCAGATATAAATTCTCAAAACTGACACATTTTGATCACTAAATTGAAAATAAAATCAATTTTCCTATCTTTGATGTCTGGTGATTTCATGAGTCTCTGGTTGCGTTTCCTTCTGACTGTGCATCCTTTCTTTCATGTCTTTCTGCACTCAGGCCCAACAATTGTCCCTTTCTATTCCCTGCCTCCTTCCTTCCTATGTCTTTAGTGCCCCCAGTGCCTTCCTATGTCCTTAGTGTCCCAGCACCTCTTTCCTATGTCCTTAGTGCCCCCAGCGCCTCCTTCCTTTGTCCTTAGTGCCCCCAGTGCCTCCTTCCTATGTCCTTAGTGTCCTCAGTGCCTCCTTCCTATGTCCTTAGTGCCCCCAGATCCAGTGTCAGTTCTCCTTTGTACCTTTGTTCCAGGTCTCCCTTTCTTTCCCTCCTCTGTTATGATCTTGCCTCTCTCTGCTCTTCCTCAGGGGCTCTCCCCCTCTGTCTGCACCTCCCAAAGTCCTGCTTCAGCCTCCTGTCTTTCCCCTTTGGTCCAGGCCTTTATCTCTCTAATCTTTCTGCTACTTACAACCCCCCCCCTTCTCTGCCTTTTTCTCTCCTTCCTTCATCCCTCCTTCCTATGTCCCCTCACTGCCTTCCAGCCTTTGTCTCACCCCCTCCCAAAAAGCCTGCCGGCCTACCTCTCCCAAAGCCAGCCTCCCCCAAAGCCAGCCTGCCTGCCTACCTCCCCCAGAACCAGCCAGCCTGCATACCTCCCCCAAAGCCTGTCTGCCTGCCTCCCCCAAAGTCAGCCAGCCTGCCTGCCTGCCTACCTCCCCCAAAGCCTGCCTACCTAACTACCTCCCCCAGAGCCTGCCTGCTTGCCTCCTCCAGTCAGCCAGCCTGCCTGTCTACCTCCCCCAAAGCCATCCTGCATGCCTACCTCCCCCAAAGCCTGCCTACCTACCTCCCCCAGAGTCAGCCTGCCTGCCTCCCCCAAAGTCAGCCAATCTGCCTGCCTGCCTCCCCCAAAGCCAGCCTACCTGTCTCCCCCATAGTCAGCCAGTCTGCCTGCCTACCTCCCCCAGAGCCAGCAAGCCTGCCTGCCTACCTCCCCCAAAGCCTGCCTACCTCCCTCCTTTCCCCAGAGCCAGCCAGCCTGCCTGCCTGCCTACCTCCTTCCTCCCTACCACGGAAAACAAAAGCCCTTCCCCCTGGTCCACCACCGCTGCTCCTCTGCTTACCTCCCTGATGCTAATCACGCCCAGAAGCCTTTTTCCTGACGTCAATTCTGACATCAGAGAGGACGTTCCGGGCCAGCCAGGCAGTGATTGGCTGGCCCGGAACGTCCTCTCCAACGTCAGAATTGACGTTGGGAAGAAGGCTTCTGGGCGTGATTAGCGTCAGGGAGGTAAGCAGAGGAGCAGCGGCGGTGGACTGGGGGGGGTGTTTAAATCGGGCCTGGAGGGAGGATTTTTTTTTTTTTTGGTGCGGCAGGGAGGGACAGGAAGAGATCGCCTGTCCTGTTGTCCCCGCGCACAGCTTCAGGACGCTGTCCCTGAAAATGGGACCTTTTGGCGTCCCAAAGCTGTGTGTGTGGACAACGGGACAGGGGATCCGAAAACAGCACCTTAGGTATAGACAGTATATAAATTTTAAAAATAAATCTTGCTTTGCCAACCACTTTCATAAATAACCTCCCCTTCAAAATGGACGTTATGTTGTGCTGTGTTATTTATTGCATGCAATCCTAGACATGCAAAAGCATCACCTTTGCAAGAAACTGTAACAGGTATTAGGGGCTTTTTTCTCCATCGTGCATTTCTATAATTTATTCCTTAAGTATTTGAGAGCATTTTTAAGCAGGGGAACACAATTTAAAGACCACGTGTGGTATTTACAAGGGGGTGCTGAGAGGTTCTCAGCCCAATCAACCAACTTGCTAAATTCTGAGCGTTATTTTGCCACGGTAGCCGAAAAGAGTGTTATCTTATTTCGTTAAGTGCCAATTTGCAGAAACGAAATTCTATGCATTGACATTGTTTCAGATCATTGATTGGACCATATCCACGTCATTCTCTTGTTGGTTGGCTGAGAACTTTTCAGCACCCCCTTATACAACAGTAGCAGGATATACGGTACTTTAAATGTGTATTTATGCCAACTCAATTTTTCCCTTTAAGGGATATGTCCTCCCGCCCTGTCAATAAAACAGAGCCCTTGTTCTAGAAACTCTACGATATGATAAAGATCAGAATTTCTTTTCTCTGGTAGAGCAACTAAAAGCTTCCCGTACTGCTCAACAGACAGAACTTTATCTCTCTCTGCAAATAATAAAAAAAAAAAAAAAGAAGTAGCAGAATTTCTGTCGAGCATAGCTGAAGTCATCCCTGTTTGATTCGAGTTAATCTCACTCAGTTCCTGTTACCCTGCTGGCTTGAGAGTTCCTTCTCCTGCTGTTTCTGGAGCAGCGCCCAGGATCGCACCAAGCGGCGTGTGTCTGGGTTTCCGGACTGTTCTTCTGTAAGTGCTAGAGGGCATGGGGGGGTGAAGAAGCTGACCGCCCGTCTCTTGACCTCTTCCCTCTCAGGCCCACAGTATCTGTCTCATAGTTCAGTTCTGAAAAACTAGTAATGTTTATTAGGGGATGGGTCATTGTTTTAAAATGAAGGTCAAATGAGGACATCGGTCGTTTCATTTTGCCTCATTTATCTGTCTGAAATGATTCAAAAGAACTCGCAGAGCGTTGTTTAATTTCTGTTGTTTTAATTTATGACATTAATTTCAGACAGATAAATGAATGAAACAACATGCAAATAAAGGCATACAGGAAGAATACAAAAGGCAGCATAGACTGGAGACAGGTTAAGAAACTTAGAAACATGATGGCTGATAAAGGCCAAATGGCCCATCCAGAGCATCCACTATCTCCTCCTCTCCCTATTGGCTAAGGCTCTTAACATTTGCATCTCCTCTTCCTATAGGCTAAGGCTCTTTACACCTGCATTGTGAGGTCATAGAGCTGCCCATCCGCAGTAACCATTAACTCTTTCTCTCTCTGAGAGATCACACCTGCCTATCCCAGGCCCTCTTGAATTCAGACACAGTCTCTGTCTCCACCACCTCTTCTGGCAGACTTGCGAGGTTGTGAAAAGTTGCAAGAGAAAAACACAGTAGCATAAGATGGAGGGTAAAGACACTTGGAGAGAGGAAAATCCGGACCCATGGCCATGCCCACAGGCCTGCCCAGTTCTGCCCTGCTCCGCCTGCATCACGCCCCATTCCCATTTCGACAGGAAGCTTTTCAAAACCAGGAAAAAAAGTGCCGGGTTTTGAAAAGTTGGCCGAACCCCCGGACATATCCTCGAAAAGGTAACCCTACACTTGGAGCCATTTTGGCTTTAACTGATGCTTCCTCTCACAGACACCTTCCCCCCGTTAAGTGGACATCATGAATAGCTGGTTAGTCTTTGGGGAGTTGTAACTCGTGGCTACTAAGTGATGCACTGTAAATGGATGTTTTTTTTAAGAGGGGTGGGACATTTTATTTTTTAGAAGAATTGGGATCAGTTTGCCATCTCATCTCATCTTATTTTTATTGTATTTATTCAATTTTTCTCTACTGTTCTCCAAGGAGAGCTCAGAACAGTTTACATGAGTTTATTCAGGTACTTCAGCATTTTTCCATGTCTGTCCCGGTGGGCTCACAATCTATCAAATGTACCTGGGGCAATGAGGGGATTAAGTGACTTGCCCAAGGTCACAAGGAGCAGTGTGGGTTTGAACCCACAACCTCAGGGTTTAACCACTGCACCACTCTAGAAACCAAAATGTAGAAAAAGTGAGCCAAGTATAGGACAATCAAGCCATTAACATAGAAACATAGAAAAAAGCAGCAGAAAAGGGCTATAACCCACCAAGTCTGCCCATTCCAAGTATCCCCTCCCCTGAATTTACTCCCTTAAAGATCCCACATGAGTATGACATCACTGACGAGGTTGGCTCTTAGACATTGGTGGAATGAGGCATTATGACATCACAATACCAGCTCTAATTATCAGAGGCTAAAGGGGGGGGGACGGGGGGGCAGTCAGACCCGGGTGCACACCCCAGCTGGCCACCCACCGGGGAATAGGCTGCCGCCGGGGAAAGGCTACCACTGCTGCCATCGGGAACAAGCCAGCGCCAAGTTCTCCCTCCCTGCTTTTCTTCCCCGGCTGGCCCGGAAAGTCCTCTCCGACATTAGAATTGACATCGGGCGGCGAGAGTTGGTTGGCCCACGGGGAAGAAAAGCAGGGAGGGAGAACTCGGCGCCGGCCTGTTCCCGATGGCAGCAGTGGCAGCCTTTCCCTGTTGGCGGTGGCAGCAGCATGTTTCCCAATGGCGGTGGCATGGGGGAGGGCAGGGAGAAAGAAAGAAAGGGGGCAGGGTGAAAGAAAGAAAAAAATGGAGCACGGAGAGAGAGAAAGACAGACATAGAGAAAGAAAGAAGGGGGCAGGGTGAAAGAAAGAAAGAAATGGGGCATGGAGAGAGAAAGACAGACATACAGAAAGAAAGGGTCAGGGTGAAAGAAAGAAAGAAATGGGGCATGGAGAGAGAAAGAGACAGACATAGAGAAAGAAAGGGGGCATGGAGAGAGAAAGAAAGATGGGGCAGGGTGAAAGAAAGAAAGAAATGGGGCACGGAGAGAGAAAGACAGACATACAGAAAGAAAGGAGGCATGGAGAGAGAAAGAAAGAAGGGGGCAGGGTGAAATAAAGAAAAAGTTTGGGGAGGGAATGAGGTCCGAAGGAGAGGAAGCATACAAGAGGCTGAAAGAAGGGAAGAAATATTGGATGCACAGTCAGAAGAATAAAGTGCAACCAGAGACTGATGAAATTACCAAACAAAGGTAGGAAAAATGATTTTATTTTCAATTTAGTGATCAAAATGTGTCCATTTTGAGAATTTATATCTGCTGTCTATATTTTGTACTATGGTCCTCTTTTACTAAACCTCAACAGCGGTTTTTAGTGCAGTGAGCCTATGAGCGTCGAGAGCAACATGGGGCATTCAGCTCAGCTCCCTGCACTAAAAACCGCTATCGTGGTTTAGTAAAAAGGGAGGGATATATTTGTCTATTTTTGTATAGTTGTTACTGAGGTGACATTGCATAAAGTCATCTGCCTTGACCTCTTTGAAAACCCGTGGAATATAAATGATAATTAACATTTTCTCTGTGTACAATGTGCTTTGTGTTTTTAAAATTTTATTGTTGGTAGATCATTTTGACTTGGCCACGAAGGGAAGGGGGAGGGAAGGAGGGGAACTGCTGGAAGACATCTAGTAATCCTTGCAGGCTTGACTGTGCAGGGAATTATTTTTGTAAAATCATGTTTTGTTATGTGACTGGCATTATTTAGACTTTAATTTCTATGAATGAATAGAATGAAAATTATATAAAATTACTTGCTTGTTTTTATGTGCGTGCGCTAAAGGAAAGTGAAGAGAGAGTGGGCTGAGGACGCTAAAGGGAAATGAGGAAGAGAGAGTGGGGAGAAGATGCTGATTTATAAATTGATAATTATACAGAATATTGTTTCTTTTTATACTTTAATATAATAAGTTCAATATAAAACATTCAAGGCTTGTGTGGATGGAATCAGGTGGCTTGCGGGGATGGGGACCGAGCTTACATGGATTAGTCCAATAAAATGGTATTTTCTTATTTCTCATTATTTGTTTTATTTTTATTTGTTAATTTGTAAAGTGGTGATTGTTATGTATCAATTTTTTCAAATTTACATCTACTGTCTTTATATTTTGAACAGTATTAGAGGACATGTGTTACTGTTTTTGTGGTGTTGTAGTGTTGCATTGTATGCAGAGTCTGGTTTCTTGGCGGTTCAGTTTAACTTTTGTCTACATATTTCTATTTTTAGTTTGTGATTATTCCATATTGGGCGAGGGTGTATCTTTCTGTGTGTATGAAAGGGACATGGTTTTCTGATAGCATCGACTGTACAGGATCAATTGACTGTGCAGGATCTGGCTTGTTTAGTTTTACAATGTATGTGTTGGTGTTCTAGTGCTCACTGCAGTGTTTAAGATGCTGCTTTTTCCTAGGTACACTCTTTGCGATATGTGGATTGTTACTAAAAATAATATTTTTCATATAGATGGGAGGGTGTCAAAAATGATGTGCCCCGGGTGTTACATATGCTAGGAATGCCACTGCCTGCGAGTTCTTTTTCTGTCCCTGCCTCATTCCTGCAAGCTCCGACCTCAACTGCAAAAGCTTCAAACACTTTAAAATCATATGTTTGAGGCTTGTGCGGTTAAGGCAGAGCTTACAGGAATGGGGGCAGTGATAGCAATAAAACTCACGGGACGGGGAAATTGAGTTCCTGTGGGGACGGGAACAAATTTGTCCCCGTGTCATTCTCTAGCAGGCCTTTAATCCTAGGTGTTGCATAGAATGAACTCTAGTTACCGGACCCTCTTTCTTAAAAATTGAATGACTGCAATAAAGCTCATGTCTCTATAAAACACCCACATTTCAAGTGCCTGCACTCAGGGCTTCACAAAAGGAAACTGACCTTGCTTTTTGACTGCAAATGTCAGCATGTTCCCAGGGTCCTGTAATAACATGATTTTTCCCCTTTCACAAATTTTCATAATGATAATAAACTTCCTAGTAGCCTCCTGCTATTTTCTGGCTTTTCCTGTCTTGGGAAAACCGAACATAGTACAAAATACTGAATTCTGCTGCCATGCCCCCTCCCCTCCCCCCACATCCCGCAGTTAAAACTTACAATGCATAAACCAGAGAAATATTTTGGCAAAATCTCTGAATCAATTCCTCAGATATGTGTTGACGCTAGCGCAGGGCTTCTAAACCAAGTCCTCGGGACACACCAAGTCAGTCGGACTTTCAGGGTACTCGGAATAAATTGGCATATACCTTCACTCTACCTTCACTCTATGCAAACTTTATCTCATGCATATTCATTATGGGTATCCTCAGTAGTGTAGCGAGGGTGGGAGGCGCCCGGTACAGTAGCCCCCTCCCCCTCTTCCTTGCCCCCTTGCTGCGCTTGCAGGGCGGTGATTCGGGGTGGCAGGCAGGACAGTTTCGGGGGGAGAGCATCGGGGCGGTAGGTAGGAGAGATTCGAAGCAGCAGAGAGCAGGGCGGCAATGGAGCTGGAGAGTTGGAAAGGACGTTTGCGACAGGTCTCCAGCAGTCGCTTCATGGGTTGATCGGCCAGCCCAGTCGGATCGCGAAATTTGTTTTGTGAATTGCATCCCTGCCTACCTTGCATGCCGTTCCCCTCATTTGCACGGGCAGATCGGCAGAGGTAAGTGAATCGGGCCGGAGTAAAATCGGGTCGCAAACTGATCAGTACACGATCGGTTTGCTTAGTGAATCTAGCCCTAAGTCCAACATGGCCCCAACTTAACGTGATAGAAGTGATAGCAATGTTTAAAACAGGCTGAGGCTGAAAATCTTTACAGTTTTTCTGGATGCTGCATCTGTCTTTCAGTAGACAAAACCCCACATGAAATTAGTTTGTTCCAGGTGGAAGAATATATACGTTGACAGACAAGTTTAGGTAGTTTTAAAAAATTGTTAAAAAGACGTCTCTTTTGTATGATGAAATGAAGTGAACCATTTTATGGTTTGTACGTAGGCGCTGGCCGCCTATCCTTAGAGATTATTGGTGTATGTGTTGAATATTTTGTGATTATTGTTATGTATGTGTTCTGATTATGTATGTGCCATGTCGTAACCCGCCTTGGGAAAGGCGGGATATAAATAAATAAAAAAGAAAGCATCTTGATGATCCTGTGGTGGAAACTTTTGCAATCTGATTTGCCAAAATAGGATGCCAGGAAGAAATCTGCTCAGTAAGAGGTGTGGTATCATCATTTATTATAGAGTTATGTCAAAAGGTAATCAAAACGATGCCTTTCAATTTGGCTACAATAGATCTTATTATGAGCACAGGGATGGGGTGAGAATCACAGGCCAAGGCCCAACCAACTTTGAGCAGTGCCCAGGTTTCTTGCAATTCTGTGGAGATGGGGTTGAGCAGCGGCGATTTCCGTTAACTGCTAGCAGTACTCTAAACTAATGTTATAATAAACTCTTAAACAGCAACTTTAAATGGATACCTTACCTCTAGCAGTAACATAGTAACATAGTAGATGATGGCAGATAAAGACCCGAATGGTCCATCCAGTCTGCCCAACCTGATTCAATTTAAATTTTTTAATTTTTTCTTCTTAGCTATTTCTGGGCAAGAATCCAAAGCTCTACCCAGTACTGTGCTTGGGTTCCAACTGCCGAAATATCCGTTAAAATCTACTCCAGCCCATCAACACCCTCCCAGCCATTGAAGCCCTCCCCAGCCCATCCTCCACCAAATGGCCATATACAGACACAGACCGTGCAAGTCTGCCCAGTACTGGCCTTAGTTCAATTTTTAATATTATTTTCTGATTCTAGATCCTCTGTGTTCATCCCACACTTCTTTGAACTCAGTCACAGTTTTACTCTCCACCACCTCCCTCGGGAGCGCATTCCAGGCATCCACCACCTTCTCCGTAAAGTAGAATTTCCTAACATTGCCTTTGAATCTACCACCCCTCAACCTCAAATTATGTCCTCTGGTTTTACCATTTTCCTTTCTCTGGAAAAGATTTTGTTCTACGTTAATACCCTTCAAGTATTTGAACGTCTGAATCAAATCTCCCCTGTCCCTCCTTTCCTCTAGGGTAGACATATTCAGGGCTTCCAGTCTCTCCTCATACGTCTTCTGGCGCAAGCCTCCTATCATTTTCGTTGCCCTTCTCTGGACTGCTTCAAGTCTTCTTACGTCCTTCGCCAGATACGGTCTCCAAAACTGGACACAATACACCAAGTGGGGCCTTACCAATGACCTGTACAGGGGCATCAACACCTTCTTCCTTCCTTCTCTCTTTATACAGCCCAGCATCCTTCTGGCAGCAGCCACTGCCTTGTCACACTGTTTTTTCACCTTTAGATCTTCGGACACTATCACCCCAAGGTCCCTCTCCCCGTCCGTGCATATCAGCTTCTCTCCTCCCAGCGAGAGATGGTATACATGGGGAAAGGAAGAAAGAGGGAGAATTGTTGGACATGATAGTGATGGGAGGGATAAATATTACACTGGGAAGGAGGATAGTTGACTCAAAGAAGGGAGAGATTCAGATTCTGGAGAAGGGTGATGGTAAGGAAAGAGAGAGAGTTGTCAGATCACTGGAAGGGGAAAGAGAGATGCCAGACCAGAGAAAGGAAGGAGAGGAGAAAGAGATAACTAAACAGCGGGAAGGAGAGGAGAGAGATGTTAGAACATGGGAAGAGAGAGAGATGCCAGACCATATGAGGGGGTAAGGGGGAAGACAGAGATTTGAAATGTAGACCAGCAATTTGCTGACCTAAATTTCTGGCACCTATTGCAGCACTAGTAGGGAGACACAAAGGCCACTTCTGGCAAAACCATACCCACGCCTAGCCTTGGGTTAGCTTAAGCGGAAGTGTTCCCTCTAAGCTGAGCAGGTGTCCTCCAGCTGCATTGCTACCACTAGGGGGTGGAATATTTTCAGTCGCTAAGGACAGGTATGTTCCCTCGAGTCCTGCAGAACTTGCCTGTCCCTCACAATTGAAAAATGTGACAGTAAAACAGCACCCTCTATTGGTGAGACTGTGGGTGGAGGACTCCTGCTCAGCTTAGAGGGAACGGTCCCTAGGCTTGCAAAAATGCCTACAATGTAGACAGCCTGCCTCGGATTGTTGTTTTTTTAAAAAAACCTGCGTCCCGATTGAGTGGTTAGACAGCGGCAGGATGCCTACCGCTGCCTACAATTGGGACGCTGTTAATAAAATTTAACCCGAACGCTGCTGGCTGAATGTCCATCCCTGCATGTTTATGATTGTGGTAGCTCTGAGCATTAGGGCCTGTATTTTCTTTATTTTTAATTCTTTATTCATTTTATAACTTTCATCAAGTACATCAACATTGGTATTAACATTTTAACATAGAGAATGACACGGTGACAAAATTCTTCACTGTTCCCATTCCCGCGGATAACCGCAGGAAACCATCTTCGTGTCATTCTTTAAGGAGAGAGGGAAGAATCGGAGTATGAATGGCTACAACCACTGACCCACAAGCTTTGCTTTGAAGAATGCTGGTGTGAAAGGACTGAGGTTGAAATAGACACTAAAAAATGACATGGGATTATTTCCCGCGGTTATCCACAGGGACGGGAATGGTGATGAATTTTGTCACCCTGTCATTCTCTATTTTAACATAGAAATATCACTTGAAATTCTACAATTAATCTTATCAAATTAAATTTATCCCCTTCCCTCCCATCCTTTAATATTTCATAAAAACATTTTCCAATAATAAATTTCCCCCTCCCCCACCTTATTTTCATTTGTACTAATCGGGGAAGAAAAATATATACTCATTCTTTCCAATATTCTGATAATGGCCTCCACACATCCTGAAATGTATTAAAGTTCCCTTTTTGAATGGCTAATGTTTTTTCCATTTTATAAATATGGCATACCGAATTCCACCAAAAACTAAAGTTCAGTCTATTCCAACTTTTCCAATTAAGTTATTTGTTGTATGGAAACTCCTGTCAAAATGAGCAATAGTTTATTATTTTTAGAGGATATTTGACTCTTAGCCCTCATCTCCATGCCAAATAATATTGTATCATAGGATAATGCCACATGATTTTCTAATAAACAATTTATTTGACACCAAATTGATTTCAAAAATTCCATAATAAATGAACAATAGAATAATAAATGGTCTAAAGTCCCTGCTTCGAGATGACAATGCCAACATCTATCAGACTTAGAGCTATCTAATTTTTTTAAACGAACAGGGGTCCAGAATGCTCTATGCAACAAGAGAAACCATGTTTGTCTCATACATGCAGATATTGTACATCTCATCCTCCAAGACCAAATACGTGGCCATTGAGAAGCAGAAATTTGATGCTTAATCTCAATGCTCCAAATGTCTCTAAGACCTGTCTGTTTTTTTATTCATGAATCCAGATATTAATTTCTACCACTGCGCAGCCTGGTATTCCAAGAAGTCCGTCTGAAAGCATAAGAACTCTAAACTATATTGATTATTAAGATTTTTCCATTCAGGGAACCCTGCCTGAATGGCCTGTTTCAGTTGCAACCACTTATAACTTTGTGATTTATCAAGACCAAATTTTGTGTTGCAACTGTGAAAACTCAAGCAGTTTACCATTAGATATAACATCATGTAAACTACGTATTCCTGCTATTATCCAATGCTTCCAGACGACCTTAAATCCGCCTATTTGGATCTTGGAGTTAAGCCATATAGTTTGATTTGTAGATTTTTGTATTGGAATAGGTGTTAAATTATTAACATATCTTATAGTTTTCCATGTATCTATTAATATTTTGTTTTCTTTATACAACCTAGGCATTTTAATGCTAAGAACATGACACAGCCTTAGAGGAAACAGGAGTTGCCATTCCAACCTCAGCCAATCTGGAAAGCTTTTCCATGAGTTCTGGGAGGACCCAATACATACCCTGGTGCATAATATAGGACTGATGATACCTATAAAAATTTGGAAAATTTACCCCTCCCTCTGTAATTGGTTTTTGTAGGGATACTAAGGCAATCCTAGCATGTCTACCCAGCCAAATAAATTTTGTAAGAATATTATTTAATTTTTTATAAAAAGACCCCTGAAAAAAAACTGGTATCATATCCATTTGGTAACAAACCACATGGGAAATCATCATTTTAATAGTTTAGACTCTCCCCCACCAGGATAGATGTAAAGGATTCCATTGCTCACATAATTCTGTAACCTTCTGTAATAAACATTTTCATTTATTTTTATTGTTTCTTCCAGTGTGTTTTTTATCCAAATACCTAAATATTTTATTCCCTCCTCTTTCCAGAAAAAGGGAAATGAACTGAATAAACCTTTTGTACAATAGACATTGAGTGGAAGAACTTCTGATTTATTCCAATTTATTTTATAACCGGAAAATCTTCCAAATTTCTCTATCAATTCTAGCAGGCATGGAATGGTTGTCTCAGGATTTCTCAAATAAAGCAAAATATCATCTGTGGAGACCTTATATTCCTGATCACTATGAGGAATACCATGTATCTCCTTCGCTTGCTGAATAGCTAATAATAAGGGTTCTAATACAATATCAAAAAGCAAAGGAGATAATGGACAGCCTTGTCTAACCCCCCTCTGCAGACAAAAAACATTCTAAAGAATTATTATTAATATATAATCTAGCAATAGGGGAGCTATACAATGTTTGGATCATTTGAATAAATCCTGATCCAATACCAAACCAATTTATTGCTTGGTATGTGAATGTCCACTCCACACGGTCAAAGGCCTTCTCTGCATCCAAGGATATAGAAAAGGCTGGATCATTAATGGCTTTTGACAAATTTAACATATGCATAGCCAACCTGGTGTTATTTGAAGAGTGTCTCTGAGCAACAAACCCTGTCTGGTGCATATCAATAATAAAGGGGAGAGCCTTAGCCAAACGTAAAGCCAATATTTTAGCTAAAAGTTTTCCATCAACATTAATTAAGGAAACAGGCCTGTAGTTTGAAACCAATGTGGGATCTTTATTTGGCTTTAGTAAAACTATAGTAACTGATTCTGCCATAATACCCTTTATGCAACCATTAATTAGTTGTACCTGATATAAATTTAACAGATATGGTAACAGAGTAATTTGAAATGTTTTATAAAACTCTACTGTGAAACCATCACCACCTGGAGTGGATCCAACTCTACGGGACCCCAATGCTGTTTGTAATTCTTTTAGTGATATTGGCTTTTCTAAGCTTTCTTTTATATGCTCAGGAATTTTTGGTCCCTTAATTAAATTTAAAAATTCTAATCCTTCCTTTTCTTTATCTAAATAAGGCTCAGAAGAATACAGGGCTTTATAAAATTTTAAAAATTGTTCTAGAATTAAACCAATTTGAGAGTAAGTATTCCCTTTTTCATCTTTCACCATCACTATTTTTGTTTTTGTTTTTTGCTTTTAGATAATTTGCCAATAATCTTCCCGCCTTATTCGAATTTCCATAATGCATCACCTGCTGAGAAAATAAGTCTTTTCTTATCAGTTTAGAAGAAATCTCATTATATTTCCTTTTAGCTTTCAAGAGATCTTGTAGTGTAGAGTATTCCCATTTCTCAATCAATTTTGATTCTAAAATCTTAATGTCTTGTTCCAAACTAGAAAATTGTTTTTTAATTTGTTTTTGTAATATAAGCTGAAAAATAAATAATTTGACCTCTTATAGTTGCCTTAAAAGCATCCCAAACAGTTTCTATGGAGATATTTTCAGTATTATTAATTTGAAAAAAACTCTTATTTTTGACTGAATTTTCTCAATTAAATTTGGTTCTGCAAGCAATGTATTATCAAATCTCCATATAGATCTACTATTATCTTTATCACTTATTTTGATTTTAATCCATACCCCTCCATGATCAGATATAATAATTGGATCTATGGAGGCTTGTGTTACTTGTTGAACTAAGGTATTTGAAACAAAAATATAATCTATTCTTGAAAAAGATTTATGAACTTGGGAGCATAAAGAAAATTCCCAATCATTAAAATGAAATATTCGCCATATATCATTTAAGTCACAATTTTGTACCAAATTCTCTAATCCTAATGACTTCATAAATCTACTTGATTTTTTATCCATTAAAGAATCTATAACAGCGTTGAAATCCCCACCCACAACTAAATTAGAAGCAGTCAGTGGTATTAACCATTGTTGTAGAGTTTTGAAAAATTCAATTTGATTCGAATTAGGTGCATATACCGTACATTGAAAAGTGCCAGGGTAGTATTTCCCATTTTCATGTCTACATGTATCCATCTTCCTGAAGGATCAGCATTAATCATTTTAAATAAAGCAGTACATTTTTTATTAATTAAAATTGCTACACCTGCCTTTTTCCCTATAGCTGGGGCAAAAAAACAATGTTTTACCCAATCTCCTTCTAATTTTTTTGACTCTGTAGCTGATATGTAAAGTAATGTATGAAAAGTTATGAAAAGTAAGGTATGCAAAGTTTGTAAAGTAATGTAAATATTGTATTGTCATCGCCTGGAAATGACCAGCCATCTTCTAATGTGATCCGCTTAGAACTGCAAGGTACAAGAAGAATAGAAATCACTAATGTAATGTAATGTAATAGATGAGTCTCTTGGATGTAACATATCTACGTTTTGTTGTTTTAAAAATAAAAGTGTTTTCTTTCTTTTTATTGGATGGTTGAGGCCATTAATATTTAACAAAAAAAATTTAAGCTCCATTTAGATATTTACTCCTATAACATATGAACTTCAACAAATTTACTTTATCTTATTATAATTTTCCTGTGTATAACCTTTTCCCCTTAATTTACTATATAGAAGATCCCTCTTTTCCCTTAATTTCTTAAATATTATATTTCTAAAAACCCAGGAACCCTTCCCTACTCCCTCCCATATCCCTTCCTTTCTTATATTACGATAACTTGAAGACATCAGATCAGACTAGCCTCCCTTCCCTTCCCCAAGCATCATATTTCATTACTTCTTCCATTTTCTTCCATACTTCCATACTTTACATCATATTTCATTACTTCTTCCATTTTCTTCCATACTTCTTCCATTCATTACATCTTCCAAGGATGTGCTGAGACTGGAGTAGGTGCAAAGAATGGCCACCCGGATGGTCTCGGGACTCAAGGATCTACCATACGAAAAACGGCTTGACAAATTACAGCTATACTCGCTCGAGGAGCGCAGAGAGAGGGGGGACATGATTGAGACGTTCAAGTATCATATGGGCCGCATCGAGGCGGAGGAAGATATCTTCTTTTTCAAGGGTCCCACGACAACAAGAGGGCATCCGTTGAAAATCAGGGGCGGGAAACTACGAGGTGACACCAGGAAATTCTTTTTCACTGAAAGAGTGGTTGATCGCTGGAATAGTCTTCCACTACAGGTGATTGAGGCCAGCAGCGTGCCTGATTTTAAGGCCAAATGGGATCGGCACATGGGATCTATTCACAGGGCAAAGGTAGGGGAGGGACATTAAGGGGGCAGACTAGATGGGCCGTGGGCCCTTATCTGCCGTCTATTTCTATGTTTCTATGTTTCTATTTTACAAAACGATTAATCTATATATTAAAGATTTTAAAATCCTTCAATTTCCTCTTTATATAAATCATGTTAATAAAACCTTCATTCTAAATTATAATATAGAATTCTATATGAGATATTAGAAAAAGCAAATGTTTAAATAAAAATTATATGCTGTTCAATATATCATTCAATTATAAAATTACCTAAGATTCTCCCTCTCATTTAATAATATTAAGTTATTTTAATCTAAAAATAGATTACATTACTTCAATTTATCAAATCTAATTTAGAAGTAAAACCATTTAAATTAATTCAAAAATCATCAATATTGCAAATTAAAAGAAATATCCTCCATCTAAAATCCATTTCCTTTTTGTTAATGAATAGAATTTATTAGAATTTATTCTCATAAAACACAAAATAAGTCTCCCTGTGGTTTCTGGTGCCGGCGCGGAACATTTGCCTCGGGCGCTGGGGTATATGAGGACTTTGTGCTCCGGTAGCTCCTGAGGCATATGGAAACATTAGTGCTGCGACGACGTGTTTAGCTGACTTCCTTGTGTCGGGCAAATTTAAAGCTTCCAGTTTCCGGTGTTCAATAGAGGCTAAGGGAGCAGACAATGTCCAAGTGCCTGCTCACTTAAACACAATTTTCATAGCGGAACCGAAGGAAACGGCAGAGCCTGAGAGGGTGAAGATTTTGGACATCGCAGAGTACCAATGCACAGAATGGCCGGGTCCTCGTGGATGTTAGCTCTGCTGAAAGAACAGATTCTGCTGGCTCTGGTGCCTCAGAGAGAGCAGTTTTACAGACAAACCAAGGGACAATGATACTTTGCAGAGGGTTTGTTTACTTTAAATTTAGAATTGAAGGTCTTTTTAACCATGGTCCCTGTAGCAGCAAACTAAAAATGGTAATGGTGAAACTAATTAATTTCAAAATGATGAGCCATGTTAAGTATATTTGATTTACTTTTAAGAAAAATGATCGAATTTAGCAGAAATGGAGGAAGTTATTACAGAGAGTGTAGTACTACAATGAATAATTCTTAAAATAAATATAAAATATTATACTGCTATTTTCTTAAATAAGACTTGAAAATTATTACATTTTCTGATGTTATAATATTAAAAAGAAAATCCTTATTTATTTTATTTTAAATCGTTGATATTTAAATAATCTTATAGATCTGATGGAGTTTAAAATAATTTGAAGATATTTATGAGATGGTTAATTGTTATTTAGGTGCTTAACATACCTAATAATTTATTTTATAAATTAATTCAATTGAACTCTTAACTTAATTGGAGTTGATACATTGAAATATGGTGATGCAATAATGGTTTTTAAATCAACTTACCACTATTAGGAGGGATTGTAAAGGAAATTCTAATGTATTTCTGATATTTAGAATGATTTTGTTAATATAATGTAATTTTGATTTATACATTTCTTTACTGAATCGAATTCATGAAGATTTTTATGTAAGAAGTATGGTATATAATTAAAAGGGGAATTAAGGGGGTTTTAAATATATTGATTGATCAATTTATATAGTAAAGGATAAATAGTTAAAATAGATGCTTATGGGAGGGATAGGGGTGCCAGTCTGTGCTTATGTCTTCAAGTTATCATAATATAAGGAGGGGTGGGATATGGGAGGGTATAGGGAAGGGTTTTTGGAATCATAGAATTATAATATTTAAGAAATTAAGAGAGGGGAGGACTGTTTTATATAGTAAATTGAGGGAAATGAGTTATGTGCAGGAAAATTATTACAAATTGAAGTATTTGTTGAAGTTCACAGATGATGGAAATAAATATATTTATGGAGCTTAAATTACTTTTGCTAAATGTTAATGGCCTCAACCATCCAATAAAAAGAAAGAAAACACTTATTTTTAAAACAACATTATATTGACATATGTTACATTCAGGAGACTCATTTATCAGTCTTAGAGTCTCAAAAATTAAAAGGAAATTGGGTGAAACATTGCTTTTATGCCCCATCTGTAAAGAAAAAAGCAGATGTTGCAATATTGGTGAATAAAAGATGTAATGTTACATTCAAATTAATTGCTGATGATCCTTCAGGAAGATGGATACATGTAGATATGAATCTGGGAAATACTACCATGGCGCTATTCAATGTATATGCACCTAATTCGAACCAAATTGAATTTTTCAAATCTCTACAACAATTATTGTTACCACTGGCTGCTTCTAATTTAGTTGTGGCAGGGGATTTTGATGCTATTATAGATCCTTTAATGGACAAAAATCCTAGCAGAATTATGAAATCATTAGGGTTGGATAATTTGGTTCAAAATTGTGATTTAAAAGATATATGGTGAATATTTCATTTTAATGATCGGAAATTTTCATTTTGCTCCCATGTTCACAAATCATTTTCAAGAATAGATTATATATTTGTTTCAAATGCATTATTTCAGCAAATAACACAAGCCTCCATTGATCCAATTATTTTGTCTGATCATGGTGGGGTGTGGATTAAAATTAAAATAAGTGATAAAGATAATAGTAGATCTATATGGAGATTTGATAATACATTGCTTGCAGAACCAAATTTAATTGAGAAAATTCAGTCAAAAATAAATGATTATTTTCAAATAAATAATACGGAAGATATCTCAGTGGAAACTTTATGGGATGCTTTTAAGGCAACCATAAGAGGTCAAATTATTTCTTTTTCGGCGTATATTAAAAAACAAATTAAAAGTCAATTTTCCAGGAATTGGTGGGAAGGGTGGGAGATAAGAGCATATCATTTATACCATTGATGATTATTAAGTGATATATTTATTGTTAATTTGTTTGGACATATTGTCACACATAAGTTTGAAAATGAATAAAGAATTAAAAAAAAAAAAAGTAAGTTCGTTTTCCAAATGCTGGGATGCTTCCATCATCTGTTTTACAAATTCTCAAGGATCCGTGAATAACTCGCCAGCTCTGTCTCTGACCGTCACAAATGTAGACTCACCGCTCAGTTCCCTGAATCTACCTTAATATCAACGGAACTGCAAGTTCCCCGAGAAAGGGACCTTCTCCTCCAAGTTTAGAAGTGCCACTGGATTGCAAAGCCTTCTTTTCTCTCAATTTCCTACTTCGACTTCCATTTCCACAATCTTGATTGCCATCGGAAATGACCTCCTCTGCCGACGCACTTCACCTCACTCGCACCTCATTGAGCATGCAGTCTGAGCCCCTGAAAACATAGCGGGCAAACGGATCCGCCCACAGATCAGCCATCCGTCATCTGGGTCTCCATTCTCCAATCTCCAAGCCGCCCTGGACTCTTTCCGATTTAGCCCTCCAACAATTGAGCGCGCCGCAGCGGTGGATTTAGTCCAAGCCACGCAGCTGAGGCCCAGGGATCACAGCCCTGTCAGAAGGACTGTTTTTTTTCCGAACCAGCCGATTTTCTCTTGCCGACCCGTTTCCCATGGATGGCTTCACAAAACAATCTCCCCTCATTCAGCATGTCTCCCCTGTCTTCAATCTCTGATGAAGAACAATTAAAGACATCAGAATCAGCAGATCGCACGATTCCATCTTTAGATTCTTCAGATGTCAGCATATTCTTGAATATATTAATTACATCAGCAGGCGTTTTTTTTTTAAACTTAGAATCGTCTCCTGTTTTAAAATGTTTTCTAATTCCAACAGTTCTAACACAGTTAGAAGTCAGTTATAGCAGCCATATTTAAAGTTAAAAATATATATTAATATAGAATATTCATTTATTTCTAAAGTTCTGAATTATTTATATTTTTCAATATAGATTTTTGTTCTTACCATTATTTTAATTCTCAGTTCATGGGTATTTCTTGAGAAGATAGGAACTCCTTAAGTTTTTCTGGGTCTTCGAAGAAATGAAACTTATCTTTATAGGTGATTTTCATTTGTGCTGGGTAGAATAGTCCATATTTTGCCCCCATTTCTCTTAATGGTTGTCTTAGCTGTAAAAACTTTTGCCTTATTTAAAAAGCTTTCTTGGCCAAATCCGGAGTGACAATCAATTTAGAGTCTTTATATATTATATTTTGTGCTTCTCTAGCTGCTTTTAAAATATCCAGAACATGTTGGAATCTCATTAATTTGAATATTATTGTTCTTGGCTTACCTTGATTTTGGGATTTTTATGCTCCAGTTCTATGAGCTTTTTCTATTTCTATTGGTGCTTTTATCCTGAGTGGAAGAATCTTTGGTATAATTTCTTCAAGAAAATAAATCATATTTTTCCCCTCACTTCCTTCTTTTAATCC
Organism: Geotrypetes seraphini; assembly: GCF_902459505.1. Lineage (NCBI taxonomy): Eukaryota > Metazoa > Chordata > Amphibia > Gymnophiona > Dermophiidae > Geotrypetes > Geotrypetes seraphini. Next base: position 21,417,361 of record NC_047085.1, on the reverse strand, counting down.
TATAATTCTCAAATTCTGTTTTCTAGAATGATTTTCAAGATCTATCATCTTCTTCTGCATTACTTTTAACATTTCATGATCTTCTTTATTTTCTTGTATTTGTTCTATTTTTTCTACTCTATTTTCCATGTTGTCAATTCTGTTGGTAATAATATCCAGTTTACTGTTCATATGATTCATTTCTTTTCTTATCTCCATCAGAGTTAAATTTATGTTTTCCAAATTGTCTATAACATCTATAACATCCAATGCATCTATAGATGATGAACTTCCATTTGATGTCTGTGGATCTTCCTTTAGTCTTTTGTTTTTTCCTAAAGACTTTGCTGAGATTTCCTGTATCTTCTGTTTAGTAGATGTCATCTTTGAAGATTTTCCCCCAAACAAAACAAAAATTATTATTTATTGTATATTAAACTTTTGTATTAGATGCTCAGAGGAGGGAGTTCAGTCTTCAGCCAGCCATTCACTCAGCCTCCAAGTTCCGGAATCGGCCTGTATTTTCTTATATTTCTCTCCTCTTTCTTTCAATTCTGTGCTTTAGCCTTATTTGCTTAAAGACTAATTTTGAGTAAACCTTTTGGTTCCGACCCCTAATTCTGGCTGGACTGAGTTATTGAGTACCAGGGGAAGAATATGGATTACTTTTCCCACAGAAACCTGGGTTTACTGATCCCTACCTGAACCCACCACAAAAAATTGCTGTATTCATAGTAATTTGACCCTAAGATTGCTTCCAGGCAAGGTGGGGTTAACAATTGCTTCCTCTGACCAGGCTGGCTGTGTGTATAGCAGAGATCTCATCAATATTAAAGCTGATATGTGCAGATTTACATAACAGTATAAGATGAAAGTTGTGCCAGTCAAGATAAATTATGGTGTGTATGTGTTACTTGGCGTTTCCCTCGGGTCCTGTCTTTCAAGTGAACAGAGAGGAAACTCTCACCATTTCCTGCTTCATTCTACAGGGAGGGGGGATCTTGAAAGAGCTAAGAAAAACCTTGCAAAGCAACTCCTTGGACTGCAAAGTGGAAGGAAAGGAAAGTGTGAACACGGAAACAGTCTTCTCATACAGGAGACAAATAAGATATATTAGCTGCTTGATGAAGTCGATGAGTCAATGAGGCAAAACAGTTTATTTGACTGTAGACGTAAAACATACTGTGCAGAATAAAGAAATTAGTGACTCTGAAAGTGCTAGTATTGCAGCTTATCAAATTAAAGCTTTTGTTGTGTTATATTATAAAGAGATTAGGGATGATATGCTGAACCATAGGTTTATCCATCTGTGCTCACGAGCATACTGCTGAAAAAGTCAATCACAGCTTTTCAACTCCTCCTCCTTCTCCATGATCTCTGCTGATCCCTTCAGTTTGTACCAAAGCTGGTGACAGACAACAGAAGAAGACAGGAGAAGGAGAGATATGGGTAATTCTCCAAAACCAGATGTCTGATCTGCTCAGTTGAAGTTAAAACAATCAATGAAGAAACAGTAATGTAGTTAAAACATTAACAAGCCTCTAAGAGGAACAATGAATTAAAGAAACATAAATAGCCTGAACATTTATGAAGCTCAACTATTACTCTCTTGTAATCCTATATACAGTCTAGTCTGATTGACAGTGAAATCTTAGCTATAGAGCCGACCATTAAGCTTCAATCAGAAAGCAGGCATATCAGATAAATTGCTGGGTAGTGGGGGCCGGATTCTACTGTAGTAAAATCTGTAAACCCTAGCCATACTGGGACAGACCACAGATCCATCAAACCCAGTATCCTGTTTCCAACAGTGGCCAACACAGGTCACATCTACCCAGTCCGTTCCACTTAGGGCTCCTTTTACTAAGCCGCGTTAGGGCATTAACACGCGGAATAGCGTGCGCTAAATTACCACGTGCGCTAGACGCTAATGCCAGCATTGAGCTGGCATTAGTTCTAGTCGCGTAACATGCGCTAAAATACTGCATGTGCTAAAAACGCTAACGCAGCTTAGTAAAAGGAGCCCTTAGTATTTTATAGACTTCTATCATATATCTCCCTTGAGCCGTCTCTTTTCCAAGCTGAAGAACCCTAGCTGCTTTAGTCTTTCCTCATAGGGAAGTCGTCCCATCTGTTTTTTGAAATCATATTTCTCGCCTTTCTCTGTACCTTTTCTAATTCTGCTATATCTTTTTTGAGATGCGGCGACCAGAATTGCACACAGTATTCGAGATGCAGCTGCACCATGGAGAGACCACAAGGACCTTATAACACTTTCATCTTTGTTTTATTTCTTTCCTGATAATTCCTAACAGAGTCAGCATGGGTTTGTGTTTCTTATAACCCGCTTTTCCAGTTTGCTGTATTTCTTTGAAGGTGTGAATAAACATGTGGATATAGCAGAGCTGGTTGACGTAGTCTATCTAGTTTTTCAGAAAGCTTTTGACACATTTCTCAGGAGAGGCCTCTGAGAAAATTAAAGAATCGTGAGATCGGAGGCAATATTTTGTTGTGGATTAGGAACTGGTTAATAGACAGAAAACAGAGGGTAGGGTTAAATGGCCATTTTTCTCAATGAAGGAAGGTAAATAGTGGAGTGACGCAGGGATTTGTACTGGGACTGGTGATATTTAACATATTTATAAATGATCTGGAAATTGGAATGAGGTTTTTAGTGCTGGCTGGCGCGCTGAATGCGCTACTCCGACGCTCACAGGAACTCTATGACCATCGGAGCAGCTCAGAGCATTCAGCGTACTGGCCGGTGCTAATAGCCTCTTGCGCGGTCTTGTAAAAAGGGGAAAATTTGCAGATGACACTAAACTGTTCAAAGTTGTTAAAACGCATGCGGACTGTGGAAAATTGCAAGGACCTTAGGAAATTGGAAAACTGGGCTTCCAAATGGCAGATGAAATTCCATGTGGACAAATAGAAATTGATGTGCATTGGATAGAATAATCCAAATCATAGTTACCAGGTGCTAGGGTCCACCTATGAAAAAGATCTGGGTGTCATTGTAGAAAATATACTGAAACCTTCTGCCCAACGTGTGGCAATGACCAAAAAAGCAAACACGATGGTAAGAATTCTTAGAAAAGGTATGATAAATAAGACTAAGAATATTATAATGTCTCTGCATTGCTCCATGGTATGAGCTCACCTTGAGTTTTGTGTTTGATTCTGGTTTGCCATATTGCAAAAAGATATAGCAGAAAAGGCTCAAAGAAGAGCGACCACGATGATAAAGGCGATGGAACGCATCTCATATGAGGAAAGACTAAAGAGGTTCGGGCTCTTCAGCTTGGAAAAAAGATGCCTGAAGGGAGATATGATTTCAGTCTACAAATTCCTGAGTGGTGTAGACTGGATTCGAGTGGATTGATTTTTTTTTTTACGCCATCAAAAATGACAAAGACTAGGGGATACTCGACGAAGTTACAGGGAAATACTTTTGAAACCAATAGGAGGAAATATTTATTTCTCATAGAGAACAGTTAAGCTCTGGAACGCATTGCCAGAGGATGTGGTATGTGATGGCGGTTAATGCAGGTGTGTTTAAAAAGTTTCAACAAGTTCCTGGAGGAAAAGTGCACAGTCTGCTATTGAGAGAGACATGGAGGAAGCCAATGCTTGCCCTGGTATCGGTAGCACGGAATGTTTCTACTATTCGGGTTTTTGCCAGGTATTTGTGACCTGGATTGACCACTGTGGAAATAGGATGCTGGGCTAGATGGACCTTTGGTCTGACTCAGTATGGCAATTCTTATGTTCGTAAAGGGAGAAAGAGTGGTGGGGAGCAGGAGGAAAGGTAGGGACTGAGGTGGTGGGTGAGAGGGACACCGATTAGAGAATGACACGGTGACAAAATTCATCACCATTTCCGTCCCCGCGGATAACCGCGGGAAACCATCTTCATGTCATTCTTTAAGGAGAGAGGGAAGAATCAGAGTATGAATGGCCACAACCACTGACCCACAAGCTTTGCTTTGAAGAATGCTGGTGTAGAAGGACTGAGGTTGAGATAGACACTGAAGAATGACAGTCTCTGGTATCCAGAGCAGATATTGTGATGTCATAATGCCTCATTCCACCAGTGCCTAAGAGCCAATCACATCAGTGATGTCACAATGGCTTCATTATCCTTGGCTCACATAAGAATCAGAGTATGAATGGCCACAACCACAGACCCGCAAGCTTTGCTCTGAAGAATGCTGGTGTAGAAGGACTGAGGTTGAGATAGACACTGAAGAATGACAGTCTCTGGTATCCAGAGCAGATATTGTGATATCATAATGCCTCATTCCACCAGTGCCTAAGAGCCAATCACATCAGTGATATCACAATGGCTTCATTATCCTTGGCTCACATAAGCACAGCCAATGACCCGCAAGCTTTGCTTTGAAGAATCCTGGTGTAGAAGGACCGAGGTTGAAACAGACACTAGAAAATGACATGGGATTATTTCCCGCGGTTATCCGCGGGGACGGGAACGGTGATGAATTTTGTCACCATGTCATTCTCTAATACCGATTCTAAAAGGAAGAAATGGTTGATAAAGGGGAACTAGGAAGAAATACATGGGGGGAAAGGAAAAAACTAAACAGTTGAGGCTGGAGGAGAGAAGCAAAACCAGTAGGGAAGAGCATGGGAGTCCTGAAAATGTGAATGTTTGAAAAAAAAGTCTTTACATCTAAAAATATGGGAAACCCCTTTGCTAAACATAATAATAATTTGGTGGGATTTTATTTGCGTGTCACACTCTTTATCACGCGCCATTTCAGAGCAGTTGCACGGCACTTCCTGTGGTGTTAGCATAAGAGTAAAACCTGGGGGGGCTGCAGTCCCTGTGGAACATTTGGTGGCATGTTCGGGGGGGGGGGGGGGGGGAGGTAGGAGAAAGCACCAGTCTGAGGGGGATAATGCTAGAGAAGGAGCAGGAAGGTCAAAAACCAAAGAAGCATTGGTCCTTTGTGATGTGGTGTGTTGTGGGGGGAGGGGAGGTACATAGATGAAAACGTGCGGGACAATTGCACGAGGACAAAGGAGCTCAGACAAATGCGCGCAGGACGTCAGCGCGCCAGATTAAAAGTTACATTTAAAGCGCTCCGAGGGGGTGTGTAGAGGGGGAACCCCTCAGTTTACTTAGAAGTGTTGGCACTGCCGTTAGGGGGTTTGGGGGGGGGGAACCCCCCATTACAAAGGAAAGTGTAATTTTTCCCTGTTTTAGTGAAAAATTATAGTTTCCTCTCTAAGTGTGTGTGTGTGTGTGTAGGGGGGGTTCTCCAATCCCTCTCAACAGCAGCGCCAATACTTCTAAGTAAACTGGGTTAGGGTTAGGGTTAGGGAGTGATTTAAATTTAACTTTTAATCTGGTGCGCTTTATTTGAGCTCCTTTGTCCGCGTGCGATTGTCTGGCGCATTTTAGTCCCGTCACCAGAGGGGGTATCTCTGGGAATTTGGAGCGTCTACATCACTACTGCTAATTTCTATAGTGCCGCCAGATGCGCGCAGTGCCGTCCATTGCATTAACCATGTAAACGACAATCCCCACTCGACAGAGCTTACTATCTAATCAACCATCAGCCATTAGCCTCTCTGTACTGCACTATTTTGCATCTCTCGCTGATACATCAGTGATGCGTAGCAGAAAATGTTTGGTTTTAGTCCTGCTCCGCAGTCCTTTGCAGCCTTTTTCCCAAATGGATGTAAATTGATGGCACTCGAGCTTCACGATTCCAAGAGCCACTTTAGCAAGAGCTGCAATAGCACTCTCTGAGCACTTGGCCCTATATCCTTTCCTTTCATCCAGAGTTCTTTCAGCTTGTCTAGTTCCCACTGCTTACGGATGGACCTGATGAGAAGCAGTGCTGTGCCTGCTGAGATCTGGCAGGACCTGAGGCAGAAGAACAAGACTCTCAATATTTTCCTCATTACAAATGGATAAACTAGCAAAGGGACAGGAAGAGTACAGAAAGTGTGGGGCTGCTGCATTAGTATTACTGTATAATACTCAAATATAAACCTAGATATTTGGGGAGTCTTGATTAGGGTTACCAGATTTTATGTCTACTAAAAGAGGATGTATGATCCTGTCCCGTTCTACCTCTAGGTCCACCCCATTCTGCTCCCCCCCCCATTTCGCTCCCCAAACCCAGCTCCACACAAACCTCATCTCTTCAGGCCGGGACTGGAGTGCATCTGCGCATCTGCCTAAACTCCGTCCTCATCTGCACAAGCATCAAACACTTTAAGATCATAAGTAGCAACATTCTAGAGCTCAGATTGTGATGTCATAATGCCTCATTCCACCAATGCCTAAGCTCCGTCCTCATCCGCACAAGCCTCAAACACTTTAAAATCCTAAGTAGCAACATTCTAGAGCTCAGATTGTGATGTCATAATGCCTCATTCCACCAATGCCTAAGCTCCGTCTTCATCTGCACAAGCCTCAAACACTTTAAGATCCTAAGTAGCAACATTCTAGAGCTCAGATTGTGATGTCATAATGCCTCATTCCACCAATGCCTAAGCTCCGTCTTCATCTGCACAAGCCTCAAACACTTTAAGATCCTAAGTAGCAACATTCTAGAGCTCAGATTGTGATGTCATAATGCCTCATTCCACCAATGCCTAAGCTCCATCCTCATCTGCACAAGCCTCAAACACTTTAAGATCCTAAGTAGCAACATTCTAGAGCTCAGATTGTGATGTCATAATGCCTCATTCCACCAATGCCTAAGCTCCGTCCTCATCCGCACAAGCCTCAAACACTTTAAAATCCTAAGTAGCAACATTCTAGAGCTCAGATTGTGATGTCATAATGCCTCATTCCACCAATGCCTAAGCTCCGTCTTCATCTGCACAAGCCTCAAACACTTTAAGATCCTAAGTAGCAACATTCTAGAGCTCAGATTGTGATGTCATAATGCCTCATTCCACCAATGCCTAAGCTCCATCCTCATCTGCACAAGCCTCAAACACTTTAAGATCCTAAGTAGCAACATTCTAGAGCTCAGATTGTGATGTCATAATGCCTCATTCCACCAATGCCTAAACTCCGTCCTCATCTGCACAAGCCTCAAACACTTTAAGATCATAAGTGTTTGAGGCTTGTGCAGTTAAGGCAGAGCTTATAAGAATGGGGCAAGGACAGGGACAAGGACAGCAACAAAACTCATGAGGAGGGGACGGGAAAAAATTTGACCCTGTGTCATTCTCTAATGAAGAGATTCACCCAAAGTGGATACAATACATTGAATAGTAATCAAGTACTCTTAAGTCTTTTCCCTATCTGTCTCTGCAGGCTCACAAACTGTGGTGCCTGGGGGCAATGGAGGGATTAAGTGACTTGCCCAGATTCACAAGGAGCAGGCTGGGATTTAACTCACAACCTCAGGGTGCTGAGGCAGCAGCTGTAACCACTGGACCACTCACCTCCACAGTGACCTCACAAGTCTGACGTGAGTTTGGTTTATATTTGTCGACCTTTTTTTCCCCTTTTCTGGGGGAAGAAGGTTACCTTGGGTTTATATTCAAGTATATTCGGTAAGTGTCTTAGGCAATGTTTGCTCTAAGCTAGGGTTCCCAGACGTCCAGATTTCCCCGGGCATCCGGACGGCTTTTCAAAACCCGGCACTTTGTCTGGGTTTTGAAAAGCTGGTGAGATCGGGGCCGGGGCTGGAGTGCATCTGCGCATGCGTGAATGAATGCAATGTGATGACGTGGTGAGACGAGATTTGTGTGGGGCTCGGTTTGATGGGTAGAATGGGCGGGGCTGGGGGGGTGGAATGGGGCAAATCCAGAGGCGGAACGAGATGGATCCGGGGGTGGAACGGGGCGGTCATGCGTCCTCTTTCACCAGATGGAAAATCTGGTAACCCTACTCTAAGCTGTGGGAGAGTCCTCCAGATGTCTGGATTTACCCGGGCATGTCCTCTTTTCAGAAGACTGTCCGGGTGTCTGGATGATTTCCTGGACAAGAGAGAGTTTGTCTAGGTTTTGAACTCACTCTCTCCAGCCCATCCCCCACCTTGGGAATAGCTCTTGTGAGTCTCCCCTATCCATACATACCCAACGTGACCATATATTTTTTTCATCAAAAGGGGACATCTATTAATTGTCAGTCCCGCCCCAATCCTGCCCTAGCCACGCCCTAATCCTACCCTAGCCCCACCCCAATCCTGCCCTAGCCCCACCCCAATCCTGCCTTAGTCCTGCCCCCAATCCCACCCCCGATTTCTTCCATTCATTTTTCATGTACACATAATATCTTATTACTTCATAATGGTAACCATAAAATTAAAAAAAAACTACAAAGCACACTACGCAGAGAAAATGTTAATTACCACTTATATTTGCGGGGTTTTCAAAGATGTCAAGGCAAATGACTTTAAAATATGCAGTGTCACCTCAGTAACTATAGAAAAATAGACAAATATAGTGCAAAATATAGACAGCCGATATAAATTCTCAAACTGACACATTTTGATCACTAAATTGAATATAAAATCATTTTTCCTATCTTTGATGTCTGGTGATTTCATGAATCTCTGGTTGCGTTTCCTTTTGACTGTGCATCCTTTCTTTCATTTCTTTCTTTCTGCACTCAGGCCCAACAATTGTCCCTTTCTATTCCCTCCCTCCTTCCTTCCTATGTCCTTAGTGCCCCCAGTGCCTTCTGCCCATGTCCTTAGTGTCCCAGTGCCTCCTTCCCATGTCCTTAGTGCCCCCAGTGCCTCTGTCCTGTGTCCTTAGTGTCCCCAGTGCCTCCTTCCCATGTCCTTAGTGCCTCTAGTGCCTCCTCCCATGTCCTTAGTGCCTCCTTCTTATGTCTTGCCTTCCAGCCTTTGTCCCACCCCCTCCCCCAAAGCTAGCCTGCCTGTCTACCTCCTTCCCTCCCTCAAGTGCCTGATTCAAACCCCTTCCCGGCCCGTGTATCACCACTGCCTGCCAGCCTCCCTCCTTCCCTCCCTGTTGCGCCGATTCAAAGCCTGGTCCGCCGCCGCTGCTTCTTGCCTTATTCCTAACGTCAATTCTGACGTCGGAGAGGAAGTTCTGGGCCAGCCAGGCAGCGATTAGCTGGCCAGGAACTTCCTCTCTGACGTCAAAATTGACGTTGAGAAGAAGGCATGAAGCAGCGGCGGTGGACCGGGCTTTGAATCGGCGCGTTAGGGAGGGAAAGCGATCACCATCCCGGTGTCCCAGTGCACAGCTTCGGGACGCTGTCCCTGAAAACAGGACATTTTGGTGTCCCGAAGCAGTGGGTTGGGACAACAAGACTCGAAAACGGGACTGTCCCGTTGAAAAAGGGACGTATGGTCACCTTATACATGCCTCCTCTGGTACTGTAGTTTCAAAGCTTCACTCTGCAGAGCCTGCCTATGCGAGAACAGGAAATGTTGTAGAGTAGGAAATGTTGGGGCAGGCCAACAGCAGCAGGATCACTTACTAACGCTGACAGTTACCCAAAGTTTTGAAATAGCAGCGCCGGAGGAGGAATGTGGGGACAGGGGAGACTCGTTGAGCCATCCCCGACTCCAGGTGTGTGTATGTGTGTGTGTGGGGAGGGGGAGGGGGGGCTAGAGAGAGAGAGGCTGACCTGGGGGTAGTTTTTAGGTTAAACTAGGAGTGGGGAATGGCACTGTGGGTGGGCTGGGAGTGGGGAATGAGCGGAGGCAGGGATAGGTATCATCTTTTTTGACTTACCAAATCTGGTAACTCTCCCTACAGTCCTGCCAATGGTGGGTGCTGTCTCAGTATCACATTTTCAGTCACTAGGGACAGGAAGGTTGCCTCTAGTCCTTCACAGCTTGCCTGCTTCATGCCATTAAAAATATGATACTGAAACAGCACCCCCCACTGGCAGGGCTGTAGCTGGAAGACTTCTGCATAGCTTAGAAAGAATACAGTACTCCCCCGATAATCGCGGAGGTTCCGTTCCAGGAACCCCCATGAATCTTGAAAAACTGCAAATACGGTTTTTAGTGGGGGAGACTGGAGAGGGCAGTTGGAGAGGCAGGAGAGAGCAGCCGGAGCGCCGGCGAGTGAAGGAAATCATTCGCGTTATGCTCCGACTGCCTCTTCCTGCACTAAAGTCGGGCCTCGCCAATCAGGAGTTGCGTGTCAAAGCAGGAAGCGGCGATTGGAGCATACCACGAGTGATTTCCTTCACTCGCTGGCGCTCCGGCTGCCCTCTCCTGCCCGGTCATTCGTGGTCGGAAAATACCATGAATGACCGGGACCACGAATAGCTGACCGCGAATAACCGGGGGAGCACTGTATTGGTCCTAAGCAAAGGTTTAGTCTTTGGCTCCCCTCCCCCATTAACATTCAGGTCCTTAGTTTGTTGGTGCCCAACAAAGATTCTGATATTGAAATTTTACAATCAGGATCACCCTACACAGTGGTTTACAATGGAGAATGACACGGGGACAGATTTTTCCCTGTCCCCGCGGGAACCCATTTTCCCGTTCCGTCTCCGCGAGTTCTTTTCCTGTTCCTGCAAGCTCCATCCTCATCTGCACAAGCCTCAAACGCATTAATGCTGGATTATTGCAACTCCCTATATCTTCCTTGTCCAGCCACTATGATAAAACAACTCCAGACCATACAAAACACCGCCCTCAGATTGATCTACTCACTCAAAAAATATGATCACATAACAACTGCCTTCTTAGACTCTCATTGGCTACCCATACAAGCACGAATCCAATTCAAATTCTACTGCAAGTTTCAAGTTTCAAGTTTATTAGTTGGCTTGTTCAATCGCTTAATCGGATTTCTAAGCGATGTACAGTAAAATATACTTTCATAGGGAAACAAAAACATTACATACACTTAATTAATTATAATATTGCCTGATATTCAAAGCATTACACGGCTCTTCCCCCTCCTATCTAAATAACCGCTTAAACCAAATCTCCACCTCAAGACACAGAAGAACCTCGAACCCTTTCGCCTTCCCCCCCCCACTCAAAGGCACACAACGCAAGAAAATGTTTGACAACTTTCTGGCAACACAAGCAGCAAAAATCAACCATTCCATCTCCAATCTTATGACAATATCAGACAACCTCAAAACATTCAGAAAATAAATCAAAACCCTGCTTTTCAAAAAATTCATCCAAATATCTTAACCCCTCCTCTTTTACCTCCAGAAAATTCACCGACCTTCAGATAACCTTCCCCCAAATTACCCACCTTAACACCTTCCAATTAAACAAATACCATCAATAGATTGTAACCTACCCTCTCTAACTGCATTCCATATGTATTTTTCATACAGTTCTTCATTGTCAGTTTAATTTCCATCCTATAAGTTCACATAGAATTTTTCTTTTTTCAACCATCTTTATTTTCTCTTCTTTATTAATTTCCAGGTACTTTAGTTAGATTGTGAGCCTTCGGGACAGTAAGGGAATTTTTTTAAGTACCTTCTTACTTCTCATTTATAATCTTAATGTATATTTTCTTCAAACCGCTTAGAACCTAAAGGATATAGCGGTATATAAGAAATAAATTACATTACATTAAAATCATATGTGCTCAAGGCTTGTGCGGTTAAGGCAGAGGTTACAGAAATGAGGCAGGGACAGCGACAAAACTCATGGGGATGGGATAGGGAAATTGAGTTCCTACAGGGCCAAATTTGTCCCTGTGTCATTCTCTAGTTTACAACCCAGTTCTTGGGCAATAGAAATACTGCATGCAAATTTATCTCATGTATATTCATTGTGGGTATCCTGAAAACCTTACTGACTAAGTGTGTCCTGAGGATCTGGTTGAGAACCCATGGTTTAACTGGTGTACAACCTCTGACCCCATTCATCCTATGACAAACCTAATTTACCACCCTGTACAGTAACCTTCTGAAGGCGTTTGTGAGTTGCTGCTGTTTCCGTTAATACCTCTTCATTAACTCTGTAGTTGGATTGCCCTCCGGCGAAGCACTAAGATTGCAAAATGTCAGGGATTTAGGGTGATCAGGGGGCAGGACAACTCGTTTATGCTGTCTTGCCACTTGTGAAACTGGGTCAAAATTTTGCAGTGTCCTCTATAGAAGATCACCTTCAGCATGGCACACATACCACTGGGATAAGTTTTACAGTGGTGCCTCGCATAAAGAACGCCTCGCACAGCGAACGCTGCACACAACGAACTTCATGTCATGATTCATACAACGAACTTCATGTCATGATTCATACAACGAACTTCGTGTCATGATTCATTCAACGAACTTCATGTCATGATTCATACAACGAACTTCGTGTCATGATTCATACAACGAACTTCATGTCATGATTCATACAACGAACTTCGTGTCATGATTCATACAACGAACTTCGTGTCATGATTCATACAACGAACTTCGTGTCATGATTCATACAACGAACTTCGTGTCATGATTCATACAACGAACTTTGTGTCATGATTCATACAACGAACTTCGTGTCATGATTCGTACAACGAACTTCGTTTCACACAATGAAGTCGCCCGAGCTTCCACGATCGCTGCCGATGTATTGCATCCTTCCGCGCAGGCACTGCAGGCAGTCGTTAGTCACTGCGCTTAACGCGTTTCACATAACGAACTTTTCGCATAACAAACTTGCTCCTGGAACGAATTAAGTTCGTTGTGTGAGGCACCACTGTATTTGTAAAAATTACTAGAGCTAAGTATGGGCATCATTGTTTTCGTTACAATCCCAGAGTAACTGGCAAGAAAGGGAGGATGTCGGAAATATTCCTGTAAATGCCTTTTACTAAGCTATGGGATAGAGAATGACAAGGGGACAAATTTGTCCCCGTCCCCACGGGATCTGTCTCTGTCCCCGTCCCGTTTCAGGCTTGTGCAGATGATGAGAGAGCTTGCAAGGATGGGACGGGACAGAGATGGAGATAGATCTTGCAGGGACGGGGACAAATTTGTCTCCGTGTCATTTTATTTTACTTTTTTAATTGAAAATTTTTTTTCTCATGTTAGAACATAAGAATAGCTTTACTGGGTCAGACCAATGGTCCATCAAGCCCGGTAGCCTGTCCTCACGGGGGCCAATCCAGGTCCCTAGTACCTGGCCAAAACCCAAGGAGTAGCAACATTCCAGAGCTGAGATTGTGATGTCATAAGGCCTCATTCCACAATGCCTCCGAGCCAACCTCATCAGTGATGTCACAATGGCTTGATTGTTCTTAGGTTCTTACTTGGCACATGTAAGAGCATAAGAACAGCCATACTGTGTCAGACCAAAGGTCAATCTAGCCCAGTCTCACGGTGGCCAATCCAGGTCCCTAGTACCTGGCCAAACCCAAGAGCAACATTCCATGCTACCGATCCAGAGCAAGCAGTGGCTTCCCCCATAAAGGAAAAAAGTCACCAAGCAAATATTATATTAAAATCATACAATTCTTCCTATCAAGCCCACATCAAGAGGAGCTAAGAAGAGTCAACGAAAATATTTACCGTACTTAAGCCAAATACCTGTATATAATTCTAAGAAATTATTTCATCGACTTCTCAGCATTATCCACATGCCCAACCTTATTTTAAAGAAATGTTTCCAAATGAGCAGAATCCAGGAAAACAAAAGGATCAGTACCCCCATGTAATCAGACATTTACAAGGAAATTTTAAGAAAAAGGTGCTTCCTCCTGCCTCAAGACTCTAGGTCTATTTTATAGATCACTAGCTCTTTAAGCCCGTTACATTAACGGGTGCTAGAGACGCTTCCTCCCTTTCCACTTCCCCTTGCATTTCCCTTTGCACGGTCTCCCTCGTGATCAGGACGGAGTGGAGGGGGCTGCCGGCCGGGGCCGGCGGAGAGGAGCTAGGCGGCTGGAGGAGTAGCAGCAGTCGCTGCCGATCACAGCCTCCGTCCTACCTGGATTTGTTTTTTTTTCTGCATCGGGAAGGTGGAGAGCGGCCTGAGAGGTTCGCTACAGCGGCTGGCGAACCTCAGCAGGCCGCTTTGAAGAGCAGCGGCAGCGGGAGGGAGGGGTCTCTGGAAAACGCGCCTCCAGTTAGCGCAGGCGCTGTGAGGTGTGACCCAGAAGCACACCTCACGCCACCAGGAATCACGATCTTTGAAAAGCGCATGCGCGCTTAGCCTTTTATTATTATGGAAGCGGATAAAAAGTTGATCAGAAAATTGTCATTCAGTAGTGTTTCCGAATATCTCCTTATAATCGCTAAAACCTGCGGATAGATTCTAACTTTCCAACAGTTCAGCTAAATTTCTTAAAATACCTTTAACATTCCAATTTCCCATACTGTTCCCATAAAAACACATTGCTTATGATGGAAGGTAAGGGTATCATAGTACAGTAGACTAGGAAGTCAGATCATTGGACCTCTTATGGTCTAGATATCATTTCAAGTCCAGACATCCTGCACCCTTGTTTCTTAATCATGTATGCTCACTCCGCCTCCCTAGCCTAACAATGAACGTATAAATCGGTGATGCGTCCAAACTGCGCCAGACAATCGCGTGCAAAGCCGGGCCGACAATCGCACGCAGGACATCAGCGCGCCGGATTTAAACTCAATTTAATAGTGCTCCGAGGGTGCTCCGAGGGCCTGTGTGTGGGTGAACCCCCCCCACTTAACTTAGTAGTGTTAGCACTGCCATTGAGGGGGTGTATGGGGGGAACCCCCCCCACACACACATTACAGAGGAAACTGAACTTTTTCCCTAAAAAAATAGGGAAAAAGCCTGTTTCCTCTGTAATGGGGGGTTCCTCACCCCCACAACACCCCCCCCCCAACGGCAGCACCAACACTACTAAGTTAAGTGCGGTGGTTCCCCTCCCAAAACCACCTTTGGAGCAGTTTCAAATTGAGTTTAAATCCGGCGTGCTGATGTCCTGCGTGCGATTGTCGGCCCAGCTTTGTCTGCGCGCGTTTTTTAAAATCTGCACGCGGTTTTGACTATGAACCTATAAATCATGCAAGGGTCCTTTTATTAAGGTGTGCTAACCGTTTTAGCGCACGCTAAAGATTAGTGCGCGCTAAATGCCAAGACATCAATTATATTCCTATGGGCACCTTAATAAAAGGACCCCAAAATGACATAAACATCTTTTTTTACCCTTAGAAAATCTTCGTCTTTTAGGCTCAAAAAAATGAAATTGTTTACCCTCAAAAATATTTAAAAAAAAACATTCACAACAAAATCTAGAGCATCAGAATTTAACATGTAATTCTAATAGTCACTGGCAACCAGGCTTTCTCCATTAATAACGGTGAGACGTGATTGCATCTTTTGGCATTTATAAAAGTCCCGCTGCTGCGTTTTTCATGGGTTGGGGCCTCCCAAAATTTGACACTGTAATAGCCACATAAACCAAGTTATAATGATAAAAGCATATATTAGTAGTACATGGAGTGAAGAATTATCCAAAATCTGGCACATGACCTGAATCATTTAAGATCTATCCACAAGAAGTGGTGAGAGGATAAGGCCTGTGTTGAAAACCAGATATCTTCTGATCTAAGGGGGGGGGAGGGGTTTAAACCTCAGCAGATTCCCATTCAGCCAGCTCTTAATAGCCTCTATGACATCACAGCTGTAAAAAAGCTGAATTTCATCCACATATCTATAGGGTTGCTATTCAAAGCTATTTAACCAACCAGAAAAGACTCCTGTTTGGTTTAATTGCTCACACAAGCAAGGAGAAAGGACCAATATTCCATGAACAAAATCGTACGAAAACGCAAAGAGGAACGCAAGCCTCTGGATGTCCAAGAGAAATAATTTATTCAAAACCATCACATTAAAATCAAGGTAAAAGCAACCTCAAGGTAAATTACGAGGTACAAATCGAGTCACCAATGGAACATGCTCACAAAGGTGAGACTCGGACCCTACACGGTCCATGTTTCGGCAAGTAATCAGGACATGATATCAGAAGGTGACTGAAGCTGGCGCAAGCGGGAGGTGGAAGATGCTCGTGCCAACAGACATTTCAAGAGGTACGTGGTGGGGGGTACTCGAGTGGTGGGAAAGAGAAAGGGGTGCTTGGCGGGGCAATGCCAGGCACCACCGTCCCCGGGTGCCTCCCTCCCTTGCTCTGCGTTTTCATTTGGACTTTTAAAAAAAAAAAAATTTTTTTTAATGGTTCAAAAAGATAGACAAACGGAGATCAAGCACTTCTAGGAAATGGCCCTTCGGGGGGAAAAAAAGACTGTTTAAAAAAAAAAAAAAATTGAAAAGTAAGGTGGACAACTTGTTATATATATAATGTGATTTAAATCAAGAGGAAAAAAGACCTCAAAATACCCCAAGAATGTAATCAATAAGTCACAAACTTTTCGGGGTTGGGTATAATCACTGGTCAAAAACCCTTGAATGTATATTTTTAATTCAATTTTAATCTTTTATGATGCTTTTATGATTGATTCTTAAATAAATAATGTGATTGTAAATCAATTTTTTGTTATTTCTTCATTCTTATTAATGAGCGTTAAATGACCAGCAAGTGTATATTTCCAATTTGTATCATTTTCTTCTGGCTTAATTGAAAAACTATAAAAGCACTTATCTTAGTCACCCGACAGAGGCCCAGTCTGTTTCGCACCAATGGGCTTCTTCAAGGGTAATAATAGGGCTTATAAGTTTGCCAGTTGAATTTCAGTATTGCTCATCGCTCGCTCATAGAACTGCTGCTCGTTCTACCCCGAAAAGTTTCTGACTTATTGATTACATTCTTGGGGTATTTTGAGGTCTTTTTTCCCCTTGATTTAAATCACATTATATATATAACAAGTGGTCCACCTTACTTTTCAATTTACCCTTTGGACACTTTATTGTAATGTAATGTAATGTAATGTAATTTATTTCTTATATACCCTACATCCGTTAGGTTCTAAGCGGTTTACAGAAAATATACATTAAGATTAGAAATAAGAAATAATAATAATAATAACTTTATTTTTATATACCGCCAGCTATCTTGCGACTTGAAAAATTCCCTTACTGTCCCGAAGGCTCACAATCTAACTAAAGTACCTGGAGGGTAATAGAGAAGTGAAAAGTAGAGTTAGAGGAAAAATAAAAATAAAATAAACATTTTAACAAGACAGCATTGATCTAAATACTTTGGAAGGTAGAAGAGAGGAGAGAAAGGAATAGAAGCAGAAGGGGGAGCCGTTGAACAGTAGAATTCTGCAGCATCCACTATCTCCTCCTCTCCCTATTGGCTAAGGCTCTTAACATTTGCATATCTTCTTCCCATTGGCTAAGGCTCTTTGCCTGCATTGTGATGTCATAGAGCTTTATGGTTATAGAAACCTAGACACATGATGGCAGATGAAGGCCAAATGGTCCATGTAATGTAATGTAATGTAATGTAATTTATTTCTTATATACCGCTACATCCGTTAGGTTCTAAGCGGTTTACAGAAAATATACATTAAGATTAGAAATAAGAAAGGTACTTGAAAAATTCCCTTACTGTCCCGAAGGCTCACAATCTAACTAAAGTACCTGGAGGGTAATAGAGAAGTGAAAAGTAGAGTTAGAGGAAAAATAAAAATAAAATAAACATTTTAACAAGACAGCATTGATCTAAATACTTTGGAAGGTAGAAGAGAGGAGAGAAAGGAATAGAAGCAGAAGGGGGAGCCGTTGAACAGTAGAATTCTGGAGAAATTTAAATGACAGAAATAGAACAAAACAAAGACAAAAGGCAAAACAATAGATAAAATTAAAGATAAATCATAAGCTGGAAAGAAAAATAAAATAAAACTTTGTCTTCAATCCACGGATTCAGCGTCAGTGATGAAGTGGAGCAAGGAAGTTTAGGAGGAGCGATTGACGTTTCCAGAAAGGGCTTCTTCAGGGAAGAGACTTGGCAGACAGTCCCAGGACTATTGTGTTTTCCATTGTTTCATTCAGTTCATTAAAAAAAAAAAAAAGACAATTTTCCCCCAAAAAAGGAAGAAGACATTTTTCCCAATAAAAAGACATTTCCCCACCCCCCAAAAAAAGAAAGAAAATGGTCATTTTCTTTAGTGGATTTAGATATCATATTGAAAATGCCCCTCTGTGTCATTGTCCCCCACGCTCTGGAATGTCTGCCCCCTGTCCTTACGATTAGAACATTCCTTTGTCAGCAAGAGGAAAGCTGGAAAGCTCTGAACTTAACTAGGCTACTAAAGAGTTCTTCTTTTATAAATTGTATTTCTTGGGCAGGGGGGGTTCTACAATTCTATTATTTTAAACCACTCAGAAGGGCAGTAAACTTGAAACTTCGAATATAGGGCCCCTTTTATCAAACCCTGGAAGAGCTTTTTACTGTGGGTCGGCAAGATAAATGCTTTAACGCTCATTCAGTTCCTATGAGCGTCAGCACATTTACCTCACTGGCGCCTAGCATTCCGAGTGCAGGCAGCGGTAGGCGTCCTACCGCCATCTGGTAGCCAATCAGGAGGCACATTTTTTAAAAAAAGAAGAGTCCTAGGCAGGATGCCTACATTGTAGGCCTATGCAGCAAGTCTATGGAGGCACGTACCCATTCTTAAGCACACCCAAAGTGGGGGCGGGGGTGTGGTTTCACCCAGAAGTGGCCTTAGGCGGGCTTAAGCGTTGGTACGTGTCTCCGTAGATGTGAGACAAATGCCTTATATGTGGGCCTGCAAAATGCTGGCCTATATTTAAGGCGTCTGCTGTAGAATAGGCATGATTCTGAATTGACATGCGATTGCAGGCTCTTCTTAGGTGTCTTAAACAGAATCAGGCTCATGGTGAAGCACAAAACCACAAAGCTATATGGTTTAGATCGAAAAGTAGTGATCATGTTTCAGGGTATTATTTATCTAAAATATTTATATCCCACAAATCCAAGAATGCTAAGTTAAAGTTGCATACATAATTAGTGCTGGGACTACTATTTATGAGTTAGGACTACTATTTATGAGGTCCCATGTAGTCATTTGGCATTGAATATTGCCACATAACTCACAGCTTTTGCCCAATTCGCCCTAGGAACGCCTCTCTCCTTTTCATTTTAAAAAAATGGCTGATTAATACTGATACTTAACAGGACTTCTCAGGGCTTGGAATATTGAGCTGGTCACTTTTTGCTCGTATTATCCTGACCTGAGGAAGAAGGTTTTGACTTTCGAAAGCTCAAAAGTATCTTTCTTTCATTTTTTTGTTCATTACCTTTCAAATGAACCATCACACCAAACACAGTTTTTATGCAGGAAAACTCCACTACATTTGAGGTATTTCCCTATCATTCCAGGATAAAAGTGGCATGTTTCAAAGGAATGGACTTCCTGACTGAGGATACTTTTATGTAAGAACTCTTTGGCCCTCACACTTAATGCATTGCCTTGGTTTTAGAGCACAGCTTCCCAAATTGTGTGACGGGACCCCAAAAGGGATCACAAAACCTGCCTTTGAGATCACAAACTAGGTGGACTCTGCACCTCCAGGGGGTCACACACATTTATTTGGGGGGGTCACATCAAAAAAAAAAGATTGGGAAGCACTGGGTTAGAGAATATTCTAGTACCTCATGTTTCCTTTTGAGTGTGTAGTAATCTGGTTCTGCCAGTAGAGGGTGTAAAGGTAGTCCTAGCAGAAGGAGCTTAGACATAAGTGCCCCTACTAGAATCACAGCCAAGTGATTATCTCATCCAGAAAGGGAGAAACTCTTTAAGTATGACGAAATGCATTCAGAGTGCAAGAAAATGTATTGGAAGGTCGCAGAAATATTACTTATCTAATCTAATGAGGATTTATCTAGTACAGGTTCAAGGTGACTTACAAGAGGCCCTTGCAGCATCATGTGGAAATAGTTACCTCACATTGAAGAGGAAAATTACATTATGTTGTGGAGGACGGGTACATTGTCAAGGAGAGAGTGCAGGGTCATGGAGCTGAAAGGAATTTATCAAATAGGTAGGTTTTCAAACTTTTCCTGAAAGTGAGGTAGTTCATTTCTGTTCTTATGAATGTTGGAAGGGCGTTCCAGGTTCTTGTAGCAACGAACATGAAAAGGGTGTTGAATATATGCTTGTATTTCACTCCCTTGTATGAGGGGATGATCAGCTGGTGGGTGCTTCTTATCCTGGTTGAAGAGCAGGGGGAGGTGGAGGACAGGTAGGTTATTTGCTCCGGCGAGTTGGTATTTAGTGCATGGTGTACAATGCGGGAAAGTTTAAACAAGATTCGGGCATTTACATGCATCCAGTGAAGTATGTGATAGTATGTAGAGACGGAGTTGCAGTTGTAGTATGTGATAGTAGTTGTAGTATGTGATAGTATGTAGAGACGGAGTTGCAGTTTTCTGGATCAATTGAAGTGTGTACATTTGGTAGGAAGTTATGTCCACGTGGAGAGAATTGCAATAGTTGAGTTGTGTTAGGACTAGCATTTGAACTGACATTGTACAGTGGCTGCTATAGAAGAAGTAAGGTTCCAGCGGCTGGATATTTGGGGTGCGTCGGAAAGTGTGAAGTCAAGCGGGATTCCAAGCACCTTGGAGGTCTTCTCAATGTTGAGTGTCGCATCAGAGGGTAGGGTTAGGACCATGGGTGCTGACTGTGTGGCAGTGTGGAACCACAGAAACTTGGGGCGTCTTCTACTAAACCGCGCTAGCAGTTTTAGAACATAAGACCATAAGAATTGCTGCTGCTGGGTCAGACCAGTGGTCCATCGTGCCCAGCAATCCGCTCACGTGGCGGCCCTCTAGTCAAAGACCAGCGCCCTAACTGAGACTAGCCCTATCTGCGTACGTTCTGGTTCAGCAGAAACTTGTCTAACTTTGTCTTGAATCCCTGGAGGGTGTTTTCCCCTATGACAGACTTTAGAAGAGCATTCCAGTTTTTTACCACTCTCTGGGTGAAGAAGAACTTCCTTACATTTGTACGGAATCTATCCCCTTTCAACTTTAGAGAGTGCCCTCTCGTTCTCCCTACCTTGGAGAGAGTAAACAACCTGTTCTTATCTACTAAGTCTATTCCCTTCAGTACCTTGAATGTTTTGATCATGTCCCCTCTCAATCTCCTCTGTTTGAGGGAGAAGAGGCCCAGTTTCTCTAATCTTTCGCTATACGGCACTGCTTCCGACGCTCATAGGAACTCAATGAGCATCGGGAACAGCATAGGCCATTCAGCGTGGCTCTCTGTGCTAAAACCGCTAGTGCGGTTTAGTAGAAGAGGGGGGTTGGTTTTGGTGGTGTTTAGTTTTAGTTTGTTGGAGAGTGCCCAGGAGTAGATTTTTTCAATGCCTTTGGAAACTTTTTTAGAGGGCTCCCTTGCATCGGCATTCAGTGGGATTGAGAAGAATATATTGTCTGCATAGGATAGTAGACATTCGCCATCGGTAAAGTTGCCCAGGGTGCTCATAAAGATGTTGAAGAGCACAGGTAAGAGTGGACACTCGAAGTACTCCACAGACTGCTTTTCTTCCAGTTTTGGGAGAAGGTGCCATTTTTCCATACACAGTATTCTTTGTTTGTCGGTGGGCTGGGGTGGGGGGGAGGAGAGTCAGACCACATGAGAGAGGATGGGAGGAAAAGGAGTACATGCACATTTTTGGCTGCTACCCAGAAGCAATGCAGATACCAGCCAATAGTGCAGAACCCTACATAGCTAAATGTCCAAATTTAGGACTACTATTAATGAGGTCCTATGTGGTTACTTAGCACTGAATATTGCCCAAACCCACATAACTGCCAGCTCCTGCCCAGTTCGTCCTAGGAATGCCTCTCTCCTGCTCATTAAAAAAAAAATGGCTGATTAATAATGATACTCAACAGGACTTCTCAGTGCTTGGAATATTGAGCTGGTCATTTTTTGCTCGCATTGTCCTGGCCTGAGGACAAAGGTTCTGACCTTTGAAAGCTATTGTTAGTGTTTTTGGTGTAATGGTTCATTTGAAAGTTAATAAATGAAAAAACAACAACCCAAAAAGAATAATGAAAGAAATGAAATACTATTTTTTATTGGACTAACAATAGCTCCTCTTCACTGTTCTCTTTCTTTCCCTTTCTCCCACCAGACCTTTTTCTCTGCTCACTCCATCCCTCTCTCCAAATACTCTTTATCCTCTTCCCAACCCTATATTTCTTTTCCTGTCTCCTTTCTCATTCCCATTCTTCAATCAGTACTTTTTCACTCCTTTATAGCCTAATCCTATTG
This sequence comes from Geotrypetes seraphini, assembly GCF_902459505.1. NCBI lineage: Eukaryota > Metazoa > Chordata > Amphibia > Gymnophiona > Dermophiidae > Geotrypetes > Geotrypetes seraphini. The sequence continues at coordinate 21,395,235 of NC_047085.1, read as the reverse complement.
GTTCTTCAACCCTTGCCTCCTTCCCCTCAGCTCTCCTCTCAGGCTGCCTACACTTGATCTCTCTCTCTCTCTTTTTTTTTTTTTTTTTTTAATTGTGCAGCAGTCTGATGGCAGATCCTCCTTTCCTCCCCCTGAAGCCTGCCGGCCTTCCCCCAAGCCGACCTGCCACCGATTCCGCCTCCCGCCACTCACCCCCTGCCCGCTGCCGCTAGCCGACTCCATTTAACCCCCCGTTGCTGCCGTAATTCTAAAAGGGCCAGGCGCATGCAGCAATTGCACCCGCCGGTCCATAAGCCTTCCCCCGACTTCAATTCTGATGGAGAGAAGGTTTAGGGGCCGGCGGCGTACAATCGCTGCACACGCCTGGCTTTGGAGTTGGGGCAGCGAGCGGAATTAAATGGAACTGGCGGGCGGGTCACAAGTAGGCAAGGACCAACAGTAGCATTGTCTATCGAGGCCTGCAGTCATTGTAGCAGCGCATTGAGCCCACCCTTTAATCCGGCCCTGGATGCGTAGGAGGCTAGGGGGGAAGCCGAACACCAGCACTTCAGACTGACCCTCCCCCCTCCCCCTCTAAAGCAGGAGTGGCAGCGGCCGGCCAGAAAGAGGCAGCACTACCGCTCCTGCTTTAGGGGGCGAGGGGGAAGGGTCAGTAAGCGAATCAGGAGGCCGATTTTTTTTTTGTTTTGAATTGATTCGAATTGATTCACCTGAAGTGAATCGGTGAATCGATTCGAATCGTGAATTGGACAGCACTACTGGATAGCAGAGACTGTCATTCTGTCTATCTCAACCTCAGTCCTTCTACACCAGCAAGCTTCAATGCAAGACTTGAGGGTCAGTGGCTGAACCCATTTGTACTCTGATTCTTCCCTCTCTCTTTAAAGAATGACATGGGGATGGGAACGATGATGAATTTAGTCACCGTGTCATTCTCTAATTTGGTGTGTGACACATGCATTGGGCCCTTCTCCAGCTCCCTCATTTAAGGAGCCTGATCTCCCAGTGACCTAGATCTCTTCATTTTCCTTCTTCTACTCTGGCAGCTCAGCATGTCTCATTTTCTATGCTGGCCTTGTTTGTGGTGGTTGTGCTGCAGAGAAGTGGCTTCTAGCTGGCATGGAGTCTTTCTTCTTCTGTGTCCTGCCTTCTCTGATACTGCTTCTAGTTTCTAGGGTGGGGTGCAGCGGAGGCAAGATGACATGTCAGTCAGCAGCCATGTCTCATGCCAAACAGAAACAATTAAGATTGGAGGACCAGGGGGTGAGCAACGGATAAAGTGAGAGATGCTGGGCCATGGGAATGGGTCTGGGATGATTCATTGCGGCCGTTTCACCATGGCCAGTTCAGTGCAGCCATTCAGTGCAATGAACTAGCCACTATGACTCGTCCTCACATGCATTCGGGCACAATAAACCTCACAGTTGTTGAGTTCACCGTCCCTCTATGCCGCCCCTCATTACACCCTCCCCCTCCCCCTCCAAAAAAAGTGATCCTGCACCTCTCCTGTACCGGCACCTCTCCAGCAGCTTTCAATCTGGCACCTCTCCTGTATGATTTGGCATGTGAGGCAATGCCCCCACCTCTCCCCAAAATTATACCATCAGGGCGATGCCTTCTCCCCCCAGTCACCCCCTCAAATTCCAACACCTCTCCCTTACAGCTTTCGATCCGGCACCTCTCCCTTGTGGCTTTCCTTCTCCAGTCCCGAGAGGATGATTCAGTGTGGCCGTTTCATCACAGCCGCAATGAAACGTCCTGCGATGAATCGTCCCATTCTGGTGAGAGTAGGGGAAGAAAAGTGTGAGAGGGAGTTGGGGGAGGAGAAAGGATAGGATGCAGGATGGTGGGGGGGGAGGGAAGGGGGAAGGAAAAACTGCAAAGACAGGGGAGGACCTGCAGGGAAAGAAGAAAGAGGAAGTGGTGCTGGTCCTGCAAAAAGGAGACAGAACAGGAGTGATTAGAATATATCAGTTTTTGGACTGTGCATCTGCCAGAACTAATTTTAGATATGGCTGAGGCCTGTGAGAAAAACCTCACTGATTGTCCTTCAGTCTCCAGCACAGTGGTGGTAAATCTCCAGCTTTGTGGTCTCTATTTTCTGCATACCCTGCCTTAGGAGTGAAAACTGAGCATGTGCAAAGGATGGGCCTCCCTTGCACATGCTCAGTTTCACTAAAACCAAGATTGCGCAGGGGGAGGGGGGAAGCAGGGCAGGCAGCGCGGCAGTTCAAAAAAAGAAACATTGCTGGAGGAGGCCTTATGCTGACGGGGCTTGAGGAACCCCTGCCAGCCTATACAACTGCGGTTAAGGCAGTGGGGGGCAGTGAGAAGCAGGGAGGTAGGGAATATTTTGTGCCCTCCCCCACTTTGGGCTCAGTTCCCCCCAAACCTGAGATCTGGCTACACCACTGGATAATAAATTATTTTTCACCTGATTTAGAAGAGACAATACCCTTAAGGACAAATCCCTGCAGGAAAGAAGGAGCTGCTGTGTGAGAGAGAGGAGCTGTGAAGAATCTGACATATGTCCCAGTACAGGAAAGTTCAGTTCTCAGTAAATTCCATTGAAGAGAAGAGGAAATCCAACCCTTGTCTTCGGAGAGGACTAGTCCTTGAGACTTTCATGTAACCTTTATTTGGCATTGTTGCTCAGAAGCAACATGTGTTTCTATGGCTCTTATGGGAGATCTGCATCTACAAATGCCTGTTACTTGACACTTTTGCTCTCATTCAACATCATGTTACGGAGGAAAAGTCCATAGTCTATAGTCTGTTATTGAGAAATACATGTGGAAGCCACTGCATGCCCTGGATTGGTAGCATGGAATGTTGCTATTCCTTGGGTTCCAGAATCTTTTGTTACTTGTTGGGATTCCAGAACCTTGCTATTCTTTAAGATTCTGAATGGAATGTTGCTACTCCTTGGGTTTTGGCCAGGTACTAGTGGCATGGATTGGCCACCATGAGAACAGGCTACTGGGCTTGATGGACCAGTAAGGCCATTCTTATGTTCTTATGCCAATTAAAAGTTTAAAGCCTTAAGGAGAGGGGAAGAGACAGAAGCTGTGGGCTTTTCATGTCATCAATAATTTCTGCAGATGTTCCTTGCTGTGAAGACTGTCTTAGAAGGAAACTACATCAAGAATGACCTTTTTGCTGGTGAGCAGGAATGACTTTCTTTCTGAAATAATTTCCTTGAACTGTTGAAATCTGTTCTTTAAGTTATCTAAATAGAAGTGTTGTTTGGTTTGGGTTTTTTTTACATTTTTATAAATATACATCCCTGCCAGTTTCAGCAAGTAAAAGACTTTGTTTTCGGAACCACACCTACTCTGTCTACTGAATCTAGATTCTGCAAATGAACTGAGGTGGTAAATCCAGTGTCGAGATTACTGTGCCCCTCCCAACTGTAAGAACCCTGATTGTTCTTTATTTGTATGACAAAGAGCTGGAGTGGGGCTTCTTAAATTTGTCCTTGGAACCCCATAGCCAATCTGATATCCAGGAAAATCCACCACAAACATTCATGAGGTTTGTTTGCAGATATATAGAGGCGATCAATATAACATAGTAAATGACAGCAGATAAAAGACCTGTGTGGTTCATCCAATCTGCCCGACAGTCATGTTCATTCTCAAGGCATTTTTGAAGCAACAAACCAGTAACTATTATAAGAACATAAGAACTGCAATCACCGGATCAGACTTTGGTCCATCAAGTCTGGCGATCCGCACATGCGGAGGCCCTACCAGGTGTACACCTGGTGTAAATTAAGTCACCCATACCCCTCTATGCTTTTAAATCCTAGAACGGTGGATTCTGAAATAACCTCCTCCAGGAGAACATTCCAGGTGTCCACCACTTGTTGCGTTAAGCAGAACTTCCTGATATTTGTCCTGGACTTGTCCCCCCTTAGCTTCAGTCCCTGTCTTCTTGTCCGTGTCACATTGGACATTGTAAATAATTTTTTTTCCTGCTCTATTTTGTCGATTCCTTTTATTATTTTGAAGGTCTCGATCATATCCCCTCACAGTCTCCTCTTCTCAAGGCAGAACAATCCCAGTCTCTTAAGTCATTCCTTGTATTCCAAGTTCTCCATACCTTTTACAAGCTTCGTTGCTCGTCTCTGCACCCTCTCCAGTAGTTTTATATCCTTCCTTAGGTTGGGAGACCAACCTTGGTATTCCAAGTGTGGTCTGACTATTGCTCTATATAACGGCATTATAACTTTCTCTGCTCTACTCGTGATTCCCTTCTTTATCATGCCTAACATTCTATTTGCTTTCATTGCCACCACCGTGCATTGGGCTGACGGTTTCAGTGTCCTATCTATCAGTACACCCAGGTCCTTTTCCTGTTTGCTTTTACCCAGAGTCGCACTTGACATTCTATATTCGTGTTCCTTGTTCTTTCCACTTAAATGCATTACTTTGCACTTTTCCACATTAAACTTCATCTGACATTTCTCCACCCATTTCTCTAACTGACACAAGTCATTTTGGAGTTCCTCGCTATCCTTCTGTGATCTGATTGCCCTGCATAGCTTTGTGTCATCTGCAAACTTGATGATCTCACTGGATGTTCCTTCTTCTAGGTCATTGATGAAAATATTAAATAAGATGGGCCCAAGTACCGAGCCCTAGGGTACACCGCTAGTCACCTCCTTCCAGTCTGAGAACTTCCCATTTATGCCCACTCTCTGCCTTCTGTTCTCCAGCCAATTTCCTATCCATCTTTGTATATCCCCCTCTGATCTAGGCTTTGTATTTTCCTGAGAAGTCTCTCATGTGGAGCCTTGTCAAACGCTTTCTGGAAGTCCAAGTATATTATATCCACCGGTTCCCCACTATCGATTTGTTTGTTCACGGTCTCAAAAAATTGAAGTAAATTCGTCAAACATGATTTCCCTTTTCTGAAGCCATGTTGACTGGCTCTCATCAGGTCATGTGTATCCAAGTGGCGGACTATGCTATCCTTAATCAGTGCTTCAGCCATCTTTCCAGGGACAGACGTAAGGCTCACCGGTCTGTAGTTGCCCGGTTCTCCTCTTGATCCTTTTTTGAAAATTGGCGCGACGTTCGCTATCTTCCAGTCGCCGGTATCTGTCCAGTTCTAATTGACAGGTTGGCAAGTTTTTGCAATAGTTCTCCGATTTCAACCTTTAGTTCTTTTAAGACTCTCAGGTGAATTCCATCCGGTCCAGGGGATTTGTCGCTTTTGAGTTTGCCGATCTGGTAGTATATCTGGTCCAAGTCCACTTCTACCGTGGCGAGGCTGTTCTCTGTTACTCCTTTGAACACTTTCACTGCTTCTGGTATTGTTGCGGTGTCCTCTTTCATAAAGACAGATGCAAAGAAGGAATTTAGTCTGTCTGCAATTTGTCTTCCTTGATGTACCCTTTTCTTCCTTGGTCGTCCAGCAGTCTACTGCCTCTTTTGCGGGTTTTTTCCCTCTTACGTACCTAAAGAAAGGCTTGAAATTTTTGGCCTCTTGCGCTATTTTCTCCTCATAGTCCTTTTTGGCTTCCCTCACCGCCTTGTGACATTTCTTCTGATCCTCTTTGTGTTTGTTCCAAGCTTCGATTGTTTTCATGCGTTTCCATTTTTTACAAGTGTCCTTCTTTTCTTTTATGGCTTCCTTCACCTCTCTAGTAAGCCATGCCGGTTCTGCTTTGCCTTTGTTTTTCCTTTCTTTGGAGATCCGCAGAATGTAGAGATTTTGTGCTTCCGTGATAGTATTTTTCATTAGGGACCATGCCTGATCTAGCGTTTTAACTTTGTCCATCTTATTTTTGAGCCGTCGCTTCACCATGACTCTCATGCTATCGTATCTTCCCTTTTTAAAGTTTAAGGTCGTGGTTAAGGTTTTGGTACGTTTCCCTTTCCCGATGTCAAGTTTAAAGTTGATCATGTTTTGATCGCTCGTCCCCAGCGGGACCGGGACCTCTACTTCTTTTGTCAGTCCCGTAATGCCATTTAGGACCAAGTCCAAGGTGGCGTTTCCTCTCGTCGGCTCTCCCACCATTTGTTCCAGGAAGCAGTCCGCTAGTGCTTCCAGGAGCTTGGCCTCCTTATCGCAGTTCGAGGTTCCCAGGTTCCAGTCTATCCCCGGGAAATTGAAGTCTCCCATGATTATTACATTACCTGTCCTACTTCATGTTTTAATTTCCTCTATCATTTCTGAGTCTGTCTCCTCCGTCTGTCCTGGGGGTCGATAGTAAAGGCCAATTTTTGTGTCTGCTCCATTTTGTCTAGGAATCTTGATCCAGAGGGACTCCAGCTTCTCTTTCCTTTCCGTCATAGCCTCTCTAACAGATTCTACTCCTTCCTGAACATATAGGGCAAGTGTTTGCGCATAAGAGTTTCGCCATAAGTGCAGCTCTTGTGCGCATGCAGCAGGCAAACATGGAAGTGAAGCATATATTGGTGTTGTTCCTGTAAGCCTTTCAATATAAGCCTTTCAAACTTTTTTTTTTTATCATTAAAGGCTTATATTTAAGTGGAGAAAACAGGTACCAACGTGTGCTTTCATTTTCAGCTTTGCTCAGCCTCGCACACGTGTGTTGGTCACTCCCAGAGCTTAGAGGCTTCCTTCCACTTCCAGATTCAATCAACACTGGCAGATTTTAAGGAGCAAAGCAAGAGGTGGAAAGGGAACTTGTATACCACCTTTTTGTTGCTTTGGCATTTCAGAGCTGATATGCAAAGCAGTGGGCACTGGAGGATTAAGTGACTTGCCCAGGGTCATAAGGAGCAGCACTGGGATTTCATCTCACAACCTCTGGGTGCAGAGCCACAACTCTTCCTCAGCTGCCTCTTTTCAAATGCCCTAATGCAGCGGTCTCAAACTCGCGGCCCGCCAGGTACTATTTTGAGGCCCTCTTGGTCACATGTCTCTTTAGCTATAAATTACAATATTATTATTACGACTTAGCCAAAAGGAAAGATTTATAAACTATAGAGTTTTACCTCATGCAAAATTGTAATTTCTTTAATAAGACATTAACTATTTTTTCTGCGGCCCTCCAAATACCTACAAATCGAAAATGTGGCCCCGCAAAGGGTTTGAGTTTGAGACCACTGCCCTAATGCCTGCTCTGAGCTGGTCTTCTTAGGTGCCAGCAGTAACATAGAAACATAGAAGATGACGGCAGAAAAAGGGCTATAGCCCATCAAGTCTGCCCACCGTACTGTCCCTTCCTCTTAAGTCTATACCTAGTGACTATTTATTCAGATTGACTCTCTTAGGGATCCCCTCTTTCCTCCTCTGACCCTCGTAGGTCGTAAGGGTGGTTTTATTTTCCATGCTGTTCTCTGAGCATTGGAGAGGGAATAGGAAATGAACTCACTAACATCCATTTGACTACATTTAAGTACTGTTTGCGCTAATATTTGGCTTGCATGCTGTTTCCCAAGGTAGCACTCTCTAGAAATTCTGCGCAGATTAACACCGGCTCTAGTGCAAAGCTAATCGGCATTAGGAACTGCGCACTAAACATCCGATTGGCTACGAGGTCCCTAAATCCAGATTAGGAAGCCCTGAGCTGGTGGTTATAGCTACATCTTTCCCCCTTCCATTTCTGGAACTGCTGGTTCTTGTGATCAGACAGCATGCTGATTTTACATTGCCATATAGCAGGAAGCATGAAGGGGGTGCTGATAAGTCTTTGGCTTTTCCTAGTTCACCTACTTTTAGACTAATAATACTTTCATCATGTCAAAGTTTATTGTTTTGTATGCGTCTCTCCTAAATTTCACAATTGTAGCCTGATTATTTTATTTTTTGCAGAAATGGCGGAAATTCTAACAAGATGGCGGCCAGTTAAGCCACCTGCTGTGCCATCTCCCTTCCATGTTTCTATTTGATTTTATTTTTTTCTAAGTTCCCCCTACATATTTGCTTTATTTTTCATCATCTTTTAATTTGGTTTTCGTTTTTGATCTGATTTGAATTTTTGACCCTTCAGCTATAAACATTCTTCTCACCTTTGAAGTAGAGTGGGGAGTTTGCCGAGGTGATAAGGAGATGGAAGTTTGCCCGCCGAGATGAAAGCAACACTTCGGATCGGAGGGGTTGGCCTGTAAGGACGTCCTGCGTGCTGCGGTGATCAGGGAGGACAATTGGCCGTCAACTGTGGCTGATGTTTAGTAATATATAATGTATAAGTCTGTTTTTGTTTTTTTTAATTTTAAATTTTTTTTAATTTCTGATTTTATTTAATGTAAAACGCTTTGTATTTGGAAAAGCGTTTAATCAAATAATTTAATAAACTTGAAAACTTGAAACTACAGTGGATTGCTGGCCTGCTGCCTGCCTCCAGGGTATTCTTCCTTCTTGTCGGACTTTTACTTTGGAGATCCGCTGCTCCTGTTCTGATCGTGTGGGGCAGTGGTCTCAACCCTTTGCAGGGCCACATTTTGGATTTGTAGGTACTTGGAGGGCCGCAGAAAGAATAGTTAATTTCTTCTTATTAAAGAAATGACAATTTTGCATGAGATAAAACTCTTTATAGTTTATAAATCTTTCCTTTTGGCTAAGTCTTAATAATAATATTGCAATTTATAGGTAAAGAGACATATGATCAAGAAACTGTTTTATTTTACTTTTGTGATTATGATAAACAAACCGAGGGCCTCAAAATAGTACCTGGCGGGCCGCATGTGGCCCCCGGGGCGCGTGTTTGAGACCACTGGTGTGGGGGGTCTGCTGGCAGAAGAGACTCGGTCATGCCATCTGGAGTGCGCCTGCCCCCGTCATCGGAAGCCGGTGACGATGTTCTGGGGCCTGTGTGGCCGGACATCGGGGGACCTCCTGTGACCTGTTTAGCCCTCCAGCTCTCCTCAGCATAATACCTTCAGCTTTTGGGACCCTCCTGCCTCTTCTGCCTCGCCTTTGATGGAGCCGATGTTTGCTCCAGTTGTCCACTGCCTTTGACTGCTTTTCTACTTACAATCTTCGGCTGTTGACTCCCTCCTGCGATGAGGATCCTGAGATCTTCTTTGGCCAGTGATGGATTGACTCGGCCATTGTGTCCCGCTGTTGCCTTACACTGGACTGAATCCAATTGGACCTTATTTCACTTTTATTTTTATTTTATTTCTCTATTTTTAAATCTCTAATTTTCTTAAATTTACTTTATTTTTATTTTTAAAGTTCTATGGAGTTCCTTCCTGTATTCAACTATTACACTCTAAACCGCTTAGGTCCGTAAAATGCGGGAGCGGTATATCAAATTCTTCATAAACAAACATTGAGGATGCCACATTAGCTGTAGGGTTACCATATGGCTCCAGAAAAAAGAGGATAGATTGAGACATCTGGGTTTTACTTCCATTGCTTTCAATGGAAGTAAAACCCGGTTATCAGCGGGGCAGGAGTGTGGAAAGCTTGCTCATGCCCGCTACACCTCTAGACCACCAGGGATTCCAGTGGCAGAGGTACGATGGACAGGGCAGGGAGGGGGGACAGGGTGCAAAGCCTTGCGGCCCCAACGGAGCCTGCAAAAGCCTGGGAGGGGAGCGGGTGGGCACTAGCCCGAATATAAACTGGGACCTCATTTTTGGGCCAGTTTTATGGCCCCCAAAATCCTGGTTTATACAAAAAAAAAAAATGACAGAACACGTAGACAAACATGGTTTAATGGGACAGGGTCAGCATGGGTTCAAGCCAAGGGAAGTCTTCACCAATTTCATTAATTTATTTGAAGGTATGAATAAACATGTGAGCTGGTTGATGTAGTGTATCTTGATTTTCAGAAAGCTTATGGCAATGTTCTTTATGAGAAACTCATGAGAAAATTAAAGAGTCATGGGATAGGAGACAATATTCTGTTGTAGATTAGGATGGAAAGGGGAAAAGGAAGCGGGTTGGGACTTGTATACTGCCTTTCTGTAGTTATACAACCACCCTCAAAGTGGTTTACATGCAGGTACTTCAAGTATCTTCCCTATCTGTCCTGATGGCTTCACCATCTATCTAATGTACCTGGAGCAGTGGAGGATTAGGTGACTTGTTTGGGGGGTCATGGGGGCGCAGTGTGGGATTTGAGCCCATGACCTCAGGATGATAAGGCTGTATCTCTAACTACTATGCCACACTCACCCTCCGTTAAAAAATACGAGGTAGTGTTAAATAAACATTTTTCTCAGTGGAGGAGGGTACATGCTGGAGTGCCGCAGGGATTTTTTTACTAGGATCAGCACTATTTAAGATATGATCTTGAAATTGGAACAACAAGTGAGATGAATAAATTTGCAGATGGCACAAAACTATTTGAAGTTGTGAAAACATACGAGGACTTTGAAAAATCGCAGGCAGACCTTAGGAAATTGGAAGACTGGGCATCCAAATGGCAGATGAAATTTAACGTGGACAAATGCAAAGTGATGCCCATCGGGAAGAATAATCCAAATCATAGTTACCTTATGCTGGGGACTCAGCACCCAAGAAACAGATCTGGGTGTAGGCTAAAATCTTCTGCCCTGTGTGCGGCTGTGGCAAGACAAGCAAACAGGTTGCTGGGAATTATTAGGAAAGGGATGGCAAATAAGACCAAAAATATTATAATGCCTCTGTATCACTCTATGGTGCATCCTCACCTTCCGTACTGTGCACAGTTTTGGTTGCCATATCTCAAAAAAAGATATACCGTGTTTCCCCGAAAATAAGACCTACCCTGAAAATAAGCCCTAGCATGATTTTTGAGATAGTTCTTAATATAAGCCCTACCTCCAAAATAAGCCCTAGTTGAAGCACTGGATTTGCTGATAGCAGCGCTCCCCCCTCCCCCAACCCCCGGCCGACCCTTCCATCTCTCCCTCCCATCCTGTCAGACCGCTTAAGCCACTCAGTGCAGGAAGTTCGGCAAGTCTCGTGAGATTCTAAACCGTGAGACCTGCCCGAACTTCTCACACCGCACTACTCAAGCTAACCAGGGGGGGAGGGGGCGGAATGGCAGCAACAGGGAGGTAGTAAACGCGCTATTTGCAAGGTGACGAGAGTAAGTGGTAAAATCTGGAAGAGGAGATGATAGTGAGACAGGGTGACTGGAGGGAGGAGGGCAATGTGGGTATGAGAGACAGTGAAGACTGGAGAGCGATATAAGAGACTGATAGGCTGATTGAAGCGGAGATGTGTACGTGAGAGAGACGCATGCAAAAAAGAGAACACTGGAAGAGAGCGAAAGAAGGTTGACTGGAGGGGGATGTGAGAGAGAGACTGGGTGAAGGCATGGGGTATATATGAGAGAAATAGAGACACTGGGTTACAGGCTGAAGGGAGGTATGGGCGTGAGAGGTAGTGGAAAGTCACAAATGGGTCCTGGTTCACCTAAAGTTGTGGTACCTTTGCAGTGGCTAGAGGGGATCCCCAAGCCCTACCAGCTGAGTTGGGGGCAGGAGGTAAGCAGATATGCAGGTTGCTATGAGAAGCACCTGACAATTTTTCATGGTTCAGGTTTTTCATTTGCCTTTGAAAGGGCTGCTGAAATACCGTGTGTCCCCGAAAATAAGACCTAGTGCGTTTTTTGGGCCCCAAATTAATACAAGACAGTGCCTTATTTTCGGGGAAACACAGTAGCAGAATTGGAAAAGGTTCAAAGAAGAGGCACCAAAATGATAAAGAGGATGGAACTCCTCTCGCGTGAGAAAATCCAACCTGAAGAATAAAACAGTACTTGAAATGATTGTGATCTGCTATGAACTCACAAGGGCTATGGCACAATACAAATGGTAATGCAATTTATTTTAAGTATTTATATACCACTTATAGCCTCACGTGGCTTACATTCAGATACTCAAGCATTTTTCCCTGTCTTTCCTGGGGGGATCACAATCTGTCTAATGTATCTGGGGCAATGGGGGGATTAAGTGACTTGCCCAGGGTCACAAGGAGCAATGTGGGTTTGAACCCACAACCTCAGGGTGCTGAGGCTGTAGCTTTAACCACTGCATCACACTCTCCCCATTCTCTTCATGGTTGGGCTGAGAATCTTTCAGTAGCCCCTCATATTGTGATGTCATAATGCCTCATTCCACAATCCTTAAGAGCCAACCTCATCCGTGATGTCACAATGACTTAAGAACATAAGAAGTTGCCTCTGCTGGGTCCAGACCAGGGGTCAATCGCGCCCAGCAGTCCGCTCACACGGCGGCCCATCAGGTCCATGACCTGTAAGTGATCCTTTGTCTAAAAGCCTTTCAATCCCCATTGTTCCTTTTTCTATACCCTTTCATAATCCTATCTCTACCTCTATCCTAATCCTATCTCTATCTCTACCTCTATCTATATCCCTCAATCCCCTTATCCTTCAGGAACTTGTCCAATCCCTCTTTGAATCCTCCAGAAGCGCATTCCAGGTGTCCACCACCCTTTGAGTGAAGAAAAATTTCCTGGCATTGGTTCTAAACCTGTCCCCTTTCAATTTCTCCGAGTGCCCCCTTGTTCTTGTAGTTCCCAATAGGCTGAAGAACCTGTCCCTTTCCACCTTCTCTATGCCCTTCATGATCTTGTAAGTCTCTATCATGTCTCCTCTGAGTCTCCGCTTCTCTAGGGTGAAGAGCCCCAGCCTTTCCAGCCTATCTGCGTATGAAAGGTTATTCCCAGCATTTTTCCCGCTCAGTATCTTCTTTGGATACTCTTGTCCGAACCGTCGACGTCAGGTCGACTGTCGGCTTTCCCCTTCTTCTTAGTTTAAAGTCTGCTCTATTTCTCTCTTGATGTTGTTTGCTAGCAGTCTCGTTCCTGCTGTGCTCAGGTGTAGTCAGTCCCTCCTGAAGAGCTTGTTCTTCCCCCAAGCTTGGTTTCCCTATTCTTGTGCCCATTTCCTAGACGCATTTGCCTCACTGTGGAATAACTTGTAAGTTTCGTGGCTCCACATCATATTTATTTATTCGTTTTTCTATACTGTTCTCCTAGGGGAGCTCAGAATGGTTTATATGGATTTATTTGGATGCTCAAGTATTTTTCCCTGTCCCGGTGGGCTCACATTCTACCTACTTTACCTGGGGCAATGAGGGATTAAGTGACTTGTCCAGGGTCACAAGGAGTAGCATAGGGTTTGAACCCACAACCTCAGGGTGCTGAGGCTGTAGGTCTAACCTCTGCGCCACCTCAGAATGTGCCTGCCAACCCTATACGAATGGCAGGAAGTCATTCAGAAGAGGTGGCAAAGAGGTTAGGGCACAAAACGAAAAATAGAAACACTGATTCACTTTGTCCCATTAATTGCTGATGCTAGGAAGAAACAGTGGCACATTCTTGCCATTCGTCACTGTGCCATGTGGAACGTGCCATGTGATCTGACTATTCTAATTCATAGTTCACTATCAATTATTTCATGTGCAATAATCAATCGCATTCTGGGACTCACGCACTGCTTTACTCAGCACCGATTGCCTGGAAAGATATGAACAGCATGCAGTGCCAAGAGTGGCTGTGTAATTATTTCCTTCCTGCTCTTCAGGTTCTCAATTTAACCATCGTGTGTCCTCTCCAACAGCCCATTCCTTTCCAGGTGATGCTATGTTCATTTCAGTACAAAGGTATGCATGAAAGTACTTGGAGCACATGTGTGGTTGAAGCATAAACAATGGACAATTTCCTGTAGGAAAAGTCTGTTATTGAGACAGACACGGGGGAAGCCACTGCTTGCCCTGGATTGGTAGCATGGAATGTTGCTAGTCTGGGGATTCTGGAATCTTGCTACTCCTTGGGGTTCTGAATGGAATGTTGCTACTCTAGGGTTCCGGAATCTTTTGTTACTCTTTGGGATTCCAGAATCTTGCTATTCTTTAGGATTCTGAATGGAATGTTGCTACTCCTTGGGTTTTGGCCAGGTACCAGAGACCTGGATTGGCCACCGTGAGAGTGGACTACTGGGCTTGATTGACCATTGGTCTGACCCAGTAAGGCTATTCTTATGTTCTTATTTATAAACATTACATTAATTTTCTTATTTTGCTAGAATCACAGATAAGAACAGACAAATAGCCATACTGGGTCATACAATGGTCCATCTAGCCCAGTATCCTGCTTCCAAAAGTGGCTCATCCAGGTCACAAATACCTGGCAGAAACTCAGATAGCAGTAACATCCCATGCCATGGATCCTGGGGTAAGCAGTAACTTTACCCATGCAGTGGCATAGCGAGGGTGAGAGGCGGTTTGCGGGGATGGGGACCGAGCTTACGGGGATTAGTCCAATAAAATGGTATTTTCTTATTTCTTATTATTTGTTTTATTTTTATTTGTTAATTTGTAAAGTGGTGATTGTTATGTATCAGTTTTTTCCAAATTTAAATCTACTGTCTTTATATTTTGCACAGTATTAGAGGACATGTATTACTGTTTTTGTGGTGTTGTAGTGTTGCATTGTATGTAGAGTCTGGTTTCTTGGCGGTTCAGTTTAACTTTTGTTTACATATTTCTATTTTTAGTTTGTGATTATTCCATATTGGGCGAGGGTGTATTTGTCTGTGTGTATGAAAGGGACATGGCTTTCTGATAGCATTGACTGTACAGGATCTGGTTTGTTTAATTTTACAATGTATGTGTTGGTGTTCTAGTGCTCACTGCAGTGTTTAAGATGCTGCCTTTTCCTAGGTACACTCTTGTTGTGCGATATGTGGATTGTTACTAAAAATCATATTTTTCATATAGATGGGGGGGTGTCAAAAAATGATGGGCCCCAGGTGTCACATATGCTAGGTACACCACTGCCTAAGAGCCAACCTCATCAGAGATGTCACAATGGGTTCATTGTCCTATACTTGGCTCACATAAGAATCAGAGTATGAATGGCCAAAGCCACTGACCTTCAAGCCTTGCATTGAAGAATGCTGGTGTAGAAGGACTGAGGTTGACATAGACACTAAAGAATGACATGGGATTGTTTCCCGCGGTGACGGGGACGGTGATGGATTTTGTCACCGTGTCATTCTCTGCATCCGATCTCATTATGGAAACATAATTCACGTTTGTCCAATGCTACCACTATTATAAAGCCATTAACTTACCCGAGGCTGTGCTTTGCTTAGCTATTAAAATAGTTCTGAAGCAAATGAATCATTGGTTGTGTCATATTATATATCTGAGGCACATTCAAAGGCTAGATAGAGCAGTACCTGCCATTCCTTGAGGCTTAAGTCTTAATGCCGCACCCCTTAATCATAGGATTTTTTTCCACTTGGTATAAAGATCAATTAGGGAAGCTGTCCTGATATTATGCAATGAATCCTGCATCTCATGACTTTAATCACTTCTGAAGTCTGGGGATTACGAGGGGGTGCTGAAAAGTTCTCAGACCAGCCAACCAGCTTCCTAAATTCTAAGCATTATTTTACCACTGTAGCTGAAAAGAGTGTTATCTTATTTCATTAAGTGCCAATTTGCAGAAACAAAATTCTATGTTTTTGACATTGTTTCAGATCATTGATTGAACCATACCCACGTCCCCCTCCCCTCATATTTGTTTCACACTTGATGAGCAACAAGTATTACTTTTTTCCAGATTTTTCCAGTATTTTGTCTTCCATAGGATCAGTGGAGTAGTAAAAGAGGGTGGGGTGACTGCCCCAAGCACCATCTTGATGGGGCATCAGCAGCTCTCCGCACCACACGCCACGCTCGTGCCCTCCCTTCCCTGACCCCTCATACCTATTTATATTTTTCACCAACATGAGCAACTACTTCTAGCCTGCTACTCACGCTAGCCTGGCTCCCCCTGAAATCACTTCCGGGTCTCGGGGCCAGGCCAAGAGCAGCAGGCTGGAGAAGCTGCTTGCGCTGGCAAAGATTTTAAGAAGTTTGGAGATGGGAAGGGAGGGCACGAGTGTGGTGCGGAAGGAGTGGGGCTGTGGTTGGCACAAAAGGTCCGCACCTTCTGTGCCAACCACAACCCCACTCCTTTCGCACCATCATTTATTTATTCAATTTTCTATACCGTTCTCCCAGGAGAGCTCAGAATGGTTTACATGAATTTATTCAGGTACTCAAGCATTTTTCCGTCTGTCCTGGTGGGCTCACAATATATCTAATGTACCTGGGGCAATGGGGGGATTAAGTGACTTGCCCAGGGTCACAAGGCGCAGCGTGGATTTGAACCCACAACCTCAGGGTGCTGAGGCTGTAGCTTTAACCACTGCCCACACAGTGGTTAAATTATCAAATTTACTAATTAAGATAGGAGCCTATTTATTTAGGTGCCTCTTATAGGATTTGCTCCTAAGTGTAATTTCCTAATTGTTCATGCCTAAAAAGTATAGGAAATGCCTATCATTACATTACATTACAGATTTCTATTCCGCCATTACCTTTCAGTTCAAAGCGGATTACAAAAAGAGTTGTGGAGGGAGGATTACAAAGTTAGATCAGAAGTCGTTTCCAAGAGAGGGTTAGCTGGGAACAGGGGTTAGGGAGAGGGTGGTAAGAGGGAGGTATTCGTGGTCTTAAGCTTTATTCAGGGATTTCTTGAAGAGTATAGTTTTTATTTCCTTTCTGAACATCTTGTAGTCTGGGGTTGATATCAATAGGTTGGAGATTTGGTTATCTAGTTTTGCTGCTTGAGTGGCTAGTAGGCCGTCGTATAGTTTTTTCTGTTTTACTTCCTTGATTGGGGGGTATGTGAATGGGGTATGTGTTTTTCTATGCCTGGTAGAGGTAGTTTGGATAAGGCGGTTGTTTAGGTAGATTGGGCTGTCCCCGTTTATAGTTTTAAATAGTATACAGTAGAATTTAAATTGTATTCTTTCCTGGATTGGAAGCCAGTGTGAATCGATGTATGCCTCAGTGATGTGGTCATATTTCTTCAATGAGTAGATGAGTCTCAGAGCTGTATTTTGAATTGTTTGTAGTTTTTTAATCATTATTGCCGGGCAGGAGAGGTAGAGGATGTTGCAGTAGTCCAGTATACTAAGGATTAGTGATTGTACTAGGAGCTGAAATTGTGGTCTTTTGAAAAATTTTCAGACTTGTCTAAGGTTTCTCATAACTGCGAAAGATTTCTGTATTGTTTTGTTTATTTGTGGTTGATGGTGCAGCCTCTGTCAATAGTCATACCTAGTAGTTTTAGGGTGGTTTGCATAGTTGATAGAGTTGATTTCTAAGTTGGTTGTGGTTGGGACTTTGTTATTTTCTAGGAGGATGAATTTAGTTTTGTCTGGGTTGAGTTTCAGTTTATGATCTTCCATCCACGTCGTAACTGTAACTAGTGTTCGGTGTAATGTGTCTGGCATTGCGAGCTTTGGTTGGTTGAAAAGTATGAGGATGGTGATGTCATCGGCATAGCTATAAGTGGTTAGGCCTTGATTGTTCAGGTAAACACCAAGAGAGGCTGTATATAGGTTGAAGAGAGTAGGGGAAAGTGGAGATCCTTGCGGTACTCCGCAGGGGTTGGACCAAGGTTTGGATTTTTTTTGTCTGCTTTTACTTTGTATGTTCTGGATTTTAAGAAACCTTCAAACCATGAGTATACTTTATCTGAGATGCCTATTGAGTCCAAAATTTGCAGTAGGATGTTATGGTCTACCAAGTCAAATGCCGCCGTCAGGTCTAGCTGTATGAGCAGCATTTTTTTTTCCAATGCTGAGGTGTTGTCTTGCTGTGTCAATAAGGGAGCATAGTAATGACTCAGTGCTGAAGTTAGTTCTGAAGCCAGATTGCGTGGGGTGGAGTAAGTTATGGTCTTCGAGATAGTTGGTGAGGAGTTTGGCTACTAGTCCTTTTGTTAATTTGATGTATAGAGGTATTGAGGCAATTGGTCTGTAATTGGATGGGTGGTCTGTTGGTCCTTTTGGATCTTTTAGGATTGGGGTGATGATGATTTCGCTGAGGTCAATTGGGAAAATGCCATCTGTGAGCATGGTTTGTATCCAATGTAGGAGTAGGGTACAGAACTTAGTGATCGCTGATGTCAGGAGATATGGTGGGCATTGGTTGAGTTCACAGAATGCATGGTTGTATTTATTGTAGAGTTTGTTGAATTCGGTCCAATGTATCTTAGGGAATTGGGACCAAGTTCTGTCTGCAGCACATGATTCATTTTCTGTGGGAAGTGTTGTGACATAAATTAGGTGGGCTGGGTTATTCTTGAGGGTAGCTCTGGTGTTTGTAATTTTATTCTTGAAGTGTTCTGCTAGGAGGGAGGCTGAAGGGGAGAGGTTATTGTTAGTGGTCATATAGGGTTTGTGTTAGTTAGATCTTTTAGTATTTGGAATAATTTTTTGGTGTCTTGGGTTTCCGTGCTTATTAGGTTGGTGTAATGTTTTTTTTTCTCTTTTCTTTTAATAGAAGTTTGTATTGTTTGTTAATTTTTTTCCAGGTGGTTTTCGTGTGATCTAGGTTGGTTTTTCTCCATTTTCTTTCCAGTCGTCTACATTGTCTCTTGAGTGTGAGTAATTCGTCGTTGAACCATTGGTCTGATCGTCTGCATGTTCTGGTTTTAGTTCGTAGTGGGGCTTGTTCATCAAGGATGTTATTGCTCAATTTGCCCCAGTGTGAAATAAAGTCTTTGGGGTTATCTTCTTGTATTGTTTCATCTACTTTTGACCAGAATAAGGTGGGCTCGATGTGTTTGCGTGATGTGTAGGTTACTATTTTGGATATTGGTTTGTTTTTGTTTTTGGTCCAGTTAATGTTGAAGGTGTATGTGTAGTGGTCTGACCAGAGGGATGGGGACTAGGTTCCATTAGACATTTGAATTTCTGAAGTAGATGTTTGATGGGTCATGAAGGCTGCGATATCAAGTTGGTGTCCTTTCTCATGAGTAGCTTGTGGGTTTAAAATTTAGAAGGATAAGGCATTGAGGAAAGAAAGGAGGTTCTCTACTGGCTTGGATGAATGGTCTTCAAGATGAAGGTTTAGATCTCCTAGGATAAGGTTGTGTGCTGCTGTTAATGAGTTTTGGTATATGAAGTTTTCAAATTCGGGCCTAACCGTGGCCCAGTTTCCCGGTATTATATAACAGAGCATGCAGTTTATTGAGTTTTTTAGTGTGGTGGCTGAGATTTGACATGCTAGAAGGTCTATGTAAGAGGTGGATGTTTTTTCCAGTATGTTTAGGGTTAGGGAGTCTTTGATTAGGATTGCTAATCCTCCTCCTCTTTTTTTTCTCTCTGCAGGTCACTGTAATTTTGTATCCTTGAGGGCAGACTTTCGTAATTCTTGGGTCTGTGTCCGATGTTAGCCAGGTTTCTGTGAGGAAGAGGCAGTCTAGGTTTTCGTTTTTTATCTAGTTTTTTATAAGTTCTGTTTTGGGGCCTAGGGCTCTGATGTTTAAGTTGGCACATTTAAGAGTTGTGGTTTCTGTTTGGTATTTGTGATTCATTTTAGGGTAGACGAGTGAATTTGGATGATGGTGAGGTTTGGTCTTAGGTTGTGTTGCTCTTCTTCCCCATGTTGGGGATATGGGGTGTTGAACGCTTGTTTGGTGGTTAGAGTTTCTGTCTGTTGGAACTCTCCTGTTAGGGTGATGGGTTTTTGTTTGTAATTGAATTGGTGGGTATGTTGGGTAGGTTATTTGCTTCTACCTTACAGCTGGAGATAAGAAGGATTATCAATAGGAGGATCTGGGTGTTTGTTTGTGGGATTAGCTTCATTATGAAGGTTGGGGCAGATGGTTAGAGGCAGCGTGGTTCTCAGTGATTAGGTTGTTGTTCTTGTACTGTGTTTGCATAGGAGTATGTGTTGTGAAAGGAGCTTTTAGGAGTGGAAGTTGTTGTAGAGAAGTTTGGCATAGATGGCAGGTCTCTTCTTGGTCGCTTCGCAAAGGTGCTCTCGTTAAGGCGAGCGCCTTTGAAGCGTACCTTAGATGGCGCGCCGAACGGCTGCGTGCCGTTAGGCGCTGAGCCTTTTATTGGCTCAGCGGTGCACCGTCGGGAGGGGAGGGATGGAGTTCGCTCCCACGCCCAGAGTGTGCCTTACTTTGCTCCTGCTCTGCCCCGCTTGCTCCCGGTCCGTGGAGGGAAGTGTAGAGGTCCGGGATAGTCAAATTTTGCAATTTACCTATTTAAAATATGAAAACACTGAATTTTCATCTTTTCATTTTTATACAGTCATAAAAAGCAACCTATGAATTACAGTTAACATGTATTTATATTGAAGTTATTCATACAAATGTGACCACAGAAGATTTAGGAGTGAGTAGTTTTTTAAGATATGCGATTATATTGTAAGTCAATGTCACAAATCAGCCCCAGATGTAGTCTCTCATCATATTTTCATTATATTGTTCTTGATAGTGGCGTTCGAAGTCCAGGATATCCAAAAAATATATAAATATGATGGTAAATAAAGGCCAAATGGCCCATCCAGTCTGCCCATCCACAGCATACACTATCTCCTCTCCCTAAGAGATCTCACGAGCCTGTCCCATGCTTTCTTGCATTCAGCCACAGTCTGTCTCCACCATCTCTACTGGGAGATTATTCCAAGTATTGTCACCAACCGGCTCAGGACAATGGGCCCTGAGTGGCTGGGACACGGGAGTTGTGCTCTTGTGAGCCGCGGAGGGCTGCACAAGGAAAATTAATGGAAGAAAAATACTGCCACACCAGGTAAGGGTAGTTACTTAAATCAAACTCAGGATTTATTATTTCACTGGTAGTAAACATAAACTCGGTCAGGATATTTCTGTGTTTAGCAAATAGTCCCAAAACAGTAAAAAGGAAACCACAAAACAGCAAACTGTCCCAAAAGTGGAAATGTCCCAGTTCAAGGCTTTCTCTAAGATTCAGGCTATTGGCTTCAGCCCCTACTCATTTCCAAGCAATGAAAAACCAAAATATTCAAAATTCAAACAGTTCTTAAATTGACTACCACAGCACTAGTCAGAGCTACGGCTGTGACTTACCTAGCTGCTAGAATACTGGGCAGGTAGTGCGCTTCACGTGGTGATAAACTGCCAAACAGGCCCACTATCCCACCACAAAATACGTGAGGCGAACCCCCACTACCTGGGCTGGTAACAGTCCTTTCTCATGGAAGAGAAACACAAAGAAAAAAAAAAAACCTTCACAAAAGTCTTTCAATCTTTTGGAGCTCTTGATTACTAAAGCTCCCACAAGGCAATGCATAACCATGGAAGTCCTTCATATAATAAGGTCACAGCTACTCACATTTATTCCTCGAGCGGCTTCCTTCCAGGAAGCCCACTTCCATTGCAAGAATTTCACTCATTGGAGCTGCAGAAGAATCTAGGTCAATTTCCATGGCTTGGGATTCTTCATTATCCTTGAAAGCAGATTCTTCTCCGGCTTCCATCAGCTCCATACATTCAAGTGGAGAACTGCCATCAGTATCTCCCAGCCCTGAGCTCTCCTGCGTGTCCTGTGCCTCTCCTCCTTTTAACTGACTTCCCAGGAGCTTTCCTCTCTGGGCAAGTAGTTTGCAGCCCCGCCCCCAACCCTCAGGTGGGAAGTATTTCCTATCAGCAACCCTGGGCCCGAGAGGGGGATGGGCGCTCTGCACTCGTGCTCTCTGACTCCCTCTAGAGAGCATTCTAGTTTTCAATCTGTTTGGCCACCTTAAGATCATCACATACTATCATACCCAAGTCCCGCTCCTCTTTCATGCACAAAAGTTCTTCATCCCCTAAACTGTACCGTCCCAAACGCATGACCTTGCTTTTCTTAGTTGCCGAATTTCAGACCTTTCTTCAAGCTTCGTTAGGTCCTTCCTTATGTTACTCATGTCATCCTGGATGTCTACCCTATTGCAGATTCTGATGTCATCTGCAAAGAGGCAAACCTTCTTCAGCAACATCGTTTATAAAAATGTTACAATCTCAGTTGACCACTGCCTTCTGTCGCCTTCCACTAAACCAGTCCCTGACCCAGTCCGTCACTTTGGAGCCCATACCAAGAGCACTCAGTTTATTTATTAGTCGCCTGTGTGGAACACTGTCAAAGGCATGGCTAACATCTAAATACAACAAGAAGATTGTGGAACAGAAGATCAGATGTACCAGTTTATAGTTTAATAAGGGTCCAAATAATTGAAAATAATAATCTTAAAAGCAATCCACAAAGGGTGTATACAGTCACAAGTGACTCAAAAGATCAAAACCAAATAATATATGAAATATAAATGACCCAACACAGGCCGCGTTTTGGCAAACTATAAATGTCTTGGCTGTCTTAAATATGAAAACATAAAAATCACAAAAAAATCCAAGTAGTTAAGAGGCTACAAACAAACTTCTGTGGACGGATTGGCTTTGGGGGAGTGGGCACAAACGCGACACAGAAGGAAGGGAAGGAGCATGAACACGGGGACACTAGCTTGGGACATAGGAGGGAGGGAATAGAAAGGGAGAACTGATGGGCATAGAGAGAGAGGAGTGAGGAATAGAAGGATGAGAGGGAGAAATGTTGGATATGGTGGTGGAGAGGGAACAGAGAGACAAATTGAAGGAGTTTGCAAGGGGAGGAATGTTGGACATAGTGATGAAGGGAGAGATGTGGCATTGTTCTGGAGAGGGGTGATAGAAGGAGAAATGGGCATGGGGATGGTGGGCAGTGGTGAAAAATGCTGCACATGATCCGGGAGATGAGAAAGGGAGAAATGTTGGATGTGACAGGAGAGGGGATGGGAGAGATGCCTGGATCTCTCAAGACAGATGGACAGTGAGAGAGAGAGAAGGAGACATATTGCCAATAGGGGTGGAGGAGAGAGGATGAAAAGTTGGACACATGGAGGGACAGAGAGAGAGGTTGTTTGGGGAAGGGAATGGGGTCTGGAGGAGAGGAAGCATGCAGGAAGCAGAAATAAATAAATATTGGAACTGCAACCTGAGACTCGTGAAATCACCAGACAACAAAGGTAGAAAAATAATTTTATTTTCAATTTAGTGATCAAAATGTGTCAATTTTGTGAATTAATATCTGTTGTCTATATTTTGCTCTATATTTGTGGACAAATGCAAGGTCATGCATATAGGGAAAAAGAACCCGTTGTTCAACTACAAATTGGGGGGGGGTATTATTGGGAGACAGCAGACTTGAGAGAGACTTGGGTGTGCTGGTGGATGCATCGATGAAGCCATCTGCACAGTGTGCAGCAGCCTCGAAAAAAGCCAACAGGATGCTGGGCATCATAAAGAAGGGCATAACAACCAGAACACGGGAAGTCATCATGCCATTGTATCGAGCGATGGTGCGTCCACATCTGGAATACTGCGTTCAGTATTGGTCGCCGCACCTCAAGAAGGACATGGCGGTACTTGAGAGAGTCCAAAGGAGAGCAACGAAAATGGTAAAAGGGCTGGAACACTGCCCATACGCCGAGAGGTTGGATAGGCTGGGGCTTTTCTCTCTGGAGAAGAGGAGGCTCAGGGGAGATATGATAGAGACCTTCAAGATCATGAGGGGCATAGAAAGGGTGGATAGGGACAGATTCTTCAGACTGAAAGGGACAGCAAATACGAGGGGGCATTCGGAGAAACTGAAGGGAGATAGGTTCAAAACAAATGCAAAGAAGTTTTTTTTCACCCAAAGGGTCGTGGACACTTGGAATGCGCTACCGGAGGAAGTGATCAGGCAGAGTACGGTACAGGGATTCAAACAGGGATTGGACGGATTCCTGAAGGATAAAGGGATCGTGGGATACTGAGGGAGGAGCTGGGATGTAACACAAGTATAGAAAGCTAATCAAGTAATGAGTATAGAAACCAAAACCAGGTCGTGCATGTGCAAGACCGGAAGGTTAGGACTTCGATAGGAGGACAGGATTTAAATGAGAAACCAAGGTGGCAAGAGAGCCTCTTCTGGTGATACAGACAGGTCGTGACCAGTCTGGGCCGCCGCGGGAGCGGACTGCCGGGCAGGATGGACCTATGGTCTGACCCGGCGGAGGCACTGCTTATGTTCTTATGTTCTTATGTTCTTATGTTACTGATTGCATATTTTAAAATCACCTGCCTTGACCTCTTTGAAAACCCACCAGATTATAAATGATGATTAATATTTTCTGTGCATATAGTGTGGAAGAAATTGCATTACAATTAGCACTATTATTATGGGGATGGGATCAAGGGTGGAGCTTGGGCAGGTTTGGGGGCAGAGCTTGGGTGGGGGTACTCGGTTGGTATTTGTTAAGCTTAGGGGGTACTTGGTTTGAAGAAGTTGAGGAACACTGGATGCAACATGGATTCGCTAGAGGTAGGTCTTGTCAGACAAATCTGATCAATTTCTTTGGGTGTTCAGAGAATTGGATAGAGGGAGTGTGCTAGATGTAGTGTATTTAGATTTTAACACAGGGTACGTGGGCCGCCTGTTGGGGTACACAGCCTGGCCGCTGCCGGGGATCTCTCCCTGCCTCCCGCCGGGGATCTCTGCCTACCCCTCACTGAAGCCGCCGCTGGTGCCGCCGTGGATCACTCCCTGCCTCCCCACCCACTGCACCACCGCTCACCCCCGAAGCCAACCCTGTCACCTCACCGGAGCTGGCACGCTACATCCCATCCCCCAGCAACAACTCCGCGCAGGGATGGGCAACAATGCACGTGCAGCGACTCACACACTGCCGGCCCACAAGCCTTCCCTCCTACATGAATCCTGGCGTCGGAGAAAAGGTTCTGGGCCAGCCAATCGCCGCCTGGCTGGCTTGGAATCTTCTCTCCGACATCAAAATTGACGTTGGGGGGAAGGCTTGTGAGCCGGCCACATGCAGTGTGTGAGTCGCTGCACGCGCCGTGGCCCATCCCTGCATGGAATTGCTGCTGAGAGGAGATGAAACATGTTTGCTCCAGCAAGGTACAAAAGAGTACCCCGAGATTTTTCCCCAAAAACTCCGTAATAGAACCCAAAGCTTGAACTTAAAATAAAGGGTGGGTACAGGTCACCAATACCTAGTGAGTATTAAAGAACAGAAAAAATTAAGAAATACTCACAAAATACTGGTGATATCATCTGCCCATCCCGGGCGTGCCCCCAACTGAAAAGGATTAGGTCCCAATTCATGCCCCATACTTTCTTTGTCTCTGTCATTTCAGAGGTCAGGTACCTGGGGACACATCTTAAAGACCAGAAATCATCTTTCAAACATGTCCAATTTATTGTGAGCTTTACATCTCTTTTATATTATTCTAAATGAATCAGTGTTGTCAGCATGTGTCAACATGTGACGTAAACACAAACCATATATGGACACAGGTCACATGAAACTTTAAAGAAATCAGCATTTTTTCTATCTCAAGACTGGAGTCCAAAAGGTCAGAAAAGCCTTGGCCAGCAGAGCCCCTAATCTAAATCTGTTTGCAAATACGGCTTATAAAAACAATTGAATTCACTTCACAACAAGTTAAGAACATATCTGTTCAAACATAAATGTCCTTTTACTATTTTCAGTGAAGGAAAGACAAACAGGGTCTGGTTTTCTTACAGCTTTAAACAACATATGCCTAAGGAAAACTACCAAGGTACATGATACTGATACGTGTCCCTTCAAGTCCTTTGGCCGATGACTGGAGCAATTAGGAGCAATACTAGGCTGATCTTTCAGTTTGTGATTGTACAGCTGCACGTAGGCTCCAATTCTGAGGCCTGTCGAGTCTGTTGCACTTTTCCGGTGGAGCAGTGTGGTATATATTTTTTGTATTTTGATTATTGATACCACGTGGGATAATTTATTTAGTTTTGCTCCAGCAAGGTGGCAGGGTTGACTTCGGGGTGCAGGCAGGAAGGGATTCCCAGCGGTGGCCTTGTAGGCATTGTACATCTTAGCAGATGCTTCCGTGGAGTACCTTTTCCCTTTTGTCTTGATAAATTGACAACATATGTAGCAAAATGCATCTGCCAGATGTTTGCAGCCTCTGCATGTCATCTAAAACAATGCAGATATGTTACCGCTTAGTCAGCTGGAACTGAACTGAGCTGGTGAGCTTAAGATATCTATAGTTATACTGTACTATTATTTATATTGATGGAAGTTTCTAGAAAGTTCCTGGTTTCTCTAAGAGGCCCATTTACTGAGATCTATGGACAAAATTAGTGCAGCAGGTGCCTACCATCGATTTTGGCCTGTGGCAATTCAGAAATTACCATGGGTCAAAAAATGCGTGACTTATACGAGATGCAGGTTTCTGCCCACATGATCTGCGGTAACAGCACATGTGAAAAGCCCTTATCTGCCTTTTTTTTTTTTTTTAAACAAGCGGTAAGGGCTACTTCACTGTTCTGGCAATAAGAAGCACCACACACCTTTACTGAAGCATGCCAGTGCATTGTGGGAACGCACACCCAGAACACGCCCCTTCCTTCACCCACAGCCTCGGTAAGCCTTACTGCCTGGTAAATCTTTTTTTTACCTGCGATATCGTTTGCCACTCGGAAATACCATACCATGCCTTAATAAAAGAGCTCCAGTTTACCCAGTTTGGAATCAATCTGGAATGTTCTTCAAAAAAGGTCAATTTCAAAATATCAATGTCCTGGGCTACAAAAGCAAATTTTGAGGAGAATGATAGACATTTTCTATACTTTTGTGGCATAGGTAATTAAGTTTTTCTCTTAAAGTTTGTACATGTACTGAGCATTGCACCTTTAAACTGTTGGTTGCTTATACACTCTGTGTTGCAATTGCTAATAAACACATTTATAAAAAAGAACATTTATTACCCAAGAACAACAATAAAAAAATATTATGCTTTAAAGTGCATTCAAATCAATTTTACCTGGCAGGAAAGGCCCCACCTGGCTAAATTACTTTCACTGCTCACCACTGATGTGCAGTTTTAATTCACTGGACATTGCTGCCGAATATCAGCTGTGACCAAGCAGCACTACTTGGTTTGGTCCAGGGGTGAAGTAAAGACAGAACAAGGGTATTGGTAGCATGGAATGTGGCTTTTGGCCAGGTACTAGTGACCTGGATTGGCCACCGTGAGAACGGACCATTGGTCTGACCCAGTATGGCTGTTCTTATGTACCTGGTTAGAGGCGAATTTCATTCCACTAACTGGGTCAGTGCCTTGTTAAAGTTAAAACAGCAAAAAAAAAAAAAAAAAGCCTGTTCTAACTGGTTCATAGACAACCCCGCGAAAGACAAAGACGCGCGCCGACAACTGAGCGCAAGACGGAGGCGCGCGCCTAAGAAAATTACAGTTTTTAGGGCACATTTTACTGTAAACTTAACTTTTCCCCTAAAAACAGGGAAAAAGTGAAATTTTCAGTAAAATGTGGGGGGATACAACCCCCCAAGCCCCCCCCAACGCCCCCACAACGCGGCGCAATCTCTATTAAGTAAAGTGGGGGGGTTCCCCCCCCGTTGGAGCCCTAAAAACAGTAATTTTCTGCGGCGCACGCCTCCGCGCTGCGCGCGCCTTTGTCTCAGCGCACTTTTGACCTGACACCGTTCTAACTTTGTCCTCTTAGGCCCCCTTTTATCAAGTCGCGTTAGGGTTTTTCATCACCAGCTGATGAGGTAAAAGCTCCGATGTTCATAGACTTCCTAGGAGCGTCAGAGCTTATACCACAGTGACCGGCAATAAAAAAAACAACCAACCCTAACGCAGCTTGATAAAAGGGGGCCTTAGTTATCAGGGCACCTGTCTGAATATTTAGACCGTACTAAGACAGACCAATGGTCCGTCTAGCCCAGTTTTCTGTTTCCAACAGTGGCCCATCCAAGTGACACGTACCTGCCTGAAACCCACACAGTGGCAGACACCCAGATAACTGCTGGTGTCTGCAAACGACCTAAGTGTTTAATACTGGTTTCTGGATCAGGTCTGCCACAGAATATTCAGGTATAACTCAGCCCGTGGTTCTCAGTTACTTTAAAGCCACTAACCACTGTGGGCTGAATATTGAGGGGGGGGGGGAGGATATATGCAGATCTATCTCATGTAAGCCACTTTGGTATATGTCTAAAGCAATTTCTGACTTTCCCTAGTTTTTACTAGTATTACCCCCGTGATATCAGAAGGAAATATACTTTGGTATATGTGGCATATATGAGGGTGGTTTGAAAAGTTTGGTTAAAAAAACCAAGTTAAAACAAACATTTTAAATAAAAACCCAATTATATTTCTCGACATTGTCTCCATCAAAGCCTGTACACTTTACCCACCCTCCCCCCTTTTTACTAAATCATGATAGCGGTTATTAGCACAGGGAGCCGCGCTGAATTCTCCATGCTGTTCCCGACATTCATAGAGTTCCTTTGAGCGTTGGCGGCAGCACGCAGCATTCAGCGTGGCTCCCTGCGCTAAAAAACGCTATCACGGTTTAGTAAAAGGGGTTAGTGCAGTGAGTGTCCGGTTTTTCCATCCTATCAGAAAGATAGGTTTTGTCAAATTTTTAAAAATATGTGTTTAACGTGGTTGTTTGGTTTTTTTTTTTTAAACATTCTTTTCAAACCACCCTTGCAAATGTTGAAAATAAATAAATATTCATGGTGGCTATCATAAAAACCGAACTGGCTGGATGTGACTTGAGGATCAGGTGAGAACCACAGCTCGAGTGCTTCAATCTCACTTAAACAGAAGGAAGAAATGTTCTGGTTTTTAATGTCATTCTTTCCCTAAATGTCAAGATGTCACCTCTAACACTGAAGTTGCCTCAGGGCAAATTGTATTGAACATTTAAATACCTTCTCTCTTAAGATAATTTCTACTTGTGATGTTTCATTTTTATGTGACTTACTGATGTGTTTATTGTACCCTGCCTAGTTAATAGACTGGCTATGGATGGAAAATAAATAAACATCTTTCCCCGGTTCTTTCTGGTTCTGCATTCTTGCATCATTCCCAGCTTGATTTCTCAGGCCCCGATGCACAAAAAACTTACCATGGAAGTACGACTGGTTATAACCAGTCTTAGTTGCAAGGTCAACGCGCAAAAGGGTTCTCAGCGGCTTTTACCGATCGTGGTAGCTGGCACTGAGAGCTCTATGCAAATGCATTTCATGGAGCTCATCAATATTAAAATGAGACACTCCCCCCCCTGTAATGCATAATAGGGAAAGCCCACCTCTTACCGTGCAGAATGTTCTGGCAGGTCCGGAGCTATCGGTAGCTTGTGTTATGTGGGTGGGCGTCCCACACCTAACAGCTGCATCCTGACCATAGGCAGGGGCCACGCATGCACAGAAAACATGCACGACAGCTGCATCCAAATTGCACGAAATGCAAAAAACCCAAAAAAACCCAACAACCCAAAAAGACGTGCTCTGTGATCACAGCCCTGCACTGTCCCGAGCCTGCGTGCAAGAGTGGCAACTAACGCTCAGCTCTTGCGCACAGGCGCCAGGCACGGTTCTTCCCCCTTTCACCCCTTTGCGCCGAACCCAGCCCAGCCAATGAAGATCGCACCCGACCCAGCATTTTTCACCGGGTCATTGGAGATCTGTGCGTCCTGCCCTCAGTGGCTGAGCCGCATGCAGTGGCATAGCGAGGATGAGAGGCGCCCGGGGCGGTGGCGTCCCTCCCCATCCTCTTTTCCACATTCCCCACTCCATCCCTGCCCCCTCCTGCTGCTCATGTGTACCCTTTCCCTTTCCCCGTACCTCTTTAATATTCTCAGCGTGAGCAGCACACCCCAGCCTGCTACTCGCGTCGGCGCTGGCTCTTCCTCTGATGACACTTTCTAGATGCGGGCCCGGGAAATGATGTCAGAGGAAGAGCCGACACAGGTGTGAGCAGCAGGCTGGGGTTGCTGCTCGTGCAAGGAACGTTAAAGAGATACAGCGGAAAGGAAGGGGCGCGGTAGTGGAGGGGCAGGGAAGGAGCGGGGAGGGCAGAGAGGACAGGTGCCGATGCCCAGGACGGACTGATAGCATAGCGCGGCACTGGCTGCATGCTCTCCAGCAGAGGACCTGCATTTGGTTCCCAACCTTGACTCATCCAGAATTAACAGCCTCTGGAAAGGAGAGAATCCTGCTCACTGCGCAATGGCGACATCTTGTGGCCACACGATTGCAGCGTTGAAGAAGAAGCCTCAGTACATGACCCTCCCTGCTAGAACCATTGTTGCACACACTGAGCTAAATAAGCTGGGAGGGGGATATAAAATGGAAGAAAACAAAGTGCATGAAAGGTAACTTTATGTGTTGACATGCTACTTATGCATACAAATGTACAAAATACTATAGAGGAAAAATCTGTAAAAGATGCCTAAATATATAGGTGCCTAAATTAAACACCTAACTTAATTAGTATATTGGCTTCAAATACTACTACCATGAATTATTTCTATAGCGCTAACAGACATACGCAGCGCTGCACAGTCACAAAGAAGAAGAAAACAGTCCCTGCTCGAAAGAGCTTACAATCTAAGCAACCAAGACAGACAAACAGGATGTCATGGATACAGTTAAGGGGAACAGTTAATCAGCTGGCTGGGTTGAAAGGCAGAGGGAGTACAGGACAATCAAGCCATTGTGACATCACTGATGAGGTTGGCTTTTATTGGTGGAATTAGGCATTATGACATCACAATCTCAGCTCTGCTTCCCAAAGACTGAAACCCTTCACACTACTGCTACTGCTTTGAATTATTTTTATACTGATACCGGACATATGCAGCACTGTACAGAGTCACAAAGAAGATGACAGTCCCTGCTCGAAAGAGCTTACAATCTGAACAGCCAAGACAGACAAACAGGATGTCATGGATACAGTTAAGGGGAACGGTTAATCAGCTGGTTGGGTTGGAGGGCAGAAGAGCAGGGTTAAGGATTTAAAGCTATATAAAAAGGTGGGTTTTCAGTCTGCTTTTAAACAAGGAAAGGGAAGGGGCTTGACGGACAAATATGAGCTTTAATAATAACAACTTTATTTTTATATACTGCAATACCACAAACAGTTCAGAGCAGTTTACAGAGGAAGAGACTGTATACAGACAGCGATATTACAAAAAACTTTCAAAATTACATTAGCATGGTAAGATAAATCAAATTTTTTCTGGAAGTGTTTTAGAAACATAGAAACATAGAATATGACGGCAGAAGAGGGCCGGCGGCCCAACAAGTCTGCCCACTCAAGAACCCTCCCTCCCTGGTGTACCCATCTTTTATGCATAACTCTGTAGCACCCCCACTTGTTTGTCCCATCAACTTTTGAAGTTGAGTACGCTACTAGCCTCGACCACCTGGCGTGGAAGTTTATTCCATTGATCAATCACCCGTTCAGTGAAGAAGTATTTCCTGGTGTCACCATGAAATCTTCCCCCCTTAAGTTTTAGCGGATGCCCTCTTGTTGCCGTGGGACCCGTAAGAAAAAATAATTCTTCCTCCACTTCAATGCGATTTGTGATGTATTTGAATGTTTCTATCATGTCCCCTCTTTCTCTGCGCTCCTCGAGAGAATATAGGCAAAGTCTGGTCAGACGTTCTTCCTATGTGATGTCTTTAAGTCCTGAGATCATCCTAGTGGCCATTCTCTGGATCGACTCCATTCTCTTCACATCTTTTTGATAATGCGGCCTCCAAAACTGGACACAGTACTCCAGGTGAGGTCTCACCCATGGATCTGTATAACGGTAGTATGACTTCAGGCTTTCGACTGATAAAGCTCCTTCTGATGCAACCCAGCATTTGTCTAGCCTTTGCTGAAGCTTTCTCCACCTGATTGGCAGCTTTCATATCTTCTCGGATGAGAACTCCCAAGTCCCTTTCTGCAGTGGATCTCGCTAAGTTTTCACTGTTCAAGGTGTATGTTCTGCATGGGTTTCCGCTCCCAAGGTGCATTACTTTACATTTTTTGGCATTAAAGTTCAGTTGCCAAGTACTGGACCATTGTTTCAAGTTTCAAGTTTATTAAATTTTTGATTAATCGCTTTGTCATATTTTCAAAGCGATGAACATAAATACAAAGTAATAGGAGTGGATACAAAATTACCTTATTAAAAAAATAAAAATAAAAATTACGTATAATCTAAAACATTAATTATCCATAATCAGTAAACATATACTATATACATACTTGACAAGACATGAATAAAAGGGAAAAGGGATAAGAAATACAAAATTCAATAAAAAGAGAGGTAGGGTCAAAACATGAGGTTGGGAATTAAAATTAATGCATCATTGTGTTCCTATTTATGAGTACTTAATCGAAAGCGTCTTTGTAAAGGAACGTTTTTAGGTTGATCTTAAATTTATCGATATCATGTTCTTTTCTTAAATAGATTGGCAAGGAATTCCATATTTGTGGTGCTGTAACTGAAAAGATGAATTGTCTTCTTGTATTTATAATTTTAAGAGAAGGAACTGTAAGTAAATGTTGTTCATTGGACCTTAATGGTCTATTAGTGGAATAGGGAATTAGAGTTCTATAGATAAAGGCCGGAGTTTTAAAAAGCATTGCTTTAAAAGTGAGCAGACATATTTTATATGTTATTCTGTGCGATACTGGAAGCCAGTGGGCGTTTTTGAGAAGTGGCGTTACATGATCAAATTTTTTTTTTTTTGTTATTAATTTAATGGCGGTATTTTGAATTATTTGTAACCTTCTTATTTCTTTTTGTGTAATCCCTTGAAAGAGGGCATTGCAATAATCAATTTTGGAAATTATTAGAGAGTGTACCAGGATATTTAATGATTTAGAAGAAAGATATTGCGAGAGAGAACGTATTTGACGAAGTCTATAAAATGAAGATTTAATGGTATTGCTTATATGTTCATGGAAGGTTAATTTGCTGTCAAATGTAACTCCTAGAATTTTAATACTGTCAACTATTTGAAGAGGAATGTTTTTTATAGTGATGGGAGTAATAATTTTAGAAGTTTCTTTCCAAGGAAAAAGTAATGTTTTTGTTTTTTCAATATTGAGGGCCAACCTATTTATATCTAACCATTGATGAATTTGTTCAAGTTTATTATTTATTGATATAATGTCTGAAGTACTGTTGGGATCTAATGGATGCAAAAGTTGTATATCATCCGCGTATGCGTAAACATGAAATCCTATTGACTGACAAACTGTCATCAATGGTGCCAGAAAAATATTGAAAAGTAAAGGGGATAAGATAGATCCTTGAGGAATACCATGGGAAGATTGTGAGCTTTTAGAATTTGTATTATTAAATGTAACTGTGGATGTGCGATCTGTGAAATAAGATATGAACCATGATAATACTTGATCAGTAATGCCAATTGTTTGAAGTCTGTCTAATAGAATATGATGGTCAATGGTATCAAAGGCAGCAGAAAGATCAATAGATATTAATAAAACTGATTGGTGATGATCCAAGAAGTAGTGGATCGAAGAAGTCATTCCTATTAACGAATATTCTGTACTGTGGTATTGTCGGAATCCTGTCTGGTTTGGATGAAGGACATTAGTTTTCTCAATAAATTCTGCAACTTGATTGAACAACAAAAGCAGGTCCTTCTCCATAGTGCCGGGCCCAGTTGCTCTGCCCACAATGTTGCATAGTTTTGCATCATCAAGGCAGAAGCGGAGTCAGAGAAGTTTATCAAAGAGATAAGTTTTGATTGACTTCCTAAAAGTTTGATAAGAAAGTGCGTTTGAAATAAAGTTGGTTAAACGTTTATTCCACAACTGAAAAAAAGAAAAAGTAATTGGGTGATTGGTGTCTATCTTCTTAGTCACGATTCTACATAAGATAGGTGCCCGACAGCGCCTAACTCCAAAGTTTAGAGGCAAAGGACTTAGGCTCTGTTAGGTGCTGGATAGCCCTAATGAATATGCATGAGAGAGATTTGCATATAATGGAGGAGACTGGCATGCAAAGCTGCTCCATGCATATTCATTAGGGCTGTCCTGAAAACCTGAGTGGCTGGGAACCACTGCTCTAAAGGAATTAGGGGCCTATAAAACGGTGTCAGGTCAAAAGCGCGCCGGGACAAAGGCGCGCACAGACAATTGAGCGCAGCGCGGAGGTGTGTGCCGCAGAAAATTACAGTTTTTAAGGCTCCGACGGGGGGTCATGGGGGGGAACCCCCTCACTTTACTTAATAGAGATTGCACCGCATTGTGGGGGCATTGTGGGGGGTGTGGGGGGTTGTAACCCCCCACATTTTACTGAAAACTTCACTTTTTCCCTGTTTTTAGGGAAAAAGTTAAGTTTACAGTAAATTGTGGAGGGTTACAACCCCCAAACCCCCCACAATGCCGGCGCGATCTCTATTAAGTAAACTGGGGGGGCTCCCCAACAAAACCCCCCCTTCGGAGCCCCTAAAAACTGTAATTTTCTTCGGCGCGTGCCTCCGTCTTGCGCTCAGTTGTCGGCGTGCGCCTTTGTCTTTCGCGGGGTTGTCTATGAACCCTATAAAACCCCGGCCTACATGGTAGACGCCTAAGTTTCAGTTAGACACGATTCTGTAATGGGCGCCTAAGTGTGACTGCCATACAATTACAGAATCTGTCCCTTAGGCCATGGTTCTATAAAAGGCACCTAGGTCTTTGGTGCTGTTGAGTGCGGTTGCCAATCATCGCTGTTTGTAGAATTGTGCCTACCGGAGACTCACGCGTTCTTAGGTGGCAGTAGGCGTTAAAACCTTAGGCACCCAGCCATTTGAAGCCAGGGATTTCTTGGCCTAAATGTGTGCACTTAAGGTAGATGCCTACTGGCGAAAACATGTCCAAAATCTACCCCAAATCTACCCCTAATGATGCCTACTTGCCGGTAGATGCCTCAGTGTAGACACCTGCCTTGAAGTGGTAGGCGCCTACTGGCTAATTAATTTTTATAATATTTTTTAAATTGGTTATTCATGGCGCTTTCAATTATTAATGCTGATTAAGCCAGTTTAAAAACTTAAGTTAGGCACCTAGATTGGCTAGACATGCCACTCTAGGCGCCAAACTTCAGGCGTAGTTTTAGAATCTGGGCCTTGAGGCTTATAAGTTGTTGCAAATGACTATTCTGAAAGGGTGCTTGGAAGTTGCATAGCGCCTAAATGCAGGTGGGGCGTTCACATGAGTGGGGCATGGGCGGAGCTGTCACTTATGCGTTCAGCTTACAGAATACTGTACCTCTTCCGCAAGTAAATGTACATTCCGGCACCTATCTTTGTCATGAATCGCATCTACATAGGCGCTTTAGGCCACCTAACACCACTTCCAGCCTTAGCCACGCCCACAGTGGCATTAGGCGGCCTGAAGCACCTACGGAGGCACGATTCTGGTGCTGATTTTTTAGGCACTGGTAGGTGCCTTGAAACTCAGTTAAAAATGTGTAAACGGCTTTTTTTTATTGAGCTTGGACCTAAAAAATTGGCGTTGTTTAGAGAATCAGGGCCTAAGTGTGAATTCTGTAACAGTAATTGCGCGCACAAGAGCCATTTTAGAATACTTGGGAGTGATTATGTCGATCACAGGGTGGGATAATGGGTAGAAAAGACAATGGTCAAAGTCAGGAGGATGCTTGCGTGCTTAAGGAGAGGAATGGCCAATAGGAAAAGGGAGGTGATAATGCCATTGTATGAGTCTCTGGTGAGGCCCCATTTGCAATATTGTGTACAGTTTTGGAGACCTCACCATCTCTTAGCGAGAGGAGAAGATAGTGGATGTTGTGGATGGGCAGACTGGATGGGCCATTTGGCCTTTATCTGCCGTCATGTTTCTGTGTTTCTAAATAAATTGGTAAGAGGTCCTGCCAGTATTCTGGGATATATCCTCTTTGGCATCAAAGCTTTCTTCCATGAATGGGGCAATAGCCACTCCATTCCAAGCCATTGGCAGCTTCTTCTCCAAGCGATCCATCTCCAAGATTTTCCTCTATGAACACCAAAGAGAAATATTTGTTTAGCGTGTTTGCTTTGTCCTCATCACTCTCCTCATAGCTGTTCTCAGCATCTTTCTTACAGTTTCATTCCTAGCCTTTCTCCTTTCCCCAATATTTCAGAAAAAAAGGTCTTGTCATCTGTCTGTACATCTGTAGAAGAAAAAGGTCTTGTAACCTCTCCTTACATCTCCAAAAATGAATACATCTAAAAGACTAGAACTCCATTTTTAAAACAAAGATCCCCCTCAAAGACACACTCCCCCCTAAAACATAAACCATACTGTACTCTCTCTACAGCAGTGGTTCTTAACCTGGGTTCGACCAAACCCCAGGGGTTCGGTGAGTCAGTCTCGCGGGTTTGGCGGAGGTCAAAACACACCTCCGAGTCATATAGCGCTTCGGTCATGTTCAATCATCTATCAGTTATTCAGTGAGCAGCAACATTGTCATGCAGATTGCTTCAAAAATTCTGAGTTCATTCTCATTTTAGCGTACATGGCTGATATCTTTGCAGCTCTCAATCATCTCAATAAGCAGATGCAGGGTAGTGGAGTCAACATCATCGAAGCGGAAGAAAACCTGAAAGCTTTTCTAAAAAAGCTACCATTATGGAAACGACGAACAGAAAACGATAACTTTGCAAACTTTCCCCTGCTAGACAACTGTGTAAGTAAGATCGAAGATGCATCTGGAATCGGAGACATTTCTGAACCCGTGGAACTGAAGCAAACTATTGCCACGCACTTAGATGAGCTTGCAAAGTCTCTCGACGGATACTTCCCTACAAGAGAGTCATATCCAGCATGGGTGAGACAGCCGTTCACGTTTAGTGTTGAGACAACAGATGTCAATGATGAATACCTCGATGAAATGATTGAAATTCAGCAGAGCCAGGTTCAACAGCAACTCTTCAGAACAACAACGCTCTCAACGTTTTGGTGTCAACAATTGGTAACGTACCCTGTTATTGCTAAGAAAGCTCTGGAAATTTTCATACCGTTTGTTACAACATATCTTTGCGAGCAATCCTTTTCGAGGATGCTGGACGTAAAAATGAAGAAAAGGAACGGACTTTGTGGCGAAAATGACACGAGAGTGGCACTTGCCAAGGTAAAGCCACGCATTTCTGAACTGGGCTCTGAGAGGCAACAGCAGAAGTCACACTGATTTGCAGTAAATTTCATTATTATGTTGTTATTATTATTTGAAATATAGGAGAACTTTTTTGTTTTCAAAATTGATATTATTTTTTCCCTCACTGTATACCTATGTTTTGAATTTGTAAAAATCATATTTTATTTTTCCAATAAAGAAGGGTTCGGTGAACACGCATATGAAACTGGTGGGGTTCAGTACCTCCAACTAGGTTAAGAACCACTGCTCTACAATGTAAAGTAACTGTATATAATGTATGTATGTATGTATACATTTTCTATTACTCTTTTCCCTAAACAAAATATCTGAAGATTCAGAATCTGTTATTGCTACATAGTAAAGTACCAGGTCTGGGATCACATGGACATCCAACACACTGCACTTGCAGCTGATGAAACATGTCATTTACTCATCTGGGAGGATATTACCTAATAGATGTCTAATGAGGGATGTGACCATTGAAATATGAAGTGACTTGTTATAAAAAATATGTGCACGACAGATTGGGGCACAGAAAGGATTTTGCATGGGTCATTTCTCCCCTTCATGTCCCATGTGGTGATGATACCTATGAGGGGGGGGAGAGTGGCGGAGTAGGAAGAGAAAGTACTGGACAGAAGGCAAGGGAGATCATGAGAAGTTCTGTGAATCTGGCCCAGTGGTCTCAAACTCGCAGCCCGCCAGGTATTATTTTGAGGCCCTTGGTATGTTTAACATAATCACAAAAGTAAAATACAGTGGTACCTTGGTTTACGAGCATAATTCGTTCCAGAAGCATGCTCTTAAACCAAAACACTCGTATATTAAAGCAACTTTTCCCATAAGAGTTAGTGTAAACTTGAACAATTCGTTCCACATCCCCCCCAACTTAATTACTATTAGGGACGCCTCCACCGCTGCCTCTGCCACCGTCCCATCCACGCGGCTCCTCCAATTCTCCTCCTCTGCTGCTGTTCGCTGCCTCTCACTGCGGGTGGTGCTGGCTAAGCAAACCGCCACCATAGAACCCGACTAGACACTGTTGGCTCATCATGACCTATAATGGAGTTGTGGTGAAATGTTTATGTGGCACCCTTTTTGTGTAGTTCACAGCAGTTCCCTAGAGTGCTCTGTTGCCATGTCTGGGTGGCCAGTCCATCATAATGCTGGCCCTTCCCATGACAACCAAACACCTGGACTTACAGATAGACGATTATCGAAAAAACAAACATATTTTAGAAGCACTTTTCAAGAATGGACATTTTCCCGCTGCTGACTTTGGGCGACTAGTGCCTATGTCCAAATCGAACTTAGACGTATTTTTTGATTATGGCCTTCCACACCTTTGCTAAATCACACATTGTTCCAAGAGAGAGGAGATAAGTAAGGGATCAGCAGGGGGATCCGAACCAGACAGACAAGCTGCTGTTAATTCCAGATTTATCTAAGAAGAAGTGAAAGGAATCCAGGAAGAGTGAGAATACATGCTGGATACCTGATATGAAGTAGATCCAAAGTCAGATTGTGAGCCCACCGAGACAGATAGGGAGAAATACTTAGAAACATAGAAACATGAAGGCAGTTAAAGGCCAAATGGCCCATCCAGTATGCCCATCCACAGTAACCATTATTTCTTCCACTTTCTATGAGATCCCAGGTGACTATCCCAGGCTTTCTTGAAATCAGACACAGTCTCTGTCTCTACCACCTCTACCGGGAGACTGTTCCATGCATCTACCATCCTTTCTGTAAAAAAAGTATTTCCTTAGATGATTTCTGAGCCTATCACCTCTTAACTTCATCCTATGCCCTCTCACTCCAGAGCTTCCTTTCAAATGAAAGAGACTCGACTCTTGCGCATTTACGCCACCTAAGTATTTAAACATTCTATCATACCTCCCCTCTCCCACCTTTCCTCCAAAGTATACAGATTGAGATCTTTATGTCTGTCCCCTTACGCTTTATATAGTAACATAGTAACATAGTAGATGATGGCAGATAAAGACCCGAATGGTCCATCCAGTCTGCCCAACCTGATTCAATTTAAATTTTTTTTAAAATTTTTTTTTCTTCTTAGCTATTTCTGGGCAAGAATCCAAAGCTTTACCCGGTACTGTGCTTGGGTTCCAACTGCCGAAATCTCTGTTAAGACTTACTCCAGCCCATCTACACCCTCCCAGCCATTGAAGCCCTCTCCAGCCCATCCTCCACCAAACGGCCATACACAGACACAGACCGTGCAAGTCGGCCTAGTTCAATATTTAATATTATTTTCTGATTCTAGACCCTCTGGGTTCATTCCACGCTTCTTTGAACTCAGTCACAGTTTTACTCTCCACCACCTCTCTCGGGAGCGCATTCCAGGCATCCACTACCCTCTCTGTAAAATAGACAAAGACCACGCACCATTTTGGTAGCCTTCCTCTGGACTGACTCCATCCTTTTTATATCTTTTTGAGTATCTGAATGTAAACCGCTTAGGTTATAAGCATTGTATAAATGTTAAAGTAAATTAAAAAAAAAAGTCCTGCTTGTTTTAGTTTCAAGAAGTCATGTGTGTGTGGAAGAGGGAGAACTGTGAGTCCCACAGAGAAGGGAGAAGGGACTTTGCCTTATGTAAAGTGATTGCACAGACAGGAAGGAAAAGTTGCAGAGCACAAAAATAGCAAGAAAAAGCTGAGAAGGAAGACTTTCCAATCAATTGCAAAGCACTTACAAAAGGAGTGGAGTTTGAGATGGGTCCAAAAACTATCTTCAGGAGGAGAGATAGCCAACCGCTAAAGGCCAAGGGGATATTAAATACTGGGAGCAAGTTTGATACTTCTTGCCATTACCTTACTTTACCTCACCCTTATGCTAAGCCGTGATAGAGATTTCTACCACGGCCTGGAGTGCTAAATGCTCTGATGCTCATAGAAGTCCTATGAGTATCGTAGCAGCATTGGGGCTGTGGTTTAGTTAATGAAAGCCTTTATTTCTGTGGACTATGTGTCTCATTGGTTTTAATTCCCTGCTTTTGTACATGTATGAGTTGTATTCAAAGGGCTAGATTCACAAAGCTTACTGATTGGTTTGCGACCCCAACCTGATTCATTAACCTTGTGGCTGATCTGATTCTGACCTGCGCATGCAAATGAGGGGAAACAGCATGCAAAGCAGAAAGGACGTGATTCACTAAACTTTTTCAGGAGCACCGACTGGGCTGGCTGATCAAAAAAGAAACGACTAGTGGGGACCAGTCGCTCACGACCTTTCCTGCTCTCTGCCGACTTCTTCTGCCTTTCAGCCCTGACTTCTCCTGCCTTGCTGCCCCGACTCTCCTCTTGCCGCCCTGCGCCCCGAATCTATCTTGCTGCCTCGACTTTCCTGCCCTTCCTCCGCAGTGCGAGACCGTGGTTTTAACCCATGGGTTTAAAGCGGGTTAAAACCACGGGCTTGTGAAGTATTAAAAAAGTAAAAAAAGAAAAAGCAGCGCGCAGCTGTGTAAGCATGCGCAGACCATCTACAGACAAAGAAGATGGTCTGCGCATGCTTCAGGATCGCTCACTAGCGATCCATGTGGTCGGTGGGGAGCGTTCCTCCGATCGCCCCCATTTGCATGCTGACCCTTGGTTAATTCATCAGCCTGCCACAGATCGGGCAGAATCGGGCAGGTTAGTGAATCTAGCCCAAAGTGATTTAACCATCCAGAAAAATTCTTGGCTGGTTAAAGTTAGGGCTACCAGATGTCCAGATTTCCACGGACATGTCCAGGGACCTGGACGGCTTTTCAAAACCCGACACTTTGTCTGGGTTTTGAAAAGCTTCTGGCAACGAGCGATGTCGGGATGGCTTTCGCGCATGCATGGATGCAACGGGGTGATGTCACGCACATGACATCGTTGTGTCACACCAGCGCATGTGCAAATGCTGTCCGACATTGCTCATGCGGGTTGAAAGGGTGAGACTGGGGTGCAACAGGGCATAGTTGGCCAGAACGGGGCGTTCCTGGGGGCGGGGCCATGGGTCCGGATTTTCCACTGACTATTTTGAAGGCATTCTGAGGGTGGAGTTGGCACATGGCCGATTTAAATGCCAATATTCAGCAATTAACCAGCCAAGGTAACTGCAAAAATAAGATTGAATAAAAGTCCAGTCCTATATATATATATGATGCCCCTTAATGGGTTACATGCTGACTATCACACTTAACCAGTTCTGCAAACCTGGAAATTCAAAGCCAAGGTTTGGACATGGCCCAGCATTTAATTTCTGGGCATAATGCTGGTGGCAAACAGCCTTGGAAGGGCTCGACAAAGGCTTTTTTAATGCAGATGCCTACCTGCCTTTTTTAGTGTTTTTCCAAATGTAGATTATGTGGGCTTAGAGTGGAGGAGTAGCCTAGTAGTTAGAACAGCTGCCTTAGTGCCCTGAGGTTGTAAGTTTGATTCTCACTGCAGCTTCTGGTGACTTTGGGCAAATCACTGAACACTTCATTGCCCTATGTACAAAATAAGTCAGGTTAGGTGTCATCAACTCGTGTTCGAGTCCTAGCAACTTGATAATGATATCAAGTTTTCATGGCAGAATACAAAAGTAGATTGCCGGACCTTCTATGCAGTATGAATTTGATGTCCACTGCCCATCTGCTGCTGCCCAAATAGGTGGTACATCGTTAGTCTGACATAAGAACATAAGAATTGCCGCTGCTGGGTCAGACCAGTGGTCCATCATGCCCAGCAGTCTGCTCACGCGGCGGCCCTCTGGTCAAAGACCAGCGCTCTAACTGAGAC
The DNA here is from genome assembly GCF_902459505.1 of Geotrypetes seraphini. Lineage (NCBI taxonomy): Eukaryota > Metazoa > Chordata > Amphibia > Gymnophiona > Dermophiidae > Geotrypetes > Geotrypetes seraphini. Next base: position 21,353,643 of record NC_047085.1, on the reverse strand, counting down.
TAGCCCTACCTGCGTACGTTCTGGTTCTGTCTAACTTTGTCTTGAATCCCTGGAGGGTGTTTTCCCCTATGACAGGCTTGGCTAATTTCCTAAAAGAAAAGTCCATAGGCCCATATTGAGATTGCTTGGGGAAATCCACTGCTTAATCCTAGGGTAAGCAGCATAAAATCTGCTTTACTACTTGGGATCTGGGTTGGCCACTGTTGGAAAGAGGATACTGGGCTTGATGGACTCGGTCTATCCCAGTACCGCAATTCTTATGTTTTCATGTACTGGTTAGGTGACTCGGTTTTATTGTCACAGACACTGAGGCGTAAAGTGAGGGAAAACGAGACAGCATGGAAATGACCCTGAAACATCCCCACTCCCCCTAATGAGGGAGAGTGGCCTCCAGACAGCCAACACCTCGGAGAGGGCTATTCTGGAAGCTTTTTAATGGGTTTTTTATTTTATTTTTTTGCCATTCACAAGATGGCGGCCGCGGCGGAGGCTCGCGAGCCCTCTTCCCCTCCCCTTCGCAGTCCTTGAAAACCTGCTGCCAAGGTGATTCCGCCTCGCGCCTCCGCGGCCGCCCAATCCGCTGCCCCGCGGGCGGGCCGGCCCCGCCTCGGTGGCTGTTTGTATATTAATGAAGCGTGCCGCCGGAAGCGTTGCTAGGAGCTCGCTCGCTCGCGCTGTGTTCGTGTCCGTCCGCGGGACGCTCGGATTTCGTTGTGGTGGTTTGCTTTTTTTTTTTTTTTTTTCCCCTCTCTCTCCTTCTCCGTGGCTCTCGCCTGTGGGACGTTGGCGAAGAGGGAGCCCCGAAGGACGAGGAGCATCGCCGAGCCGCTTCGGAGGGGCGGCGGGGGCCGCGGCTGGGCATGGTGCTGCTGGCCGCAGGGCTGTGAGGAAGAGAGCCGCCGGGCTGAGGGGGCACCGTGCACGCGCTCCGCTTGGGCACGTTTCCGCGCAAGGAGGAGGGACTCCAGGTAAATGGTGGGATGGGGGGGCGGTTAGGGGGGGGATGTCTCCCTTTCTCCCGGCGCTGCTGATCCTCTTTCCCCTCCCCCACCCCCTCACCCTCCACTTCCTCTCTGCTCATTATTGCACCTGTCTCGGAGGCGGCGCAGCCGGGGGGGGGGGGGGACAGGCTTTTAAACTTTTCGTTTCAGGGGACTCACGGGTCTGGGAGGGGGTCTGAGAGCGGTAAGGTACCACTGTTTATTATTTCTATAGCGCTGAAAGGCGTACGCAGCGCTATACGTTTTAACGTAGCGTAAGACAGTCCCTGCTCTGAAGAGCTTACGATCTAAATTTAGACAGGATCTCCTCCTCGCTTACCCCCCCCCCACACACACACACACTATGCGCTCTCTTTCCCTCTCCTCCCCGGGGGAAGGAGCCGGGGCCTCCAGCCTGCGTTCTCGTCAAGGAAGCCCGATCGTCCTCTCGCAGATCGGCCCTGGGGCTAACACCTGCAGACCCTTTTTTTTTTTTTTTTTTCCAATCGGGTCGCTTTGGGGGGTCATGTAGTCGCCGATCTGCGGAGGTGACTTCGATTGGACTCTTTTGCAAGAGGTCGATCCTCCTCCTTCCCCCCCCCCCACCTTTAGCTCAAGGCGGCGCTGAGGAGAAGGAGTTTATTTACGTGACGTGGAGAAACTTGATGCCCTGTGTTTTTGTCCTGCTGGTGCATTACAGTACATTGGCCAGGGGCTGTTGTGTTGTAGATTGTGCGTGTGTTTTTTTTTAGCATTCATTGTATTCTGCATCTGTAACAGCTGTGCATGGACAGTTTTGCATTTCTTGAGGCGTTAGGGGATGCGCGTAAGGCTTGTTCAGGCACCTTAAGCGTATGCAAAATCGATTTCTTAGCGTGTAAGATAAAATGTATTAAAGCCTTTGGCTGAAACAAACGGGAAACATTTAAATCGAACAGAGGATTTTTTTCTGCGTATAACCTACGTTGTATAACAAATTTCAATAAGCATATTCTCCCAGTCAGCTCTTTTTGCAGCAGTGCTAATGTTTTGCAGCAAAAAAATGAACGTATAGTTAGGCATCCGTTACTTAATCTAATGATGCTAGTTATTTTAAATATGGGGTATTTTTTTAAGACTGAGTGAAACTTTCTTCCCAGCCAATAAAATATTTATTATGGAATTCAAGAATAGGAATGAAAACACCTTTTTTAAAATAGTCTTCTCCACCTCCTCACATCAGACTTGCTCTTAGTAGTATGGAGAATTTACCATTGTGGCATTTAGTAATTACAATTGGCACACTTAATTCATTAATTTTCCATATTTTAATTTAAAGTTACTTGATCAATTAGTTATAGTTGGGTAAGTATGTATCTTCATACAAATGACTATAGTGGATCACTGACTTGTATGGCTAGTGTTAACTGCAATATCCAGCTGTAAGAAACTTTGTGTGTTGTCCAATTTTGATATACTGTCTGTGGTTTACAAATTAATTAACATAGAATAGATGCAAAATATATCTCTGTAGCTTCCCATCTGAGTACTGTGTATTGATGCACCTGTTTGTCCAGTTTGTCTTGACTAGATGTAAGCTCTTTTGAGCAGGAACTGTCTCTGTTGTGATGTGGAGTGCTGCATATGTCTAGTAGAGCTATAGAAATGATCAGTAGTAGGGTAGCTTGTGTTCTGTACCTACATTGCAGGGGAAAAGGACAGTGGTAGTAGCTTTGCTACTTTTGGCATATGGACTAGTGCAGTGGGGAGGAGGAGAGGAAATGCTGTCCACCTCTTGCTCCCCCCTCCAGCCATTAGATATTTGATCACTTTATTTTGAGTATTTATAATATGTAGAGTAAGCTGCAGAAGAAATTAAACAGGAGCAAAAATGTTTTCCTGAGCTAAGAAATGAGCTCTGTTCTCTGTGGTGTTCTGCTATCTGCATAGTGCTTTAGCTCCTCCCCCTCTGCAAAAGACAAGGTCCCCTTCAACAGAGTACAGTATTTATATTAGGGTCTCTTGTGATCCACATCGCACATCATTTGTGACTTCTTTCTTTAACAGCTGACTTGCTGAAAGATGTGATTTTTTTTTTTCTATCGTGGTAACCTAGGAATGTTTTTCTTTAAAGAAGAAAATGGATCTACTGTAGGTTTTAGTCTAAAGAAATGATTTCTTGAAATATTTAATATTAATGTGGTAAAAGATCGACTTTGGGAGTAGAGTGGCCTCCTTTGTAAGTATTACCTTAAGTGTTTTGCTCTAAACTTAGCTAACCTCGCTCATTTTCCAGAGCAGAACATAATGCAATACGTATATCAATTCAGCTGGGTCAGGGGAGAAGTAGCCAAAATCTCTTGGTCTGAAAGAGGTAGAAGTGAAACCAGGCTTTCACTTCAGATTTTTTTGTGTGAGCGCAGCATAGTTGGATGTTTTATAAAGCTTGCTGTTTGCTATTTCTTGTTATGTAATAACATTGTGTTGAATGAGTAGAGAATTACTAGATGTGGTAACGGAGATGGTCATATCAGACTGCGTGAAATAGAATACTTTGAGCTAATTGCATGTACCTTGGAAAGGGTTGTTAAATAAATGTTTGCTCTGTCTCGATCAGGTAATGTGACTTTAACTCTTGCCAAGCTGCTTGATCATTAAGCATGACTTGGATTTTAGAACTTGGCCATTCTGTGCTGTTCAAGTAATAGGAGCTTCTGGTTATGAAACACAAATTTTTTGAGCCCCTGTTTATCTAGAAGTAGTAGGCAATTCTCCTGTTTGCACGCCTATCTTGGGATTTTAGTCTGTTTCTGGTGCATACATCTGGGCTTCCTAGTGTACCAGTCTATTGCTGGTGAGGTTCCAGTGTGTCATACTGGTGATGAAGGTATGAGTATGAACATTGTTGAATGCATGGTGCTTCTTGTTGGTCAGAAATAGAACAGCACTGATGGATTTTACCCTTGACAGTAAATCTCCCTTTTGGCCCTTTTGTTGGCAGAAACAACCTAAAGTTTAATCTGCCCTAAATATAAAAAAGGGAAAAATAGCATATAATTGAAGTATGGCTGTATCTTGATTAGGTGACACAGAAGCATGAAAGGAATGATGTAAACTGAGAACTTGAGAATGTTGAAATTATAATGCTTTTTAAGGGCCCCTTTTATAAAGCTGCAGTACCGATTCTCCTGTGGCAAATGCACTGAAACCCATAGGAATGGAACGGGCTTCAGTGCATTTACTGCATAAGAATTGCTACCGTGGCTTTGTAAAGGGACCCTGCTAAATGCTGTAAATATTGAATACTGAAAGGCAGAAATACCTATAGCACTTCTCCTCCCCCTTACAAAACCGTAGCACAGTGGTAACAGCTCCGACACTCATTGGATTCTGAGCATTGGAGCAGCTACCTCCGTGGCCGGTGCTAAAAAACAAAACACGCTACAGTTAAAAAAAAAAAAAAGGTGTGTGTGTGTAATGCAAAATCAAGTTAACAATTCCTTGTTTCCAAAAATTTTCAATAAATAAACCTTGACTTAAAAAAAACTATTCTTGTCAAAGAAGCAAAAATGGCCTTCAGAATGTTTAACTCAAATCCCCTATTGTTATGAAGGGTACTGACATAGACTTTAATGGTTGTACTATTTTGTTGCTATGAGTTGTGCTTTAAATGCAGTCATTTTAGGGGGAAGTGTGTGGCATGTGGCTCATGAAATTCTTTGCCTACCCTTGCATGTAAACAGGGTGCGACTGCTTCTCTGGCCATGGTTTGGACCGAGGATGCAGGTCTTATAGAAGGGGATCCCTTGTTGGAGGGACTTGGGGGAGCCCTCTCAAACATTTTCCTTTAATTGCCCAGAGTACTTGAGGAGGAAGTATTGGTTTTTTCCCTGAGGTGGACACCCTTTTACTGCAATTATGAAGGCGACCACAGTCTTGGTTCAGGGAGATTCTGCACTTACCATGATAAGAAAGCAGAGTAGCAGCTTCTTTGCTTTTTCATTAGGGATGTCTGGTGTCCAGGCTGCTATTTGCAGGGGCTATGTCACATGGGCGATGCTACAGTGGGTGTAGTAGTTCTCAGAGTCCCTAGGTGTCTGGCTTGGAGTCCTGTACAGTCTTTTGGCTGACATTCTGTATAATCTGGTCTGCCTTTTATCCTACTTGTTAGCCTCTTCTGTGGGTGTGGGTCCCTCACTAGGATGTAGATGCGACCTCTAAAAGGTTAAGCTAATTGCTCTTTACTGAAGACCTTGAAGTTGATGAAAGATATGGGGGAGACTGTTTAGAATAATTTAATCAAGCTAAGCCTTTCCCCCATAATGATTATGTTTTCAATTTCTCCTTATTATATACGTTGACTACCCCTATTATTATTATTGAGGTCTAAGAAAGGGATTAAGAATTGGATATTTTATAAGAAATTTCATTCTGAATAATTTTCCTTCTCTGTGTTTCTTGCAGCAAGATGTATTCTTGTGAATTTTATTTGAAAGTTATAAATAAATAAATTAAAAAAAGAAAGATATGGGGGAGGTTTGTTTTCTTTGGCTCCCTACTCCGCATCAGAAAAAATCGCAGCACTCTACAGCTTCTAAGGGCCATTTCAAAGGTGCAGGTCATTTTCATCCATGTGGTGTTCCCCGGGTTATTTGGAGGGATGGATGAGGCAGACCTTCCAGCAGGGTTCTTTTCATGGCCCCTGCAAGTCTGTTGCTGCTAGCTTCTCTGGGGGAGTGGCTGCTGTCAGTCTCATAATGTTAGTTAGGGTATTGCTGGCAGTACCTGAGGCAGTTGTAGGGTGAAGGCAAGGAGATAGTGGTCAAGGGTTCCCAGCTGACTTGGTCAGTTATAGGAAAGCTTGAACCTGCCGCTAGCGTGGCAACTACATCAAGACTGGCTGTCTCTGTGTGTTGGCTGCATATGGGAGGTGAGTGGGTATTGAAACCTAGCTGGTGTAGAACATCTTTGAAGGCTCGGACCTTGGGGTCAAGAGTCCAGTGCACATCCCGACAAGCTGCTAAGGCCTGTTGCTTCTACCTCTACAACATCACCAAAATTCACCTTTTTCTCTCTGATCACACTACCTAGATCCTTGTCTACACTCGTAACCTCATGCTTAGATTACTGCAATCTATTTATTTTTAACTGGCAGTATCGCCTCTTCCCCCCACTGCAATCTGTGCAAAACTCTGCTGCACGACTCGCCAACCTTGCTACACTCATGTCATCCCTTTCATTAAGTCACTTAACTGGCTCCCTATTCTCCATCGCAAACAGTTCAAGCTCCTATTGCTGACCTACAAGTTTTCATTCTGCTGCCCCTTAATATCTCTCCTCTCTTCTCTCTCCTTATACACCTCCTAGAGCAGTGTTCTTCAACCACCGGTCCATGGACTGGTGCCGGTCCACAGAAATTTCCTGCCGGTCCACAGGGCCAGCATGTGCATCAGGCCCAAAACTGTGTTCTTCAACTGTCGGTCTTCGGTGTGATCGATGCATTGTTAGTAAGATTATATTGTGTGTATATATGAAAAATGAATGGAAAAAAGTGTTTACAATTTGGACTATGGGGGCAGGGTCTGGGGTAGAGATGGGCAGGGTCTGGCCCATGACTTAGCCCGCTGGTCTGCGGACCAATGCCGGTCCACAGAATAATTATTTTATTTCTGCCAGTCCATAGGTGTAAAAAGGTTGAAGAATACTGTCCTAGAGAACTTCGTTCCTCAGATAAGCTGCTCTTAGCTGTACCTTTCTCCTCCACTGCCAATTCCAGACTTCATTCCTATCATCTAACTGTCCCCTATGCCTGGAATAAATTATCCAAGTTTATCCGCCAAGCCCCTTCCCTTGTTTAAAAGCAGATTCATATCCTTCAATCCATAACCCTACTCCCCTCTGCCCTCCAACCCAGCCAGCAGATTAACCGTTCCCCTTAACTGTATCCATTACGTACTGTTTCTCTTGTCTGTTTAGATTGTAAGCTCTTTTGAGCAGGGACAGTCTTCTTTGTGACTCTACAGCACTACGTATGTCTAGTAACATTACAGAAATAATTAATAGTAGGATGAAAAGTAACCAAAACATTATTCCTTAAGACAACACTGAGCTGTGATTTCATTTGGTTGAAGATGGACCCTAACATGTGCCATGTTTTGGTTTGTAAACCTTTCCTCAGGAGTCCATCTGGTAGACTGCCAAACTGTCCAAATTATATATTATCCCAGGACAAGCAGGCAGCATATTCTTGACTGATGGGTGACGGCACCGACGGAGCCCCGGTACGGACAATTTTAGAGTGATTGCACTCTAAGAACTTGGAAAGCTCTAGCAGGCCGCACCGCGCACGCGCGAGTGCCTTCCCGCCCGACGGAGGCGCGCGGTCCCCAGTTTCTTAGTTTCCGCGGAGCTAAGAAGACGCACGTTTCAACGGCTGTTGAAAACTTTTGTTCCTTATCGCCTTCCCGCTCGCGTAAACTTGTTCGGAAATATTTTTTCCTTCTTTTGCTTTCTTTTCTTTGTTTAAAAAAAAAACCCAAAAAAAAACTTATTTTGTTTTCTTTTCATTTTTTCAGTTTCGCCCCGGCGGGGCCTGTTGCCACCATCGAGGCCTTGGCCTTCGATTTGGCAGAAGCCGTTTTTACCTTCATGCCCCCTCAACCCGGGTTTAAAAAGTGCCAGCGGTGCGCTCGACCAATTTCACTCACAGACCCGCACAACTGGTGTCTGCAGTGTCTTGGTCCTGACCACCGAGCGTCCACCTGCACCCGCTGTGCGACTTTAAAAAAGAGAACTCTAAAAAACCGCCAGATCCAACAGCGGTTATTTGGCGCCGAGATGTCTGATTCCGCAGCACCGACATCGGGCCCATCTCAGTCGGCACCTACTTCGTCGACACCGCGCGATACCGCGCTGGCGTCGCATCCCGCAGGTAAGCCGGCTAAGAAGCCTTCCCCGTTGGAGTGTCCTCCAGTCTCAGTAGCAGCGAGTCCAGTCCTGCCGACCTCGAGGTGGCCACGGAAGCGCTCCGCCCCTATTGAGGTGAGCCCCTCGACATCAGGTTCCTCATCCTCGGGGCGTAGAGCGGCACCGCAGGTACCGCAGAAGAAAAAGGCGGTACCGGTGCCTTCGCTGGACGAGCGGATTGCTGCTGTCCTGCAAGTGCAACTTAAGGAGCAGTTACAACAACTCCTTCCTGCACTTTTGACACCGAGCCTTCCAGTCCCGGTCCGGTCTGAGCCACCGGTACCGACAGTGGAGCGCCCTCTTTTATCGGCATCCACTTTGTCGGTACCAGTCCACACTGCTTCATCGACTTCGATGCCAATCTTAGCACCGGAACCGAGAGCTCAACACCAGGCGGTGCAGACTTCGGTACCGACGCAGCATGTAACATCTCCCAGTACCGTGTCTATGAGATCGGGTAAGTCGGCGCGCAAATCCCGACACCTGGAACCCTCCACTCCGGAGTCTCGAGACCGTAGCTCTCATATTAGGGACCCTGATTTGTGGGGTGATTCCGAAGAGCCCTTTCTGTCTGAGGGTGAGTGTTCCTCTGATGAAGAGGATCAACTTGTTGCAGATCCCTCTTCTAAACATGATTCCACATCCTTTACCTCTTTCTTAAGAGATGTGTGAATCTTTCTATTCCCTTGGAGGCTGAGTCTAAGAAATCCAAGGCATTCCTTGATGCTCTGGACTTTGACCAGCCTCCAAGGGAATTTCTCAAACTTCCTCTCCATGACATCTTACGGGAGACCTTTTATAAAAATCTGGAGACTCCCCCGACTGTACCAGGAGCTCCTCGTAAACTGGACTCCTTGTACAAAGTTATCCCCATTCCTGGTTTTGACAAACCTCAGCTCCCGCATGAGTCTCTTTTGGTAGAATCCACTCTTAAGAAATCAGCGGGAGCTAGTGTATATGCCTCAGTCCCTCCTGGCAGAGAAGGAAAGGCCATGGACAAATTTGGCAAACGTTTATATCAAAATGCCATGTTAGCCAATAGGTCAGGGAATTATGCTTTTCATTTTTCCTTTTATTTAAAGCACCTCATACAAAACATGGCTGCTTTTGAAAAGTATCTCCCTGACCGCAAAAAAATCTGCTTTTCATGCCTGTTCTTCCTCTCTTCTCCAGTTCCGAAAATTCCTAGTTAGGTCAATTTATGACACTTGAATTGACGTCTACAGCCACGGCTATGTCTGTTGCCATGCGTTGGTTGGCATGGCTCAGAGTCTCGGAGCTCAATGTGAATCATCAGGACCGCCTAGCAAATGCTCCCTGTTTAGGTGATGAGCTCTTTGGAGAGTCCATGGATTCCACTACACAAAAACTGTCTGCCCATGAGACTCGGTGGGATACTCTCCTGAAGACTAAGAAAAAGACTCCACCTACTCGGCCTTTTCGCCAACAATCCGCCTACCAGCGCCGCTATGCTGCTCGACCCTTGCCACCGGCTACTCAACAGCCTAGACGTCAGCGCCAACAACAGCGACAACCTCCTAGGCCAGCCCAGCAGCAACAGGTGAAGCCTCCTCCACCTCAAGTCTACCCAACCCTTTTGACGTGGTTCTCCAAAGCATAGCCAGTATTCCACCATCTACCCATCTCCCTCGACCCATAGGAGGACGTCTTTCTTGTTACATCAGCTGTTGGGAGAACATCACATTGGATCAGTGGGTCCTCAACATCATCCGCCACGGCTACTCTCTCAACTTTCAGACACTTCCTGCACAAAGTCTGCCAAGAGAGTCTGCTTTGAACACCTCTCAGTCTTCTCTCCTTCTTCAGGAGGTTCAATCCCTCCTCCTCCTGAACGCCATAGAGGAAGTTCCTCTAGATCAGAAGGGGCACGGATTCTACTCCCGTTATTTTCTGGTCCCCAAAAAAACAGGGGATCTCAGACCCATCCTAGATATTCGCGATCTCAACAAATGCTTGGTCAAGGAGAAATTCAAGATGCTTTCTCTGGCAACTCTTTATCCTCTTCTCCATCAAGGCGACTGGCTATGCTCCCTCGATCTCAAAGAGGCATACACTCATGTACCCGTCAATCTGGCCTCCAGACAGTACCTCCGCTTCATGATCAATCATTGTCATTACCAATACAAGGTGCTGCCCTTCGGTCTTTTAAACGTACGCTGTCAAATTGGCTTGCAGCGTGCATTTCATTCTGTTATGCTCAGGCCGGACTGACACTGGAAGGTTCTGTCACGGCCCATAGAGTTTGAGCTATGGCAGCATCTGTAGCTTTCTTCCGTTCAACTCCTATTGAGGAAATTTGCAAGGCTGCTACTTGGTCCTCAGTTCATACTTTTACATCGCATTATTGTCTGGATGCTTTCTCCAGACGGGATGGACACTTCGGCCAATCTGTTTTGCAAAATTTGTTTTCCTAATGGCCAACCTTCCCTCCATCCCTCTTTTTGTTAGCTTGGAGGTCACCCATCAGTCAAGAATATGCTGCCTGCTTGTCCTGGGATAAAGCACAGTTACTTACCGTAACAGGTGTTATCCAGGGACAGCAGGCAGATATTCTTGCGTCCCACCCACTTCCCCGGGTTGGCTTCTTAGCTGGCTTATCCTAACTGGGGACCATGCGCCTCCGTCGGGCGGGAAGGCACTCGCGCGTGCGCGGTGCGGCCTGCTAGAACTTTCCAAGTTCTTAGAGTGCAATCACTCTAAAATTGTCCGTACCGGGGCTCCATCGGTGCCGTCACCCATCAGTCAAGAATATCTGCCTGCTGTCCCTGGATAACACCTGTTACGGTAAGTAACTGTGCTTTATCCCAGGACAAGCAGGCAGGCTATTCTCACATATGGATGGTGACATCAGCAGAGCCCGGATGCGGAAGCTCGCAAGCAGACTTGCTTAAAGAAACTAGAAGTTTCGAGTCGACCGCACCGCGCATGCGCGAGTGCCTTCCCGCCCAGCGTAGGGCGCGTCTCCTCAGTTCTCAGTTTTCCGCGGAGCTGAGAAGTCCGTCTTTGACTCTGTGTTTAACTTCATTACTTCGTTCCTTCTCTGAACCGCGGTTTGTATTTTTTCTTCACGAATCGTTGTTCTTTATTTCTTTTTTTTCTAGTTAAAAAAAAAAAATTTTCAAATTTCCATCCGATTGCCGGGGCAGGCCACTCGGCCACAGCCCAAGGGCTTCGATTTTGCGGCAGTCATTTTTCCTTCTATGTCCCTGCCTGTAACGGGCTTCAAGAAGTGTAGCCAGTGCCAACGTGCGATTTCCCTTATGGATCCACACCGTTGGTGCTCAAGTGTCTTGGGCCAGAACATCAACCGAAGTTGTGAGAGTGCTGTGCTACTCTTCAACCTCGAGCCCTTAAACATTGTCTTTTGGTGGAGAAGCTTTTTGGGATGGATTCTTCCTCCGATCCCTCAACTTCGAAGGCGACCTTGGCCTCACCTTCAACCAAGACTCCTGCTTCTACCTCAAGGCTCATCAGACCTTCGTCGTTTGCAGCGGCTCTCTCTTCGATGACATCTGCTGTATCTTCCCCTGTTATCTCAGGTCAGATAGCTCAGTAGAAAGTTCCAGCGGTGGTGCTCAAAGTACCTAAGACTTCCAAGTCGAAGCACATTTACACTGCCTCGGTGGAACCTCCAGCCAAAGCAGGTGGTCCGGTTTCAGACGCGGATCCATCCTTGCTGGCTTCTTTCCAGACCATATTGGAGAAGCAATTCATTCAGTTCCTTACTAATATGTGACTGAAGCTTCTTCCTCTCATCCAGCCTGGGCATTCTGCAGACTCCCGAAAGGTCGAGTCGCTTCCTTTGTCTCAGCCTGAGCTTGCACACTCTTTGCAGGGAGCAGAGGCTCTGCGAGTGTCTGGTCTTGCATCTAAGCACGTGAAGCAAGGAGCAGAATCTTTGCAAGTGCCTCAGCAGGAATCCTCACACTCTAAGAAAGGAGCAAAGTCTTTTGAGAGTGCATCGAGGTTCCTCCATCAAGCCTCTAGAGCTTCGATCTACAGCCTCCAGTCGTATCCATTCTTTGGTAGCATTGGCTGCTTCTATCTCCGAGGCCACGTCTCCTCGATCTTCGAAATCTGCTTCCAAGCACCGTTCTCATCGTCGATGGAGACCTTCATCGAGGCATACTTCCAGGCATAGTTCTTCTTCTAAAGAACGTCCCTCTTCCACTAAGCCTCAATCTACTCCTACTTCGACTAGACCGCCGACTCCTCGCTCGAGGTCTCCACTTCCACACCTCGAGGTTGCAGCGGTTTCGATTGCTTTGTCCAATTCTCCATATTCTTTTGATGCCTTTTTTCCTGCCGAAGCTTCATCTTCGACCCAGGCTGCTTCGACATCCTCGAGTCCTGATCGAAGCAAAGCATTGGCAGATCAGCTATCTTTCTCATCTTTTCTTCGTCAGATGGCTGTTGACTTGGATCTTCAATTAGATGCTTGTTCCAAATACTCTAAAGAGTACCTCGAAGTCATGCATCTACCTCAACCTCCGGCAGAATCACTCAAGTTTCTTCTTCACAAGCTTTTGTCTCAGACTTTTGCCAGATGCCTGGAGACTCCTTATACCATTCAGCTGTTCCAGGCAAATTGGACTCTAGGTATAAAACTGTACATCGCAAAGGGTTTAACAACTCAGTTATCTCATCAATCCCTGCTTGTGGAGGAGTCCTTAAAGAGGTCGCATCCTTCCAAGGTCTATGCCACCGTTCCTCCTGGAAGGGAAGGGAAAACTATGGACAAATTTGGATGTCGCATTTATCAAAATTCTATGATGTCCTCTTGAGTCCTCAATTATAACTTTCATTTTATTACTTATTTTGAATTCCTCACAACTCTTTTACCTAAATTTCTGAGTTATTTGGATACTCAAAAACATTTTGAATTTCAAGAAGTCATTGCTTCTTTATCACAAATCAGACTACATCTACTTCAGTCGTCTTATGATGCCTTCGAGTTGTCTGCCCGGGTAGCTGCTTGCTCTGTAGCCATGCGTCTCCTTGCCTGGCTTCGTACCATTGACATGAACCCTAATCTTCAGGACCGCTTGGCCAATATTCCTTGTGTAGGCAATGACCTCTTTGATGAATCTATCGAGGCAGCCACCAAGAAATTATCTGACCATGAAAAATCTTTTGCCTCTTGTCAGACCTAAGCCAAAGTCAGCTCCTGCCAAAACTACACAAAATCCTCCTATATATCAGAGGTGTTTTGCTCCAAGGGCGGCTCCTTACAATCGCCCTCCTCCTAAGAAACAGCAGCTTCAGAAGCAACAAAAATCTCAACCGTCTGCTGCACCTAAGGCTTCACAGCCTTTTTAACTGTCTCAAACAGAGCATAACCTCCATCGTTCTGTTTCTGACTTCTCTTCCCCCTATAGGAGATCGTCTCCATCATTTTTACCACCGATGGATGACAATTACATCTGACCTCTGGGTATTGACCATCATCAGAGAAGGATACTCTCTTCATTTCACTCAGGTTCCACCAGAGCTTCCTCCAAGAGAGTATCCTTCCAATCCTTCCCAGACCGCCCTTCTTCAGGAAGCTCAAGCTCTGCTTCGTCTCCATGTTATCGAACCAATTCCTCTGGAACAGCAGAACAGGGGTTTTTACTCCCGTTACTTCCTTGTTCAAAAGAAGACGGGTGATCTGCGGCCCATTCTGGATCTCGGGGCTCTCAATAAATTTTTGGTCAAAGAAAAATTTTGAATGTTGTCCCTGGCATCCCTTTATCCCCTTCTCAAGCAGAACAACTGGTTATGCTCTCTGGATCTCAAGGAGGCCTACACTCATATTCCCATTCTTCCAGCCTCCTGTCAATATCTCAGATTTCGGGTGGGGAATCTGCATTATCAATACAGAGTGCTGCCCTTCGGCCTGGCTTCATCTCCCAGAGTGTTCACCAAATGCCTGGTAGTGGTAGCAGCAGCTCTAAGGAACCATGGTCTTCAGGTATCACATTATTTATGTGATAATATGCCCTTGTCCTAAGTGGTATGTTGGAATGTCAACTCGACCTTTTAGAACAAGATTAACAGAATACAAATCTAACTTAAAAAATAGAAAAATGACAGCTCCCCTTGTTGAACATTGTGTTCAATTCAATCACAAGTTCAATGACCTCAAATGCTTTTGCATAGATAAAGTTGAGGCTCACGTTAAGAGGTGGGGATAAACAGAGGCAGTTACATCAGAAAGAATGCCGGTGGATTTTCAATCTTAATACGGTTAAACCAGCAGGTTTAAACAGTGCCATAGATTGGTATGCCTTTTTCTAATTACCACCATGTAAGAGTTCTTAATAGTGGGTTGTGAAATCATTTCCGAAGAAGGTGACGTCATCACCTTCATGACATTAAATACAGTAGTACACTTCCGGCAGTTTGCCGGCGCCATTTTTTGACCTGTTAAATACGGGCTTAGCTATGCACAGTGAGTATCTTCAGTTAATGTTTTATTAGTAGCTTGACTGTTTGTATTGATTTTCGAGTACAGAAAACTGATGTCCATTATCTCTTTTACAGCCAGAATAGCTTGACCCTTGACAAAGCCTTAATCGGCGAAAAGGGTCCCGTCGGGCTTCGTATGTACCGGCTGAGCGTTTCTGACACACAAGCGGCCAACTAAAGATAAGTGCCGCTAGTTATGTTATTTTATTTGTAAAGTTGCATACAATACAGTGCATTTTGACTAAAGAACGCAAAAAAAGAGGATATTAAAACATGTAAAAAACGTAAAAGTATAATATGAATACCCAATGAAAGAAAACTGCTTACCTGCCACCAGCTGTTTCAGTAAATTTTACCGAACAGCGCAGGACTCTGAGGGTTTCATATATAAATTTGCATTACTCGACTTGGAAAGTTTTTCAGCCAAGTCACACAAGTTTGTTTCATTTGTGATGTCATCAAAGATTCAACATCTCATGGGGTTATTGTAGTGACCCAACGGACTACATGGTTCCTACAAAGTTTGGGATTCAAAATCAACTTTCCAAATCCCAACTTCAGCCCTCACAGAATCTACAGTTCATTGGAGCTATTCTGGATTCTATCCAACTCGGAGCATTCCTTCTACAACAACGTCTTGAAGCTCTTCTTCAACTCTGTCATACAGAGTTCCCGCTCTTCCATCTCAGCCAGGCACATGATGGTACTGTTGGGTCACATGGCCTCCACAGTACACGTTACTCCTTTTGCCAGACTTCACCTCAGAATTCCTCAGTGGACCCTGGCATCTCAATGGACACAGGTTTGCGACCCACTTTCTCGACACATAAGTCACTCCTTCATTGAAGCAGTCTCTCCGTTGGTGGATGCTCTCTTCCAATCTCTCCAGAGGCTTGCTTTTTCAGACGCCCCCCCCACCCCATCAGAAGGTCCTCACGACAGATTCTTCGACCTACGCTTGGGGCGCTCATCTCGATGGTCTCCGTACACAAGGCCACTGGACCAGTACGGATCATCAGTGTCGTATCAATCTGTTGGAACTCAGAGCGATCCTCAAGGCTCTTGACGCTTTTCAACATCTTCTTCATGACCAGGTAGTCTTCATTCGGATGGACAACCAAGTCGCTATGTATTAAGTCAACAAACAGGGAGAGACAGGATCTGCCTCCCTTTGTCAAGAAGCTCTGAAGGTTTGGGACTGGGCAATCCGCCACAACACCTTCCTCAAAGCTGTCTACATCCAAGGGGTGAAGAATTGCTTGGCAGACAACTTGAGTCGTCTTCTACAACCTCACGAATGGTCACTCCATTCCTCGCCTCTTCATCACATTTTTTCACAGTGGGGAACGCCTCGGATAGATCTCTTTGCAGCTCACCACAACTACAAACTGCCTTAGTTCTGCTCCAGGATATACTCTCCTCATCGCCTCGAGGCAGATGCTTTTCTTCTGGAATGCACAAATCTCTTCCTGTATGCATTCCCTCTCATTCTCAAGACTCTTGTCAAGTTAAAAAAACGACCATGCCACCATGATTCTGATTGTTCCTTGGTGGCCGAGATAACCTTGGTACTCCTTTCTACTTCAACTCAGCTGCAGGGAGCCATACCTTCTACCAGTTTTTCCATCTCTGCTTACACAGTCAGGGATCTCTGCTGCATCCCAACCTGCAGTCTCTACACCTGACAGCTTGGTACCTCTCAACATGACTCCTCTTCAATTTTCTCAATCTGTAAGAGACGTTTTAGAGGCTTCTAGAAAGCCTACCACTAGATAATGTTATCACCAAAAATGGACTAGATTTTCTACGTGGTGTTTTTCTCATAAGGAGCCTCAACATTCCTCCTTATCTTCGGTATTGGATTACATTTTGCACTTATCCACTTCTGGCCTCAAGTCTACATCGATTCGAGTCCATCTTGGTGCAATTGCGGCTTTCCATCAGCCTATTGAAGGGAAACCCCTTTCTGCTCATCCGGTGGTTTCCAGATTCATGAAAGGACTTTTCAATGTCAAACCTCCTCTCAAACTGCCTCCTGTGGTTTGGGACCTCAATGTTGTCCTTGCTCAACTAATGAAGCCTCCATTTGATACAATTGACAAGACTCATCTGAAGTATCTCACTTGGAAAGTGGTGTTTCTCATTGCCTTCACTTCTGCTTGAAGAGTCAGTGAGCTGCAAGCTTTAGTTGCTGATCCACCTTTCACTGTCTTCCATCATGGCAAGGTGGTCCTTCGAACTCATCCTAAATTCCTCCCTAAAGTGGTATCGGAATTTCATCTCAACCAACCCATTGTTCTTCCAGTGTTTTTTTCCAAAGCCTCATCCTGGAGAAATAGCTCTTCATACTTTGGACTCAAAACACACAGAACTGCTCCTCAACTTTTTTATCCTTTGATCCAAATAAGTTTGGACATCCTATCTCTATGCATACCATCTCCAACTGGATGGCTGCTTGTATCTCATTCTGCTTTGCCCAGGCTGAATTACCCCTACACAGTAGAGTCACAGCCCATAAAGTTCGAGCAATGGCAGCTTCAGTAGCTTTCCTCAGGTCTACATCTATTGAGGAAATTTGCAAGACTGCTACTTAGTCCTCGGTTCATACTTTCACTTCTCACTATTGTCTGGATACTTTGACCAAACAGTATTACAAAATTTATTCTCCTAAATTGCCAACATTCCCACCATCCCATTCTGGTTAGCTTGGAGGTCACCCATATGTGAGAATAGCCTGCCTGCTTGTCCTGGGATAAAGCATAGTTACTTACTGTAACAGGTGTTATCCAGGGACAGCAAGCAGCTATTTTCACAACCCATCCACCTCCCCTGGTTGGCTTCTCTGCTAGCTATCTGAACTGAGGAGATGTGCCCTACGCTGGGTGGGAAGGCATTCGCACATGCGTGATGTGGTCGACTTGAAACTTCTAGTTTCTTCAAGCAAGTCTGCTTGCGAGCTTCCGCATCCGGGCTCCGCTGATGACATCACCCATATGCGAGAATAGCTGCCTGCTGTCCCTGGATAACACCTGTTACGGTAAGTAACTGCTTTTTTGTGATGTAAAACACTAGTTAAAATGAAGGTGTATGTGTTGAGTGACAGTCGGAACACCATTGATGGATTATCTTAATTTTTTGGATTTGTTTATAATTTCTTCAATTTTTAATCATCGTATCTTTCAAAAAGAATGTAGAACTAGAAATGGTTCTGAAAAGAATGACAAGGGAGGTGTTCTATCCCCTTTATTATAACAAAAGGCTTAATTGGGTCTCTTCAGCTTGGAAAAGAGACAGCTGAGATGGGGTATTGTAGAAGTTTATAAAATCATGAGTGGAGTAGAATGAATAAGTAGGGGAGGATTGTTTTGTTTTGCTTGGGGGTTTTTTTTTGTTTTTTTTTAATCTCTCAAATATACAAGAGGGCACTCCCTGAAGTTAACCAGCAGACTGAAGAGATTTTACACAATGCACAATAAAGCTGTGCTATCTGCTGAAGGATGTGGTACAGGCTACCAATATAGCAGTGTTCAAATATGATTTAAAAGTATTTGTGGAAGAAAAATACGTAATTTGTTAGCCAGGCTGATTTGAAAGCCCTTGCTTATCACTGGAAATGAGTTTACAGTGAGAGGCTAGAGAAACTGAGCCTCTTCACCCTTGAGAAGAGGAGACAGAGGGGACATGATCGAAACATTAAAGATAATGAAGGGAATAGACTTTCGCTCCTTAAAATGCACCTGACCATAAGACACACCCACCTCTAGACGAGGAAAAACCAAGAAAAAAAAAATTCTGAACCAGTTGGTGTGCCCTGTGCACTGTCCCTCCTGTGGTAGGCTGGGATCAGGGTAAAGGGCACATCTAGTGGTGGGTACTAGTGCTGCCCGATTTTCCAATTCGATTCATCGATTCAAATCTTTGTGTATTTAAAAAAAAAAAATTGACCTCTCCGATTCAGCCCTGAATCGGAGAGGTCAATTTTTTTTAAATACACATCGATTTGAATCGATGAATCGAATTGGAAAATCGGGCAGCACTAGTACCCACCACTAGATGTGCCCTTTACCCTGATCCCGGCTTACCACAGGAGGGACCGTGCACAGGGCACACCAACTGGTTCAGAATGGCCCAGCCCTTCTCCCTGCGCCCGGCTGTCATCACGGTCACGAATCCTGCTGTGCCAATGCTGCCACTCAAAACATTAAAAAAAAAACAACAAAAAACACTCTCACCGTTTTGGGGATTCCCCAGCCTGGCTCTGGTCTAGAGTTGCATCATCAGAGGTGGGACGGCCTTGCAGAGGCTGCAGAAGGGAATTGACTCACTAAAGCTACGGAAGGAGAGAGCGGTGCAGCTGCTAATCCAGGCTAGTGTTACAGAGATGGTATGAAAAATCGAGTCAGGCCGGGGAATCCCCAAGCTGGTGAGAGCCAATGAGAGCTTGTTAATCGGGAGGGGGGAGTGGTGCCGATGGACCTGGGAGATAAGAGGGAGGGGTGCTGATAGGAGGAGAGGAGGGAGTGGTGCTGCTAGACCTGGGAGGTGAGTGGGTAAGGTACTGTTAGTCGGAGGGGAGGAGAAGAGAGAGAAGCCCTGCTGGCTCTGGGGGTGGAAAGGAGAGGTGCTGCAGCTAGTCGGTGGGGGACACGAAAGTAGAGAGGAGGGAAGGGAGAGCTGCTGTTGGAGTTCAGTGGTGGAGGGAGGTGAGAGGGAGAGGTGCTGGATTGAGAACAGAGGAGAGTGTTGCTGGACTTAAAATGGAAGAGGGAAAGCTGCAGCAGGATTGAGGGGGGAGCAGTGGAGGAGGAGAGTGGATGGGGGAAGGGGAAAGAGCAGTGGAGGAGGAGAGTGAGAGGGGAAGGGGGAATAGAAATGCTGCTGCTGCTACACCCAATTGTGGAGAGAGAGAGGGAAGGAGGGAGAAGGAAGACCAGGAGAGGAGAGGAAAGAGAGATGCCAAGACCATGGGAGGGAGGGAAAAGAAAGGTGATACTAGACCATGGAGGGTGAGATGTCAGGGCATGGGGGGAGGGGGTGTGAAGGAGACAGATGCCAGACCAGGGGAAAGGAAGGGGAGGACATGGATGGTTAGCACGGAGAAAGAAGAAAGAAGGAGTCCCTAGCAAGCGAGTTATCAGAAGACAACCAGAGCCTGGGAACAACATGATTTGAATAATGACCAGGCAGCAAAAGGTAGAAAAAGCCATTTTATTTTCTGTTTTGTGATTACAACATGTCGGATTTGAAATGTGTATCCTGCCAGAGTTGGTGTTAGACCACAAACGTGAGCTAGGATTTAACAGAGAGGTAAAGTCTTTTTTGTTTGTTTATTTTGTTTATACCATAGCACCAGTGTGGGTAGGAGAGGGCAAAGGGGGTGAAGAGTCTATAAAATAAACCCACCAGGATGTTTTAAAAAAAACACCCAATTGGGCAGGAAAATCAAATCGAATTGAAAATTCAATTCAATAGGCTGAATCAAATCAAAATTTTTTTTCCTGAATCGGGCAGCACTAGTGGGCACGTCTAATGATAGGGAGCCCCGAGCCAGCCCGCCTGCCCCAAACAAGCGCCCTAGCCCCAAGCCTGCCAGCCAGCCCCAAGCAAGCCCCCCCCCCCCGTACCTTTTTAAATTTTTCCAAAAGCTCCAGCCGGCTTTGCTCCCTCCCTGCCCGCTGCGGCAACCTTCGCTCTTCCGGGCTCCTCATTTTTCAGCTAGCGGCGAAACAAATCAGCAGCACTCTTGCTAGGCCCCGCACTGTTTTCCGAATGGCTGCCGTAGGTTCTCATGAGACTCGTGAGAATTTACGGCAGCCATTCGGAAAGCAGTGCAGGGCCGAGCAGGAGAGTATAAAGCTTGCTCCTGATTGCTGCACTTCTGATTTGTTTTGCCGCTGGTGAAATGAGGAGCTGGCTGGACACTAGACCACCAGGTAAAACAGGAGCGACGGCGGGTGGGCGGATGGACTGTGGGGGGGGGGGTTTAAAAAAAAAAGTGATGCAGTATGTGGGCAGGTTTAAAAAGGAGGTGCTGTGGCAGCGGGTGGGCAGGTTTAAAAAGGAGGTGCGGTGGCAGCGGGCAGGAAGGTCTGAAAAGAAGGTGCAGCGGGTGGGTGGGTTTAAAAAGGAGGTGCAGCGGGCAGATTTTACAATGGTATGGGGGGAGGATAACAATTTGTACCTTCACTTCATAAGATGCACTGAGATTTCCACCCACTTTTGGGTGGGAAAAAAGTGCGTCTTTGGAGCGAAAAATACGGTAGTAGAGAGAGATTGTTTACCCTCTCCAAGGTGAAGAGAACGAGAGGGCACTCACTAAAGTTAAAAGGGGATAGATTCCGTACAAACGTAAGGAAGTTCTTCACCCAGAGAGTGGTGGAAATCTGCAACGCTCTTCCAGAGTGAAAGCACCCTCCAAGGATTCAAGACAAGGTTAGACAAGCTCCTGCTAAATCGGAACGTACGCAGGTAAGGCTAGATTCAAATAGGGCACTGGCCTTTGACCTAAGGGCCGCCGCGTAAGCAGACTGCTGGGCACAGTGAACCACTAGTCCAACCCAGCAGCGGCAATTCTTATGTTCAATTTATTTGATATACCACAAATACAACCACAGTTACTCTAAGCCAGGGGTGTCCAATGTCGGTCCTCGAGGGCCGCAATCCAGTCGGGTTTTCAGGATTTCCCCAATGAATATGCATGAGATCTATTTGCATGCACTGCTTTCAATGCATATTCTTGGGGAAATCCTGAAAACCCGACTGGATTGCGGCCCTCGAAGACCGACATTGGACACCCCTGCTCTAAGCAGTTTACAATAATATATTAAACAAAAAAATTAAAAAGACATAAGTGAGGCAATAAACAAGAATACAACCAACATACAAACAAAAAAGGGTACAAGGGGGATAAAGAAAGGGAAGGTTACAATAAAAACAAAAAATAGTTGGGAAAGGGGAAGGGTAACAGTGAAATTCTGCTCAAACAATTAACAATATAAGCTAAGAAGTCAAGAAGAAGGGTGATCCATAACTTGAATAAAGTAAGGAAAAGTTCAAGAGCATAAAGTCAAAGAAAAATAGTATGACCTTTAAAAGTCGCAAAAGATTTTCGATGCAGATGTAGTAGGGTAAGGAATTCCAAAGGGTGGGAGCCATAACAGATGTACTAGTGCGCCTTAGTAAAAGGACCCCTAAGTTTGTTTGTTTTTTCATTCATATCCCTAGCTCAACACCTAAGATTCCCCCCCCCCCAATTTTTTTTTAATTTTTTAATAGACACATACAAATTAAATACATCAGTCGGAGCACGTACAAAACTTGTTCAAAACTGAAGATAAGAGTCATCTGCGGGGTTTCTGCACAGAGACTAAAGAACTCAACAAGACAATTCAAAAATCATCTCCCAATCCCACCCACCCTCCCCAGCACTCCAGTGTTAAAACGCCAAAAAAATTTTTTTCAAAAATTCAACAGGGCACCAGGAGCCCAAATGGCCCAGAACTTTCTCCAATGACCAGGCCCACAATTCTTAACATCCAAATATTCATACCTCAAAAGAGTGAATAGTTCATTTTTCCATAGTAATAGTAGGTATCTCTGCCTGGCGCCACAATAAGAGTATACATTTCCTAGCCAATAAAGAAGCTTTTTGCAATAACAAAGAATTACCCTTAGACAATCCCAAGGAAGAGATTTGAGAGAAAAGCAGGACATTAGCCCGCAATGGAACTCGCCTTCGCATGATCGTCACACCTAAGATTTTAGTCTTTAGTGAAAATTTTAAAGGAGCTCCTTTCATAGTGAAACTTAGAATGTTTTCTGAAAATTTTTTTTGAAGAAAAGAGCAACACTGCAGTTTTTGGGGAATTAACCTTAAGCTTGTTTATTGTAAGCCAGTCTGCAATAGTGTCCAGTATTACTGAGGTAGATGAGTATGATGCAGGTGAATGAGTTTCTAGTGGAAGAATAATAAGCTGGATATCATCTTCACACATCTACATTTTGTGATCTGCTGGGTTCTCTGGATGTGAGTTTCATTTAGGATGGCTTATCTTGTGTATAGCTACATCCACTATAATAAAACCCTTAGCGCGCATGTGCACTTCAATCTCCCTGCAGTCATGCCGCACATGCGTAGTGCCTGCCTCAGCTAATTTCCTGCCTCCTGCCCCGATCTCTGACGCTAGCTGACTTCCTGCCTTCTGACTACTCTCCTCTTGACCAGCAGCGGCAGCAACTGTGGGGCATTTGCTAGGCCAGCCCACTTCGATAATGTGAGGTGGGCCGGCCTAGCAAAAGCCCTGAGGCTGCCCGGGCTAGTGGATAATGGACAGGGGGAGCAGGGAAGGGAGAAGGAGTACTACTGGCTAGGGGGGAGGTAAAAGTAAGGGAGAAGGGCTATTGCTGGACAGGGGGGATCAGGGAAGGGGTGCTGCTGGACAGGGGGGGAGGTAAAAGGAAGGGAGAAGGGATACTGCTGGACAGGGAGAGCAAGGAAGGGCTGCTGCTGGACAGGGGGAGCAGGAAGAAGAGAAAGAAATAAAGAAAGGCTTCGGCGCCCCATTGTGCTAAAAGTTTACACATCTGTTTTAGCACCCATTAATGTAACGGGCTTAAACACTAGTACATATATAATACTTTTGGTTCTATTTATTTAGGCCAGTTGGTTGCATCAGCTTCCTTAATACTGGGAATGCATGTTTCTAGCATCTGTATTTATCCTGGAGAAAATGGATATTTATCCTGCAAGGAATCCATCAGTTTGCTTGTATGTGAAGGCAGTCTGACTTTTGTGTTTGATCTCATGAATGGAGTAGTTGCCATTGAATGCTAGTTAAGAACTCTTATACTCTGCTAAGGCAAAATAGTCAAAGTTTTGGTGTACTGAATTCACATTTTGAGCTTCATTGTCAACACGGTTTGTGGTCTCTGCTTTAGATAATTGTGCTGTAAACCCAAGCTAATACAGTATTTATCCTGTTAAGTATTTGAAAAATGTCATAATGTGGCTTTATGACCACATGTTTGTTTAATCTTTTAAGATGGCCATTGTTGCAGACAGCTGAGGTTTAATTTCTTAGGGCGTCATTACAGTCTGAACTCTATAGCCTTTGAGTTAAATGTTTTTTTGTGTTTGGATATTTAAGCCACCTCTTTGCTCATGTGAGTCTCTCAGCTGTTGGCAACCAAACAGATTTTGCTTGGCACTATGTAATGTTGCTTAACTGGAATTGTCCTTTCACCTGTTGAAATTTTTAGTTAAAGCAGCCTGAATGTCTGAAACATGGATATGAATGCAGTGTTCTGTTTTGATTTTGGACAAATTCATCTTTTGTTCATGTTGGAAATCCCTTTAAATCTGATTGGCTGGTGCTTCTCAAAATAGGTTTGGGAACAACTGACTTAGAAAAGACTCTAAGCTTGGCAATATTTTGCCATCAACTTTTGGATCACAAGTTTATATCCTACCTAGCTTGATAGAAATTTGACTCGTGTGCAATGCGTGTGTTCTCATTCTAGTGAGCAAGTTGTCAAAATGTATTTTCAGTTTGACACTGGCATCTTGTTGGCAGCCTAGGTAGAAAGGTCAGTGACACTACAGAGTTTTTAGTTTACCATTTATTCTTTGTGGTAACGTTACAGCTTTGGTCATATTGATATCTGTGTTTTCAGCACCTTCCTGAATTGGAAGTAAGTAGGAAGTCAGCGCAGGCTGCTTGGGAGGTTGTTTCAGGTTTTGTAACCAGGTTTCATTCATAGGACCACCACTGGCTCAGAACACAGCCCCATCTAGATCAAACTGTGGCAAACCCACTGCCCACAGGGGCCATCATCTACACTCGCAGTTGATACAACGCATACAAATGCACCGCCCAACAGCTGCAAGCAACGGTAAAAGAGGCCAATACAGGAAAGCACAATCAAGCAAGCGGAACCTGCATGGTCCAAACTCAGAGAAAAACAAAACCGAGGAGCAGCTCCAGCACCAGACTGCATGACCGGTACAGGAACAGTAAGTCTGCCTCCTTGGGCCCCCATGGCAGATTTCCCAAATACCCTATTCTCTTCACTGCACCAACCTATTCTGCAATGGGTTGCAAGACGTCTACACCTCTGTATCACTCTTAATATTGCCAAGTTTCCAAGTTTATTTAAAATTTTCTATCCCACCCTTGGGAAAACCTTCAAGGTGGCTTTCAGTTTAAAACATGTTAATTTCTTTTAATTTACAATACAATACACAAAGCTGCGATTATTCCTAGCTGACACCGTGGGATTCAAGAATTGATATGATATATGAATTTTGGTGGGCTCTTTGGCCGAAAATATCATTTTTGGACTAGTGTATGCACGGCATTGCAGTTCATGGGCCTGGCACACAGTGTCTCAGCCTCAGTATGCTTCCCAGAAGGTCCCAGTTCCTAGTTTCAGGGGTGAGTTGTGATGTAGTGTAGGATTTCTCTTGGATGTCTGCATTGAGAAATGCATTTAAAAAAAGAGAGCCTGCCACCGCTATGCCTTCTGGTAGTTGCTTTCATTAGAGCCTATGCAGGAGAATTGGGCTTTGGCAGGGGTTGGAACTAGGTTTGGTGGCTTCTTGCTGTGGTTCCTTTCTATCCTTCAATTTTTCCTGCCGGAGGATTGGTGCAATTCATCATTGTTGCATAGTTATCCCTTGAATGGAGTAGATTGGGGAAGGTTCTTTCAGCTTTCCCAGGCCTTTTCTTTCTTGAAGACAATTTGCTTTCTCTCTCTAGGAGAAAGGGTTAGAAGTTGAGGATGTACACTTGATATTGGAATCTCTAGTTTATTTGAGATAGTGTCGCAACACTTTCTGCCCAGTACTTTGATGCTGTGGCAGAATGTGACTGCACTACCCTTGATATTCAGGATCTCTTTAAAGCTAACATTTTTCTATGGCCTGGCTAAGTGCACAGTGCAGCATGGTTCTCATGTAGTTATCTGCATCTTCCTTTGAGCCTTTATGTAGGCCCAGGGGCATAGCTTCCTGGGTCAGACCAAGAGTCCTTCTAGCTCATTGGCTACTATTGGAAATAGGAGAATCTAGGGCACAAGTGAGTGGTAGGAACCTATTTAGTAGCAACATTCCATGCTACTAATTCAAGATATGCTGTGGGTCTCCCAAGTCTGCCTTGGTAGCAGACTAATGCCTTTCTTCCTGGCTGTTGGCTAATTTTTCTTTGGAGGCAAAAATCCAACTAGTGTAACAGTAAGTGAGTAGATATACCAGGCGATCAAAACTAATCCCCTCAAACCAAGCCAAAAAGGGGAAAAACTCTTAGTATATAACTAATGGTCACCACACAAATAATAGAAAAAGCCTCATAAAAATACACGTAAATTAGAGGTTATGAAAGGACTTTCAAAAGCTCTCTTCCTCCAGTTATCAGCAGGTTTTGGTTTTATGCCCTTAAGGGAATTAGTTTTGATAATCTTTCTTGGAACCAGCCATGCTATCGGCCTCTGGCAACATCCTCTGGCAGTAGTTTCCAGAGATTAGTTTGTGTTGAATGTTAAACTTTCACCAGTGGGGACCAGCTGTGGTGATCTCTTGGGGCATGACTCCTGTTTGTCTGGCCTCTCAGCTATGGGATGCTGTCCCTTGCCTAGCTGTTAAGGAGTTCCTAGCACTGTTTTTAAAAACTGGGTGTCCAGGCTGTTACCTTGCTTCCAGGTGGCCATAGTCTCCTAGAGCAGATCTACAGCTCTGGAGGGTCACGGGCAACTCAAGGAAAACACTCTGGCGCTTGGCTTCAGTCTTCTATTTATTTTGGTTCAACCTCCTGCTTTACATTGCACTTCTACTATTCATTCAGTGGACTCTGTCTCTTCTGGGTGGTGGTTATGCCCACTCTCAAGTTTATGGGCCTGTGGCCTGGTCTGGTGTACCTATCTACAGAAGTCCAGGTGTTACTTTGGCAAGTTTCAGCTGTTTGCATTTTCTTTGGCTGGACTGTGATTTTCTCTCCAGCTCCAGAGCTAGCATCCAGCCTCACTGGCCTGCTGAGTTGTTAGGACAATGTAGATCAGTGCTTACTTATATTGAGGCCTATCCAACGGAGAGCTGTCTGGATCATGAGTGCCACCCTATATAGGATATAGAGCGAGGCACCTCCTAACATGGGGTTCACTGCTTTACTGTCTTCCTATGAAGATGGGACTTATCTTGATTTCACAGGTCTCCTTTACTCCACTGTATCCTCTAATATAGCATATACAGGTGGGCATTGAGGCGGTTGAGTTCACAGAAGAGACTTTGACCATGGTCTAACTAGTTCCACATTGGATTATAGTAGTCGACTGGACTGCTTCAGTTGCCACAGCCTATTCTTTCAAGCACATTAACTCGTAGTGCATATTTTTGACTCTAGCTCCTTACTTGGCAGCATGGCCAAACACTCTAAGAGCTCTGGCTGTTTAGAAGTATGTTTTAGGTTCTGGTTTTTTTTAATCACCTTATAAGCTCATCTTCTTGGGGTCAATTAGACCAGCTCCTCTTCTGAAGAGAGAGTGTGGCACCTCCTACTTGTTTGGGCTCGGCTTCTTCTATGGATCCACCCCATTTCAGAATATAGAACGAGGCATCTCCTGCCTGTTTAGCCTTGTTCCATTTCTATCTATACAAGTGAAGCATAGTGTCTCCTGCCAATTTGGTATGACTCCATTTATGGGTCCATTCCATCTTACAGTCCAGAGGGAGAGCCTCCTGCCCTTTCAGCACAGATCCATCTATGGCTTGGCTCTATCTATGGCTGTAGAGCGGAGTGCCTACAGCCTGGTTGACATGGCTTCTCTGCTGGATGTAGACTGCAGATCAGGCTGCAGGGGTTCCATTGATCCTTCACTGGAGGTGTAGCTTTGCTCCAGCTGCATCTGTGCCATGGTTTCATTGCTGATGTGGAGCACAGCTCTGGCTGCACGTGTAGAGTGAAGCTTTGTGTACTGGGTTGACATCAGCTCCTGGTTTGACATGGCTTCACTTGCCTTCTTGGCACTACTCCATCTCTAGATGTAGAGCACATCGATTCATCAGACTGCGTGTGCCTCCATGAAGGCATACAGCTTGGATTTGAGCTGTCGACTACATCGCATTTTCGACACTGTACACAGCTCCATTTCTGGGGTCAAGTGATCCCTGAGATGATTGGTAGGCACATTCAGTGTGAGCTGCTGTTTGAGACACCTTCCTTGATTGTCCAGTGCTTCTTCATGGTTGTCCAAGCATCATCATGGAATAGCTCCTTCTTTAGGAGGTGGTGATGACTGACATCGGCCTTGCAGGCTGGGGAGCACATTACTGTCGCACAGTGACCCAGGGGCAGAGGACCACAGCAAAGGCAACCTGACCCATCAATAGCTTTGAACTGCGAGCCATTTGGAGGATCTTCTTTGTGTTCCTGCCTTGGTTGCTGATTAGCCGAATCCTCCACAGAATCGATAGGGAAGCATTGGGGACAGATGATTCTTGTTGCATTGGATTGGCCGCATCAGCTGTGGTATGTGGACCTCATCTGTCTCCTGCTTAACAAGCCCTTGTGGCTTTGGTGGACATGGACCCTCCTGCATGAGGGACCCGTTCTTATGGAAAATCTTGACCTGTTTTGGTCTTGCAGCCAAGATCTTGAGCAGGTGAAAAGGAGAAAGAAGTGATTTTCTGATTTGTCACTTCCACTTTGCTGCATGCTCGCAAACATTCCATGTCTGCAGCATATTCCAGTGTGGTACTTGTATGACTTTGTCAGGTCATTTGCCAAGCAAATGGTCTGGATTATTGCTGCTCAGTGTTCTTCATGGCTTATGAATTGGGTTGTGGATGCGACTTCCCCAAACAACCTCTGATTAAGCTGCCCTTACAGCCTCTCTCTTCCTGGCTCTTGTTTTCTTTCCTCCACTCTTGTTAATATGTGGAATA
Source organism: Geotrypetes seraphini (assembly GCF_902459505.1). Taxonomy (NCBI): domain Eukaryota; kingdom Metazoa; phylum Chordata; class Amphibia; order Gymnophiona; family Dermophiidae; genus Geotrypetes; species Geotrypetes seraphini. The sequence goes on along the minus strand of NC_047085.1, from coordinate 21,325,314 downwards.
CATTTGGTTTAGGCGTCCACATATCCATGCCTGTTTTACAGTTCTAACCTTTGTCATCAATTATTTTTAGTTTCTTTAACCAATTTCCTCATTTTTATCAGTTCCCTTTTGAAAGTTAAGTACCATATTCTTTTTGAAGCTCCAACATGTTGCACAATGCCAGTTACCACTTTGGTGACAAACCAAAGGTAAGAGTGTTAAGCACAGATGCTGATAGCATGCGCTGTCATATTTTTCCCCCCCCTCCCCCTTAATTTAGTGCCAGTTCGACAAATTCTATGCTTAAGATGTATTCCACCCCCAACTGAAGGAAATGCAGTCACCTATGGGAAGTGTGTGTGTGTGGGGGGAAGGGTGGAATTCCTTGAGCCATGTTTCCACTTGCTAAGATGAATAAAATAAGATTTGATTGAAGCAGTGCACTATAAACAGGAGTGTGTGGCGCGGTGGTTGGATCTACAGCCTCAGCACCCTGGGGTTGTGGGTTCAAGCCCCGCGCTGCTCCTTGTGACCCTGGGCAAGTCACTTAATCCTCCATAGCCCCAGGTACGTTAGATAGATTGTGAGCCCACCGGGACAGAGAGGGAAAAATGCTTGAGTACCTGATTGTAAAAACCGCTTAGATAACCTTGATAGGCGGTATATAAAAATCCTAATAAACTTAAACTTAATCCTTGCAGGAACTCAATTTCCTTAGCAACAGCAGCAGATGAATCCAGAGACCAATGGGATAGCACGCATCTACCAGCAGGCAGAGATAGAGAAACTGATTAACAGGTGGTCCTATTGGCTGGCACTCCTCCTGTATCTCCAGTATGCTCTATCACCCAGCAGGTGAGGGTCACTATTCGAATAGCTCCTGGTTTCTGGCTGTGACTGGAACTTTATTTTCTCCTGTTGAGGTTTCTCTTCAGTGAGCTGGCGATGCTATTTCGCCTGTTGAGATTTTCTCTTCAGTGAGACAGGGGTGTCCGGCTGAACGGTGCCGGCTTTAGGGGTTACACCTGGGCCCCACCAGGTCCCTGCCTCACTCTCCGTCCATTGCTAGAGGGTCTGACTGGGTCTCGATTTTTTTATTTTTATTTTTATTTTTTTTTTCCTTCTTCCCCTCTCTGTTTAAAAAAAACAAACAGTAGACCACAGTTGCTACATTCTGCTCTGTTAGTGCTGCACATCCAGCTCTAACTGGCTTCAACCGGCCCTAACAACAAGCTTGTGAGTATGTATGTATTTTTTACTGTTTGAACTTCAGGTTCTGTTTGGGAGTCTTCGTACAGTGGGTTCGGTCAACATATGATTAAGGAATGGATATTTTATTGAGGCTAAGTTTTATGACCAGAAATCCGTTGAGGGAGTCGGGACTTTCCCGCCGTTTGCATGCACGCGCTTGGTTTCCTTGTTGGTTACAGCGCGGCAGTAGCGGTGTGATTTCATACTCAACACTTGTTCTCCTCGTTGAGTTTCAGTGCAGCAGTAGTAGTCCTGTTTATTCCGAGGCTCTCTTTCGTCGGTGTTTCACGGCCATGTGCAGCTGATTGTGCAGGTGCTGGTTTATAGCAGTGCGCATGAGATGGGACATGTGTTTTCCGGCGCTGTGGGTAGCACCGCACCGTTCTTCTGGTTATTCCCCGAGTCTGATTTTCTTTCTTTGCAGGCCGTGGCAGGGTAAATATTGCGGGGCTTGAATCCGACTATGTTTCTAGGAGCGTTGATGCAGCGGCTACATGTCGGTGAGAATCAGGCGTGCGCTTGGGTCTCCGGCAATGGCGGGAGAGCTGCAGCGTTCTGGTAGTTTATTTACAGCTGACTTTGGTCAGGGTATGCCGCAACTTCTCTCCTTTCTGGTTCAGACAAGTTGTACATGTTTCACCAGCTTTGGGCCAAGCTTGGGCAGATTTATGTCTGTCTGTGTTCCTGCTGTATTCCCTTGAAGGAAGCTGCTAGTTTAATCGGACTCTGGGGTTAGCACTCAAGGGGATTACCAGAGAGACTCTGACCTGTGCTAGGTTACCAGTCTCGGTTTGTCTCCGGACTGGGTCGACATACGGGAAATCACGGCACAGTGAGATCAGCAGTAAGATAGTACCCTGTACTTCACATGGGTATCTTTTTGTCTCTCTTGGGGTCCCTGCAGATTGAGCCTTTGTCTGTTGGTAACTGTCCTTATTATTTTGGCCTCTGTGCTGCGCTGCATGTGTCTGGTAGTGGCATAGAATATATATGCCTAAAGGTAGTACTAACAGTTTCTAAGTTCGGGCTGTCTCCATGGGCATAATGACACTTCATCTTCCTGTGGCCAGGACTCTCTTTCTATATTTCTGAGAGGGCCTGGACTTCAGATTTCCATGCTTATCATGCTGGTTTCTCCTGTCGCCATCTTCTCATGGCACATGCTAGATGGACCCCCCGATCAGACAGGAAGGGCTGTGCAGCTTCTTTTAACCAGGAGCCAGTTACCTATTCTGTCAAACCCGCAGAGGAGCGCGCGCTATGTGGCTGTTAGCCTCATCCCTGAAGCTCTCATTAGCGATGTGAGCTTTGTCTGCTACCTATTAGGATGCTGTTGTTTTCCATGGGGTGGTAGATGCAGCATCTTGATTGTGTCTAGTACGTATTCATTTTAAAGGTCATACGTATTTCGCTCACGTTGCATGGAGTTAGTACTGTTTTTATGGTTCCAATATACTCCTCTTTACATTGTGAAACTTAATTTTTTCCTAGGAGAATTTCTTTCTTCTTACAGATCCTACAGTTCTCATCCTGCCGTTCCCTGACCTTCTGCACTTCATTCTGAGGGGATCTTGACTTCTTCCAATGACTCTTCAGGCTTTCTCATGAGGGAGAAGACGCTATAATGTTAGGTCAGGGGGCTGTGCACATTTTTCAGGATGCTTGCAACTTTACATCCTCCTCAGGTTTCCGGTTCATTCTTGGAGTCTCTGTTTTGTGTTTCACTTTTAAGTGTTACTGGTCCTCAGGGCACTTCTTGTAGTTCTTAGGGAACTAAGGGACATTGTTCCACTTACTGCATGGTGGCCAAGACGGGGGCATTGGGCAGGCTGGATCCCATTCTGCTGAATTAGTTTCTCAGGGTTAAACATTTCTGCAGAAAAACTGGGAGAATATTTACATTTTCACTATGGACTCCGAATCGGCACTAGGTTTGCTTGCCTCTGTTGGAGCAGCACTTTCGATTTTGGCACATGCCATTTCTCCTACCCAAGGCTTCACGAACATTTTAGAAAATGTGGGCAGTGGTAGCGTTTTGGCGCTACTAGGCGATTCATCTAATTTCTTCTTGACTGCCTGCTTGATTCGGACGACTTCCAGTCGGGCCATTTGACTGACACGAAAAAGGTGGTATCTTTTCCTCAGTTCTTTACACGTGCATCTTTGAATTTGCACAGCGCTCTTTTCTCCTGTACTATTTATAGGTATATCGGGGTAATGTTTTTATTCATATAGGGGAGACATGTGTTTCTTTCCGGAGACTTGGGCGTGGGGTCTCGGTCTCAGATTGTTATTCTTCTTCGCTTACCATGACCAAGAGTATGGGATTCTGTACAGTTTCTGGGATCCATATTGCTGACTCCACTGGGAACTTCGGCTTGCTTTCCCCTTCTTAGGCTACAGCAGTCGCTTTTGTTCCGGTGGTTCCCGGTATCTCAGGGATCCAATTATTTGGTATGCTCCTCCTGCATCGCTCTGTTTGATTTGGTGGCTCAGCGCGATTTCTCTTTTCAAGGCATGTCTCGGTCTTTGCTGGACTAGCTCATGACCACCGACCATCCCGGGCTGTCGGGTTGGGGGGGGGGGGCTCGGTGGCTTCCATCCTCAGCTCCAGGAGTCTGGTCTTCAGAGGCGACTCAGTACTTGTTCATTCTTCTACTCTTGAGCAGGGTCAGGCTACCTTTCTGGAGCTTCAGATCATTCTTCCAGATTGCCGTTGAGGGTCCTTTTGGTCAGTATTAGGATGGGGGTATTTCTCTACAGCTTGGGCAGTAGGTGTTGTACTCAGTTGGCAGGTGAAGTTGTTCTGCTTCAATGGGTGAACTCTCATCTTCGTCTTCTGTTGGCAGCTTTTTTTATCAGGATAAGAGTTTGGATAGACTTTCTCTCCGTGGAATCTGAGCATGGCCCATTTCTTGTATGTTACAGTGTACAGCGCTGTGTACGCTCTGGAAAGTATGCATGTTAGTAATAGTGTAATCTTCTGCATCCTGGATATTGAGATTTGTGGCTCAGGCGTTCTAGCTCTTTTTATGGACGTGAGATCTCCTTGACCTAGACCTCATGGCCTCGTCTCTCAATTCTAAGCTTCCTAGCTTCTTCGGCGGGCCCAGGGAGTGAGAGTTAGAGGGGGTAGCTGCATGGCTCCTTTCTCGCCTCTGCCTTCTCTTTTTCAGTGTTTTCCGCTGGCTGATGATGGCTTGGATTTGCCATCTCGAGCTCGCTTTCTGGGCACAGTATTTGTAAAATCTCTGGATTGGCGGCGCCATCCTTACTATGCGGATTTGATGAGTCTTTCGACAACCAGACTAAGAAGTTTCCTGGTATCTCCGGCTTTGCTCGCCTAGGGTCCGATCAACATGGATATTTGTACTACTTTAGTCTTACGACCTAGTTTTTTGAAAAATCTTGGCTGACGTGTAAGGGTTATGCGAAGCAGGTTGTTTCTTCTCTTATCCAGGTGCTACGGACGTCTTCTGCTTCCTTTTGTAGGTTTTTCCTTTCTTGGGTGCTTCTTAACGTTTGAACCACTCCAGAGTTCCTTTTTGGCACAAGTGTATTGCCGAGGGCTTAGCGTTCAATTCCCTTCAGCTTCTAGTGCCATTCTTGGCTTGTTACAAGGGCTAGGTATATTGCTCTTCGCTTACTTCTCAGCTTCATGTAGTTCAGTTCCTAAACAGAGTGCGGTATAGTCATGTGCCTCTTAGAAAGCCCGGTTTGGAGTACAATCTTCATGTACTTCTTCTCAGTTTACCGAAGGCTTCATTTCATCCTTGTCTTTTGGGACTCTAAAGGGCTGTGCCGTTAAACATGGGGTTTCTTGTGGCCATGGCTTCAGCTCTGCAGTTTTCTATGTTGCAGGCCTTGTTCAATGGGGATTCCTATTTCTGATTTCCGAAATATGGGGTATCAGTTCGGATGGTACCACTATTTCTTTTTAGGGGGGTGTCATCCTTTCTTTTATATCATGCTCGCTTTTCCTTCTTCCTGGGAGGAGAAATTGAGAGCAGTGCTTTTATTCACTTCATTTTTTGATACGTACGTAGCGTTCTCCGTGAGCTCGGTTTCTAAGGACTTTTAGTTGTTTATATCTCCTTTTTGTATTCTTTAAGGGACGCCTCAAACGTATGGCGGCGTCTGAAGCCTCAATGGATCCAGGAGGACATTCTTTATGCTTGTTTGCTGGCAGGGAAGTGGTTGGCGAAAGAACTTCATGACCATTCCGCCGGAGCGATGGCTACTTCTTGGGCTCGGCCCAGAGGTTTTTTTCCTTGGAGATTTGTCTCGCGGCTAATTGGTCTTCCGAGAGTGCTTTCTCTCAGCATTTCTGCTTGGATGTGTGGGCGCATGCGGTAGGGGCGTTTTGTGTTCGGTTGTTGCGGAGGCAGCGTTTGCTTCCCACCCAGATTGAGGATTGCTTTGCTACATCCCATTGGTCTCTGGATTCATCTGCTGCTGTTGCTAGGGAAGGAAAAATTATGTTCTTACCTGTTAATTTTCTTTCCCTTAGACGCAGCAGATGAATCCAGAGTCCCACCCTTTCTGGATATTGTCTCTCGGTTTTTTCTTTTGCAACTTTCGCAGTTTGTTATTATGGCAGGTTGTTTTCTGTATTATTGCATTTTGAGATTTGTTATGGGAAAGAAGTTTTTTACATGCTATGCCTATTGATGGTTACGAATGCTTGGGCAAGGAGCTATACTGGATAAACAGGAGGAGTGCCAGCCAATAGGACCACCTGTTAATCAGTTTCTCTATCTCTGCCTGCTGGTAGATGTGAATTATCCCATTGGTCTCTGGATTCATCTGCTGCGTCTAAGGGAAAGAAAATTAACAGGTAAGAACATAATTTTTCCTTCCCACTGCTGGAATTGCTGTCAAATCAGCTTTGCTGTCAAATCATCTTTCCTTCCCATCATAACATATCAACATTTATTTACCAATATCCTGCTGTAGAATTTTTAGGAGGTTACTTGCCTGAACCCAGAAATGTTGTTGATCTTGGAATCAAAAGTGTGTTCTTATTGTTGTTGTGTGTTGTTTTTTTTTTTTAATCTTTTTGAATGGGTATCTATGTAGCATCTTAAGGACCACTATGTTGAATTGGGAAGTTAAAATGCTTAATATCCACCTTCATAGGTTGAGACACCAACCTTTCTGAATTTCTATTCATTCTTAACCGAAACAGTTTGTGCTGAAGGTTTGAATCGAATGTGCATGGATTGCTTAGAGCAGTGCTTCCCAACCCTGTCCTGGAGGAACACCAGCCAGTCGGGTTTTTGGGATAACCCTAATGAATATGCATGGAGCAGATTTGCATGCCTGTCACCTCCATTATATGCATATTCATTAGGGCTATCCTGAAAACCTGACTTGGCTGGTGGTCCTCCAGGACAGGGTTGAGAACCACTGTTTGCTCTGTTTATTTGGAATTAGGGGGTGGGGTCCTCTGTTTAATGTGCTGACAGTATATAAAACTATGGTGCCTTGAAGCATGACCTCTCCCTTTTTCCATGGGGGGGGGGAACTCTCAAACCTGTTGGCTATATTCCTTTTGTGTGGTAATCTCTTATTAAAAAAAAAAAAAAAAATCTAAATGTCACTACTAGCAGGTTGATAGATTAAAGTGGATTGTTTTAATTGGACTACAAAGTTCAAGATGTAAAACCTCTGGCATTTTGATGATGGAGCTATTTTTAGTGATAAGTACTTTTTTGTCATGTGTTGCATGAGTCAATTTTGCTTTTAAATGTGTTAGCAAAATTTTTGGGATGTGGTGGTTTGGGGGGATGGTTAGCTAAAATGATTGGCATACCAGGTGTCATTGCTGTGAAATGTGTTTAGTGCTCTAGTACAATTGTACAAAATGTATCAAAATCCAATGTGGAAAGTTTATTGAATGCATATGCAGAGCCTTTGTAATTTCTCATTTCATAAACTCAGCAAAAATGCAAGTGTCTCTAATCATTTTTAAGGTCCTAGTTCTGTAATTCAAATATTCCCATGAGTCATGCACAGGGCAGTTGGTTAGCCTGTAGTCTTCTGTATCTATAGTTTTTGCTTGGGAGAAAATGGTTGTCTGTAAATCTGCTTCAGTTTTAACCATTGTGCCTTATTTCTCAGTGTTAAGCTTCTCAGTAGAACCTAACTGACAGATGAATTTCGCTATACAGTCCTCTATATTGCACCTTAATTATGAGCATTGTGTGGCACTGTTCCTGTCCAGATTAGATATAACTTCCACAGGTATAGAAAAGTCCTTTATTGCAATAAAGCTTGGTATCAAGTCTAAGCAACAGCCAGCTCTCTGTAATGAAGCAGTTTCCTAGATACTTTGCCAATCTCAGAAACACCTGTTCCCATCCTTCTATTGCCAAGAGATGTTGCTCTACTGGTCTTTAAAATGAAGCCTCCAGAATATTTCCTTGTAATCAAACCTATTTTTGTATTTTTTTTTGTCACCTAAAAACAAATGTTAAACCAGCTTATGAAGTCTTCCCCCCCTTCCCTGACTAGAAAGAATCATAATGTGCTTTATCTATAATAATAAAACCCTAGAGCTTGCATATGCTCTTGAAAGTTTGTGATTCCTGGCGCCGTGAGGTGTGCTTCTGTGGCAGTATTCTATTTCACACCTCATGGAGCTTGCAGGGGCTGGAGGCGCGTGCGGTGGCTGAAGGCGCGTGACTGTGGAGCTTTGTCAACGGCGGTCGGCTTCAAGTGTGTTTGTCGGGGAGAGAGAGAGAGAGAGAAAGAAAAAAAGACATACAGACGGCCAGCGGCCAAGGAGAGAGAGAAAAAGAAAAAAAGACAAACGGCCAGTAGCCAAGGAGAAAGAGAGAAAGAATGATATACAGACAGGGGACAGAGAGACAGACAGAAATAAAGACAGACAGCCATAAGCCAAGAAAAGAAAGAGAGAAACAAAAAAAGACAAGACAGTGGGCAAGGAAGAGAGACAGAAAGAAAAGGGCCAGGGAGAGAGAAAGAAAGACATACATCCTATATAATGCTCCCTGCCGCCATGTTTTCTGATCTGTGGCCGGATTCTATTTTAGAATGCGGCGGCAGGGAACACTCTGGCCACTCCCTCCTCCCGTCCTCGCTCACCAACCGCTGGAGGAAGCACAGGCAAGCTCCCTCCCTGCCCGCCGCCCTGTCACTCCTCACATGCGCACGACGCCAAGCCAATAGGCCACTGCCCAGCAGAAGTCCCAATACAGCGCCGACCACAAGGGAATTGCGCACAGGAGCCCCGCCCCGACACAACCCTCCAAGATAAGCAGCACGGACATGGAGCCCCGAAGGCAGCACGAGAACATGTGCCGACTCTGCCAAAAAGGCCTGGCGCACAGCTCCACTTGTGCAACCACCGCGCACCAACTGAAGAAAACGCCACGGACACCCGCCCGCCCGCCCGCAAGGCAGACCCTCAGGACGACGCCTGCAGCTCCGAGCAGCCAGCGCTCCCGACATGCAGCCCGCCGGGAAGAGGTGCTATTGGACCGGGGGAGCAAGGAAGAGGGACCGTGGGAGCAGGGAAGAGGTGCTGCTGGACCGTGGGAGCAGGGAAGAGGTACTGCTGGACCGTGGGAGCAGGGAACAGGGAAGAGGTGCTGCTGGACCGTGGGAGCAGGGAAGAGGGACAGGGGGAGCAGGGAAGAGGTGCTGCTGGACTGTGGGAGTAGGGAAGAGGGACAGGGGGAGCAGGGAAGAGGTGCTGCTGGACATGGAAGTGGAGTGGGGAGGGAAAAGCTGCTGGTGAGAAAAGGGGGCTTGGGCTGAAAGGGAACAGATGGGAGAAGGGGGCTGGGGGGAGGGTAAAAATGGATTTGGAGCTAGGGGACATGTGAGGGATGGAGGCCTTACTATCGCCCGTTAATGTAACGGGCTTAAACACTAGTAAAGTTACTAAAACCTCTTAGGTTTATACTAGAACTTAAGAATTGTCATTTATATTTTCTGAGATGATGATGATGATAAATTGACTCATATATCCTAGCTGAGAAGAAATGATAAAAGCCAAAGCTGGGCCGTGCTGTACTGGCAGCCAACAAAAAGAAAGTCCAACTGCAAAACAGAAAGCGTAAATAGATCAGAGGCAACTTGAATAGCAGATGTTAAGATGGTACAATTTATTAAACATAACACAAAACAAAAACATTTCGTAATATCCATGTAAACAAACAAAAACTGTTTAAGTCCGGTGGAATAAAATTCATTGCAAGGATTTCATATTGCAGCACTAATTCCTTATCCGAACATAAGAATAGCCTTGCTGGGTCAGACCAATGGTCCATCAAGCCCATTCTCATGGTGGCCAATCCAAGTCACTAGTACCTGGCCAAAACCCAAAGAGTATCAACATTCCATGCTACTGATCTAGGCTTCTCCCCATGTCTTAATAACAGACTTTCCTTAGCAACGGCAGCAGATGAATCCAGAGACTAGTGGGGATAGCACACATTGATTAGCAGGTGGAGATAGAGAACTGATTAACAGGTGGTCGTCTTGGAAAGAACATCTTCAGTATGCTCTATCTCCCAGCAGGCCATGGTCGCTATCTTTATAGCTCCTGAATTCTGGCTGTCTTTGGTCGTCTGCTCGCCTGTTGAGATTTTCGCTTCAATGAGAAAGGGGTGTCCGGCTGCACGGTGCCGTCTTTAGAGGTTACACCTGAGCCCCCCCCAGGCCTCTGCCTCACCCTCCCCTTAGAGCCAGTGAGGGGTGTTAGCTCCCTGTGTTTCTTCTTGCCTTAAAAAAAACAAAAAACCCAAACAGGGAGTTTATAATTGGTGTAGCTGTCTTTTTACTTGGTAAGCAGACTGCAACTACCTCTTTATTCAGCACTTCTTGTGTGGTGCGGGTAAGATTCACTTTACTCGGTTTCTTTCTAGGTGGTTTTCCTGTGCTGAGGGTGCAGAGTCATTTTTCTTTTATTTGGTGCAGTGCCATGGCAGCAGAGGTTGTTAAAAAGGTGTTCCCGCTGTGGGAAGCAGCGAACACCGTCTGGTTCATGCTCTGCAGGGTGCGCGGATGCATTGGGGGAGGAGGTGATAATGGCGCCGGTTGAGTTTGCGTTTTCCCACTCAAACAACGCGAGTTTCGCCGGCTATATCGGCAGGTGCAGCCTCGGCGGCGGTTTAAGACTTGCAGCTGCTTATTGCAGCGCTTCCTTCCTTGCCGGCGATTTCTCTTCTCGACGGGGGGTCGGCTGTAGTGCTAGAGCCTGTGTCGGTGGTAACGGCCGGGCAGAGGGTGGGTGTTTCTGCACGGCAGGACTCTGCTCTACCGGTGGGGCAGCTCGGAACGGCTGCGGTATCCAGTATGTCTAGTGGGCTTGCTCAGTCAGAGTTTGTGCTGCTTTTGCATAAGGCCTTTCTTCTGCAGAGCACTCAGCCTTCCCTTCAGGGGGGGTTACTTTACCTGCTTCTCAGCCTACTGTTATTCTCAGCCTACTGTTACTCTATCTCAGCAGGGTTTACAAGCAGCTAAACAGCGCAGAGTGGCCCCTGTGCATTGCGGGGACGAGCTATTGGATTCCGCTTTATCCTTGCCTCCTCCTGAATCTCTGGCAGATAGAGATTTGGCAGATTCAGAGTTAGAAGAGACTCTGGGTAGAGAGGTGGATGATTCCACAGTGCTCTAGCTTTTCCATAAGGAGGAATTATCCTACTTTATTTCTAAGGCATTGCAAGGTTTGAATATTTCTCAGGCAGATCCACAGGTCTCTGAGGCGGCTAACCCGCTTCTGGCGGGCACAAGGAAACCGCCTAAGACTTTTCCAGTCCATGAAGCTATGACGAACTCATTTTCGCCCAATGGGACACGCTGGAGGCTGGTATCCGTTTGGCGAAGGATATGCGGCAGTTATCCCCGGTGGCGCAGGAGGAGATGGAGAAATTTAAGCTCCCGAGGGTGGACGTTTTGGCTGCGGTTACCAAGACGACTACTTTGCCGGTTGAGGGAGGTGTAACACTTAAAGGACTCCCAGGATAGGAAAATTGAATCTATGCTGAAACTTTCCTTCAATGTAGCGGCTCTTACATTGCAAGCAGCAGTAGTGTGTAGTTCCTATGCAGCACGAGCTTGTTTGCAATGGGCGCAACAAATGCGTTACGATATTATTCGTGCTTCTGCGAAACAGATGTCTCTTTCGGTAGTTTCTCACAGATCGTTATGGCTCTGTCATTGGGCTGCGGATGCGGTGTCTAAACTTTGGCTCGTGAGGCTCCCTTTTTCAGGGGCGTCACTTGTTTGGTGAAGATTTGGATAAGTTGGTCAAAGACTTCAGGGATTCCAAAACACAAAGATTGCCGGAGGATAAGCCTAAGGGATCTTTGAAGCCTGTAACTCCCAAGCCCTGCTTTTGGGATGTTAGAAGATATAGTCCTGGGAAACCGTTCTTTCGGCCATCTTACGGGTCCTCCTTTAAGTCCAAGCCGAGGTTTCAGCAAAAGAATTCCTTTCGTCCTGCAAAACCCCCAACCGCTCAACTAGCCCGTACCCCGGCCTTACGCAGTGCACAATGACGGGGACTCTGCTCTCTCCACCATTCCCATCCTTCTTGGTGGAGTGGGCAAAGATAACTTCCGATCAATGGGTATTGGACATTGTTCGAGAAGGTTACAAATTAGAATTTTCTTCTCCCGTCGCAGATTCTTTCTTGGTGTCCCCGTGTTCGGGGGTGGCCAAGAGAGAGTCCATGCAAGTTACTCTTCAGATTCTTCTGGTTATCGGAGTGGTAATTCCGGTTCCTCCAGAGCAGAGGGGCCAGGGAAGATATTCCATTTACTTTGTGGTGCCCAAAAAGGAAGGATCGGTCAGACTGGTGCTCAAGCAGGTCAATCAGATTCTCATCGTCGGACATTTCCGCATGGAAACAATAAGATCGGTTATTGCGGCGGTTCAGCCGGGAGAGTTCCTTATGGCGCTGGATCTTAAAGAAGCCTACTTACATATTCCCATTTGGCCGCCGCATCAGCGGTATCTGTACTTTGCCATTCTCGGCCATCACTTTCAGTTTCAGGCGATGCCGTTTGGCCTGGCAATGGCTCCAAGGACATTTTCGAAAGTGATGGTGGCTGTGGCGGCATTTCTTCGCAAGGAGGGCATTCAGATTCATCCATACCTGGACGACTGGTTGATTCGGGCCTCTTCCAGACAGGAGAGTTTAACTGTGACCCAAAGGGTAATTTCACTTCTTCTATCTTTGGGATGGGTGGTCAACTTTCCGAAGAGCTCTCTTATTCCCTCCCAGTCTTTGGAACATCTGAGGGTCTTGTTCGATACGAAGGTGGGGGAGAGTCTTCCTTCCCAGAGCTTGGAGAGAAGTTGCAGTCTCAAGTTCGTCTTCTGCGATCTCCCGCTTCTAGAGTGTGGGATAATGTCCAGGTTCTCAGATCCATGGTGGCAGCTCTGGAGGTAGTGCCTTGGGCTCGCTTTCATATGAGACCACTGCAACAATCACTTCTCGCCCATGGTCATCTGTGTCTCAGAATTACAATTGTCGACTTCGCTGGACTCAGCATGGATTGGTGGATCAGCGGGACCAATCTGTTCAAAGATATGTCACTGGTGTCGCCGGACTGGATCATAGTTTCTATGGATTGCCAGTCTGTTGGGTTGGGGGGCACAGTGCCTTCAGTCTTCAGCACAGGGGGTCTGGTCTCTGGTCGAGGCTCAGTGCTCCATCAATCTTCTGGAATTGCGGGCGATCCAACTGGTGCTTTTCGCGTTTCAGGCCTTGATTTGGAATCGGCCAACCAGAGTCTTTTTGGACAGTGTCACGGCAATGGCCTATATCAACAGACAAGGTGGTACCCGCAGTCCTCAGTTGATTGAGGCGATGGTTCTACTTCGGTGGGCGGAAGCTCATCTTCCTCTTCTCTCAGCGGCTCACATTGCGGACTTCCTCAGCAGAAATCGTCTAGATCCCGGAGAATGGGAACTCTCTGATCAGGCATTTCAGCTGCTGGTGCAACCCTGGGGCATTCCAGAAATTGACCTCATGACCTCGTCTCGAAATGCAAAGCTTCCTTGGTTCTTCAGCAGACACAGGGAGCGGGAGTCGGAGAGGGTAGACGCGTTGGCTCTGTCTTGGCCTCCCGGTAGTCTTCTTTATGTGTTTCCCTCTTGGCCAATGATAGGTCATGTCCTCCATCGTATAGCTCTATCAGGGATTGGTGATATTGGTAGATCCGGATTGGCCGCGCCGGCCGTGGTATGCAGATCTGATGCGCCTCTCGATGGGCGAACATTTGCGGTTTCCGGTGACTCTGGATTTACTTCATCAGGGACCAATCGACATGAAAAATCCATCCCGCTTTGGTCTTACGGTCTGGCTCTTGAAAGGGTTGTGACTGAGACGTAGGGGTTATTCTGAGCAGGTTATTTCCAATCATCAAGCAAAAAAGAGATCTTCTACTGCATCTTATGCTAGAGTATGGAGAATGTTTGAATCTTGGTGCGGTGATCAAGTTTCAAGTTTAATCAAATTTGATAAATCGCTTATTACATACTAAGCGAGTAACAATAAAATATGCGTTATACAGCTTTAAAAGGGGATAAAAACAAACTGACAAAACAGACTCAGATACATAAGGGAAGGGAAAAGAGAGGGAAAAAGTTACAAAATTGCTATTATTCAGATGAGAAAAAAGGAAAAGCCAAATAGGGAGCAAACATAAGGAATGGGATAAAATTGTTAAAATGGATTGTTTAAAAATTAAAAGAAGCTTTAAAAAGAAAAGTTTTTAAATTGGTTTTAAATATATTGAGGTCTTTAGTTTCTCTTATGTATAAAGGCAGGGCATTCCAGGTAAGAGGGGCCATTACTGAAAATATGTCATGACGTCTGGTTCCAATAATTTTCAAGGAAGGAATCATAAGCAACCCTTGAGTTGTGGATTGAAGAGAACGAGTCGTGTTGTGTGGAATTAGTAACCGGTCTATAAATTGAGGTTCGTTGGTAGATAGTGTTTTAAATACTAGAAGCAATATTTTTTATGTTATACGTTGATTAATGGGAAGCCAGTGCGAGTCTATTAAAAAGGGAGTTACATGGTCATATTTTTTTCCTTTGTGAATAATTTTAATTGCCGTATTTTGGATTATTTGTAAACGTTTTTTTTTCTTTTGAGTGATGTTTAACAATAGCGAATTGCAATAGTCTAGTTTAACGATGACAAGCGAATGTATTAAAATGTTTAAGGATTTGGGTTCTAGAAACTTGGACATGGAGCAAATCAAACGCAAACGATAGAAGCAACATTTAACTACATTACTGATGTGATCTTGATAAGAAAATTTGTCATCGATGATAACCCCGAGTATCTTTAGTGGTGATACCAAACTTATGATTGTGTTATCAATTAAAAATGGAGCCGATAGTTTTAACCCCTGTTTCATTGGGAAGAGTAATGCCTTAGTTTTTGTTATATTTAAAGCTAGTCTATTTTGTGTAAGCCAATTTTTTATTTTTTCTAATTTTTGGTTAATTAGAAGTATTTCATTAGAATTTTCGGGGTTAAAAGGGTGAGTTAATTGAATGTCGTCTGCGTAAGTGTAAGTAGTAAAGCCTATTGATTGACTTAGACTTAGTAAAGGTGAAAGAAAAATATTGAAAAGTAAGGGAGACAAAATCAGGGTATTTCTCCTTTCCATGCTTCTTTAGCTTTAACATTCTATCCTTTCTACAAGATGGAGTTACCAAGGGCTTGGCTTACAATTCTCTTAAAGTTCAAATAGCGGCAATTGCTTGTTACAAAGGCCGTGTGTCTCATTCTTCCCTTGTGGCTCAGCCTGATGTGGTTCGGTTTCTGAAAGGGGTAAAACATATCCGTCCGCCTGCTAAGAAGCTCTGTCCGGAGTGGAGCCTTAGGGTAGTTTTTGGGAGGCTTACAGAGGGCCCCATTTGAGCCTTTGACCACTGCGATGCTAAAGGATGTGTCACATTGAAAGCAGTGTTTCTTGCAGCTATGGCTTCTGCCCAGTGGGTTTCTCAGTTGCAGGTGTTGTCATGCAGGGACCCTTTTTTGTGAATTTCAAATTCAAGGGTTTCTATTAGGACTGTGCCTTCATTTCTTCTGAAAGTTGTCTCTTCCTTCCATATCAACCAGTCTCTCTTCCTTCCTACTTTTCGGAAGCAGGACTGGGGAGGGGGGGGGGTGCGCTTTTCTTCGCTCCGTTTCCTAGATGTGCGTAGAATTATTCTTCACTATCTGCAGATTACTAACAACTTTCGCTGTTCGGATCACCTCTTTGTGCTGTTTGTGGGATGCAACAAAGGTATGGCAGTGTCCAAAGCTTCCATTGCTAGGTGGATCAGGGAGACCATTACTTCCACTTACTTGGTGGCGAGGAAGCGTTTACCGGAAGGTCTTCATGCTCATTTCACTAGAGCGCTAGCTACTTCCTGGGCAGAATCTAGGGGATTTTCCTTGGAGGAGATTTATCGTGCGGCTACTTGGTCTTCAAAGAATACCTTTTCTAAACATTACAGATTGGATGTGGCGGCATGTGCAGAGGCTGCTTTTGGTGCTTCGGTCATCGCGGAGGCAGCTTTTGCTTCCCACCCTGTTTGAGGATTGCTTTGCTACATCCCACTAGTCTCTGGATTCATCTGCTGCTGTTGCTAAGGAAGGAAAAATTATGGCTTACCTGTTAATTTTCTTTCCTTTAGATGCAGCAGATGAATCCAGAGCCCTGCCCTTTTTGCATACTGTGTTGGGGTTGTCTTTCGCTTGTTTCAGAAGTTTTGTTATAGTTGTAGTTGTGTTCTGCATTAATATCTTTGAAATTTGTTATGGGAAAGAAGTTTTTGCATTCTGATAATTTTCTGGTTCGGGATGCTTGGGCAATGAGCAATACTGAAGCTGCAGGAGAGGTTCTATCCAAGACGACCACCTGTTAATCAGTTCTCTATCGCCACCTGCTGGTCGATGTGTGCTATCTCCACTAGTCTCTGGATTCATCTGCTGCATCTAAAGGAAAGAAAATTAACAGGTAAGAAAATTTTTCCATGGACTTTTCCTCCAGAAATTTGTCCAAACTTTTCTAAAAAAACAGCTACACTATCTACTTTTACCATAACCTCTGGCAATGTGTTCCAGAGCTTACACTATATTCTGAGTGAAAAAAATATTTCCTCCTATTGGTTTTAAAAAGTATTTCTCTACAGTTTCATTGAGTGATCCCTAGTCTTTGTAACTTTTTGACAGAGTGAAAATTCGATCTACTTGTACCTATTCTATTCCACTTGGGATTTTGTAGACTTCAATCATATCTTCCCCTCAGCCTTCTCTTGTCCAAGCTGAAGAGCCCTAACCTTTTTAGTCTTTCCTCATAAGAGAGGAGTTCCATCCCCTTTATCATCTTGGTTACTCTTCTTTGAACATTTTCTAGTGCTGCTATATCTTCCTTGAGATAAGGAGACTAGAATTGAACACAATACTCGAGGTGAGGTCGAACCATGGAGTGATAGAGGCATTATAATATCTTTAGTCTTGTTAATTCCTAGCATCATGTTTGCTTTTTTTTGCTGCCGCCACACATTGGTAAGAATGTTTCATCATATTGTCTACAATGACACCCAGATCCCTTTCTTGGGCACTAACCTCCATGATGGACCCTAGCCTCTGGTAACTGATTTGGGTTATTTTTCCCAATATGCATCACTTTGCATTTGTCCACATTATTTCATCTGCCACTTGGGATGCCTAGTCTTCAATTTCCTAAGGTCTGCCTGCAATGTTTCACAATCCGCATGTGTTTTAATAACTTTGAACAGTTAAGTGTCATCTGCAAATTTAATCACCTCACTCGTTCCAGTTTCCAGATTGTTTATAAATAAGTTAAATAGCACCAGTCCCAGTACAGATCCCTGTGGCACTCTGCTGTTTGCTTTCCTCCATTGAGAAAAATGACCATTTAACCCTACCCCCTGTTTTCTATCCGATAACCAATTCCTAATCCACAACTGAACTTTGCCTCCTATCCCATGACACTTTAATTTTCTCAGGAGCTTCTCATGAGGAACATTGTCAAAAGCTCTCTGAAAATCTAGATGCACTACATCAAATGGCTCACCTTTATCCACATGTGTATGTATTCACACCTTCAAAGAAGTCGAGCAAATTGGTGAGGCAAGATCTCCCTTGACTGAACCCATGCTGATTCTCTCATTAAATCATGTTTGTCTGTGTTCCACAATTTTATTTTTTATAATTGTTTCCACTATTTTGCCCGGTTCTGACAACAGGCTTACCCAGATCTCCCCTGGAACCCTCTTTAAAAATCGGTGTAACATTGGAAACCCTCCAATCTTCAGGTACTACAGTTGATTTTTAGTGACATTTTACAGATCACTAACAGCAGGTCAGATGGAATAATCTCATCACCAATTGCAGATGGGGCTGAAGAGAAACGGCCTTGGGAGTAAGCAAAACCAAAATCTTCAAGAACCAAGAAGAGAAAATGAGTGAGCTGCTCAATGCTTAATAGGAATTCTCGAAACTTTAAGAGTATTTAGTGCTTTAGGCTGCAGTAGAAACCTCTACCATGGCTTAATTTAAAAAAAAATAAAAAAAAAAGGGGGGGGGGAGAATTACTGTCTTTTTGCTTCATAAGACGCACCCCTCCCCCCCAAAAAAGTGGATGGAAATGTAAGTGTGTCTTATTGAGCAAATATAACAATCCCCCTCCCCCATACCTTTTTTTAAAAGAAAAACTCCAGCGGTCCAGCGCTGTATCAGCAGGAGCTTTCCATGCTCCTGCCCCTCCCTCACTGGACGGCTGCCTCGGAGTCATCTCTTGCAGCAGAGCGGCGCACAAGGCAGGCGCGAGCTTTTTGTGCTTCTGCCTGGCCCCGCCCTGCTCCCTGAATGGCTGCTGTCAGTGAAGACATGGGAAACAATAGCTAATGTACAGAATCCCTTTTGTCATGAATCTTGCAGAAGGTATCACTTTGAATCTGACTTCATCTCCTTCTGCAGTGGAGAAAAAGCTCCCCCTTCAGTTTTGCCTACTGCAAGCAAACTCGGAAGGTGTGTTCTGATCTGCCCTGCTGCTTTTTGGTTTTTTGAGTATTTTTGTCATTGGTATTCAGATTTTTCTGTGTGGCTTTGGTGCTCGGAGGTCTTTGACTGGACTAATGATTTTGGCATATTGAAGCTCAGTTTGGACCAAGTTAGTCCTCTGAGGGTAGCCACTGAGGTCCATTAAATTAAAAATTTATATATAAATATAGACGAGAGGAGTCCTTTTTTGTTTTGTATAATTGAGACTTGTTTTGGGATCCTCATTAAGCTCTCTTGAATAGTGCCTGTGGAAAGTTTTTTTTTTTTTTTTTTTTAAGGTAGGACCTATATCATACAGCTATCCTATATAATAAAACCCTAGCTGTGCATGCGCACTCCTGTCTGCATACTTCCATGATCCGTAGGTCTGTGGCCGCAGGAGTGCGCATGTGCGAGTCCCCAGCCTTACACCTACCTACACTCGCCGGCAGGACTCGCCGCCAGCGCTGGATTCCCTTCTCTACAAAGACAGGGGTCTTAGGAGGCCCTAAATCGCCCAAACTCACAGCCCCATATGGCACAAACCTCCCTCCAGTGTTGGCAGCTGCAGCACGCTAAACAGGCTGCTTCGCGGCTTTCTCCTGCCGGTGAGTCTCCTGCTGGTGACGTCATCAGTGACGCGACAGAGTGACTAAACTGCAGCAGAAAGATGCGAAGCAGCCTGTTTAGCGTGCTGCGGCTGCCAACGCTGGAGGGAGGTTTGTTAAGGTCATGTCGCATGGGAAGGAGACATAAGAGAGTCACCAGGGGGTTGGGCTGGAAGGGTAGAGAAGCGTCTGCCTCGGGTGCTTCAGGCAGCAGCAGCGTTTACAATTCGCTGCTGTTGCCGGCTTCAGGCCTTCCTCTCTGGCGGGTCCTGCCTAAGGACCCACCAGAGAGGAAGACCTGAAGCCAGCAAAAGCAATGAATTGTGAATGCTGCTGCTGCCTGATTAAGTTCAAGGAGGAAAGGGAGCAGAGGGGGAGAGAATGGCTTGGAGGGAAGAAGACATGGCAGGGCATGGAGGGAAGGAGGAAGGTATGCCAGACTAAGGGAAAAGGAAGGAGGAGATGCCATATGGAACAGAGAGAGAGGGCGGACACTGGATGGAAAGAGAAGAGAGAGCAGTGAATGGAAGGGGCAAGACAGAGGGTGAACAGTAGATGGAAGGGGTAGAGAGAGGGAGACAGACACTGAATGGAAGTGTGGGGGACAGGGGGAGCAGACGTTGGAAGGAAATGGAGAGGAGAAAGAAAAAAGGGCACAGGCAGGATTGAGGGAAGAGGATAGAGTTAGAAATAAAGATAAGAGAGACAGGGGGCCAGGGAGAGACACAGACAGACAGCATCCAAGGAGAGAGACAAAAAAAAACAAGACAGACATCTACTCTAGCACCTGTTAATGTAACGGGTTAAAACACTAGTTGTTAATAATCTCCACTAGAGAATGACACAGGGACAAATCTTTCCCCGTCCCCATGGGAACTCATTTTCATATCCAATCCCCATGAGTTCTTTTCCTGTCCTTGTCCCATTCCTGCAAGCTCAATCCTAATCTTCACAAGCCTCAAACACTTTAAGGATTATGTGGTTTAAGGCAGAGTTTTACAGGAATGGGACAGGGACAGGGACAAAACTTGCAGGGACAGGAAAGAGAAATTGAGTTTCTGCGGGGGTGGGGACAGATTTGACCCCGTGACCCCATGTCATTCTCTAATCTCACCTGCTAGTTGATGGTCATAACTTTTCCATTAGTCCTTCACACTATTCTAGACCAGTGGGATAGTTATCTGGTAAGATCTAATTTCTCCATTGTTTGGAAGCACTAGTACCTGATTTAAGCTTTGTCTTTACTCCCAAAATGTGTACGACCATGAAACCAGTCAATTTTATACTTGTTTTGGTCTGCCTTCCTATAGGACAGGGATCTCAAAGTCCCTCCTTGAGGGCCGCAATCCAGTCGGGTTTTCAGGATTTCCCCGATGAATATGCATTAAAAGCAGTGCATGCACATAGATCTCATGCATATTCATTGGGGAAATCCTGAAAACCTGACTGGATTGCAGCACTCAAGGAGACTTTGAGACCCCTGCTATAGGAGAATTTGAAGAGACAGATGGAAGTTTCTGTGAATGTTATAGGATAAATAGTATTATCCCAGGACAAGCAGGCAGCATATTCTTGACTGATGGGTGACGGCACCGACGGAGCCCCGGTACGGACACTTTTAGAGTGATTGCACTCTAAGAACTTGGAAAGTTCTAGAGACCGCACCGCGCATGCGCGAGTGCCTTCCCGCCCGACCCCGACGCGCGGTCCCTCAGTTTCTTAGTTTCCGCGGAGCTAAGAAGTCGCATTTTCAACGGCTGTTGAAATATTTTTTCATTCGCCTTCCCGCTCGCGTAAACTTTTTCGGGTTCTTTTTGCCCTTCCGTTTTTCTTTCTTTAAAAAAAAAAAAAAAAATTTCTTTTATTTTTGTCAAGTTTCTTGATTTGACCCGGCGGGGCCTACTGCCATCATCGAGGCCTCGGCCTTCGATTTGGCAGAAGCCGTTTTTACGTTCATGCCCCCCCAGCCCGGGTTCAAGAAGTGCCAGCGGTGTGCACGGCCTATTTCCCTTACAGACCCGCACAACTGGTGCCTTCAGTGTCTGGGTCCGGAACATCAGGCCTCTACCTGCACCCGCTGTGCCACTTTGAAAAAGCGGACTCTCAAAAATCGAGAGATACAGCAGAGACTGCTTTTCGGCACCGACATGTCCGACCCCGCGTCTTCGGCGCCGGTCTCGGTACCTGTTTCGTCGGCACCCACCTCATCGACGCCACGCGATACCGCGTCGGCGTCGCAGCATGCAGGTAAGCCGGCTAAGAAGCCTTCCCCGCTGGAACGTCCTCCGGTCTCCATTGCAGAGAGTCCAATCCTGCCGACCGTGAGGCGCCAGCGGAAGCGCTCCGCCCCTATTGAGGTGAGTCCCTCGACATCGGGCTCCTCATCTCCGGGGCGTCGAGCGGCACCGCAGGTACCGCAGAAGAAAAAAGCGGTACCGGTGCCCTCCCTCGATGATCGCATTGCGGCCATCTTGCAGGTACAGCTGAAGGAACAGCTCAAACAACTCCTTCCAGCTCTCCTGACACCGAGCCCTCCGGTATCGGTCCCCACTGAGCAACCGGTACCGAGCGTGGAACAGCCAGTATTGTCACCATCCACTCCTTCGGTACCGGTACACTTGACCTCATCGGCATCGATGCCTGTCCTCGCACCGGAGCCTAGGTCTCATCACCAATCGGTGCAGACATCGGCTCCGGTGCGACCGATAACATCGCCCGGTACCGCGTCGGTGAGGTCCGGTAAGTCGGTACAGAAGTCCCGACACCGAGAACCATCCACCCCTGAGTCTCGGGACCGTGGTCCCCATGTTCGAGACCCTGATCTGTGGGGCGACTCTGAAGAACCTCTTCAGTCAGAAGGGGAGTGTTCTTCAGAGGAGGACGAGCCTGTTCTGCAGGATATTTCCTCCAAACCTGATTCCACCTCTTTCTCTTCTTTTTTAAGAGATATGTGTGAATCTCTTTCCATTCCTTTGGAGGCTGAGTCTAAAAAGTCCAAAGCTTTTTTGGACGCTCTTGATTTTGACCAGCCTCCAAAGGAATTCTTGAAACTCCCTTTACATGACATCCTGAGGGAGACCTTTTACAAGAATCTGGAGACTCCTCTTACCATCCCGGGAGCCCCTCGCAAATTGGATTCCCTTTATAAAGTAATCCCTATTCCTGGTTTTGATAAACCACAGCTCTCTCATGAGTCTCTTCTTGTAGAATCCACCCTCAAGAAGTCCTTAGGAGCTAGTGTCTATGCCTCTGTCCCTCCTGGCAGAGAGGGTAAAGCCATGGACAAATTTGGTAAGCGACTTTACCAGAATGCGATGCTTGCTAATCGTTCTGGTAACTATGCTTTTCATTTTTCGTTTTATTTAAAGCATCTCCTTACCACCATGGCTTCCTTTGAGCAGTACCTTCCTGTGGGGAATCGTGAGGCTTTCCATCAGTGCTCTTCAGCTCTTTTCCAGCTTAGGAAATTCATGGTAAGGTCTATATATGACACTTTTGAGCTTACCTCTCGAGCAACAGCCATATCTGTAGCCATGCGCCGTTTGGCTTGGCTCAGAGTCTCTGAGCTTGATGTTAATCATCAAGACCGGTTGGCTAATGCCCCATGTTTAGGGGATGAGCTGTTCGGAGATTCTATGGACTCAACGACCCAGAAGCTCTCGGCTCATGAAACCCGCTGGGATACCCTTCTTAAGACCAAGAAGAAACCTCCACCTTCACGGCCATTCAGACAGCAAACGGCCTATCAGCGGCGTTTTGTGGCTCGCCCCTTGCAGCCTTCCACTCAGCAACCTAGGAGGCAGCGTCAACAGCAGCGGCAAACACCTAGACCTCAGCAGCAACAACCAGCTAAGCAGCCTCCTCCACAAAAATCGACTCAGCCCTTTTGACTTGATCCTCGAGGGCATAGCCAGCGTTCAACCATCTCCTCTCCTCCCTCAACCGATAGGAGGACGACTGTCTTTCTTTCTCAGCCGGTGGGAAGTTATCACCTCGGACCAGTGGGTCCTCAACATCATCCGCCACGGCTACTCTCTCAACTTTCACACCCTTCCGGGTCAAAGTCTACCAAAAGAGTCTGCTTTGCACACTCCTCAATCTGCCCTCCTTTGTCAGGAGGTTCAGTCCCTCCTACTTCTAAACGCCATAGAGGAAGTTCCTCTGGACCAAAGAGGGCAAGGATTCTACTCCCGGTATTTTCTAGTCCCCAAGAAAACAGGAGACCTCAGACCAATTCTAGATCTGCGAGATCTCAACAAATGTTTGGTCAAAGAAAAATTCAAGATGCTATCTCTAGCTACGCTTTATCCTCTCCTCGATCACAACGACTGGCTATGCTCTCTCGATCTCAAAGAGGCCTACACTCACATTCTAATTCACCCGGCCTCCAGACAGTACCTTCGCTTCATGATAAATCACTGTCATTACCAATACAGAGTGCTCCCCTTCGGTCTTGCCTCCTCTCCAAGAGTGTTCACAAAATGTCTGGTAGTGGTGGCAGCATTTCTGCGCTCCCACCACCTTCAGGTTTTTCCCTACCTGGACGATTGGTTAATCAAGGCCATTTCTTCTCAGACTGTTCTTCTGGCCACCAACCAGACCATCTTTTTTCTACAACTCCTGGGGTTCGAAATCAATATACCCAAGTCTCACCTTCTTCCTACGCGGAGACTTCAATTCATTGGAGCGGTACTGGACACGGTCCAGATGAGAGCCTTCTTGCCGGACAACCGTCTTCACAACCTCCAATCGCTCTGTCAGCAGGTGCTGTCCCAGCACTCCATTTCTGCAAAGCAGATGATGATTCTCTTGGGTCACATGGCCTCCACAGTTCATGTCACACCCCTGGCACGGCTTCACCTGCGCACTCCTCAATGGACCCTGGCTCTCCAGTGGTCTCAAGCGACAGACTCTTGCTCACGACACATATCTGTGACATCGTCTCTTCGTCAGTCTCTGCAATGGTGGTTGATATCCTCAAATCTCTCCAGGGGCCTTCTGTTCCATCTGCCTCCTCATCATCTGATCATCACCACCGACGCCTCCCCTTATGCATGGGGAGCTCATCTGAACGAGTTCCAAACTCAGGGCCTTTGGACTCCTCAGGAAAAGAAGCATCACATCAATTTCCTGGAACTCAGGGCAATGTTCTATGCCCTCAAGGCCTTCCAACACCTTCTATTTCCTCAAGTCCTTCTAATTTGCACAGACAACCAGGTGGCTATGTACTACATCAACAAGCAAGGGGGAACGGGCTCTCGCCTCTTATGCCAGGAAGCCCAGAGAATCTGGTCTTGGGCATCCTCGCGCCGCTTATTCCTGAAAGCGATTTATATTCAGGGAGAACAGAACTACTTAGCGGACAAGCTCAGCAGAGTTCTCCAACCCCACGAATGGACTCTCGACCCATCGACTCTACAGTCCATCTTTGCACAATGGGGCACTCCTCAGGTGGACCTTTTTGCAGCTCCTCACAATCATCAGTTGCCCCAATTCTGCTCCAGACTTTACTCTCCTCACCGTCTGGCAGCGGATGCGTTTCTTCTGGATTGGTCCAATCTGTTCCTTTATGCTTTCCCTCCTCTGCCTCTCATGCTTCGGACCTTGTTCAAACTAAAGAGGGAACGAGCCACCATGATCCTGATTGCACCACGGTGGCCCAGACAGCATTGGTTCTCCCTTCTACTTCAACTCAGTTCCAGGGATCCATTTCTACTTCCACTGTTTCCATCTCTGCTTACACAGGATCAGGAAACCCTCCTCCATCCCAACCTGCAGTCTCTACACCTGACAGCTTGGTATCTCTCGGGCTGACTTCAACTGATCTTTTGTTATCTCAGCCTGTTCGCTCCATCCTGGACGCCTCCAGGAAACCAGCCACTCTGCAATGTTACCATCAAAAGTGGACGAGATTTTCTTCTTGGTGTCTCCTACATCATCATGACCCCAAGTCTCTTGCAGTGGAACCTCTATTGGATTATCTGCTTTCTCTGTCTACTTCTGGTCTCAAGTCTACTTCCATCAGAGTTCATCTCAGTGCCATTACGGCTTTTCATGAGCCAGTCCAGGGGAAACTCCTTTCAGCTCATCCCCTGGTCTCCAGATTCATGCGAGGTCTTTTCAATCTGAAACCGCCTCTCAAAGCACCTCCGGTGATCTGGGATCTGAACGTGGTTCTCTCCGCCTTGATGAAGCCTCCATTTGAACCCTTGGCTACTGCCTCTTTCAAGTTTCTCACTTGGAAGGTACTTTTTCTTATTGCTCTCACCTCTGCCAGGAGGGTCAGTGAGCTACATGCACTAGTTTCTGATCCACCTTTCACTGTTTTTCATCACGACAAGGTGGTTCTACGTACACATCCAAAGTTTCTCCCTAAGGTTGTTTCTGAGTTTCATCTCAACCAATCTATTGTACTACCTGTTTTTTTCCCTAAACCTCACTCTCATTCCGGGGAACAGGCTCTTCATACTTTGGACTGTAAGCGGGCTTTAGCTTACTATTTAGACCGTACTAAGCCCCACAGATCATCTCCCCAACTTTTTTTGTCCTTTGATCCGAATAAATTGGGACGTCCTGTTTCCAAACGTACGCTATCTAATTGGCTTGCTGCGTGCATTTCATTCTGCTATGCTCAGTCCGGACTGACACTGGAAGGTTCTGTCACGGCACATAGAATTAGAGCTATGGCAGCATCTGTAGCTTTCCTCCGTTCCACGCCCATTGAGGAAATCTGCAAAGCTGCTACGTGGTCCTCAGTCCATACTTTTACATCTCATTATTGTCTGGATACTTTCTCCAGACGGGATGGACATTTCGGCCAATCTGTTTTGCAAAATTTGTTTTCCTAATGGCCAACCTTCCCTCCATCCCTCTTTTTGTTAGCTTAGAGGTCACCCATCAGTCAAGAATATGCTGCCTGCTTGTCCTGGGATAAAGCACAGTTACTTACCGTAACAGGTGTTATCCAGGGACAGCAGGCAGATATTCTTGCGTCCCACCCACCTCCCCGGGTTGGCTTCTTAGCTGGCTTATCTTAACTGAGGGACCGCGCGTCGGGGTCGGGCGGGAAGGCACTCGCGCATGCGCGGTGCGGTCTCTAGAACTTTCCAAGTTCTTAGAGTGCAATCACTCTAAAAGTGTCCGTACCGGGGCTCCGTCGGTGCCGTCACCCATCAGTCAAGAATATCTGCCTGCTGTCCCTGGATAACACCTGTTACTGTAAGTAACTGTGCTTACTCTGTACAGGGTTGCATACATCTGGAGGTGCTCTAGAAATAACAGTAGTAGTATACGTTAATAAATGAGTAGAAAGTAGGGACTTGCAAATTTTGGGGTTGAAGTTCCAAATAAGGCTAAGAGGTCCTTTTTACTAAGATGCACTAATGGTTTTAGCATGACTACGGACCTTTATATGTAGAAAACAAATAAAAGCAAGAGAAAAAGGAAACAGATATGGTTCTCCAAACTAGTGGCAGAGAAAATAAAGGCAAAAGAGTTGGCGTTCGTGAGATATAAAATAACCCAAGAAGAGGAGTGCAGAAAGGACTACAGGGTGAAACTGAAAGAAGCCAAGAGAGAGACGTCTGGCGGAAGAACAAATGGCTAAAAATGTAAAAAAAGGGAGATAATTTATTTTCAGATATTAGTGAAAGGAGGAAGATGAAAAATGGAATTGCTAAACTAAAAGATGGTAGGAACCAATATGTGGAGAGTGATGAGGAAAATGCAAACGTGCTAAACAAATACTTCTCTTCTGTGTTCACTGAAGAAAATCCTGGAGAAGTACTGAGATTGTCTGGCAGTTACACAAGAAAATGGAGTAGATTCTGCGCCGTTCATGGAGAAAAGTGTTTATGAGCAACTTGAAAAACTGAAGGTGGACAAAGCAATGGGACCAGAAGGGATCCATCCCAGGATACTGAGGGAGTTCAGAGAGGTTCTGGCGGGTCCTATTAAAGACTTCAACAAATCTCTGGAGATGGGAGTGGTTCCTGAGGATTGGAGGAGAGCGGATGTGGTCCCTATTCACAAAAGTGGTCACAGGGATGAAGCGGGAGACTACAGGCTGGTGAGCCTCACTTCAGTTGTTGGAAAAATAATGAAAGTGTTGCTGAAAGAAAGGATAGTGTACTTCCTTGAATCTAATGGATTACAGGATCCTAGGCAACATGGCTTTACAAAAGGTAAATCGTACCAAACGAACCTGATTGAATTTTTTGATTGGGTGACTGAAGAGCTTGATTGAGGACATATGCTAGATGTAATTTACTTAGATTTCAGCAAAGCCTCATAGGAGGCTCTTTAACAAACTTGAAGGGATGAAGTTAGGACCCAAAGTGGTGAACACCAGAGGGTGATGGTTAATGAAAGTTGCTCGGAGAAAGGAAAGGTGAGTAGTGGAGTCCCTCAGAGTTCGGTGCTGGGGCCGATCCTGTTCAATATGTTTGAGTGACATTGCTGAAGGGTTAGAAGGAAAAGTTTGCCTTTTTGCGGATGATACCAAGATTTGTAACAGAGTAGACACCAAAGAGAGAGTGGAAAATATGAAAAAGAATCTGCAAAAGTTAGAGGAATGGTATAATGCCTGGCAACTAAAATTCAATGCAATGTAATGCATTTGGGGATTAATAATCGAAAGGAACCGTATATGCTGGGAGGTGAAAAGCTGATATGCATGGACGGGGAGAAGGACCTTGGTGTGATAGTGTCCGAAGATCTAAAGGGAAAAAAACAGTGTGACAAGGCGGTGGCTGCTGCCAGAAGGATGCTGGGCTGTATAAAGAGAGGCGTAGCCAGTAGAAGGAAGAAGATGTTGATGCCCCTGTACAGGTCGTTGGTGAGGCCCCACTTGGAGTATTGTGTTCAGTTTTGGAGACTGTATCTGGCGAAGGACGTAAGAAGACTTGAAGCGGTCCAGAGGAGGGCGACGAAAATGATAGGAGGCTTGTGTCAGAAGATGTATGAAGAGAGACTGGAAGCCCTGAATATGTATACCCTAGAGGAAAGGAGGGACAGGGGAGATACGATTAAGACGTTCAAATAGTTGAAGGGTATTAATGTAGAACAAAATCTTTTCCAGAGAAAGGAAAATGGTAAAACTAGAGGGCATAATTTGAGGTTGAGGGGTGGTAGATTCAAGAACAATATTAGGAAATTCTACTTTACGGAGAGGGTGATGGATGCCTGGAATGTGCTCCCGAGAAAGGTGGTGGAGAGTAAAACGGTGACGGGAGTTCAAATAAGTGTGGGATGAATACAGAATATCTAGAATCAGAAAATAATATTAAATATTGAACTAAGGCCAGTACTGGGCAGACTTGCATGGTCTGTGTCTATATATGGCCGTTTGGGAGAAGATGGGCTGAGGAGGGCTTCAATGGCTGGAAGGGTGTAGATGGGCTGGAGTGTTTTGATGGAGATTTCGGCAGTTGGAACCCAAGCACAGTACCATGTAGAGCTTGGGATTCTTGCCCAGAAATAGCTAAGAAGGGGGAAAAAAAAATTAAATTGAATTGGGCAGACTGGATGGACCATTCGGGCCTTTATCTGCCATCATCTACTATGTTAAGTTGCCCTGGGAACTGCTTTTTGCTTGGTTACTCGCTTATAAGCAATGATCACTGTAGCATGGCTGTCCCTTGGACTGCAGCAGGGACCAGTACACCACTGATCATAGGCCCTGGCGTGCTTCCCCAAAAGGGAGGAAGACCCTGCACTGTTGCGCTTATTAAAAAGAAAACAGTTATTATGCAGTCAGGTTCTAACAGATGAGATTTATGGAGTCACTTTTATTCAGCAACTGCACTCTAATCAGGCAAAGATCCACACTTGCCAAAATCAAAATAGAGTTCAGAAGGCTTCATAAAGCCCAGATTCCCTGGGTCAAGAAAGCTCAGATACTTATCAGCTCACAGGTGAGCACAATTCCACTACTGGTGAGTAGTGCTGCCCGATTCGCGATTCAAATTGATTCACCGATTCACTTTGGGTGAATCGATTCAAACAGATTCGTTTTTACAAAAACCCGAACTCACTGAAGTCGTCCCCCTTGCTTTCCCTCTGCCGCCGGAGTCTGTCCATCTAATGTAACTTCCGGTTTTGCAAAACCGGAAGTTACATCAGAAGCATGGACTTAACAAAGGGAGGCTAAATAGTAATAGTAAGTTTTAAAAAAAGTAATAATGAAAGGTTCAGAGAAGTGTGCGTTTCGGGCGTTCTGGCCATTTTCCGTCCCGGATTGATTTCTGATGATCCCCCCCCCTTAGTGGGAAGAGCGGATTGCGGGGAAGGGGGAGAGTGTGCCTGCCCGCCCCATAGCAAAAGCCTGAGAACCGTGCCAGCCAATCGTCCTCCACCTGCAGTGGCTGCTTCCAGTCAAAGTGAGAGGAAGGACCCGGGAAGGGGGGCAGTTGAAACCCCCCCCCGCCAGATGCGCGAGGATCTCGCCCGTGGTAAGTGCTGAGCCGACATGTTGTGAACGGCTCGGTCGGCCTGGGCTTCCCCCCCCCCTTCCCCCCCCGCAGAACCTGGCCCGCATGGTGTTGTTTGAGTGGCTCTACGAGCATGGCCGCTGGCAACCTTACTCGGTCACCGTGTGGCTCCACATCGAGAACGTGCTGAAGGAGATGTCCGGGGCAGCACGGTGCTGGGCAAGGTGTACCTGCAGCTGGTGTCCTACGTCATCGACCTGCAGTCCATGCACCAGTTCCGCCAGGACAGAGTTGAGTGGCCGAGGGGGCTGCACTGACGGGCATTTTGCCTGAAGGGGGCGAAGGATGCTTCCCCTGGCACTGCTGACCAGCAGGTATCGATGGCATCCTCACCTCAGCAGTCTTGTACTCCTATTCTACCTCTTGCTGGCTCCTCTCAATGCACCCAGCAGTGAAGTTCTCCTTGCCATTCTCCCCAGAGCCAGTTTGCAGCTTCTCCCCTTCCCCATCACCCACTTCTGTCCCAAATTCCTCAGTCCGAAATCCAAGAGCCTGTTCTCTCTTCCCTCCTACATCTCTTCTTATATGCAGCATTTCCCTTCTCTCGCCCCCCCCTCCCCCTCCATAGTCCAACATCTTAATGAGCCATAGGTATAGAGTGCCTTCAGTGACTTTATGGCAATCCCCCTCCATAGCATATTAAAAAAAAAAAAATATATATATATATATATACATACAGTAAGCCAGAACAGGGCTCAGGAGAGGAAGGTGCCAAGGGGTGGTGGGGAAGGAGGGAGAGATGCAGGATGAAAAGTGTATCCTGCCAGAGCTGGTGTTAGACTGCAAATGTGACTTAGGATTAACAGAGAAAGGAAAAGTATTTTTTTGTTTACACTACAGCGCCAGTGTGGGTAGGAGAGGGAAAGGGGGGTGAAGAGGCTATAAAAGGGTTGAAGAGGCTATAAAATAAACCCACTAGGATGTTAAAAAAAAAAACCACCCAATTGGGCAGGAAAATCGAATCGAAAAATCGATTCAATAGGCTGCATCGAATCAAAATATTTTTTCCTGAATCGGGCAGCACTACTGGTGAGACTTTGTTATTTACACTCCATAGCACACTTCTCACCAGTATACTGTGGCAAAAATCAGTCTCTTCAGATTCCAACAGTTCAAAAACGCATCTCGAACAATATAATCTTCCAATGGCTTCCTCAACTGTGCCAAGGATGTTGCACAGCAAGTCTCTGCACATCAGAGCTGCAGAAGGAAGATTCAGTGGACGCCAAAGTATGCATTAATTCATAAATGCACTTCACAATTCAATGCCAAAAGATGATAGGGCAAGTCCTCCCCTGAATCTTCTTCAAGATTGTTAAACAGCTCAAGAAAATCTTGTCCCAAGCAGGGTGACTGGCAAACCTGAAAGGTAAGTCAACTTTCTACTTGAGCTAGATTACTATAACCCTCCTTTCCTCAGGTGGCAGCCATTTTGTGCATGACCCAGCCACCCAGGCATAAAGGAAACCCCCTCCAAAAAGATATCACATTCTTGGTGCAAGTTTCAAAACTCAAAATCAAAATGCTGCTTTTAAATTCTTTATAGTGTCCACAACCCCTTACTCATTAGACAGTTTCTCTGGCTTGTTAAATGTCCCAAAATTCAGCTTTCACCAAAAATTTCAAACCAAGAAAACTCCTGGTTTAAATAAATGTTTCCCCAGTTCTGGAAATAGTAATGCACTAACTTCCATGCACTTCTCTGAAGTATTTCAGGTGAATCAGTCACTTCAATTAGTTCTGGACAAATGTCAGCTGCTAGCTGGCCATTTTCCTCAGGACTTTGCATCTTTACATCCACTGATTGCTGTGGACCCAGAGCCTTTCCTTCTAGGTCTGCTCTCCTTGGCTGCCTCTAACTCTGGCTTCCACATTTCAGGAACTCTGAGTTGCTGAGCCACACGGGGGAGGTCTGCTATTCAGCTCTGCCTGCCTTTCAACCTCCTTAGCCAGCAACTGCTGCTCTTCTTCCTTGCTTGGAGGTTCCTGTGTCAACAACTTCCTGGCTGTTTGAACCTGGATCTAGGTATCGCCTTAAGAGCAGTACTGTGGCTAGAGTCGGGAAAGAAATTAACTGCAGTGCTATGAATGTTTGGGCACTGGTCAGCTCTAACTAGCCTCACAGGAGTGTTCTTACTGCTTCTACTTGGAACAAAGCTGGCGCTGGTGTTAAGCTTGTGGCACTACGCTGCCAAGGAAGAGCACTTGTCTTTATTTGAGCTACTAATCCAACAGAAAATAGTGCATGGATATAGGGTAATGCAAAGCTTATACATATGAAGAACAAAAAATAGAAACTGCAGTGATGTACAGGACGCCAAGAATTTTATTAAGAAAACATAAAAAAACATAAGACTGAGAGACCCTTTTTTATGTTTGCTTAATAAGTCTTGGCGTCCTGTACATCATCACTGCAGTTTCTGTTTTTTGTTCTTTGTTTCGATATTTGATTGCAGTTGAGTTGGATCTTCTGTTTGTTGTTGCTTCCTAAGCTTATACATATATGCATGAGGAAATATTCATAGATGAATACAATAACTCTGAACACACATGCACAAATAGTAATTCTATGATGCAGACTATGCGTAAGAAACTAGGTCACTCAGAGAGGTTCAGTACTAAATATCTAGCTATGTTTCCTATCACCAAATCTCAAACTTACCCAATTTAAGAACACTGCCTTCTATCTAACCTGCTGAACTATAGAAGGATGCTCTTTCCTGGGCAGTGAGCCAGGGCCTTCTCCTTTTTGTGGGTCTTAGACTGATTACAAAACGCCACAGGTATTCATTCATGGAATGGTTGAAGCCAGCACCAACAGCTGTCAGTCCTTTGATCACTAGAAGTAGTTATGCTCTCTAGCTGGGGACAGTCTCACTCTGTCTCTCTCCTAGAGCAGGTAGGCACAAGGAGACTGTCCCCTAAAACCTTGTTTCAGGGCAGCTCAGGAAGGCACATTAGTCTAAACAGACTCTTCTCCTGACTGCCATGGTCTCTTCACTCCAACTCCAATCTTCCCTCCAACACACAATTTGTTACCTTCTCCATCTCCTCATCAATTCTTCCAAGATACTGACCAAGCCCTTTCTTCTCTTTCTGCCACCGATGTCTCTGGCCAATCATTGTCTCAGTTACCTGGGCACTTGTTGGTCACATACTAAATGTCTAGCAGACTCTGGCCAATGTCCGATGTCAACATAACCACCCTAGAGAGATAAGGGTGCCAAACACTGGTTGTTAGTCCGAGCTGGAGGCTTTCTTATCTCAAAATTCTTCTGGAAGTGAGGGGCCCTGCTCAGTAAGCTGACCTAGCTGACAGCCAAGCAGCATGTAACATTCCAAGATGTGCTGGCAGTAGTGAAATTGATTCTTGGCATCACTAGGCCCAAAAGCCTAAAATGGTAGTGCAGGCATAGCCCTACATTTCTTAGCTGCCACCACACATTGAGCTAAAGGTTTTAGTGTATCCTCAACAATAACACCTTTATCCTTTCCCCGGGTAGTGATTCCTAATATAGAATCCAGCACCACGTAGCTATAGTTTGAGTACCTGTTTCCCACATGCATCACAAATTTGTCCCTGTCCCCGCAGGAACTCAATTTCCCTGTCCCGTACCCCTGAAGTTTTGTTGCTGTCCCTTCCCCATTCCTGTAAGCTCTGCCTTAGCTGCACAAGCCTCAAATACTTATGATTTTAAAGTGTTTGAGGCTTGTGCAGATGCAGGAATGGGGCAGGGACAGGAAAAGAGCTTGTGGGGATGGAAAAAATTTTGTCCCCATGACATTCTCTTAATGTCATCTGCCATTTTGATGCCTAGTCTTGCAGTTTCACACAGTCTTCTTGCAATTTTTCACAATCCTCTTGCAAATTAACAACTTTGAAGAACTTTTTGCTCATCAGCAAATTTAATTCTCACTAGTTTATTCCCATCTCTAGATCATTGATAAATATGCTAAGCAATGGTCTCGGCACAGATCCATGGGAAGCCCCACTATTTACCTTTCTCTATTAACAATATTGACCATTTAAACCTACTGCTTTCTGTCTTTCAACCATTTCTTAATCCATAGTAGGACATTTACCTCCTATCCATGACTTTCTAATTTCCTCAGAAGTCTTTCATGAGGTATTTTATGAAATGCCTTTTGAAAATTCAAATACACAATAGCAACCGGTTCACCTTTATCCACATGTTCGTTCACTTTTCTTTGGGTCTCCTGGGTGGTACTAGTATCCCAGCCAGTTGAGCTCTTCAGTTAGCTGCTGTTTGTCCCTGCCTTAGAGGTTCCTGTGTCGGCAAAAGATAGACATCCAAAGTAGAGTTTTATAGATTCCAATGACAAATAATCGTATCTATAGTGCAATAAATATCCTGTCTCATTACTTAGAGGGAAAAAGACCTCAGACACCCTTCAGATCATTTTAAACAGCCAAAGCTGATCAATTGACTGAATCCTTGTAATCATTGGTCATAAAAACCCTCTTAACTTATTGTAAAATGGCTGAAGGTAACACTCTCAAAATCAAATTCAAAAATGGAACTTTAGCTTTGGTGGGAAATTCTGATCCCAATGGGACCCGTTTCACCCAAGGCTTCGGGGAATCTGTAAGAACGTTTGTATGAAGATTGGTATCAAGACAAGCTCCTCTTCCAACACCAACCAAATGAAAGTATATCCTATAACCCACAATTAAACACTGACAACAAACATGACAACTTACCAAACTTAAAACACAAACCACAAGCCAGGATCATAAACTTTCAATCCTGGGAAAATTAGCAAGCCATGAAAGAAGACCTGCAACCATGCTTCACAGCTGTGACTGTTCAAACTTTACAAAGGCTGAAACAATGCATCTAATCGGGAGAAACATTGTAGTATTCCAAACAAAGGTCTAAACTAGGGGTGTCAAACTCAATTACATAAGGGGCTGAAATTTAAAACATAGGCTAAGTCACGGGCCATATTTTTTATTAAGATACTTACTTCTTGATAGAAGTATAGATACTTCCTCACCCTGAGACACCATTCCACCTGGTTATTTTCACCTCATAGATGTTACCATACTTAATCCCAACTTGATTCAAATAGCCATTCTAGGAATAGGCAGTGAAACTCTTTTTGTGTGGAGGTGGGGAAGGGGCTGAATGCTCTGCCCCAGACCCTGCCCCATAATAGTACTAATTGTAATACCATTTTTTCCATTTTTCGTTTATACACAATATAATCTTATTAACAAAACATAATAGTTAACTACAAAATTAAACTACACAAAGCACTCAACATTCATTCTTCTTCCCGCATAGACAGGATGCTGCAGCAAACACTTCTGGAGCAGGCCAAAGGCGGGAGGCTGGCTTCATTGTGCCATTGGCTGCCTGAAGATTTTACATTTCAGTGGTGGGTGTGGGAGTCGGGTCTCAAGGTGGTTCCTGGAGAGAGTTTCACTAAAGTGTAGGGTCAGGTGCACAGTTACTGCAGGCTGCGTAAAATGGCCAGGTGGGCTGGATTTGGCCCACAGGCCTTGTGTTTGACACATGTGGTCTAAGCTAACCTGTGTTATCTAAAAAAAATTAAGATTTCAACCTCAGTCAAAACCCACTTGTATACATCTACAAATAAATCCCGCCTTTTAAACACTTCTCTTCATTCAAACTAACGTATAAGCAGGTACATCTACAAATAAATTCCAGTGTTTTATATAAGTGGGTTCCATTTCTTAATTTGATTTTGATTTTTTAAAAGTTTGTTCAGCCACTTTATAATACGTAGAGGGGTTTTACCTGTTTGAGTACAAACACAGAGCCAGGATATACAGCTTTTTATTGAATTGATATTTATTGCACTATATTTGTCATTGGGATCTATTATAACTCTACTTTAGAAGTCAATCTTGATGATCACTTGTAGGATTCCTGTGTCAGGCCATTTACTTTGCCAGCTCCCTGATAGCAGTACTGGAAAAGGCAGTAAAAACTGCAGTTTGTGTTGCAGAGCATGCCTTGCCATATTGGGCCATCTGTGTACTCACCATGACTGATCTCCATACTCTTGGCTAGATGGCGGAAGACTCTGTTTGATCTTGGACAGCATGCCAGATCCAATGGAAAGCGGCTCTTTTGTTTGAGGGGACCTGCAGCTCTTCTCGGGAATAGTTATTTTTAGAAGGATGAGGTAGTGGGGGTATCATAGATACTAGGCCAACTTTTTGGGGGATCGGGAGTTGTAGCCATTAGATTTCAGGGTTATTAGAATTTAGGGGGGGGTGTTGTGGCTATGGAGGGAGTTATTAGTATCAGTCATTTGCGGGATCGGGAGCTAATTTTGAGGGCATGTACAAGGGATTTTCTGCACATAGTAGTAGGATTTTGACTCTCTCTGTCAGTTTGAGCTGATCATTGCTCATCCATAAACGGGAAAGAACATTGGCATAGTGAGGATAGGAGGCACCTGGGGCAGTGGCACCGCGTTCCTTCCCCATACCCAGTGCCACATTCATGCCCTCCCTCTCCCCCCAATACATTTTTAACTTCACCAGCACGAACAACTTCTCCAGCCTGCTGCTTGCGCCAGCGTTGGCTTTCCCTTTGTCACTTTCTGGCCTTTGTGACCCAGAATTGATTTCAGAGGGGAGTCAGGCTGGCGCAAGCGGCAGACCAGAGAAGATACTTCTGCTGCTGGCAAAGATTTAATGGAGTACCGGAGGGAGGAAGAGAGCGATTGTGGCATTGGGAGGGGGTGAGGGATGAAGAGTAGTGCTTCCCAATTCAGGGGAAAAATTTTCGATTCGATTCAGCCTATTGAATTGATTTTTCGATTCAATTTTCCTGCCCATTTAGATGTGGTGGTTTTGTTTGTTTTTTAAATATCCTGGTGGGTTTATTTTATAGCCTCTTAACTCCCTTTTCTCTCTCCTACCCACACTGGCACTGTAGTGTAAACAAAAAAGACTTTTCCTCTCTGTTAAATCCTAGCTCATGTTTGTGGTCTAACACCAGCTCTGGCAGGATACACATTTCAAATTTGACACATTGTAATCGGAGAAAAAATAAGAGAAAATTATTTTTTCTACCTTTTGTTGTCTGGTCATTCAAATCATGTTGGTCCCAGCCTCTGGTTGTCTTCTGATAATTCGCTTGCCAGGGTCTCCTTCTTTCTCCATGATAACCATCCATCTTCCATCTCTGTCCTCCCCTTCAGTTTCCCTTCCTGGAGGTCTGGCATCCTCCCTTTTTTTCATCTCCATCTTTGCAGCTGCAGGATATATGCCACCATCCCCAGATCCAGCATCTCCTTTTCTCAACTAACTTTTCATCCACCATCTCTCCCTCCTTCCCCACCACCCCAGGTTCCACAAGCTCTCCCTTTCTCTTCCCAACTACCTTCCTATTCAGTATCTCTATCCCCCAACCCCCTCTACACCATCCCTTGTATCCAACTTCTCTCCCTTTCTGTTCCTTCCCTTCCTAAATCCCATTGTCCACCATCTTTGTGGATGATACCAAAATCCCCAATAGAATAGACACGCTGGATGGTGTGAATAACATGAAGAAAGACCTGGCGAAGCTTCAAGAATGGTCTGAAATTTGGCATCTAAAATTGAATGCTAAGAAATGCAAGGCCATGCATTTGGGCTGCAAAATCCCGAGGGTGAAGAACTTATGTGCAAGATGGAAGAGCGGGACTTGGGTGTGATTGTATGTGATGATCTTAAGGTGGCCAAATAGGTTGAAAAGGTGTTGGCGAAAGCTAGAAGGATGCTAGGTTGCATAGGGAGAGGTATGGCCAGTAGGAAAAAGGAGGCATTGATGCCTCTGTATAAGACTCCGAGACCTCATTTAGAATATTGTGTACAATTCTGGAGGCCACATCTTCATAAAGATATAAAAAGGATGGAGTCTGTCCAGAGGAAGGCTACTAAAATGGTGTGGTCTTCGTGATAATGTGTATGGGGACAGACTTAAGATCTCAATCTGTATACTTTGGAAGAAAGGCAGGAGAGGGGAGATATTGATAGATGTTTAAATACCTACGTAATATAAATGTACATGAGTCTAGTCTTTCATTTGAAAGGAAACTGCAATGAGAGGACATAGGATGTTCGTTAAAAGGTGATAGGCTCCAGAGTAATCTGAGGAAATACTTTTTTACGGAAAGGGTAGTAGATGCGTGGAACAGTCTCCCGAAAGAGGTAGTGGAAACAGAGACTGTGTTTGAATTCAAGAGGGTCTGGGATAGGCTCGTGGGATCTCTCGGAGAGATAGACAATGGTTACTGTGGATGGGCAGACTAGATGGGCCATTTGGCCTTTATCTGCCGTCATGTTTCTTTCTCTCTCTCTCCCCCCCCTCAGTCCTGTATATGCATGTTTCTTAGAACCCGCGCTCTGTTTAATTCTACACCAGCACCCCCCCTCCAAAAGACCTGCATGTTCCACCAGCTTATCCCTGGCCTCCCGAAGTTTCAGCTAATTACCACAGCCTACAGAGAGGATCACTGGTACTGTAGTGATCCTTGCATGCTGCCATCGTCTTCAGCAGCACATTCCCTCTGCCACTGTTCCGCCCCTCCTCTGACGTCGGGGGCAGAATCGCGGCAGAGGGAACGTGCTGCTCAGGATGACGACAGCCTGCGGTAATTTAGGTAAGAGCAGGAGGCTAGGGGGAAGCTGGAGGACACTGAAGCACTTCCCGACTGACCCTTCCCCCCCTTGCCCCCTAAAACAGGAGCGGCAATGGACAGCCAGCAAGAGGTATCGCTGCCGCTCCTGCTTTAGAAGACCTGAAGGCATGGGGAGGCGGTTTAGTCACCAAATCTGGAGGCCGGCTTTTTAAAAAAATTTTTTAAAGGAATCAATTTGAATCGGAAATCGGGCAGAACTAGTGGAGAGGTGCCGGCTAGAGAATGACACAGGTATAAATTTTTCCCTGTCCCCGCAGAAACTCAATTTCCCCATCCTGTCCCCAGGGCTTTTGTTGCTGTCCCTGCCCCATTCCTGTAAGCTCTGCCTTAACCACACAAGCCTCGAACACTTATGATTTTAAAATGTGAGAGGCTTGTGCAGATGAGAACAGAGCTTGCAGGAGTAAGGCAAGGACAGGAATAGAACTTGCGGGGCTGGGGAAAAATTTGTCTCTATGTCATTCTCCAGTGCTGGCTCCTGGGATGGTCAGTCTCCCCCCCCCCCCCCCCCTTGCTACAGTACCGGGAAAGAGGCCTTTTTCAGTGAGTTGCAGATTACTTTTGTGGCATTGTTTTGCACACACACTTCCATGCTCACTGGTTACTGCATCTGGGTGGTAAGTCTTGCATTAGAAGTGATGTAGTCAGTGTGTTCTACCACATTTTTGCATCTACTAGTTTCTGAGCCTGCTGAAAAATTAATCTGTTCAAATCCTGTTCCCACTGGATTCTGCTGTGTGACATTCAACTAGTATTTATAAATTGTTTAGTGACTGCTATTTTGAAACCGGGTCAGAGATGTGGCTGTGCCTTGTTTTGTTGCAAGTCTTGCTGAAATCTAATCCTGGATGTTGGAAGCTTTAACCCTGTGCACCTTTCCTATTGCTCCAGCTACTATATTATACCAGAATATTAGCAGCTCTGCCTTTCCTTTAAATGGCAAAATGCTTGCTGATCTGAGCATCTCTGTACTAACAGTGTGAAGCACTAGATAGACACCGAGGTGAAATTATTCAGTTAGGCTAGAAATGCTAATACTATGGTGGCTCAAGTTTTCATT
The DNA here is from genome assembly GCF_902459505.1 of Geotrypetes seraphini. Taxonomy (NCBI): domain Eukaryota; kingdom Metazoa; phylum Chordata; class Amphibia; order Gymnophiona; family Dermophiidae; genus Geotrypetes; species Geotrypetes seraphini. Next base: position 21,286,184 of record NC_047085.1, on the reverse strand, counting down.
TTTTATTCATAATCTTTGTATTTTTAATGGCATACTACTTCCTATTTATTTCTATAGCGCAATTTCTCTCACTGTGTACCATGGCACAGTGATGTTCCCTGAAGAGATTCCAGGTATCCCATGAGAGACTCCAGAATTTAACTTCATTTTTAAAAATTTCCTTTATAAGTATACACTAGAATAGATGATTTGTACGTCATGTACGCAAGAGTATCAGTTATGAATGTCTGTGTATGTAAGGATAAAACCATCCAAACAAGCATCATTCTTTGATGTGATTGGTCCTTGAAAACTAATTCCCAAATATATATTCAGGAATAATTAATTGCCCTAAGTGCACTGATTAAACTACAAACAGATATGAACTAATGTGCACACAGGTGATAACACACACTTCTAACACTTCTCAGTGCTCAGAGAACCGTTTTTAGCTTATGAGACTGCAGGGTAAGCAAAATTTTTTAGCCCACTATTGATAAGGCTCAATTCTCAATCATTGCATTGGTTCTTGTAGTATCTATAAGTATAATACTCTCACTTTTTTGATCTTTTTAAAATACTTTTTGTCTTTTTAAATGCTTAACTGCAAAACAGACTTAGCTTTTAATGCAGGGGTTAATTCTGCCCCCACCATGTCTGTTTTTACTTCAAACGCTCTTGCTAAGACATGGTGGGGGACAGAATTAACCCCTGCATTAAAAGCTAAGTCTGTTTTGAAGTTGAGCATTTAAAAAGACAAAAAGTATTTTAAAAAGATCAAAAAAAGTGAGTATTATACTTATAGATACTACAAGAACCAGTGCAATGATTGAGAATTGAGCCCTATCAGTAGTGGGGAAAAAAAATTTTGCTTACCCAGTGGTCTCTATTGCTAAAAACAGTTCTCTGAGCACTGAGAAGTGTTAGAAATTGAAATTATAAAACTGCAAAACAAAAAATTAAATTTGAGTTATTTTATTTAAAGTTCTTTAAGCTATGTAAGGGTAATTGTAACAACAGTAAAACTAAAGTAGATAGAATTGCTAATCAATGTAATGGATATGTCCGTTTCTTAATGCAAATTAACTCAAAATGCAGCTCTATAGTCGACAAGCAAACATGCATTTCATCATCCATCATCTGCACTCACTCTAATTTCTGTTTTCAGCTGAAAATCCAAATTCGCAAAGATAAGATCCATTGATTGCTTTGCTGCTCAAGTTAGAATAAGGATAACTACTGCATAAAAAATTAAAAATGAAAAATTACCTGTCATTAGTTTTCAAGGTGCACACAGGTGTTTATGTGCCACGCAAAACATTTGCTCAGTTTAGTGTGCCGGAGCTAAAGTTCGAGACTGCTGTACTGCTACCAGGTGTACACAACACTGCATGTTAAATATGCAAGAGGTAGTCCTTGCTCAAAAAAGCTTACAAATGGGACAAAAAGTGAATCTGTATATACTGCTCAGACATGGACTTTCAAAGGAAAATGAGATGGATAGGGTAGGGACTAGAGGGAATGACAAGTACGAGTACTTGACAGGTATTTTAGTGTTGCCATGGGGGTCCTGCACTGGCATCACATGGCTAGATTGCCTACAAAGGGTTGAAATGTAATCACAGAAGAAGTGGTTCAAGTGTGTGAACTTGGAGCAGGCACTGTTTTGGACACTCAGGAACTGGTGACATCAGAGAGGGGTCCTAGTCTCTCTGAGCACCCGTTCTATGGTACGCATGTCCAAAGGGGCATGTCCCTTTGGAGCACATAGGAGCGTGAGGCACGAGATTCTACTCCGCTGAGAGGGGGAAGAGAAAAGGAGGATTTAAAGGGAATTGAGCCCCGATGGTAATCAAAGGTCCCATGAACATAAGAATAGCCTTACTGGGTCAGACCAATGGTCCATCTAGCTCAGTATCCCATCTTCACGGAGGCTAATGCAAGTCACAAGTACCTGGCAAAAACCCAAATGATGGTAGCATTCCATGCTACTGACCCATGTCTGTCTCAACAGCAGATTTTGGACTTTTCCTTAAGGAGCTTGTCCAAACCTTTTTTTTTTTTTTTTTTTTTTTTTTAAACCAGCTACATTAACTGCTCTTACCACATCCTTGGGCAGCACATTCCAGAGCTTAACTATTCCCTGAGGGAAAAAATATTTCCTTCTATTAGTTTAAAAAGTATTACTTTGTGGGGGGGTGTGATCATGCAATGAGCAGGGCGGACGTGTTTTTCCTGAGCTCCGTGGTTCTCCCTTTCACCAGCTTCTTTGGACTATATTCTGCTTCTGATTTCTACACCAAGTGACTTCCTTGGCCTTTACTGATCACATGGACAAATTTGTGCACAAGAAAACGGGTCTGATATGAGCACTAAATCTGGGAAACAGGGGCATCTTAAATCGGCAGCTGGAGCGGTAGAAAAAAATGGCAGGCCCCACAGAGACACCTGAGTTAGTGAGTGAGGAGTTGGTTGTTCGTCTAATGGAGGCAATGGTTCAAGCACTGGGAACTAAGCTGGACAAAGTCGATGATTCCCTAGCTATGCTATCTACTACTGTGTCTGATTTTAATGCCCAGGTTACCGAGGTGGAGCAGCGTGTTAGCTCTGCCGAAGACTCCCTCGTGACTGTGCATGTGGAATTTAAGACCCTGCAATGTAAACTGGCTAGCTACGAAGACAAGCTGGAGGATGTAGAAAATCATTCCCGAAGGAATAACATTCACCTGGTGGGAATTCCTGAGACTTTGCTGGACTCGGAGCTGCTCTTTTCCTTGGAAAATGACTGGCGGAGGAGTTGCTTTTTACTAATGCCTTGGGCCACTGCGTGTTGAGTGCACTCATCGTTTGGGCTTAAAGCAAGAGGGAATGCCTAGACCCCGAATGGTCATTTTTCGGATTCTCAACTTTGCCATCAAAGACTCGATATTGAAAGCGTATCGGCAGAAGGGACTTACTTTTCAAAATCATTGCAGGCTTCATGTAGCTTCTCTCCATCGAGGTTTCTCCGCCATTTGCAAACAACTCAGTGAGAAAAAACTGTGTTTCATGTTGCAGTTTCCTGCTAAACTTCAAGTCCTTTACAACGGCTCTAGTGCTCGGGCTCAGGTGCTGCAGTGGTTTCCTGCCACCTGACTTTTCTGCTTAGTTGCTTGGGGCTACTGGGTTTACCTGGCTGACCATCTAGGTGCCTTGTGAGACAGCAGCTGCTCCTGTGTGGAGTGGTTTGGAAGTTTTTCTATTTTTGATCAGGACTGTTATTGTTGGGTTCAGTTTTGAGTGCTTGTTGTCTCATTGCAGGCAGAAAGAACTATGCAGAAGTCTTTTTGATCTGCTCTGCTGCTTTTCTTCTTTTTTGCTAAATTTGTCTTTTTGGTGGCTTTGGTGCCTTGAGACCTCTTTGGAGGGGTTCTCTGCTTGGGAAAGGATGCAGTTTCCGTGGAGCTGGACTGCTGCTTCACAAAGCATGCTTTGGGTGGACCTGTGGAGCCAGCCTGCTGTGTACTACCTTCAGAGTTCAGGGTCTGTCCCCGCTTACCTTCTGCCCCTGTTAGAAGTTGAATGCACCCCAAGTAAGAGCCCTCAGGGTATCAGGGTGTAGGCTGATTTTCCTGCCTCTAGTTGCGTGAGCAGGTTCCGAGGGGGTGGAGGTTTCAGTCTGGGTCTATCTGACTGGCAGCCTATTAGACTGGAGAAAATTTGAGGCAGAAATTCATTTCACTTCACTGCAGCTGTACAGACACAGCTGCCAGACAGGCACTTAGGAAGTAATGAGGCTGCACTTAGTCTTCAATGGGAGAATTGGGAGGGGGTGGGGTCTAAAACAGGGTTTTTAGTAATTTCTGAGGCTACTGGGCTTGATGGACCATTGGTCTGACTCAGTAAGGCTATTCTTGTCTTATGACTTAAAGATAAATCTGAAGACTCATTTTGTTTAACTTTTAGTTGCCATGGGAACTCCTGGCAGCCATTTCCTTTAGTGGCTCTGCATGAGGGAGGAAGCGTAGGATTGCCCCTGCCCCAGTTCACTGCTGGATCACCAGGGCATGCAAGGTAGACCTTTTCAGGTGTGGGACAGATCAATCAACTTTTCTGATAGTCCATAGACCTTGGATGGAACGATCCCCACAATGAGCCCTTTTCAGTTGGGTGGTGCAGAGCTGGCTGGGACAACACATGGGAGGGGTCGCTCCTGTCCTAGCTTACCACTGGACCACCAGGTCTCAAGGCAAGCCCCAAGGAAGGGACAGGGGAGAGCAGAATACTCTATCTGTTGGAATAAGTTGATCTCTGGATTTAAGGCAGGCTTCCAGTGTGTCACAGTCTAGGAAGGGGTTAAAAACTTGTTTGCACAAACTTTTATAACATGAATCGGTGAATTTTGGCATTTATCAGTTAATATTGTTGAAGAGTTGATTTTTAGGGCTCCATGTGTGACTTAGTAAGTTGCACTTTTGTTTTTAATTGTGTTTTTTGTGAATTTAGTGCTTGTTTTTGATGAGGGACAATGTTGTTAGTTTTAGTGACTCATATTTTTAATGTTTTTTGCCATGTTGCAATTATGTTATGTGTATTTTGATGTTATCCACATAGAATTGTTGGATATGCGGGCTATACATTTTTAAACAAACCCTCGAGTTTATACTTGTCAACCTTCTCCCCCCCCCCCCTTTTTTTTTTAAGGGAGGGGGAAAAAAGGGTCACCTCAGTTTATATTTAGATTGGTTTATATTAGATTTTATAAGGTAGTTTGCTTGTATGTTCAAGCATGCACTGTAGAGGAGGGGGGGGGGGGGTCAGCTAAAGGAATACTACACTTCAGCGTTTGCACTGGGGCTTTGTGGATGATTGTCACCCACATGTAATTGGGCTTTCTTGTCCTCTGAGAAAATCTGTTTTACTGGGGATCTTGCCAGATACTTTAACTTGGATAGTCCACTATTAGAAACTGGATACTGAGCTTGGGTCTGTCCCAATATGGCAATGCTCATGTTCTTATGAGATCAACTACATAATTAAAATTTACATGTGAAAAAAAAATTTGGTGCACGAAACAAACCATTCTACAGAAACAAAAATATTACTAAAGCAACCCAAGTTCTCAGTTAAAAACTTTTTTTTAATGTGTTAACAGCTATCACCATTTCCTCCATTAGGAGCTACCATCCTGCCTAATCTTCAAGTGGACAAATTCTAGATAGTGGCTGAAGCTAGCAAACAAAAAGTATAATTGCCTACAAATCTCAACAACTTCCTTTATTGTCCCCATTGTCTTTTAAAAGCAACAGCTGCCAAAGTATGCAGCTTTCTCTTTTGTTACAATGCAGAAAAACAAGCTTACATCTCCTGATCTTTACTTGACTTGCAATAAGTTAAACATGAAGACTCATTTTCTTTAGCCATCAACATCTGGAATTTTAGATACCCCATCTAATTGTGTGTATGATGGGGTGTTGATTCCAGTACAGCAGGAGATTAAAAGCTTGGGAGTGTTATTAGACTCCTCACAATTTCTTGGTCACAATGCTTCAGTGGTAAGGGTGATGTTTAAGATCCATTGGGTACTAAAACTGAAGTTTGCTTTCTCCAGACAATTTTCGTCAAGTGATGCAATATTTTGTTCTACAACATCTAGATTACTGTAACAGAAGATTAGGTTCTTACCTCTGGTATTCTCTTAGTCCCTGATAGATTCCAAACATATGATTTCACCTCAACTCGCGAACCGAGTCTTGCAGAAATCCACATGCTTTTTTTCTTCTGCTCTTCTCACTTGGCTGAGGAATACAGAACCCCCTGCAGTAACGTCCAAAAGCAAAGGGGGCATGGGGAATTTCCCTCTATACAACATCATTCTGTTCTGTTCTGTTTTGCAATATAAAAGAACAATTAAACGGGCAACAGAAAACATAAGCATGAACATGGAACCAACATGCCCTGCGCATCGAGCACTAACTGGAAGGAACATGGCAAAAACATGGAACCAACTTGCCCTGCGCAACGAGCACTAACTGGAAGGAACATGGCAAGAACATGGAAACAACTTGCCCTGCGCAACGAGCACTAACTGGAAGCATGCTTATGGTAGAGATATGCACCCACATATACAGAGGATGAGGCTTCTTCTGATAAAGATCCTTCTTCAAGAGCCTGTTCCTAAAGCAGAACAGACTTCTTTTTCAAAGTTTTTGATGAAAATGTCAGAGACTTTCTATCCCTCTAGAATCTGATTCTAAAAAATCTAAAGCAGTTTTGAATGCATTGGATTTTGATCAGCCTCCTAAGGAGTTCCTCAAAATCCCCCTTCATGACATTTTATGGGAGACTTTTTATAAAAATCTTGAAACTCCTTTGACAGTACCTGGTGCTTAAAGTAAGCTTGACGCCCTATATAGAGTGATTCCTATTCCGGGCTTTGACAAGCCTCAGCTTCCTCGTGAGTCCCTCCTGGTGGAGTCTACTCTGAAGAAGTATGCTGGGGCCAGTGTATATGCTTCTGTTCCTCCTGGCAGAGAGGGTAAGGCCATGGATCACTTTGGCAAGCGTTTATATCAAAATGCCATGCTTGCCAACCAGTCTGGTAATTATGCTTTCCTTAGCAACAGCAGCAGATGAATCCAGAGACCAATGGGATAGCACACATCTACCAGCAGGCGGAGATAGAGAAACTGATTAACAGGTGGTCCTATTGGCTGGCACTCCTCCTGTATCTCCAGTAAGCTCCATCTCCCAGCAGGTGATTGTCGCTATTCGAATAGCTCCTGGATTCTGGCTGTGACTGGAACTTTATTTTCTCCTGTTGCGGTTTCTCTTCAGTGAGCTGTCAATGCTATTTCTTCTGTTGAGATTTTCTCTTCAATGAGACAGAGGTGTCCGGCTGAACGGTGCCAGCTTTAGGGGTTACTCCTGGGCCCCCCCTGGTCCCTGTCTCACCCTCCCTCCATTGCTAGAGGGTCTGACTGGATCTCCATTTTTTCTTCTTTCCCTTCTCTGTTTAAAAAAAAAAAAGGAGACCATAGTTGCTACATTCTGCTCTGTTAGTGTTGCACATCCAGCTCTAACTGGCTTCAACAGGCCCTAACAACAAGCTTGTGAGTATGTATGTGGTTTTTACTGTTTGAACTTCAGGTTCTGTTTGGGAGTTTTAGTACTGTGGGTTCGGTCAATGTATGTTTAAGGAATGGATTTTTTATTGATGCTAAGTAGAAATCCGTTGAGGGAGCCGGGACTTTCTCGCCCTTTGCATGCACACGCTTGGTTTCCTTGTTGGTTACAGCGCGGCAGTAGCGCTGCGATTTCATGCTCGCAAGTTCTCCTCGTTGGGTTTCAGTGCAGCAGTAGTAGTCCTGTTTATTTTGAGGCTCTCTTTCGTCAGTGTTTGTTGCGGCCATGTGCAGCTGATTGTGCAGGTGCTGGTTTATAGCAGCGCGCATGAGATAGGACATGGTTTTTTGTTTTTTTTTTTTTCCTGCACTGTGGGAAGCACCGCACTGTTCTACTTATTCCCCGAGTCTGATTTTCTTTCTATGCAGGCCGCGGCAGGGTAAATTTTGCGGGGCTTGAATCTGACTATGTTTCTAGGAGCGTTGATGCAGCGGCCACGTGTCGGCGAGAATCAGGCGTGCGCTTGGGTCTCCGGCGATGGCGGGAGAGCTGCAGCATTCTGGTAGTTTATTTCCAGCTGACTTTGGTCAGGGTATGCTGCGGCTTCGCTCCTTTCCGGTTCAGACAAATTGTACATGTTTCACCAGCTTTGGGACAAGCTTGGGCAGATTTATATGTCTGTCTGTATTCCTGCTGTATTCACTTGAAGGAAGCTGCTAGTTTAATCGGACTCTGGGGTTAGCATTCAAGGGGATTACCAGAGAGACTCTGACCTGTGCTAGGTTACCAGTCTCGGTTTGTCTCCGGACTGGGTCGACATATGGCAGATCACGGCACAGTGAGATCAGCAGTAAGATAATGCCCTGTATTTCACACGGGTATCTCATTGTCTCTCTTGGGGTCCCTGCAGATTGAGCCTTTGTCTGTTGGTAACTGTCCTTCTTATTTGGGTCTCTGTGCTGCGCTGCATGTGTCTAGTAGTGGCATAGGATATATATGCCTAAAGGTAGTACTAACAGTTTCCAAGTTCAGGCTGTCTCAATGGGCATAATGACACTTCGCATCTTCCTGCGGCCAGGACTCTCTTTCTCTATTTCTGAGAGGGCCTGGACTTCAGATTTCCATGCTTATCACACTGGTTTCTCCTATCGCCATCTTCTCATGGCACATAGGAAGGGCTGTGCCAGATAGGAAGGGCTGTGCATCTCCTTCTAACCAGGTGCCAGTTACCTATTGGATGGTTACTGATGCTTGGGCAAGGAGCTATACTGGAGATACAGGAGGAGTGCAAGCCAATAGGACCACCTGTTAATCAGTTTCTCTATCTCCGCCTGCTGATAGATGTGTGCTATTCCATTGGTCTCTGGATTCATCTGCTGCGTCTAAAGGAAAGAAAATTAACGGGTAAGAACATAATTTTTCCTTCCATTTTTCCTTTTATCTCAAGCATTTGGTTCAGCAAGTGTCTGCCCTTCAGAAGTATCTTCCTGAGCACAAGGTTCCTCTTCTACAATAGTATACTTCCAGTTTGTTACAACTCCGGAAGTTTTTGGAACGCTCAATCTATGACACCTTTGAGCTTACATCTTGAGCTACCGCCATGGCTGTGGCTATGAGGCGCTTAGCTTGGCTTCAGGTATCTGAGCTGGATGTTAACCATCAAGATTGTCTATCCCAGTGTTTTTCAACCTTTTTACACCTATGGACCGGCAGAAATAAAAGAATTATTCTGTGGACTGGCATCGGTCCGTGGACTGGCGGTTGAAGAACACTGGGCTAAGTCGTGGGCCAGACGTTGCAACGTCTCGGAGAAGGCTTCTGGTTCAGTTGCAGGATGCCCGTAGGAGCGACTGCCTGTGGCTTTGTGCACTGAATCAGTTAGGAAGAGGGAGCTGGCTTGAAGATGACGCCGCATTGATCGCACTGTGGACCGGTGGTTGAAGAACACTGTTTTGGGCCTGATGCACGTGCTGGCCCTGTGGACCCGCAGGAAATTTCTTTGGACCGGCACTGGTCCATGGACCGGTGGTTGAAGAACACTGGTCTAGCCAATGCTCTTTGTTTGGGCGATGAACTTTTTGGGGAATCCTTAGATACTAATACCCAAAAATTATCAGCTCATGAAACCAAGTGGGATACTTTGATTAGAAACAAGAAGCCTCCACCTGCTTGTCCTTTCAGGCAACAGTCTTCTTATCAGATGCGTTTTACTGCTCGACCTCTGCAGACCTCTTAGCTTCAACCTCATAGATCAAGGCAACAGCAGCAGCAACCACGCCAGCAGTAGCAGAACAAGCAAGCTGCACAACCCAAAGTTGCTCAGCCTTTTTGACATGTTTTTACGGGGCGTAGCCAGTCTTCTCATTTCTCACCCTTGCCCTCAGCCTATCCGGGGTTGTCTTCAGTTATTCATCAATCGTTGGGAACTTATCACCTCAGACCTTTGTGTCCTCAACATCATTTGTCAGGCTTACTTTCTCAATTTTCAGACTCTTCCACCAGACAGTCCTCCAAAAGAGTCTGCTTTGAACCCTGCACAGTCCTCCTTTCTTCTGCAGGAAGATCTTGGATCTTGTTTTCTCCTCTCACCCCTTATCCTAGTTCAGGGGTTGATATAAGCTGTGTTCTTTACATTATAGTTTTGCTTTGTTTTTCCTGTGCTGTGATATATGAAGAGTTTATTGCTATCACAATTAAAGCTATCAAAATGAAACCCCTTTCCCCCTCCTCTGGACCAGTAATACTTAACTGGTCCAGGGACCTGTCCAGTGGCATCCTTGTCATGACATATTGAAAATCATTTTCTTGTGCCATGGTGTATCAATAAATTTATGTTTAGCACTTCACCTTCAAAAAAATCACTTGAGAGCCTGTATTCAAATCACTCCAATGAAGGAGCAATATTTAATTGGCCTCTCTGTGGCTCCTCTCTATAGATGTTTCTACTGCTGACATGGTCCTCAGATACACCACCTCGGGTTTCTATTGATTCTTAGCCCCAGGCTTTATGCGTGGCCTCCTCATCGGACTCGTGAGTGATATGATACTTTTAAATAACTTATTTTCAATAGTTATAAATAGTTTAAACAGGTTAGTAATATAACTTATCTTAGATGTGGTCTTCAAAACTGAGATAGCTTAGCAGACATATGTCACTAAATAAGTTTCATCAAGGCCGTACATCCCTTTACAGCTCTGTGCTATACTCCACTTGACCACAGTATGTTAACATAACATATTAACATAAAGCCTGGGGCTATGAATCAGTAGGAGCCTGAGGTGGTGTATCCGAGGACCATGTCAGTGGTAGAAACATCTATAGAGAGGAGCCACAGAGGGACCAATTAAATATTGCTCCTTCATCGGAGTGACATATTGAAAATGACATTTGGGTATGACTAGCTATGTTTTTAGGTAGTGTGCTTTAAAAAAAAAAAAAGTATTCAAAACCTCGAGCAAGCTGAGCTGTCTTGATTAGATTCTTCTTGTCCTAGGAAGTCAGACCCCAAAGATAACAGTAGTCCTGGAGTGTGCTTACTTACATTGATAGTCAAACAACTGACCCTTAGCCATTGTCTAGTCTTGCAACTTGAGCATTGATTTAGAGTGTTGCCAAAGGAGGTGCCACTGATTACTGAATGAAGGGTTCACATTCTTCCTATACAAAAGTGGATGCTGTTGAATCTGTATTGAGATTGGTGGGTGATAAAACATCTTATAAGATTCCATTGCCTTCCTTTCTTTCCCAGAGCTATCGATTGAGCCAGGAAAACTGATGATCCAAAACCAAAAGTGCCAAATAAAAGCTCGCTTTCAGGTTTTTCTAGTTGATATCCTTTTGCCTTTGTCTGAATGGAAGCTGAATCTTTGCTTAGGTGGAAGAAGTCATGCATCTGTTATCTGATTGGTCCTTGTAGTGTTTGTGATGACGCTTTCTGACATCACTGGTTATAGATCTATTGGGAGTTATTGTGCGACAGGCTCCAAGGCTTGCCAGTATGCCTGGGAACTGAAGGTGACCTACTTGTAAAAGGAATGACAAACTAGAGAGATTTTAACCTGGGTAGGGGTACTGCTGAACACTGCCCTATGCATTTCATAAATTAGATTTTACTTTGAACAGATCTGCTCAAGATCTGATGTCTAAGGGTTAGGGCTAGCAGCTAAAGTTGTTTAAATTTTGAACTTGTTTGGTTGTGGTAGTGTTTGTTTTCTTTTTTTGAATTCTATATAGTGATTAACCATACTTGGCAATTTAAGCCAAAAATTAATTCTGTTAGCGTATCTTGATTAACATGTATGTGCATGTGTATTTTAGAGTTGGAGGTAGCACTGCTACTAGAAGGGGAAATAGGACTCGTATACCACCTTTTCTGTGGTTACTTATTCAAAGCAGTTTACATATATATATATAGGTACAGTACTTATTTTGTACCTGGAGCAATGGAGGATTAAATAACTTCTCCAGTGTCATGGGGAGCAGAGCTGGGATTTGATCCTACAACATCAAGTGCTGCTTAACTTGTGTACTCAGGTTAACAAAGGAGTAAAGATTTCAAAATGGCTATAATCTTGCGATTTCATGAGATTTTAAAAATTATAGCATGCTGATTAATGCAGTAAAATGTTCATTCTGAAACTTTGAATAAAATTTACCACAGTTTTTTTTTTATTGCTTTGGTGGTGGCATGATTCCAGAATATACATCTGACAAAAACAATGAGCGTACATAGCAGTTTAGTACAAGTGTGCTTGAACATATATTTTTTGTTTTGAAGAAAATGGCAAATACAGGGGATTAAAACTTGTTAAAAGGATAGACTAAAAACCTTTTTTTCCTGCTGCAGCCAATTCTAAGACTTTTGTTTTTGCTTCTTAATTGCACTTTTGCAAAGTTTGGCATTATTTGGAAACCTTTGTACTGTGTAAGGTGCATAGTAATAAGGTTTATTGTCATATAACAAACTTGAAGGTGGGGCACAGATCTCCTAGATGTTTTGTAATCCCTTCTACAGCATTTCTCAAGAAATTCAGCCAAACAAATGGAAGCACTACTTGGTACCTCACGATCTTTAAAGGGTTTGGCATTCATAATGTGTAGAGCAAATTAATTTTGGCACTGATGTCTGTTTACTGTAAGTGGGATTTAAGTAACAAAAGAAGGACCATAAATTGAATAATCTCATTTCCTTTGTAAAATGTGAAAGTCATTTGAAGTTAAGAAACTGGATGTCTTGACATTTAAAAAAAAAATTCTTAATCAGTTTTAAAGGTTTTGAAACCACAATGTTTAGAAAGAAGTTATGTATTGGCAAAATCAAAACATTGATGTTTGACCAGAATACTGCTTATGTTTGGGAGAAATATAGAATATGTAAATTGCTAAAGACCAGAGGGCCAGTCAGCCCAGATTAATATAGTAGAATACCAATTTAACTAGCTGCGAATCCCCCTCCCTCCAGCCCCAGTGGTCCTGAGCCAAGAACCCTCATCCTTCCCCCCCCCCCCCCCCACCCCCTGTCTCCAGCCCCAAAGCAGCAGTGGCAACTAGTCATCAGAGGCAGTGCTGAAAACAGGCTGTTTGCAGCCAGTCCCGGCAGGGCCTTTCCTCTGACATGTTGCTTCTAAGGGGAGGGGAGAGAAATTATCCCAGAAAGAAGGCAGGAAAAATGCTGGACCTACAAGGGGGGGTGTATGACAGTGAGGTGAGAAGGGAGATAAAACTATTTGCACAGTACACAAGTTTCAAGTTCATTTATGGCTTGATATACCGACCATCACATGTATCTGGATGGTTTACAATATTAAAAATTAGAAAAATCTAATAAAATTTAAGATTTAGTTAAAATAAAAGGGCGGTAAAACTAGGAATAAGACAGATTAAGACTTGTTAGAAATGAAAGGTGCTAGGGGATAGGGAAGTTTTAATTACAATATGTAAATAAAAATAAAAAGGAGGGGTAGAGGAATAGGAAGTAACAAGAGGGAAACGGGGATGTCGCTTCTTAAAAGGTTTTTTTCCTCCTTATTGATAGGCATCTTTAAAAAGAAATGTTTTAAGATTTGTTTTAAATTTATTTAGGGAATTTTCACTGCGGAGGTAAAGTGGCATTGCATTCCAGAGCCATGGTGTGACTATAGAAAAAAAATGGAATTTCTAATATAGTATAGGTCTTGATTGAGGGTACTGTCAGCAATTCACATCTACCCTTTTCACTCCATTCAGTATTTCACAGATCTCTTATGACATCCCCATGTATCACCAGTGATACAAGAGCTTTATAACATGTTCATCTTTTGTTTTCCATTCCAATCCTTTCCTCATAATTCCTAACATTCTATTTGCATTCTTAGCCGCCGCCACAGCACATTGAGCTGAGGGTTTCAACATATCCTAAATGATGACACCTAGATCCTTTTCCTGGGCAGTGTCTCCTAATGTGGAACCCTGCATCACATAGCTATAGTTTAGGTTCCTCTTTCCCACATGCATCACTTTGCACTTGCTCACATTAAACATCATCTGCCATTTTGACTCCCAGTCTCACAAGGTCCTCTTGCAATTTTTCACAATCCTTAGAACTTTGAACAACTTTGTGTCATCAGCAGTTTAATTCTCACTAATTCCCATCTCTAGATCGTTGATAAATTTGTTAAAAAGTAGTGGTCCCAGCACAAACCCCTGGGGAACCCTACTATTTATCCTTCTCCATTAAGAATATTGACCATTTAAACCTACTGTTTTCTCTTTCAACCAGTTCTTAATCCATAATGACTGTTGACACCTACCGCACTTCTTAAAACCAGTTAACGGCTGTGACATAGACAGGAAAACTGCCTCGGCTAAATGAGACTCAATGGCTGAGGTAGAAAGAGGCCCTGCCGGCCGAATGCGCACGAGGTGGTGGGGAGGGAGGGAATTCCCCCCTCTCTTATTTTAAGAAAAAAAATGGAATAATAAGGACTAAAGACAAAAAAATGCAGGAGCGGGAAGGCAAAAGATAAAAAAGTTTGAACGACGTTCAAAAACACGTCTTCATAGCTCTGCAGAAAACTAAGAACTGAGGAGCCACGCATTTACGTCAGGTGGGAAGGGACTCGTGCATGCGCAGTGCAGGTGGTTTGTAAACTTTAAGTTCTTAAAGTGGCGATAAACGTTTAAAACTGTCTGTATTGGGGATACGTGGATGACATCACCCACATGCGAGAATATGCTATCTGCTTGTCCTAGTATAATACCACCTGCCTCCAGCCCTGACAGTTGCATTCCCCAAGCATGCTCATTCTGGCATCAGGGGCTTAAACGTTTAAAACTGTCTGTATTGGGGATCCGTGGATGACATCACCCACATGTGAGAATATGCTGTCTGCTTGTCCTAGTATAATACCACCTGCCTCCAGCCCTGACAGTTGCATTCCCCAAGCATGCTCATTCTGGCATCAGTGGCTTAAAGCACTCCACCAACTTCCTAGGTCTTGAGGCAACACACGAAGGTAACTTTGGCAATGGATTTCTTCGACTGGTGAGGCTTCAGCATCCCCACCAAAGGTATAATGCTTAACACAGTGAGGAGGAAGAGGAAATGTGTGGCCCCCACCAATCCTTCTGTGCCCCACCATGGATTGCTGGCTATGCCCAATGATTAATCAATATTAAAATTTTTATCACGTGATTGCAATTAAAAATTATAATCAAAATGCAGCCTTAATAGAAATGTGATCTTCCCTAGCAACAGCAGCAGATGAATCCAGAGACCAATGGGATAGCTCACATCTACCAGCAGGCGGAGATAGAGAAACTGATTAACAGGTGGTCCTATTGGCTGGCACTCCTCCTGTTTATCCAGTATTCTCTATCTCCCAGCAGGAAAAGGTCGCTATTCAACTAGCTCACTGAATTCTGGCTGTGACTGGAACTTTATTTTCTCCTGTTGAGGTTTCTCTTCAGTGAGCTGGCAATGCTATTTCTCCTGTTGAGATTTTCTCTTCAGTGAGACAGGGGTGTCCGGCTGAACGGTTCCGGCTTTAGGGGTTACACCTGGGCCCCCCCAGGTCCCTGCCTCACCCTCCCTCCATTGCTAGAGGGTCTGGCTGGGTCTCAATTTTTTTCTTTCCCTTCTCTGTAAAAAAAATAAAAAAAATAAAAAAACCCACAATTGCTACATTCTGCCATGCTTTTGCTGCAAACTGGCTTCAACCGGCCCTAACAACAAGCTTGTGAGTATGTCTGGCTTTTACAGTTGTTTGAACTTCAGGTTCTGTTTGGGAGTCTTAGTACTGTGGATTCGGTCATCATACATTTAAGGTTTGGATATTTTATTGAGGCTAAGTTTTATGACTAGAAATCCGTGGAGGGAACCGGGACTTCCCGCCCTTTGCATGCACGCGCTTGGTTTCCTTGTTGGTTACAGCGCGGCAGTAGCGATGCGATTTCATGCTCGTACTTGTTCTCATTGTTGGGTTTCAGTGCAGCAGTAGTCCTGTTTATTCTGAGGCTCTCTTTCATCGGTGTTTGTCACGGCCATGTGCAGCTGATTGTGCAGGTGCCGGTTTATAGCAGCGAGCATGAGATGGGACATGTTTTTTTCGGCGCTGTGGGCCGTTCTTCTGGTTATTTCCCGAGTCTGATTTTCTTTCTATGCAAGTCGTGGCAGGGTAAATTTTGCGGGGCTCGAATCCGACTATGTTTCTAGGAGCGTTGATGCAGCGACTACGTGTCAGCGAGAATCAGGCGTGCGCTTGGGTCTCCGGCAATGGCGGGGAGAGCTGCAGCGTTCTGGTAGTTTGTTTCCAGCTGACTTTGGTCAGGGTATGCTACGGCTTCGCTCCTTTCCGGTTCAGACAAGTTGTATGTGTTTCACCAGCTTTGGGACAAGCTTGGGCAGATTTATATGTCTGTCTGTGTTCCTGCTGTACTCCCTTGAAGGAAGCTGCTTGTTTAATTGGACTCTGGGGTTAGCACTCAAGGGGTTTACCAGAGAGACTCTGACCTGGGCTAGGTCACCCAGTCCCGGTTTGTCTCCGGACTGGGGCGACATACGGCAACTCACGACACGGTGAGATCAGCAGTAAGATAGTGCCCTGTATTTCACACAGGTATCTCATTGTCTCTCTTGGGGTCCCTGCAGATTGAGCATTTGTCTGTTGGTAACTGTCCTTATTTGGGCTTCTGTGCTGAGCTGCATGTGTCTAGTAGTGGCACAGGATATATATGCCTAAAGGTAGTATAAACAGTTTCCAAGTTCGGGCTGTCTCTATGGGCATAATGACACTGCGCATCTTCCTGCGGCCAGGACTCTCTTTCTCTATTTCTGAGAGGGCCTGGACTTCAGATTTACATGCTTATCACGCTGGTTTCTCCTGTCACCATTTTCTCATGGCACATGCTAGACGGGCCCCCCGACCAGACAGGAAGGGCTGTACAGCTCCTTTTAACCAGGAGCAAGTTACCTATTCCAGTGTTTTTCAACCGCTGTTCCGCGGCACACTAGTGTGCCGCGAGATGTTGCCTGGTGTGCAGCAGGGCTGCCATCAGGGCAGTACTACCAGTCCTGCATTCAGGGGCCCGGAGCTGACAGGGGGCCCGAGGCAGGGGAGCCAGTAGCTCGCCAAGGCAAAGTGAGTCGATCACCCAGGACTCACTTTGTCTTGGCGATCTAATCTATCAAGCCGATAAGTCTTCTTCTCCCCGACGTCAATTCTGCAGTCGGAGAGGAAGTTCGGGCCAGCCAATCGCTGCCTGGCTGGGCGGAACTTCCTCTCCGATTGCAGAATTGACGTCAGGGAGAGCATGCGTCGGCGTCGGCTTTGGGACCTGTTATCCATTGGTGGGTCATGTTCCCCGATGGCAGCGGCAGAGGCAGTGGCTTGGGGAACGGCAGGGAGAAAGAAAGAAAGGGAGCAGGCAGGGAGACAGAAGGAAAGAAGAGAAACAGAAAAAAAGAAAGGGGGCATGAAGAGAGGAAGAAAAAGTTGGGGGAGGGAATGAGGTGTGGAGGAGAGAAAGCATACAGGCTGATAGAAGGGAAGAAAGATTGGATGCACAGTCAGAAGAAGAAAGTGCAACCAGAAATCACCAGACAAGGTAGGAAAAATGATTTTATTTTAAATTTAGCAAAGTGGAGGCAGTATTACCACAGTTTTCAAAGGAATTTGCCCAAATAACTTAATAGTTAACTGGGTAAATTCCCAGAGATGAAAACGTCCCTTCACTTACTATGCACAGTTCTGAATTTATATCTGCTGTCTATATTTTACAATATGGTCACCTTTTACTAAACCGCAATAGTGGTTTTTAGCGCAGGGAGCCTATGAGCGTCAAGAGCAGCGCTGGGCATTCAGCGCAGCTCCCTGCGCTAAAAACTGCTATTGTGGTTTAATAAAAAGGATGGAGGGTATATTTGTCTATTTTTGTATGCTATAAAAACCAAATACAGAGAGAGACTGAGAGCTGTTGACGAAGAGTTACGTGTGTGTCTTTCTTCGATTCCAGCCAGAATATCAGCTTTGTGTTCAGCCAAACAGGCCCAGGTTTCGCACTGAATAAAGTATTTTTTTATAATTTTTCACTATTCTGTTTACTTAATATTTCATAATAAAGTAATTATAAAATACTTTCTTTGTGTTTATTTGATTCCTATTCAAGAGAATTACTTTATATATAGTCAATATAGGCACAGAGTTAAATTTTTTAACATTTTCTAATGGTGGTGTGCCTCGTGATTTTTTTCATGAAACAAGTGTGCCTTTGCCCAAAAAAGGTTGAATAACACTGACCTATTCTATCAAACCCGCGGAGGATCACGTGCTATGTGGCTGTTAGCCTCATCCCTGAAGCTCTCATTAGCGATGTGAGCTTTGTCTGATACCTGTAAGGATGCTGTTGTTTTCCACGGGGCGGTAGATGCAGCATCTTGATTGAGTCTAGTAAGTATTCACTTTAAAGGACATACGTATTTCGCTCATGTTGCATGGGGTTAGTACTGTTTTCATGGTTCCAGTATATTCCTCTTTACATTGTGAAACTTGATTTTTTCCTAGGAGAATCTTCTTGCAGATCATATAGTCTCATTCTGCCATTCCCTGACCTTCTGCACTTCTTTCTGAGGGGATCTTGACTTCTTCCAATGACTCTTCAGGCTTTCTCATGAGAGAGAAGACGCTATAATGTCGGTTCAGGGGGCTGTGAAGATTTTTCAGGATGCTTGCATCTTTGCATCCTCCTCAGGTTTCCAGTTCGTTGTTGGAGTCTCTATGTTTTGTGTTTCCCTTTTAAGTGTTACTGGTCCTCAGGACAGTTCTTGTAGTTCTTCGGGAACTAAGGGACGTTGTTCCACTTACTGCATGGTGCCTGAGACGGGGGCATTGGGCAGGCTGGATCCCATTCTGCTGAATTAGTTTCTCGGGGTTACACAGTTCTGCAGACAACCTGGGAATATATTTACATTTTCTCTATGGACTCCGAATCGGCACTTGGTTTGCCTGCCTCTCTTGGAGCAGCGCTTTCGGTTTTGGCACATGCCATTTCGCCTACCCAAGGCTTCACGAACGTTTTAGGTGATATGGGCGGTGGTACCGTTTTGGTGCTACCAGGCGATTCATCTAATTTCTTCTTGATTGCCTGCTTGATTCGGACGACTTCCAGTCGGGCCATTTGACTGACACAAAAAGGGTGGTATCTTTTCCTCACTTCTTTACACGTGCATCTTTGAATTTGCACAGCGCTCTTTTCTCCTGTACTATTTATAGGTATATCGGGGTAATGTTTTTATTCATATAGGAGAGACATGTGTTTCTTTCCGGAGACTTGGGCATGGAGTCTCGGTCTCATATTGGTATTCTTCTTCACTTACCATGACCGAGTATGGGATTCTGTACAGTTTCTGGGATCCATATTGCTGACTCCACTGGGAACTTCGGCTTGCTTTCCCCTTCTTACGCTATAGCAGTCGCTTTTGTTCCGATGGTTCCCGATATCTCAGTGCTCCAATTATTTGGTATGCTCCTCCTGCATCGCTCTGTATGATTTGGTGGCTCAGCGTGATTTCTCTTTTCAAGGCATGCCTCGGTCTTTGCTGGACTAGTTCATGACCATCGACCATCCCGGGCTGTCGGGTTGGGGGGCTCCGTGGCTTCCATCCTCAGCTCCAGGAGTCTGGTCTTCAGAGGCAACTCAGTACTTGTTCATTCTTCTACTCTTGAGCAGGGTCAGGCTACCTTTCTGGAGCTTCAGATCATTCTTCCGGATTGCCGCTGAGGGTCCTCTTGGTCAGTATTAGGATGGGGGTATTTCTCTACAGCTTGGGCAGTAGGTGTTGTACTCAGTTGGCAGGTGAAGTTGGTCTGCTTCAATGGGTGGACTCTCATCTTCGTCTTCTGTTGGCAGATCCTTTTAAGGATCAGGATAAGAGTTTGAATAGACTTTCTCTCCGTGGAATCTGAGCATGGCCCATTTCTTGTATGTTACAGTGTACAGCGCTGTGTACACTCTGGAAAGTTTGCATGTTAGTAATAGTGTAATCTTCTGCATCCTGGATATTGAGATTTGTGGCTCAGGCTTTCTAGCTCTTTTTATGGACGTGAGATCTCCTTGACCTAGACCTCATGGCCTCGTCTCTCAATTCTAAGCTTCCTAGCTTCTTCGGCGGGCCCAGGGAGTGGGAGTTAGAGGGGGTAGCTGCATGGCTCCTTTCTCGCCTCTGCCTTCTCTTTTTCCGCTGGCTGATAATGGCTTGGATTTGCGAGCTCGCTTTCCGGGCACAGTATTTGTAGAATCTGGATTGGCGGCGCCATCCTTACTATGCGGATTTGATGAGTCTTTCGACAGCCAGACTAAGAAGTTTCCTGGTATCTCCGGCTTTGCTCGCCTAGGGTCCGATCAACATGGATATTTGTACTACTTTAGTATTACGACCTAGTTTTTTGAAAAATCTTGGCTGACATGTAAGGGTTATGCGAAGCAGTTTGTTTCTTCTCTTATCCAGGTGCTACGGACATCTTCTCCTGTGGCTTCTGCTTCCTTTTTTAGGTTTTTCCTTTCTTGGGTGCTTCTTAACGTTTGAACCACTCCAGAGTTCCTTTTTGGCACAAGTGTATTGCCGAGGGCTTAGCGTTCAATTCCCTTCAGCTTCTAGTGCCATTCTTGGCTTGTTACAAGGGCTAGGTATATTGCTCTTCGCTTACTTCTCAGCTTCATGTAGTTCAGTTCCTAAACAGAGTGCTGTATATTCATGCGCCTCTTAGAAAGCCCGGTTTGGAGTACAATCTTCACGTACTTCTTCTCAGTTTACCGAAGGCTTCATTTCATCCTTGTCTTTTGGGACTCTAAAGGGCTGTGCCGTTGAACATGGGGTTTCTTGTGGCCATGGCTTCAGCTCTGCAGTTTTCTATGTTGCAGGCCTTGTTTAACGGGGATTCCTATTTCTGATTTCCGACATATGGGGTATCAGTTCGGATGGTACCACTATTTCTTTCTAGGGGGGTGTCATCCTTTCTTTTATGTCATGCTCGCTTTTCCTTCCTTCTTCCTGAGAGGAGAAATTGGGAGCAGTGCTTTTATTCACTGCATTTTTTGGTACGTACATTAGCGTTCTCCGCGAGCTCAGTTTCTAACGACTTTTAGTTGTTTATATCTCCTTTTTGTATTCTTCAAGGGACGCCTCAAAACGTATGGCGGTGTCCGAAGCCTCCATCGCTCGATGGATCCAGGAGGACATTCGTTATGCTTGCTTGCTGGCAGGGAAGCGGTTGGCGAAAGAACTTCATGACCATTCCGCCTGAGCAATGGCTACTTCTTGGGCTCGGCCCAGAGGTTTTTTCCTTGGAGGAGATTTGTCTTGCGGCTAATTGGTCTTCCTAGAGTGCTTTCTCTCCGCATTTCTGCTTGGATGTGGGGGCGCATGCGATAGGGGCATTTTGAGCTTTGGTTGTTGCGGAGGCGGCGTTTGCTTCCCACCCAGACTGAGGATTGCTTTGCTACATCCCATTGGTCTCTGGATTCATCTACTGCTGTTACTAGGGAAGGAAAAATTATGTTCTTACCTGTTAATTTTCTTTCCCTTAAACGCAGCAGATGAATCCAGAGCCCCACCCTTTCTGGATATTGTCTCTCAGTTTTTTCTTTTGCAACTTTCGCAGTTTATTATTATGGCAGGCTGTTTTCTGTATTTTTGCATTTTGAGATTTGTTATGGGAAAAGTTTTTTACATGCTATGCCTATTGATGGTTATGGATGCTTGGGCAAGGAGCTATACTGGATAAACAGGAGGATGCCAGCCAATAGGACCACCTGTTAATCAGTTTCTCTATCTCCGCCTGCTGGTAGATGTGAGCTATCCCATTGGTCTCTGGATTCATCTGCTGCGTCTAAGGGAAAGAAAATTACCAGGTAAGAACATCATTTTTCCTTTCTGAAGATGTCACAGAACCCAATATCCTTTACCAGTATCACTTTGGGGGGGGGGGGGAGGGCGGAACACCCCTAATTCCCCCAGTAGAATGCTGTACAAAAAAGTCTCTCCCCAACTTAAAATGTCCCTGGAAACAGATGTAAATTCCAAGGTTAATATAAGTAGACAATGCGTATTCCCCTTGTGAAATGAGGGATATATATATATATATATTTATTTATTTTCATTCAGCTCTAGTCCCATTCAAAACCTCCTAACTATATATTATTCACGTTCTGGATATGTATTGCGTGGCTTTCTAAAGTTTTGATTTCTGAATACTGATTCTGCATATTCCAAAAGCAAATAGGGATTCTGCAGTTGACTGCATTAATCTAGAAGTATTGACATCAACAATCTTCTTCAGAACAAACTTGCTTTGACATTACTCATTTTTTTGAATTTTATCTCCAGGCAGTCCCTGTTTTACAAGCATCCAATTTGCATAATCTCTGCCCTCAACCCGTTGAGTTTTCAGGATTTCTCAAGTGAATATGCATTATCTGTTTGCATGAACTGCCTCTATTCTATGCAAATAGATCTCATGCATTTTATTCTGTCATGGATATTATCATTGGGGAAATCTTGAAAACCTGACTGGATTGTATCTCTTGAACTGAGGTTGGGCATCCTTATTCTACACACAATATTGAGCATAGTCCTTCATTGTGCCTAGGAAGAGACAATTTGGCAATGCCAGTAAATACAATCATTTGCAAATGTTGGTACCTATGGTTATAGAAGGAAGTGTGATCTGATCTAGACTGTTCTGTTAAGCTAGGGGGGTTGGGGTTGGGATGACATAGGGACCTATCAAATGGTAGTTTGGCTTGTATTTTAGCCTAGTTGGAGAGGAAACTGTGCTGCAAAACATCCATATGTAAAAACAAGTAGTTGGACTATAGAAGATTTAAAATATTGTATACTTGTTAACTCTTAACTTTTGTGTGTTTTCTCCTAGATTAATCAGCCACTCGATGGGGATTAACAGTGGATTAGTTGTCCATGTTGCCTTTCCACTTTGTTGCAAAATAAATAACTTCACCACCTCTTCAATGGAAATAATGAAACTGGTATTAACTGAATGGCAATTATGGATTTTTAACTCTAATTCACAGTAAATCAAGCCATATGTTTAAGTTGTTTCTACCAAATACCATTCTGGTTTACTGCACATCTCATAGCTACATGAAAAATTGTGAAGATTCTCCTTGGCAAAGAGGAATATAAGTATTTGCACTTTGCACCAGGAACACAACAGAAGAAGTTGGAAGACAAGACGGCGTCATTTATCTTTGAATATCTGATAGTATTTATACATATATATTATATATAATAAAATATAGAGAGCTCATAAGAGTATATATTTTTGTGATAATGAAAATGGCTCCTCAGAATGCTGAGTCAGAATCTATGCAAGTACAGGTATTACCTGTGGCACCTCTAAAGAAAGAAGAAAACAAGGAAAAAGAGATCCCGGATGAGACTATCAGTGAGAGCTCTATCGACCGAATCCCTATTCGCTTGTGGGTGATGCATGGCGCAGTAATGTTTGGCAGAGAGTTTTGCTATGCCATGGAGACAGCCTTGGTAACACCAGTATTGTTGCAGATCGGTGAGTGGCTTTTTAAATGGTCAGTGCAACTTAGCACTGGATTTCAGAAAAAAATTTTCTTAGGATGCATTTTCATTGTTGTAAACATGTTACATTATTGGATGTGCTGTGGATTCATCTAGCTTCTGTATCACTGGCTATTCATAGGCTGGTTCCAAATAATAATGTCAAACAATTTCCAGTCCTTCCAAATTATTCATTATAACCATATAATGATCCTCAGAGGGCTCCAAAGGCCATTTGGTACTGTGAAACAGATCAGAATTACCTGATCGTCATAGGATCGATACTATGTATATTTCATTGTATATTTCTAAATTATTGAAAAGTATTTCATATAAACTTTACTTAACTTAATTAGTGTAATATATATTCGGGAGCGGATTCATCTAGAGCACATGGCAATCCGGCCCGCCTGACCTTTTTATGTGACCCGCGGCAATACCCCCAAACTTCCCTTTCCTTAGCACAGCAGCAGATGAATCCAGAGACTAGTGGGTAGCACACATCGACCAGCAGGTGGAGATAGAGAAACTGATTAACAGGTAGTCCTATAGGTTGGCATTCCTCCTGTATATCCAGTATGCTCTATCTCCCAGCAGGGGTTGGTCGCTATCCATCTAGCTCGGGTGTCTGGTGCTGCTTGAGATTGTTTCTGACTGTGTAGGGTGCGTTGTTCGTCGGGCTCTCTCCCGCGTGGTGTTTTGCCTTAAAAAACCCACAAAAACAACATGGCGGCTGAGGCACTTAAACGGTGTTTGCGCTGTGGGAAGCGCTGAATACCATCGGGTCTGTGTTCAGCCGGGTGTGCAGACGCGGCTGAGGAGTTGAGTTTGCCGGTTAGCGAGTCTGGGTTTTCCTGCACTGGGGAAGCTTGATTGAGTTCCTCTTCACTCGCGGTTGGGCCTACCACGCTGCAATGCACGTCGGCATCTGGGGGGAGTTTGGCGGCTGTCGGCGCTTCTTGGGAGCTGGTGGAGGACGCGGTGTCTCTCCAGAAAACGGTGCAGGTCGGCCCGGCAGGGTTTGTTCAGGGCACTTTTTCGCCAGAGTTTGTAATGTTGATGCACCATGCCTTTTTATTGCAGAGCTCTCAGCCTGCACAATCCTTGGATTTCAACGTTTCTTTGCTCCCTTCTACCTTTACACCTCCGGGGCAGTCTCAGGCGGCTAAACGTCGTAGACTGGCTACAGCAGAGGAGGGGGGACCCTGCCTCAGTCTCCCCCTTGTCTCCGACTCTTCCCGAGTCCTTGGAAGAGGGGGAGGTGATGGAATTGGATACGGAGGAGGCGCTAGGTAGGGACGTAGATGATCCTATTGCGCTCAGTCTGTTTCACAGGGAAGAACTTTCCTTGTTGATCTCTAAGGCGTTACAAAGGTTGAACATCTCTCAGGAAGATCCACTCGCATCTGGATCTGCTAACCCTCTTATAGTGGGAACGCGAAAGCCGCCTAGAGCCTTTCCGGTTCATGAGGCCATGCAGGAGCTTATTGCGGCTCAATGGGATGCGCTGGAGGCAGGTCTACGGGTGACGAAAGCCATGCGGCAGTTGTACCCACTGGCTCAGAATGAGCTGGAGAAGTAGTTTAAGCTCCCTAAGGTGGCCGCGGTCACCAAGAAGACTACCTTGTCTGTTGAGGGGGTATTGCTCTAAAGGATGTCCAGGATAGGAAGTTAGAATCTTTGCTTAAGATGTCTTTTGAAGTCGCAGTGGTTACCTTGCAGGCGGCAGTGTGCAGTTCCTATGCGGCGCGGGAGTGTCTTCAATGGTCTCAACAGATGGCAGATAGAATGATGGAGTCAGGGTCTGCTATTCCGTCCGAGTTGGCAGATGTGGAATCGGGTTTAGCGTATTTGGCGGATGCCTTATATGATATTATTCGGGCTTCTGCAAAACAGATGTCGCTTTCAGTAGTTTCTCACAGATCTTTGTGGCTTTGGCGTCCAAGCTTAGGCTCGTGAAGCTTCCTTTTAAAGGTCGGCTGCTAATTTTGTGAGGATTTGGATAAGCTGGTAAAAGATTTTGGTGATATCAAAACGCAGTGGTTACCGGAAGAAAGGCCTAAACCACCTTTGAAAGCCTCGTCTGCCAGACCTTGCTTCTGGGATGTTAAGCGATATAGACTGGGAAAGCCATCATTTCAGCCGTCTTACGGTTCTTTCTACAATTCTCGACCTAGATTTACGCAAAAGAATTCCTTTCATGCTGCAAAATCCCCGAATGTTCAGCCAGCCCGTGCTCCAGCAGTTCGCAATCAACAATGACGGGATCTTGGCTCCCTCCAAGATTTCTTTGGGAGGACGGCTGTCTTCCTTTCTGGCGGAGTGGGCCAAGATAACGTCCGATCAGTGGGTATTGGACATTATTCGAGAAGGTTACAAATTAGAATTTTCCTCTCCCGTCGCTGATTCTTTCTTGGTATCCCCCTGCAATGGGGCAACCAAGAGAGGATCAGTACAGCTCACCCTTCAAGTGCTTCTGGATCTGGGGGCTGTTGTTCCAGTTCCCCCAGCAGAGGTGGGCCTCGGCAGATATTCCATTTACTTCGTGGTGCCCAAGAAGGGAGGGTCGGTCAGACCAGTGCTGGATCTCAAACGGGTCAACAAATTTCTCAAGATCAGACATTTCCGTATGGAGACAGTGCACTCCGTCATTGCAGCAGTTCAACCAGGGGAGTTCCTTACATCTCTATCTCAAGGAGGCTTACTTGCAATTTCCGATATGGCCTCCGCATCGGAGATTTCTTAGGTTTGTGATCCTAGGCCAGCATTGTCAGTTTCGGACAATGCCTTTTGGTCTCGCCACGGCACTACACACCTTTTCGAAGGTGATGGTAGTTGTGGCGGCGTTTCTTCGCAAAGAGGGGATTCGGGTACAACCTTACTTGGATGACTGGTTGATCCGTGCATCTTCCAGGCAGGAGAGTGTGTTGGTGACCCAGAGGGTAATCTCTTCTTCAGTCTTTGGGGTGGATCATCAACCTTCCAAAGAGCTCTCTTACCCTGTCCCAATCGTTGGAGCATCTGGGAATGCAGTTTGATACTTGTCTGGGGAAGGTGTTTTTACCCAAGGACCGGGGAGACAAGTTGCAGTCGCAGATTCGCCTACTTCTCCGGTTGCCCAGACCGAGAGTTTGGGATTATGTGTAAGTTCTGGGATCGATGGTGGTGGCTCTGGAGGTGGTGCCGTGGGCTCGCTTCCACATGAGACCGTTGCAAAAGTCTCCTCTGTCACGGTGGTCCCCAGTGTCTCAGAACAACGATCGGCATCTTCAGTGGAATTCTCAAGCTTCCCTCAGCATGCATTGGTGGCTCAGAGAGGTCAATCTATTCAAGGGCATGTCTCTTGCGACACCGGATTGGGTTGTGGTTACGACGGATGCCAGTCTTCTGGGATAGGGAGCTCAGTGCCTTCAATCATCAGCACAGGGAGCTTGGTCTCAGGAGGAGGCTCAGTGGTCGATCAATATGCTGGAGTTGAGGGCGATCAGGCTTGTGCTGCTAGCATTTCAGTCCTTAATTCAGGACCGACCGACGAGAGTCTTTTTGGACAGTGTCACGGCAGTGGCATATATCAACCGGCAGGGCGGTACACGGAGTCCTCAATTGGCCAGCGAGGCACTGGTCCTGTTTCAATGGGCGGAAGCTCATATTCCTCTTCTCTCGGCAGCGCACATTGCGGGTCAGGCAAATGTTCAGGCAGACTTCCTCAGCAGACATCTTCTAGATCCCGGAGAATGGGAACTCTCCACTCAGGCATTCGACCTGCTAGTTTAGAAGTGGGGTCATCTTGCAATGCAAAGCTTCCTCGGTTCTTCAGCAGGCACAGAGAGGGGGAGTCCGAGGGGGTAGACGTGTTGGCTCTTCCATGGCCTCTGGGTTGTCTTCTTTATGTGTTTCCTCCTTGGCCGATGATAGGTTGGGTTTTGCTTCGCATATCTCTCTTTCCGGGCAGAGTGATCCTGGTAGCTCCAGATTGGCCACGTCGTCCTTGGTATGCGGACCTGATCCGGCTGTCGACGGTCGATCGGTTGACATTTCCGGTGACTCCGGACTTACTAACTCAGGGTCCGATCAACATGGAAAATCCGTCCCACTTTGGCTTGGCTCTTGAAAGGTCGCGGCTGAGGCGTAGGGGATATTCCGAACAGGTCATTTCCACTCTTCAGGCCAAAAAGGGATCTACCTCTGCCTCCTATGCTAGAGTCTGGTGTGCTGCTCGGGGTCTTTCGCCCTTCAAGGCTTCTCTGTCTGATATTCTTTCCTTTTTGCAGGATGGTGTCGCCAAAGGGTTGGCCTATAATTCCCTTAAGGTTCAGGTGACGGCCATTGCTTGTTATAGGGGCTGGGTATCTCATTCGCCGCTGGCATCTCAACCTGATGTAGTTCGTTTCCTGAAAAGGGTACACCATATTCGGCCACCTGTGAAGATCTGTCTGAGTGGAGCCTTAAGATTGTCCTTGGGGGGGGGGATACAGAAGGCCCCGTTCGAATCATTATCTAATGCAACTCTAAATGATGTCACATTGAAAGCGGTGTGTTTGGTCACAATGGCATCTGCCTGAAGGATTTCGGAGTTGCAGGTGTTGTCGTACAGGATCCTTTTTTGCGCATCTCGATGCTGGAGTGTCTGTTCCTATTGTTCCCTCGTTTCTTCCTAAGGTGTGTCTTCCTTTCATGTGAACCAATATCTCTTCCTTCTGGCTTTTAGGCAGGAGGATTGGGGGGAGCATTTCTCTTCATTGTATTTCCTTGATGTGCGCAGAATTCTTATCCATTATTTACAGGTCACGAATGGCTTTTGTCGTTCAGACCACCTCTTTGTGTTGTTCACAGGACGCAACAAAGGTATGGCGGCGTCCAAGGCTTCCATCGCTCATTGGGTCAAGGAGACCATTGCTTCAGCTTACTTGATGGCTGGGAAGCGGTTGCTGGAACAGCTTCATGCACATTTCAACACGAGCGATGGCTACGTCTTGGGCCGAGTCCAGAGGTCTTTCCTTAGAAGAGATTTGTCGTGCGGCTACTTGGTCTTCTGAGAATATTTTTTCTAAGCATTTCTGGTTGGATGTGGCAGCCCGTGCAGATGCTGACTTTGGCACTTCGGTTCTTGCGGAGGCGGCGTTTGCTTCCCACCCAGTTAGAGGTATGCTTTGCTACATCCCACTGGTCTCTGGATTCATCTGCTGCTGTGCTAAGGAAGGAAACATTTTCTTTCCTTTAGAAGCAACAGATGAATACTGAGCCCCCCACCCTTTCTTCAGATGATCTGTCCGTTTCTTTGTTGCAAGGTTCGTTTTTGTTATTGTTGGTAGTTGTATTCTGTATTTTACCCATTGTAATTGGTTGCTGGAAAGAAGTTTTTTTACATGCTTGGGCAAGGAGCGATACTGGTTATACAGGAGGAATGCCAACCTATAGGACCACCTGCTAATCAGTTTCTCTATCTCCACCTGCTGGTCGATGTGTGCTATCCTACTGGTCTCTGGATTCATCTGCTCCTTCTAAAGGAAAGAAGATTAACAGGTAAGAACATAACTTTTCCTTCTCAGAGCCCAGCGTGTCCTCCCTCCTGCGCCGGTCCGACATCGCCATTATGCCGGAAAATCTGCCAGCTTAGGCAGTGATTCAATGGTGTGGTCCGTGGCTCCCCCCTCCTGCCTTCCGTTCGTCGCGGTCCACCTGGGTGGAAATAAGTTGTGCATCATTGGAGACAGACTGTGACAGGTGAAAAGCAGGAGGGGGAGCCACGCACAACACGGAGTGAGAGACCAGGGGTTCTGTGCTGGATTAGCAGATCCTCTGGGGACTGTAGATCCTGTGGATGATTCTACAGTTATGCGCTTATTTAAGTTTGCGATGCTGCCAAATCTAATTTCTGAGTCATTGCAGGAGTTGAACTTAGTTTCTCAGCGAGCTCAGTCCACCTCTTCTTTGCTATGTGTTGTGCACTCAGTCCCTGGCACCCTGACATGAGTGTTCTGGTTTTGGAGCAGTTTGACTCTCCGGAAGGGTCTTTGAAGATTGCTTGAGCTATGTCCCGCTTGTATCCTGTGGCACAGGAATGTTGGCAGCTTTTGGCGCAGCCTAGGGTGGATTCCTGGGTTGCGCAGGTGACTAAGTGAACCTCTCTGCCCAGTGAGGGTGGTGTAGTGTTGAAGAATATGCAGGACTGCCGGGTGGATATGATCCTCTGGAAACTTTTTTTTTTTTTTTTATTTGAGGCTGCTACTTTGGATATTAAGGCTGCTTCTGCGACATTGTTCATGGCACGCGCCTGTCTCTATTACATACTCTGGAGAGTAAGGCAATGTATCCCCCTCCTCAACTTCTGATGGCTGGGACCAATTATATTGTGGATGTTTTGTATGATCTCATGAGCTCTGGTTAAGGTGTCTGTGCACTCTTTCTTCTTGCTGGTTGCTATGGGTTCGCCAATGGGCTGGGGATTCCACCTTCAAGGCTACTCTTCTTCAACCTACCTCAGTTTTAGAAAATTGGTAAAAATGAATTTGTTCAATCGTTTTGTAAACTAAAGAATTTTTATACCTCTGCAAATTCAACACGTAACCTTAAGATCTATATAGCTTTCCACTTCTTCCATATGTAAGATTACATTGATGACTTTGAATTGTGACATTTGCTGATTGTCCAGCGCTTCTTGTTGTAAACCGCCTCAAACTTTCATGGCTTTGGCAGTATATAAGAATAAAATTATTATTATTATTACTCTGACAAGACTGACTTAAGGGGCAATTATTGTCTGGATGACCTCATGGATTCTGTGATGGACAGTCGCCCTAAGACTGCCTGGTAGTTGATCCAGACCCTCCAGGGGCTTCCAGACCATATGCAAATGCGACGTCACAGAGATTTTCCCAGGGCTCCCAACACAGATACACTGGCTACAGACATACCCAACCTTCCTCCTCCCAATCTGCGCCAGAGGCCATAAAAGCTCAATGACGCCAGACCAACGGATGCTTTGCGACGCATAGGGGCTGGTTCTCATTTCTTCCTGCTTGGATGCATATTACATCTGACCAGTGGGTCTTGGACATCATTTGATTGGGTTACAAGCTTTTCTCAGACAGGCCCCTCCCTATTGTACTCTCCTTAAATGTCTCACTGTCCTATCTACTCATGAGGTTGGGGGTGAGAACTCCATGTCCCTTGTGTGTTGGTCTAGAACTACAAGTATGTATCGCCACTGATTTTATATTTTTGTACCCTGCTTAGAAGTATAAGTGGAATAACCAATTTTAAGGAAACTTGGAATTTGCTGAACAGATTGGTTTGTGACCTCTTCATCAGGTCACCTGGACAAAGCTCTCTGGTTCCAAGCCACTGTTCAGCGCTTTACTGGATATTCAAGCTATAGAGCTGGTGCCTCCTGAGCTCTCGGGATCAGGCAGATACTCCACATACTCTTATCATGTCAAAGAGAGGCTCAAAAGATTCCTCCATTACGAATGGAGACACTACATTCAGCCATTGCAGCAGTGGACTTGAAGAATTTGTGGCATCTCTGGATCTCACAGAGGCGTACTTGCACATTCTCATTTTTCTGGCCCAATGCAAGTTTTGCGTTTTCATGTCCTAAAGCAGCATTAACTGTTCTCAGCACTGCTCTTTGGACTGGCAACAGCGCCCCGGACCTTCATCAAAGTGATGGTGGTAGTGGAGACTTACCTGCAGAAGATGGGTTTCTGGGTTCATCCTTACTTGGATGACTGGCTGATCAGAGCGCCCTCATTGGAAGAGGGGTGCTGCACAGTGGAGCATGTGCCCCTGCTGCTGGGGATTAGGGCTGGATTGTCAATTTTAGGAAGACAATAAACCAGTCAAAAAGGGAACAAAGCCGTATGTATTAATATAAACAAAACAGAAAACGTGCTGTTAGTGTGTTTAGCAGGAACTCGCATTCATCCAGAAAAGCAACGAAAGTAGACAAAAAAATCATAAATAGAAAAGTGGAGAAAAGCAGACCTCGCGCACGGACAGCTGGGACTGCACTGTACCCTAAGATGTCAGTATCATCACTGGTCTGGAAAAAAACTTCATACATGAAAATTCAATCAATCTTTCATCTAATAGATCACTTTTAAAGCTTTTCCTCTTCAAAGGCTGGAAAATAATCAGTTATCAACTACCTAAAACTATTTGGCAATGGCTACAGCTGGGAAAAATTGCCTGTATATAATAGTTTTAAAAAATATCAAGCGTGAATGAAAGGAGACTTATCTTTAAACAATTTATCTGGGGAGATCCGTTTCTTGCTTCTTCATAGATCGCCCCAACAGCAAAATCCCAATAGTCAGTACTTTTTGTTTTGCCTCTTACAAGGCTACATCAGGGGAAAACTTCAGAACAACTTCTCCTTCGATAGCAAACCTTAAATATTCTCATTCCATTCCAAAAAAGAAAACACTGGGTAATGGCAAAATCCCACTACACGTTTCCTTCTGGGTCGGGGTGGTGACGGATGCCAACCTTTGGGGCTGGGGTGTTGGATGCCCTCTCAGCGGAAGTGGGTCATCAACTAGTTGGAGCGCCGTGCAATTCATCTAGCCGTGACAAGATTGCAAAAAACCCTGAAGGATCTAGCAGTCAGGGTTTTCTCCAGCAATGCAACAGCAGTGACCTACATCAGTCGCCAAGGAGGGACAAAGAGCACTCCTCTGGCTCAGGAAGCCTGCCTGCCGTTTCTCTGGGCACACCGTTGTCATCTAGCGCTGACAATAGCATATGTGGCAAGAATAGACAACGTTCATGCCAACTTCTTCAGCAGATAGATGCTGGATGTGGCAAGTGGGTACTGTCCCCAGAGGGCTCTGCTTCAATCTCATGCTACAGCAAGAAATAAGAAAGATTGCTTCTTCAGTCGAAGATCCAAGCCCAGAAGCGAGGGGCTCGACACTCTGGTGCAGCCTTGGCCTCTGGAGATTCTCCTGTATGTGTTTCCTCCTTGGCTGCTGATTAGCCCTTGTTTAGTGATTACCCCTTGTTTAGTGAGTTTATTGAAAAATTTAATATATCGCCTGGAGCAGTTTCCAAATGAACATTGCTAGTTGCTGTCAGACTAGTACTGCTCTAAAAAGAGTCTTAATGATAAAAAAAAAAACCAAAACCAAAATCAGAATTTCATTGTAGTAGCATTTCTTGCCTCTGCACAGAAAGAGATTGTCGTTCCCCTCCCCCCACCTTCCTGGCAAGGCATCCTTCTCCAAGGCATATAGAAACATGATGGCAGATAAAGGCCAAATGGCCCATCTAGTCTGCTCATCTGCAGTAACCATTATCTCTTTCTCTCTCCAGAGATCCCATGTGCCTATCCAGGCCCTTTGGAGTTCAGACAGTCTTGTCTCCACCATCTCTTCTGGGAGACTGTTCCATGCATCTATTATTCTTTACAGTCCCTCTGCAGGGCTGGAAGCCACTAGTTCTCTGTCTCCTGCTCCTCCTCATTCTCTTCTCAAGCTCGAGTTGATTGAAGCACTAATTAATGCTTGGCACCATGTTGTACAGCCAGATGAACTTAGAAAATGGTTCACTCCATGCCTGAATGCTGAAAGCTTGTTATCAAGAACAAAGGCTGGCCCATATGTTATTAGAATTGAAGGGGGTAACAGTTAAAATACAAATAAATTTAGTACATATTGAAATAGCTAATGTAAAGCCATTTACAAAATATTGACATTTTTTGACATTCTGCAGTTTATGCATTACAAGTCTTAAATCTGAAGTCTTAAATCAATTCAAAATGTGCAGGGTAATAGAGCATAAAATTTTGAACATGTCGGTATATAATATGCTCAAAGAACAAAAAATAAACCCTACAATAATGGAGGTTGAAAAATCACAAAATAGAAAAAAACCTCCCAAACCCCAAGAGTAGAAAATGGTTAGGGGAAAGAGACAAAGGCCAACTAAGTGATAATAACCAAAATTAATAAATATTAATGAAATCAGGAGAGCCCTCAGTCACACAGCCACCGCTGGAAAGTCCAGAGTGCAGCTATCGCGGGGTTACACCCAGAAGAGTGTTAACTGCGGAACATCCCTGGGCTCTCTCCGCGTGAGAAGTGAATAACTAATGCAACAAAAAGTGCAATGCGTGTAAAAAATAATAAAAAACACACACCTTCATAAAGTTAAGTTGAAATTTGTCTCTATCCCCCAAACATGGGGCCAAAAGGAAAAAGAGTGTCCAAATCATACCAGGCAAAACACAAACTGGAAGAACTTAGCTTCTCCGTGTGAGCAGTCCGCGAATGATGACTTCGTCCTTCTTCAGGAACTTGACTGCGCTGGGTCTCTCAATTCATCCGACACAGCTTGAAAAAGCGAGGTAAGAAATTTTTTACACGCATTGCACTTTTTGTTGCATTAGTTATTCACTTCTCACGCGGAGAGAGCCCAGGGATGTTCCGCAGTTAACACTCTTCTGGGTGTAACCCCGCGACAGCTGCACTCTGGACTTTCCAGCGGTGGCTGTGTGACTGAGGGCTCTCCTGTTTTCATTAATATTTATTAATTTTGGTTATTATCACTTAGTTGGCCTTTGTCTCTTTCCCCTAACCATTTTCTACTCTTGGGGTTTGGGAGGTATATAATATGCAGCAGTAGGCATCAGAAATATTGCTCTGATCCAGCAAGAAAGGCGGAACAATGTATTACTCGGCGGTGATGCAAAACTTTTGCATGGCTCTGTATGTAGAGGAGTGACATGGTCTACTCTTCATACCTTTATAAAGTTCTATAGAGTAGACATGGTAGCCAGGAAGGATTTTGCCTTTGGCTTCTCAGTATTAGAGGTGCAGGCTCAGTAGTTCCACCCTAGACCCAAGGGACTGCTTAGAGTCCCTAGCATTCAGGACTACTAGACACATTGCATTAGAAAGAAATATTAGGTTAATACCTGAATCTTTCATCTAGATGTGTCTAGTAGTCCTGAAGCCCTGCCCTCTGAGGGGGCTTCACCTGCCTTTGGTCTCAATTTCAGTCTGTATCCAACTATGAAGAATTTCTCTGACTCTCTCAGCTAAGCTGAGGAAAAGAAGAGATATCCAGTCTGTGTCTTAGCGACATGCGAGTAGCTACGAGCTTCCATAAATGTTAGTGCTGGTTGCATGTAGTTTTGTATAATTTTGATGTCATACTCCTGTTCTGCTCAGGGGGAAAAAAGTATAGTATTGGAGTTCTCCCCGTTGCCCTCCTTCAGGTGATTTCTTCTATTACAGTGATTCTCAACTACTTTTATACGAACTGAGGGGGTAGGAGGAAGGAGTCATAGATGAAACATGAGTGATATCATTCTGCAAGTAACTTGTGGGTTCAGACGCACAACTCTAGCGTTCAGGACTACTAGATACATCTGCAAGAAAGATTATCAAGGTAAGAACCTAATATTTCTATTTTTTTCTTTTGCTTTGATTCTCTGTTACCACCACCCCTCCTCCCCATTGTATATGTGTGTTTTTTTTTGTTTTGTATTTTCTTCTATTTTTCTTATAAACTTTCTTCCCCATCCTTTCTCCCCTGCAGCCTCTCTGTACTGCCTGGAGATTTTCTAATGTTACTATTCAACATTAAGCACCATTGGACATTCTAAACACAAGCCCTATCTTTATGAAGGCTGTTTTTTAAATGCAGTGCTCTTTACAATGTAGGCAGTTGCTCATTAAGCTAGATTAATGTTTAGCAGTAGCAGAGTAAAATGGAAAAAGGAATGGAGGTCAATAATTCTGATTTCATTTCATGCACTTTCAGGAAGCACATTATGGAAAAAGATTTTGTATCACTCTTGACAATACCTGTGTTTTTTTTTTTATTTGCGATGTCCCTGAAAAGGTTAAGTTGTAAGTAGCTGTCATTGACCTTGCTGCAAAACAATCATGAGGTAGAAAATTGTTCAGCAAAAGTGTCACCCAGCTGGTTCTGAATTGCAGAAAGATTACAATAGGGTACATATAGAACACAGTATTTATAAAGAGCTTTCTGGTCCCTATTGGCAGTGTTTCATTAAGGCAGGATTATAAAACAATTTGTCCTTCCCCCCTCCCATGTGCATACTGTTTTTTATTGCTTATGTGATAAAGGGAGGGCAGGAGGTGCACACTTTTAGACATCTTAAGAGTTCTTGGTCCATTAGTGGCAGTGCCCGCTTTCCCTGTTGAGTTAATTCCCCCATAGTGAAGGCTGTTAAGTGTATAGTGAGCTTCAGTATATTTGCTGCCTTAAGACATTTATGGAAGCCAGTTTGTGTGGACATACATGACCTTGCATTAAATATTCCTGTTTTTGTAATCTGTTTAGCCTAAAATATATTCAGGTAGGGGAAGAGGAGGGGATAGAAACAGGCAGTTTTATGTGAATTTTGGTATATTGATGATTTATAGAAAGCATTTAAGTTTACAAAAATCACAAAAACAAATGAGTAAGGTTAAAGAACTGGAGAGAACAGAACACAAATGAGAGGAAAGGTGCAAAGCAGTAGTAGAATGGCCAGTCCTTACGCATCTTTTTTTTCTACCTTTTTAACTATTGGATTGAATCATGCCTGAATACCACTGCAAAACAAGAGGTCAGCAGTCAAAATTAACTATAGCTTTTCTGAAGTAGCCAAATTTTAAGCCCCATTTTTAATCCCTTATAGGAATTTTCCTACCTTAGGTTTATAGGCAATGGGTTCCATATTTAAAGGGCCAAAAAGTTAACGCAGAATTCTGTGAACTGTCTGGGCTAAGTTTAGTGTGTGAGGAAATAGTTAAGAAGAGCCTGTGATGACTGCTGCTCAAGGGGAAACAAATGTTAAATTTTTCTTTCCTTAGTTGTGCCTTTGAGCATCTTTGGTGTGTTTTCTAACTTTTTTTTTTTTTGTCTTGGGGTGCAACCATTGAGTTTCGACAGCCGCTGAGATTTTTCCTCATATGTCGAGGCCTTTTGCTGGGTTCAAAAAGTGCACTTGTTAAAAAAGTGCGCTTGTTGCCAACAGCCCCTTGTGTCTGGGCCCAGAGCATCGAATGGACACTTGCATCCGCTATTCTACTTTACAAAAACGCTCTCAAGTCTCAATGCATCCAGCAAGAGAAGCTGTTTGGACCGGCCATGGCCTCTGGTGACAAATCGATGCCATCGGTACTGACGGTATTGGCATTGATGGCTCCATCGACATTGGATGTCATTCTGCATTGCGTAAACCTGCTAAGAAGCAATCCTCTACTCCACCAGCATTACAGGCATCTTCAGCATTGAGTCCCTTGATGCATGCTAAACACCAACGCCAGCATCGATCTCTTGTCACTCCTATAGGGTATGCTTCCTCATCAAGGTCGCACACCCATCGGCATCCTGCAGCACCGATGGTACCAGCTGTTGAGCCAACAGTACCAGTACAGGAGTTATTTGGAGGGAGCTCAGTGACCTGTTTAAGCTGCATGCAGCACTGGTGCTTACATAACTCCCTTGGTACCAGCCTAGCCTGAGCATGGTGCATCGAGGCCCAAGGGTACCGAATCCAGCTCTTCATTGAAGCATCAATGGATATTGAAATCACATGGTACAGATGCTCACTCCTCTGAATTTAATCGTGCATTACATGGTACAGATTCCTGTACATCTCGACGTAGATCATGGTCTAGACATTCTCGATGAACTTAATCTTCCTCTGACCAATACTGAAATCATTGAAAGAGCCCTCAACACTCTGTTAAGAACTGAACTGGGAGACTCCTTTCAAGAAATATACATCTTATCAAAGAAGGATTGTATTCTGTATAAAGAGGAATAGCCACATCAGTCTTTACTAGTGGAATATACTCCTTTAAAAATCCTCCAGAACCAGAGTAGATCAAGAAAGTTTATAGCAAGATCAGCTTTTGATGCATTTAATGAAATGGCTTGCATGGTTGCCAGTCTGACATGGACATTAATGTTCAGGATAGTTTAGCAAACATTCCCTGTCTTAGTGAAGAGTTGTTTGGGGCCAAAGACTTACCTGTCGTGAACAAAGCTTAACGGGATCCAGGACTGACTCGGCCATCTAAATCTTTCCAGAGATCTGCTTCCTTTTTATATGACACTTCAAGCTAGTACTACTGACACTGGCTTTTTAGGAAAAACTTAAGTCCAGTGTAATTGAATCAAACATGAAAAAATTTACAGCAGGAGTCGGATGACAGCGGCAGCCCCGGGAGACCCTTGAAACAGCACTCAAGCAGTGCGAAACATGTCGGGTCTGGCTCCCAAGGCGGCTGAGATAAGTCAATATTTATACTTTTACTAAATTCAGCATCAGCACAAATATATGAATGGAGAAATATTCACAAAATTAAAAATTATATATAAAAAAAGATATTGTTAATGGACTGCCGATGATGAGGCACCACACAGCCTTCCCGGTGTAATACTAAACTTAATTACAGCGGTGGAGTGGTGGGGCTGAGGCGTCCAAAACTACATACTAAAGTGATTTCAAGCTTTTCTTGTTCCAAGTGTTTAAAGGTATTCCTTTTTATATGAGGCATTATCCAACAACTTCATCCTCTTCAAACCCCCCACCACAGAAGAGAAAGAAATTGCAAAAGCCTCAGATTTCTGCTTTTCAAAAACCAGCTAAGTCTTTTTTTTAACATGTTTCTAGAAAGCATAGCCACAGTACCCCCGTCTCAGCTACCTCCTCAACCCATTGGAGGCCAACTTATTTCATCAGTGCTTGACTCTAATTAACACAGACACCTGGTCCTCAGTCATTCAGGAGGGTTACTCTCCATTTTATCACTATTCCTCCAAACATCTCTCCAAGAGTCCTCTTTCACATCTCAACAAATCGAAGCTCTGCTTCAACTAAATGCCATAAAAGTAGTAACCCCTTCCCAGAAAAGTCAGGGGTTCTACGCTAGGTATTTCCTAATTCCAAAGAAGTATTCATT
Organism: Geotrypetes seraphini; assembly: GCF_902459505.1. NCBI lineage: Eukaryota > Metazoa > Chordata > Amphibia > Gymnophiona > Dermophiidae > Geotrypetes > Geotrypetes seraphini. The sequence goes on along the minus strand of NC_047085.1, from coordinate 21,248,104 downwards.
CCATTCTCGACTTCCAAGCTGTTAACGTATATTAAGTCAGAGAAGTATCACATGCTATCCTTGGGAACCCTGTACCCACTTTCTAGAATGAAACAATTGGCTATGCTCTCTAGTCCTCAATGAGGCCAACATACACACATCTATACACCCAGAACATAGAAAGTTTCTTTTTTTTTTATGGATCAGCATATCCAGTACAAAGTTCTAGCATTTGACCTTGCTTCATCTCCAAAAGTATTCAAAAAGTGCCTGGTGGTGGCTGCAATCCTCTGTACCTATGGGTTTCAAGTGTTTCCGTATCTGGCCAATTGGTTGATAAAAGCTGAATCACCTCAAGCAGTACACTCAGCAACATAAATGACCATAGCTTTTCTCCAGCTTCTAGGGTTTTAAGTCAGTTTTCCAAAATCTCATCTTCAACCTTCTCAAGTGTTAGAGTTCATAGGAGCTGTGCTAGACATGACTCTTCTATGAACTTTCCACTCTGCAATACATCTCAGCAAGACAAATGATGCATCTCATGGGTCACATGTCATCCATAGTTCATGTAACTCCTTCACTCGACTTAATCTCAGATCAACTCAGTGGATCCTAGTGTCTGTGGTCTCAGGCCATGGATTCCTTATCCCAACGGATCAGTTACCTTACCTCTTTGTCAATCTCTCCAGTGGTTGAAGTGGATGGGTCTCTCCAGAGAATTGCTATTTCACATCCCTCCACATCACAAAATACTCATGACTGATGTGTCCATGTATGCTTGGGAAGCTAACCCTAGACCAGAGATCTATTTGCATGCACTGCTTTCAATGCATATTCAGTGGGGAAATCCTGAAAACCTGATTGGATTCCGGCCCTCGAGGACCGAAGTTGCCCACCCCTGCCCTAGATGGTCTCAGAACTCAGGGTGTGTAGTCTGCTTGAGAGAAGACATTCTGCATCAACCTGTTAGAGTTGCGGGCAATTCGCAATGCTCTGAAAACGTCCTCCTTATTCGCACAGACATTAAAGTAGTCATGTACTACATCAGGGGTGTCAAAGTCCTTCCTTGAGGGCCGCAATCCAGTCGGGTTTTCAGGATTTCCCCAATGAATATGCATGAGATCTGTTTGCATGCACTGCTTTCATTGTATGCTAATAGATCTCATGCCTATTTGTTGGGGAAATCCTGAAAACCCAACTGGATTGCAGCCCTTGAGGAGGGACTTTGACACCCCTGTACTACATCAACAAGCAGGGAGCGAACAGGCTCTCTTCCTCTGTGTCAAGAAGCCGAGCACATTTGGAACTGGACAATACCTTGAAACACATTTCTCAAATATGTAGAATGGAAACAGAATGCTCTAACCAACAAGCTCAGCAGATTTCTTCAGCCGCATGAATGGACTCTCGCTCCAAAGTCTTATGCCACATCATCTCACTATGGGGGACTCCTCAGATAGACCTGTTTGTGTCTCCCCCCACAGCTATAAGTTGCCTCAGTTCTGCTCCAGACAGTGCTCTCCTCATCGTCTGGAGGCAGATGCATTTCTTCTGGATTGGACACAAGTGCCTATGTATTATTGCCAATTCCTCTGGTCCTGAAGACACTAAACTCAAATGGATAGCTACCATGATCCTGATAGCTCCTCAGTGGCCCAGACAACCTTGGTTCTACCTTCTACTTCAACTGACTTTCAAATCCAGTTTCATTACAGATCTTTCCATCTTTTTTATCCCAATCTGCAATCTCTGCACCTTGGTACCTCTCGACCTGACTTCAGCAGATTTCAAACTTTCTGACCCAGTACAAGCCATTATAGCTGCTTCCAGAAAGCCTTCTACTCAGCACTACTATCGATTTAAATGGACATGCTTCATTTCGTGGTGCAATTTCCAACTTGATCCTTCCACATCTTCTCTTTATTCAGTATTGGACTACCTTCTCCATTTATCCAACTCTGAACTTAAGGCCAGGGCTCACCTCTGTGCTATTGGTGCTTACCATGCCTCTTTCAACAATAAATCTTTGGTTACTCATACACTAGTTTCTCGGTTTATGAAAGGACTTTTGAACTTGAAACCTCTACTTCGCCAGTTTGATGAAGCTGCCATTTGAACCACTGGCATCTTATCTTAAAGTTTCTCACTTGAAGAGTGGTCTGCTTGATCTGTGTCACTTCTGCTAGTCCAAATGAATGAACTTCAAGCACTTGTTTCCAATCCACCTTGTACAATGTTTCATCATGACAAGGTGGTTCTCCAAACTCATCCTAAATTCCTTCCCAAAGTAGTCATGGAATTACATCTGAATCAATCCATTGTTCTTCCTGTCGTCTTTCCAATGCCTCATTCTCACCCTGGAGAAACTGCTCTTCATAGCTTGGACTGTAAGCGTACCTTGGCTTACTGTTTACAAATCTAACCCACACAAGTCTTCACCTCAACTGTTCATCTCTTTTGACCCCAACAGGTTAGGCCTGCCAATAACCAAGCAAACTATTTCCACATAGTTAGCCTGCATTTCCTTCTGCTATGCTCAGGCTGGGCACAAAGTCCGAGCTATAGCAGATTTTTTTGCATTCCACTCCCATTGAAGATATTTACAAAGCAGCTGTTTGGTCTTCAATTCACAGAGATCTGTCTAGAATCCTATTTTAGATGAAATGGTCATTTTGGCCAAGCAGTTTTACAGAATTTTTCTTCCTAATAGCCAACTCTCCCACCATACTATTCAGTAAGTTAGGGAGTCCACATGTGAAAATATGCTGCCTGCTTCTCCAAGGATAAAGCAGTTACTTACCGTAACAGGAGTTATCTAGGGACAGCAGGCAGATAGTCTCACATTCCTTCCACCTCCCATGTTTGGCTTTTTAGCTTATGAAACTGAGGAACCATGAGCCGACATGGGTGGGAAGGCACTAGCGCATGCTTGGGGTGGGCAGTTTCAAAGCTGCTTAAGAAGTTTAAAATGACAGTATACTTATAGCACTGTCTGTACTGGGTTCTATGGTTAACATCACCCATATGTGAGAATATCTGCCTGGTGTCCATGGATAATGCCTGTTACAGTAAGTAACTGTGCTATACCTGCATAGAGGGTTTTCCTATTGGATAATCCCTTTTTCTGAGCATCATTTGTTCCACTGGCTATTACTACACTTATTCAGATTTGGTGCAAAGATGATGAGCAGTGCACCCTAAGTAAACTATCGGCCTTTATTTATTTATCAAGCAATTTTCCCTGTCTGTCCAGACAGGCTCGTAGTATGTCTAATATGCCTGGGGCAATGGGGGACCAAGTGACTTGCCCAGGGTCACAAGGAGCAGTGTGGATTTGAACCACAAACATAAGGCTGCTGAATCTATAAGAACATAAGATTGCCACTGCTGGGTCAGACCAGTGGTCCATCTTGCCCAACAGTCTGCTCACTTGATGTCAAAGAGCAGTGCCCTATTTGAGTCTAGCCTTACCTGCGTACGTTCTGGTTCAGCAGGAACTTATCTAACCTTTTCTTGAATCCCTGGACGGTGCTTTCCCCTATAACAGCCTCTGGAAGAGCTCCAAATCCTGCGCCACACTCTCAGATATAGAATGGTAGAAGATAGCATGGCAAACATTGTCTAACAGAGATGGCAAAAATAGTAAGGCAAGCGTGCAACAGCATGGAAGACCTGGAGTGGCAAACATTTGTGTGGAGATTTGGGCATCTCAGTTCAAGTCTAACAGTAGGTACAGTTGTATGTCGGCGGCAAATGAATGAATCTTTGCGGTGTTCTAAGGCGATGTCTATCACTGGTTTGATATAGAGATTGAAAAGTAGAGGGGACAGGAGAGATAGCCTTATGCCCTCCTTCCCCCCCCCCCCCCCAGGCTAATAATTATGTGATCATGATTGTTTTTAAACACCCTTTAAAAATGCAGGTTAAAATTTTGCTGATAGTCAGAACCTGCTGTCCTAGGTGACTATCTAATCTTGCTTATCAGATCTGATCACCCTGTGATCTCATATTTAGGTGACCCCCACTTCACCATTGCATATTTCTTTCAATTTCTATACCCATACTCTTATCTGCACTGTTGACTGAGAGGCCCTGGAAAGTCACTCTCTCCCTGTTTTGTTATAAAACTGGATAATTCTTTTTACTTTTTAATCTTGAGGATCCTTTTTGCAGTTCAAATGGAGTATGTGGAAGCAACCCTCCCCAATGTATGTTGCTGAAATACTAAGCAGTAAAGTGCTTTGGGAAGTTGCATAGTTAAAACATGCACTGTAGTAACTCGTTCCACTGCAGTCCATTGTAAACCTGTAGAATGGGCAGAGGGCCATGCTGCTTTCACAAAAAATAGGAATCTATGATAACCTAAACTTGTGTCCTGCCATCTAATATACCTTTAAACCTCTCGCCCCCTTTATATTTTAAGAAAAAATATAAAGAACAGACCAGGGCTGTGGAGTCTGAGTCGGAGGAAATTTCGGGTACCTGGAGTCGGAGTCAGAAGTACAAAAAACTGAGGAGTCGGAGTCGGAACATTTATCTACCGACTCCATTTTTGAACTTGGCATACCAATCACGAGCGATTCTTTCAGCTATAGCACCCACTATATACACAGCACAAATGTTGCGAGCAGCTTCTGCGGCCTTAGAACCTTGATTAAAAGCAAAAAGAAAGTGGTGTCGAAAATGCTCATTTCTCTCAACTTGACATTCCATTTTAACGATCTGAAAATTAACCAGTGCTGTGGAATCAGAGTCGAGGAGTCGGAGGAAATTTCGGGTATCTGGAGTCGGAGTCAGAAGTATAAAAAACTGAGGAGTCTGAGTCTGAACATTTATCTACTGACTCCACAGCCCTGGAACAGACACCTATGGAAAGTAAGAAGGAAAGGGTGCATTAGTCCCCACCCACTCCAATTCATTAGTACTGTAAATTGGCAAGTGCCTCCACGGGAGCAAAAATTAAGTCAAGAAGAGGTCTTAAACTGAAGCCACTATGTGCAAAATCATAAGTAACCAAAATTGCAAATCGTTTGTTTAGCAGTATATTACATTACATTAGTGACTTATATTCCGCCTTTACCTTGCAGTTCTAAGTGGATTACAGTGTAAGACAGCTGGACATATCCAGGAAGTTACAATTCAGGGGATGTATACAGATCAGGTGTAGAATAGAGGGGGATAGCTGGGGTTTTCTAGGAAGTTATAATTGGATGATGCTTACATAATAGATGCCGGAAATTACAATTTAGGAGAAGGATTTAGGCTTGATTGCTTGTTTGTTTCGGTTGGGAGGTTGTATAGTTTTTTTTGAAAAGTAGGGTTTTGATTTCCTTTCGGAATGATTTAAAGTCGATAGTTGTTGACAGCAAATTAGAGATTAAGGGGTCCAGTTTCGCTGCCTGCGTTGCTAGGAGACCACTCCTGTTCAATATATTTATCAACGACCTGGAGGCAGGAACAAAATGTGAGGTTATTAAATTTGCGGATGACACTAAACTATACAGCAGGGTCAAAACCATGGAGGACTGCGAAGACCTCCAAAAAGATCTGACAAAGCTGGAAGAGTGGGCCAAAAAATGGCAAATGAGCTTCAACATAGGGAAATGCAAGGTCATGCATGTAGGGAAAAAGAACCCGATGTTCACTTACAAAATGGGGGGATCACCGCTAGGGGTGAGTAACCTTGAAAGAGACCTGGGAGTGATGGTAGACGCATCATTAAAGGCGTCGGCGCAGTACGCCACAGCCTCAAGGAAGGCGAACAAAATGTTGGGCATCATTAAGAAGGGTATCACGACCAGGACGAAGGAAGTAATCCTGCCACTGTATCGTGCGATGGTGCGCCCGCACCTGGAGTACTGTGTCCAGTACTGGTCGCCGTACCTCAAGAAGGACATGGCGGTACTTGAGAAAGTCCAGAGAAGAGCAACTAAGCTAATAAAGGGTATGGAAGACCTCTCATATACTGACAGACTGAAGAAGTTGGGGCTTTTCTCCCTGGAAAAGCGGAAACTTAGAGGAGATATGATAGAAACCTTCAAGATCATGAAGGGCATAGAAAGAGTGGACAGGGACAAATTTTTCAAATTACGGGGAACCACAAGCACAAGGGGGCACTCGGAGAAATTGAAAGGGAAGAGGTTTAGAACAAACACCAGGAAGTTCTTTTTCACTCAGAGGGTGGTGGATACATGGAACGTGCTACCGGAGGATGTGATAAGCAGAAGCACACTACAGGGCTTCAAAGAGGGTCTGGACAGGTACTTGGAAGACAAAGGGATTGAGGGGTACAGATAGGAGTAGAGGTAGGTAATAGGGATAGGATTAGAGGATTAGAGGCAGTTACAAAATTAGTCATGGACACTGTTCAGGCAATTAGGCCTGATGGGCCGCGGCGGGAGCGGACCGCTGGGCAGGATGGACCTCTGGTCTGACTCAGCGGAGGCAACTTCTTATGTTCTTATGTTCTTTCGCTGAGTTCCCTTGAGTGGGGGATAGGCGAATAGGTTCTTGGTTCTTCTTGTTCTGGATGAGCAGTTGAAATTAAGGCGGTTGTTAAGGTAGGTGGGTGCGGATCCGTTTATTGCTTTGTATAGTAGACAATAAAATTTGAATTGGATTCGGGCACTTATTGGTAGCCAGTGAGAGGCTAGGTAGGCATTGGTGATATGGTCAAATTTTCCGAGGGAGTAGATCAATCTGAGGGCTGTGTTTTGAATGGTCTGCAATTGGTTTAGCAAGTTTGTGGGGCATGGAAGATAGAGGATGTTGCAATAGTCCACTATTCCTAGGACAAGGGATTGAACTATGATTCTGTAGTGGTCTTTTTCGAAGAATTTTCTTATTTTTCGGAGGTTGCGCATGGTGAAAAATGCTTTTTGCGTAGTTTTATTGATTTGTGACTGCATTGTGCAGCATCTATCTGTCGTCACTCCAAGGATTTTGAGGGAAGGTTGTATGGGGTATTTGGTGGCGTTAATTACTAATTCTGTTGTGGATGGGGTTTTGTCTTTTTTGAGTAGTAGGAAATTTGTTTTGTCTGAATTCAGTTTCAGTTTGTGTTTTAGCATCCAATCTTCCACTGCTTCTAGTATTGTTATTATCTTGCTTAAAGAAGTGGGGTCTAGGGTATCGAAGGGGAAGAGTATTGTTATATCGTCTGCGTAGCTGAAAGAAGTTGCGTTTAGGGTATCAAGAGTGAAGCCCAGGGAGGATATGAAGAGGTTGAAGAGCATAGGCGATAGTGGTGAGCCTTGTGGAACTCCACAGGGGTTGGACTAGGGTTCCGATTTTAAGGTCGTTTGACTTGACTCTGTAGGATCTTGATTTCAGGAATCCTTGGAACCAGTTGTACACTGCTCCGGAGATTCCTATGGCGTCCAGTATCTGGAGTAGTATGGTGTGGTCTACTAGGTCAAATGCTGCTGAGAGATAGAGTTGGATTAGTAACATTCTTCCTCCTTTACTAAGGTGCTGTCTGGCTGTGTCCAGCAGCTTTGCTAATAAAGTCTCTGTACTATAGCTGGATCTGAATCCTGATTGAGAGGGGTGAAGTATGTTGTGGTTTTCTAGGTAGTTGGTGAGGTAGTGCGCTACCAGTCCATCTATTAATTTGGCATAAAGTGGGACTGATGCGATGGGTCTGTAGTTGGTGGGGGTATCTATTGGGCCTTTGAGATCTTTCAGTAGAGGGGCGATTATAATCTCACCTAGTTCGAGTGGAAATTGACCTTCCATGAGTGTGAATTGAATCCAGTGCATGAGGTTGGCTCTGAACTTCGGGGTAGCGTTTGTAAGGAGGTAAGAGGGGCAGTTGTTTAGGTCGTATGATGCTTTGCTGTTTTTTTTAAATAAACGGTCCATATCCGACCATTGGACCAGCGGGAAGGTGGTCCAAGTTCGATCGGCTGCTGTAGGGTCTTCTGAAGTAGATGTTGTTTTAATCTCGTCGAGGTAGGCTGATGAATTGTTGAAGGTGGATCTGATTGTGGTGATCTTTCTTTTGTAGTGGTCTGCTAGCTGGGAGGCTGTTGGAGGGTGGATTCCTTGTGTGGCTAAGAGAGGCCTGGTGTCTGTGAGGTTTTTTACTAGTTTGAAGAGCATTTTGGTGTCTGGGGATTCGGTACCAACAAGTTTGGAGTTGGTAGACTTTCTGTTTTTCGTTGAGTTTAATCTTGTACTGTTTGATTAGTTTTCTCCATTCGGCTTTGGTTTGTTCAAGGTTCAGCTTTCTCCAGGCTCTTTCAAGTTGTCTGCAATGTCTTTTTAGTTGTAGCAGATCATTGTCGAACCATTTGTCGGATGGTCTGCAAATTCTGTTTTTGGGTTTTAGTGGGACTAGATCATTCAGTGTAGTCTCGCTTAAGTAGACAAACAACCTCCCTCTTGGGCTGGAGGATCCACTTGTCAGTGTTGTAGTGTTGTCATCCAGTACTCATTCACTCAACAAAGCAAAACACAGAATGGTTTTTGAATTTTACAGATACCATCTCTTAGAAAAACAGTGCTATTAAAGGTGGTGAAGAACTTTTAGGTGAGAAAGTAAATGCTAACATTAAAAAAAAACAAAAACCAAGGGAATTGACCGAAGTGATTCTGTTTACTAGACTGGAAGTCGTAAACTTCCGAAGTCCTGCATTCAATCGATGAGAAAAAATCTCTCGGTGTTCTTTCAGCTTCTAGGGGGCACCGCCACTGAGACTTTCTCAGCCTGGCACTTCCCAGCAGGCTATAAACAGAGAGGACAGCAGCCAGGAGTAAATAACTTGTATTTTCCCTTCAGAGAAAATGGTTTAAACAATTGTGAGAGCTGCACAGCTCCTGGTTCACAGGAAGTGCTGACTGTGTCACTACTAGTCAGAGGGCTGTGTGAGGTCACGAGTTTCACTACAGTGAAAAAAAAAAAAATCAGCCCTGTCCTGTCACAGGCTGGAAGCTGTCGCAAAATCTTTAAACAATTTGATACTAATCTCCCAAAGAATATTTGAAGAAAACAAAAAGGCACGTGAATTAGAAACAAAACAAAAAGCAGGATCTTTTTTTAACCTTGCTTATATGAAACAAATATTCCTGAGAGAATATGCTACTTTTGTGCTTTGAATAACATGTCAAAAACAAGCAGTGTTCAGTTGTGAACTTCAGCCAAGAAATTATTTTGAACTGGACTGTCTTTCCACCCACCCCCACCAACCAGGAATAATGTTTTTAGATTGTATCAAATGCCATTCAATAGATCCCCCAGGCTACTGGTACTTGCCACCATTGCTACTAAGGCAGTTCCTATGGAGTCACATATGGGGGAAAGGGGAAATGGTACTGGAATACTGCCTTTTTGTGGTTATACTGTACATTCAAAGCGGTTTACATATACAGTCAAACCTCTGTTTATGAGTGCCGCGGTTTGCGAATGTTTTGCAAGATGAGCAAAACATTTGCAAAATCTGCACCTTGGAAACAGAGCTTGCCTCGATTTGTGATTTCCCCCCCCCTGCATCCCTCACTCACCCACCCAAACACAATCACTTACCCCGCTCTGGCACCAGCACCAACGCACAGGACATGCCCAGCACAAGCAACAGGGAGGATCTTCGGGCACTGGCATGTCCTGTGCATTGGTGCTGGTGCCGTTGCCAGAGTGGGGGTAAGCGATTGTGTTTAGGTGGGTGGGGGATGCCGGATCGCGGCAGGGAGGGGCGACATGAGCGGGAGAGATGCCAGATCGTGGGGGGGGGAATGGAGCAGCACAGGGGCTTCAGGGGGGGGAGGTAAAGTGGAGCAGCGCCAGTGGCCGCGGGGGGGGGGGGGGGGGGGAGGGGGGGAAGAAGAAGTGGAACCAATCAAGCAAGTTTCCCTTACTTCCTATGGGGAAACTCGCTTTGATATACGAGTAAATTGGTTTACGAGCATGCTTCTGGAACGAATTATGCTCATAAACTAAGGTTCCACTTTATACAGATATTTTATACCTGGGGCAATGGAGGATTAAGTGTCTGAGGTTCACAAGGAGCAGCATGGGATTTGATCTCACAATCTCAGGGTGCTGAGGCAAAAACTCTGCCACTCTTCCATTCATTACCTTTTAAGAATTAAAAAAACAACACATATATATTTTACACACACATATAGTAGTAGTTTTAATAAATACACCTCTACTGCTTATATTTTTGAAATACAGCACAACACTAAAATGTTAAAGGTCTTTTATCCCTAGACAAGCAGGCAGCATATTCTTACATGTAGGTAACATCCACAGGGTCCAGTACAGACAGTGAAAAGTGTAGTGTCACTTTAAGCTTTGATTGTCTGCACCACACATGCATGAGTGCCTTCCTGCCTGATGCCAATTCGCGAGGTAGTCAGTTTTCTGTGGAGTGAAGACAACATATCTCTTGTTACTCCATCGAGTTGCCTTCCCGTTTTTCTTTTAAATATTTTTTCAAGTATTTTTATCAGTTGCGTACTTTGAAAAGAAAAAGGAAAATAAATTTTGTACTTCCTTCAACTTCTTTCATTGTTCAGCGGCCTTCACACAAATTTCCATCCTTTGTTCCTCTGTGATCGATGGATTTTTGACCTTGTTTCTGTTATCACCCTGACTCGTCCTCTGACTGGATCCAACTTCAGGGCTGTATATTAGAAGAAGACAAACACTATTAATGAATGTCATAGTTTTTCTTCTCTTCTTTCTTTATTTCAGAATATTAGGTCTGGAGTTGGACTTCAGCGACTGGGACTTATCGGTACTGGTAGACATCAATCCCTCCATCTATATGCATTAGTGGCATATTAATATCAAGTCAATTTGATGCATGCCTTTCTGTGGCCAGTATCTCGGCCAGTTTCTCAACTACTTAGAGCAGGGATCTCAAAGTCCCTCCTTGAGGGCCGCAATCCAGTCGGGTTTTCAGGATTTCCCCAATGACTATGCATTTAAAGCAGTGCATGCACATAGATCTCATGCATATTCATTGGGGAAATCCTGAAAACCTGACTGGATTGCGGTCCTCAAGGAGGGACTTTGAGACCCCTGACTTAGAGGACTTATTTGTATCAAGTATTCATGCATGCCCTTCTCAGCAGAGATGCATCGCAGAGGATAGTATCCTGCCAATTTTAGCATAGAGTCTACTTGATGAATGGCTTCATGGGTGATGCGGGTTGTCATTCCGAAGTGCTTCGCCTTTTCAGGCATCCACGCTTAGACACCTGTGGCACTTTCAATACCTTTTGATGTAATATAGTATTGGTGCCTCCTCTTCATGCATCGACTGAGTTGGTACCTTCTCCAGGTTCTTCTTTCATCATAGCATTGATGAACATTGAGTCTTTATGGAGCATATTATTGCAGTAGCAGTCTTTTCTTCAGTACTGCAGGGGTTAAATCGATGGTACTGGCCCTGGATTCAAGGGTACAAGTGTACATCGAGGAATACCTCCATATATTGTGCCGGAACGGATTTGTTGATGCTATTACTTACATCACCTCCCTTGGTACTGGCTCAGTCTAAGGGTAGACTTTTGCAGCCACACAGTACAGATTTTGATTTTTACATCAGCACAACACTATCGATGTGCTTCTAGTACTTTGAATGGACTTGACGTTTCATCTTGAATTCAGCTGTGACATGAAACTCTCTGAACAAGTCAAGCTTCTGAGGCAACTCCAGATCACCTACTTACTCTTAACAGAGCTTCACATCACCTGGAGTTGGTGGCAGTTTCTTTTCATTCGAGCGGTATCGAAGACATCTGGGCATCATCATTCTCCTCTCCACACTTTCTTCGATCCTATTCTTTTCCTGCAATGTTTTGAGTACTTTGGACATTTCTGATGGAAGATGGATCAAAGAACATTTGCCTTCCATATGTGTATCTTCAGATTTGAAAGGCTCTTCTCGACCTTGGCCATGGCACAGCATTCCAGCTCTAGCTTAGACTTTGGACTTCATCTAGCTTATGACCTCTGCTGTGTGGACTCGCATAAGAAGGGAATTCTATGTCCTATTATTTTGCAGGTGACATCAATGCTTATCTTTGTAGCATCAGTCTGTGTTCAAAAGGCATCGACACTCTTGTTCTTAGTGCTGGTAATCTTCCTTGGAACATCGATCATTATCGAAACATCGATGCCCTTCACCTCGAGATACTGCTGTGAGATTTCATGCATTGTCTAAGGGTCACAGGGTTGTACGTTTGAACATCGGTGCATACTATCAAATTCCAATAGAATTAAGATAATTCTTTTTTTTTTTTTTTTTTTTTTTTTTTTTTACAGGCAATATACTCATTTATTATAGTCCTCAAATGGGGAGGAAAGCAAGACATAAAGAAAAACCCCCTGGGAAGAAGGGGTACACTTAAGAAAAACATAAAGAATATAGCAGAACTAAGATATTAACCTACTATTAAACTAAATTCCGCACAAATCACTTGATTCATTCTGGCTGCAATGAAATCCCTTTACTCTCTAGGAAAAAACCTAATTGGGCAGGCTCAAAAAATATATATTTATTCCCTTGATAGGTAATAAAACATTTACAGGGAAATCTTAACTGAAAAATTGCCCCCATTGAAATAACTTTAGGACGATATTGCAAAAATTCTTTCCTCCTGGATTGTGTCCATTTCGAGACGTCAGGAAATATGTATACCCTTTCACCTAGAAAGGTAACTTGTTTCAGCTTAAAGTATAATTTCAACAGCATTTCTTTATCTTGTAAAAATACAAAGGAAACTAATAATGTTGCCCGACCTAATAATTCAATTTCAGAAGATTGCAATATTGCTGATACATCTAATTGCTCAGTTCCACCTTCTAAAACTTCTTTTTGGACATTCTTTAAATAATAAATTTTCTGTATCGGTGGAAGATTCAATTCTGATACTTTTAGAACTGTGATCATAAAGTTCTTGAAGAGTTCCTGAGAAGACATAAATTTTGCTATAGGAAAATTAAGAATCCTTAGATTCAAGTTTTTTTGCTGATTTTCCAAATTTTCTATCTTCCTGAGAAACATCATTCTATCAGTCATTTGTTTAGACAGTAAATTTTTATTCTCATTTGTTAGTTTCTCTAATTTTGAAAAGTCAATCTTCTGCTGTTGAACAGATGTCTCCAAAAGGGTTATCCTGGAAGAAGAGTTTAAAGTAATAGAGAGAAAATTAGTACAAACCGAGTGCAGGTTTTCAATTGCAGACCATATGGAGTCAAGGGTCACTGCCTGTGGTTTCTCCAACGGCTTGAGGGGGGGAATGACTGCCAGGTTCCCATAGGCTGAGTCCCCAGAGGGCAAACTCCGGGCTCCCTCACCCTCCCCACCGCTGGTTCCCTCAGGTTTAGCGCTCCCGTGTTGCAACAATTCCTGTCCCAGAATCGGCACTGCTGTAATTACATCCGGGTCAGCCTCGGGGGCAGTACGCATCATGCTCGATGTGTTCGGCATGTCCTCCAACTGCGAACGCTCATCCGAAGTTTCGCCGGGCATTGGGGGCGTGTGCGGTCCTCGTGGGCTCAGCGAAAGTTCGCCGTCCAAGCTGTGATCCACCCCAATCACAGCAGCAGATACGCCCGGTGAGTAGGTTGGGACTGTATAAGATGTTATAGCAGTCTGTCGTGGAGTTGAAGAGCCAGATAAAGGTGGAGGAAAACCTCTCTGTTTTCCCCTTCTTTTAGGCATCGAGAAAAATTTTTTAAAGCAATTTAACACATCTGGGCATCATCATTCTCCTCTCCACACTTTCTTCGATCCTATTCTTTTCCTGCAATGTTTTGAGTACTTTGGACATTTCTGATGGAAGATGGATCAAAGAACATTTGCCTTCCATATGTGTATCTTCAGATTTGAAAGGCTCTTCTCGACCTTGGCCATGGCACAGCATTCCAGCTCTAGCTTAGACTTTGGACTTCATCTAGCTTATGACCTCTGCTGTGTGGACTCGCATAAGAAGGGAATTCTATGTCCTATTATTTTGCAGGTGACATCAATGCTTATCTTTGTAGCATCAGTCTGTGTTCAAAAGGCATCGACACTCTTGTTCTTAGTGCTGGTAATCTTCCTTGGAACATCGATCATTATCGAAACATCGATGCCCTTCACCTCGAGATACTGCTGTGAGATTTCATGCATTGTCTAAGGGTCACAGGGTTGTACGTTTGAACATCGGTGCATACTATCAAATTCCAATAGAATTAAGATAATTCTTAACCTGTTCCTGTTCTGTATTCTATACAGGTCACACTCTCTTACTTTTGAAATTTAAATTTCTAAAAAAAAATGGAACTTTTATCTACATGGGTGTAGTCTAAAGACCTCTGACTCAGTCGCAGCAAATTGATAAGGATCTGATTGTGGATATCCAAAAGTTTGGAAGGAAAGAGGAGGTTCTGCTGTTGGGAGATTTCAACCTGCCGGATGTGGACTGGAATGTTCCGTCTGCGGAATCGGAAAGAAGTAGGGAGATTGTGGATGCCTTTCAAGAGGCTCTGCTCAGACAAATAGTGACGGAACCCACAAGGGAAAAAGCGATATTGGATCTGGTCCTCACAAATGGAGAGAGTATCTCTAATGTTCGAGTGGGTGCTCACCAGGGAAGTAGCGATCATCAAACGGTTTGGTTTGATATAACGGCTAAAGTGGAGAGCGGCCGCATGATACTTAAAGTCCTAGATTTCAAACATACGGACTTTAATGCAATGGGAAAGTACCTGAAGAAAGAGCTGTTAGGATGGGAGGACATAAGAGAAGTGGAAAGACAGTGGTCTAAGCTGAAAGCGATAAAAATGGCTACAGACCTTTATGTGAAGAAAATCAATAAAAACAAGAGAAAAAGGAAGCCGATATGGTTCTCCAACCTAGTGACTGAGTTCAAAGAAGCGTGGGATGAACAGAGGATTTAGAATCAGAAAATAAAATTAAATATTGAACTAAGGCCAGTACTGGGCTGTTTGGTGGAGGATGGGCTGGGGAGGGCTTCAATGGCTGGGAGGGTGTAGATGGGCTGGAGTAAGTCTTAACAGAGATTTTGGCAGTTGGAACCCAAGCACAGTACCGGGTAAAGCTTTGGATTCTTGCCCAGAAATAGCTAAGAAGAAAAAATAAAAAAATTCAAATTGAATCAGGTTGGGCAGACTGGATGGACCATTTGGGTATTTATCTGCCGTCATCTACTATGTTACTATGTATTGCTTGTATGCAAGTTTCCTTCGCAACAGCAGCAGATGAATCCAGAGACCAATGGGATAGCACACATCTACCAGCAGGTGGAGATAGAGAAACTGATTAACAGGTGGTCCTATTGGCTGGCACGCCTCCTGCATCTTCAGTATGCTCTATCGCCCAGCAGATGATGGTTGCTATTCAACTAGCTCCTGGATTCTGGCTGTGACTGGAAAATTATTTTCTCCTATTTTTCCTATTATTGAGGTTTCTCTTCAGTGAAACTGCCATTCTATTTCTCCTGTTGAGGTTTCTCTTCAGTGAGACAGGGGTGTCCGGCTGAACGGTGCCGGCTTTAGGGGTTACACCTGGGCCCCCCCCCCCCCTTGCTTCACCCTCCCTCCAATAATAGAGGGTCAGACTGGGTCTCGATTTTTGTTCTTTCCCTTTCACTTCAAAATAAATAAGACCACAGTGCCTATTAAAACATTTTCTATCCTCATAGTGCTGAGCAACCAGCATCTCCCAGCACTATTAACAAAGTTGTGAGTATATGTTTTATTTGCACTTCTTTTATGGTTTCTGGTTGTGGTGGAGCTGCGGGTTCGGTGCGAGTCTACAGAAGGAATATGTTTTTTGTTTTTTTTTTAAATCAAACGCTATATTTTGTAGAGTTGTGAAAATGGTTTAGTGACTGATAAATTTACATTTGTGTGAAGTTTATTCAGTAAAGGGCTTCAGGTGTATGGATAGAGCTCTGTTGACAGAACTAGTGCCTTAGTGCCTTCCCGCGTGTTGTAAGTGCACGCTTGTTTTCATACTCTGGCAGCAGCGCCACAGCAGTAGTGGGATTTCTCCCCGAGGCAGACTTTACTTGGCAGTTCCCTTGGCCGGGTGGAGGTAAATATTTGGACGGCTCCAGGTGTGTTCTTCCCATAGCCAGTTCCTGACTGAGCACAAGAGGCGTGCGCTTATTTTCCTAAGTTGAGAACGAATCAGCATTCCTTTATTTCTCTCCAATATTTATAAGGATTTTATACCATGATAGTGGGAAAAATATTTTAATGGTTGGCTCCGGGTAGGTTTTTAATGCATTGTTGATAGAGCCAGCTCATTTCAGTATGAAACAGGCACACGCTTGGGTCTCCGGCGCTAGCGGGAGCACCGCAGCGTTCACAGAGTTTATTTTGCAGCTGACTTAGGTCACTATCCTGTGGCTTCCCTGTTTTCGGGGTTCTACGCGTCAGGAGTGGTTCAACAGCTTTTGCCACTGTTGCGGTGATATACCTTGTGTGTGTGTTCCCCACTCTCTCCTTGAAAAGACTTAACTACTTTAATTGCGACTGTACCGTTATGCTACACGGTGCTTAAGAAAGAGATTCTGCCCTGTGCTCAGCCGCCCAATCTCGTTTTTTTTGCCGTTATGGGTCGGCAGAAGGCAAATTGCTGCACAGTGATGTCAGCGGCATGAGAGTATCCTGTGTTTCATATGGGTATCTTCTTGTCTCTCTCGGTGTCCCTGAAGACTGAGTCTATGTAGATTTAGAGGTTTTCTTATTTTTTGTGCCTCTGTGCAGTGCTGTGTGTGTCTGGTAGCACTATAGAATTGATTCCTGAGCTGTCTTTTCTATTTCTAGTGTGCCAGGGACTGCAAGTTTCAGAGCTTCTCGCAGAGATTTCTCAGGTCGCCATCTTCTCCTGGCACTTGCTAGACAGTCCCTCAAACTGGCAGGAAGAGCTGTGTTGTTCCTTCTAACCAGGGACAAGTTACCTATTCTCCCAAACCCACAGAGTAGCAAATGCTATGTGGCTGTTGGACTCATCCCTGAAGCTCTCTTTAGGGATGTGAGCTTTATCTGATAACAATTAGGGTGCAGATTATTTCCCATGGGGTGGTCAATGCAGCTTCTAGATTACGTCTAGTACGTCTTCACTCTAAAGGCAGTAAGTTTTTGGCTAACATTACATGGAGTTAGTACTGTTTTCAGAATTCCAGCATACTCCATCTTAACATCACAAAGCTGGATTTTTTCTTGGAAAGTTCCTTTCTTCCAGAATTTACAGCTCTAGTCCAGCCGTTCCCTGACTGTCTGCTCTTCATTCTGACGGGGTCTTCACTTCCTCTGGCAACTCTTTATGCTTTCTCGTGAGGGGGGAGACACTATGTCAAGTCAGGGGGCTTTGGGCATTTGTCAGTATGCTTGCAACTTTGAATCCTCCTCCCATTTCAGATTCTTTCTTAGAGTGACCATGTATTGAGCTTCCAAAGGTTACGTTCGTGCGAGACCCCTTTTAAGTGTTACTGGTACTCGGGGCAGTAGTTTTAGTTCTTCCAGAACTAAGGGAAGTTATTCCATTTACTTCATAGTGCATAAGATGGGGGAATTGGTCAGAAGGGGACTGGATCTCATTCTGGTAAATTAGTTTCTCAGAGTTAGACATTTCCAGAGAAAAACTGTGAGAATATTTATAATTTCTCTATGGACACCGAATTTGCACTATCTTCACTTGGTTCTCATCGAGCAGCGCTATCAGTTTTGGCAGATGCCATTTGGTCTAGCCACGGCTCCATGAACATTTTAGAAAATGAGGGCAGTAGTGGCGTTTTGGCGCAAGCAGGAGATTCAGGTACTTTCTTTCTTAGATGACTGCTTGATTCGGATGTCTTGCAGCCAGGTCAATTTGTCAGACAAACGGGTGATTTCTTTTATTTGAACTTCTTTTCTTCAATTCTTTGGATGTGAATCTTCAAATTTCCAGAGAGCTCTTTTCTCCTATACTAATTATTGGAATATCAGGGGATGTTGTTCACGTAGGAGCGGAATGTGTTTCTTCCCTGATACTGGGGCGACAGGTTACAGTCTCAGGTTTGCCTTCTTCTATCACCAAGAACAAGAGTATGGGATTCTATACAGATTCTATTCTAGAATCTATGGTGGTGACTCCACTGGGAACTTCGGCTCGTTTTCACATGAGAATGCTACAGCAGTCGCTTTTGTTCCAGTGGTTCCTGGTATTTCAAGGCTCCAATTGTAGTATCTAGTAGGCTCCTCAAGCATTGCTCAATATAATTTGGTGGCTCAGCGAGATTAATCTTTTCAAAGGTATGCCTCGGTCTTTGCTGGAATGGCTCAAAGTCACCAAACATCAGTGGCGTACCAAGGGGGGGTTGGTCCGCTCCGGGTGCACGCCTTTGGGGGGTGCACAGACGGCCAGGTCCGGGTCCTCCTGCCCTATTGTGCAACTGGACTTCCACCTCCTTCCTTTCCCCCAGTCCGTGCCGCTGCTGCTAATCGCCAACAAGAAGTCTTCTTTCAGAAGTGAATTCTGACGTCTGAGAGGACGTTTCGGGCAAGCCCATCACTGCCTGACTGGCCCGGAATGTCCTCTCCGAAGTTAGAATTGACATCAGAAAGAAGACTTCTTGTCGTCGATTAGCAGCAGCGGCGCGGACCGGGGGAAAGGAAAGAGAGAGGCTTTTTTTTTTCCATGCGGCAGGGAGGGAAGGATGTAGGCAGTAGAGAATGACACGGTGACGGTTTACCCGCGGCCACCGCATTTAAGCCGCGGGTCACCGCCGAAAACGGGGAAGAAAACTAGCAGTCGCTGCGGTGACGGGGACAAGGCCATTCACCGACCGCGGAAACGGTGAACAGGTTTGTCCCCGCGGGCCAATGTACCCCCTTCTAGGAACCGCTATTTACCGCCCGACGCCCGATTCACCCCCCCAGCAGGACCGCTCGCACC
Organism: Geotrypetes seraphini; assembly: GCF_902459505.1. Taxonomy (NCBI): domain Eukaryota; kingdom Metazoa; phylum Chordata; class Amphibia; order Gymnophiona; family Dermophiidae; genus Geotrypetes; species Geotrypetes seraphini. The sequence goes on along the minus strand of NC_047085.1, from coordinate 21,229,223 downwards.
CCCACCCCGAACGACCGCTCGCATGCGCTCCCACCCGCACCCGCGATCGGAGCAAGAGGGAGCCCAAGCCCTCTTGCCCGGCCGACTCCCCGACGTCCGATACATCCCCCCCCCCCGGCAGGACCACTCGCACCCCCACCCCGAAGGACCGCCGACTTCCCGACAATATCGGGCCAGAAGGGAGCCCAAACCCTCCTGGCCACGGCGACCCCCTAACCCCACCCCGCACTACATTACGGGCAGGAGGGATCCCAGGCCCTCCTGCCCTCGACGCAAACCCCCCTTCCCCCCCAATGACCGCCCCCCCCAAGAACCTCCGACCGCCCCCCCAGCCGACCCGCGACCCCCCTGGCGACCCCCACGACCCCCCTTCCCCGTACCTTTGGTAGTTGGCCGGACAGACGGGAGCCAAACCCGCCTGTCCGGCAGGCAGCCAACGAAGGAATGAGGCCGGATTGGCCCATCCATCCTAAAGCTCCGCCTACTGGTGGGGCCTAAGGCGCGTGGGCCAATCAGAATAGGCCCTGGAGCCTTAGGTCCCACCTGGGGGCGCGGCCTGAGGCACATGACCATGTGCCTCAGGCCGCGCCCCCAGGTGGGACCTAAGGCTCCAGGGCCTATTCTGATTGGCCCACGCGCCTTAGGCCCCACCAGTAGGCGGAGCTTTAGGATGGATGGGCCAATCCGGCCTCATTCCTTCGTTGGCTGCCTGCCGGACAGGCGGTTTTGGCTCCCGTCTGTCCGGCCAACTACCAAAGGTACGGGGAAGGGGGGTGGGGGGGTCGTGGGGGTCGCCAGGGGGGTCGCGGGTCGGCTGGGGGGGGCGGGCGTTGGGGGGAGGGGGGTTTGCGTCGAGGGCAGGAGGGCTGCAGTGCAAACATAAGCCTTTCATTAAGACAATCCTGGTTCGCTTTTCCAAGTTAAAACAATTAGAAAAATATTTCTGGAGTGCTGTAATAAATTAAAATTAATAGTGCTCAGAACCCCCAAGGTAACTTCAGGCATCATTTTGAAGCTGGGGGGGGCGGTCGTTGGGGGGAGGGGGGTTTGCGTCGAGGGCAGGAGGGCCTGGGATCCCTCCTGCCCGTAATGTAGTGCGGGGTGGGGTTAGGGGGTCGCCGTGGCCAGGAGGATTTGGGCTCCCTCCTGGCCCGATATTGTTGGGGAGTCGGCGGTCCTTCGGGGGGAGGGATGTATCGGACGTCGGGGGGGGGGGGCATCAGGCTTTCAGGATGGGGACAGACCTTCAAGGGGGGACAGTGCAGGGAAGTCAGGGAATTTATATTAATTAATTTTTTCTCTGCGTGTTTTGTTTTTGTATAGTTATTAACTAATATTTAACTAAGTTTTAAAGAATGTTTCCTTTATACGTAAATAAAGAAAAGTGAATGGGATTGCAGTGGCGGTGACGGGGCGGTGAATGGGGTGGCAGTGGCGGTGACGGGGCGGTGAAGAGGATGGTGAGACGGGGACGGGGCGGTGACGGGGATGGTGAGACGGGGACGGGGCGGTGACGGGGACCAATTTTTTCACCGTGTCATTCTCTAGTAGGCAGGCAAGCTGGCTGGCTTTAGCACGGCAGGGAGGGAGATAGGTAGGCAGGCAGGCTGGCTTTGGAGGTGGACAAAATCTGGAAGGCAGTGGGGAACATGAGGAGGCACTGGGGCACTAAGGACACGGGACGGGGGCACTAAGGACACGGGATGGGGCACGGGACGGGGGCACTGGGGGCACTAAGGACATGGGAAGGAAGGAGGGAGGGAATAGAAAGGGACAATTGCTGGACCTGAGTGAAGAAAGAAAGAAATGAAAGAAAGGATACATAGTCAATTAATAGATGTCCCCTTTGATGAAAAAATAAATGATCACGTTACCTCTGACTTGCTTTCTCTGCAGCAGAGTCGGCAGCTGCGCTGAGGTACAGGAAGGTCCCGTGATGACTCGTCTGCCGGCTCTGCTCCGGAAGAAGTAAGTTACATCAGAGGGGGTGGACCCAGCAGACGCAGTCATAGCTGGACTTTGCTGCAACTCTCTGCGTCTGTTGGGTCCATCCCCTCCGACATAACTTCTTCTGGAGCAGAGCCAGCAGACGAGTCATCGTGGGACCTTCCAGCATGCGGCTGCCGAGTCCGCTCCAGAGCAGGAGGTGATTAGTGGAGTACCACAGGGCTCAGTCTTGGGCCCAATCCTATTCAACATCTTTATAAGAGACTTGGCAGAAGGGCTTCGAGGTAAAATAACATTATTCGCCTATGACGCCAAACTGAGTAATGTAGTGGGCAAATGCACAACAGACGAAGATTCAGTGCCCGACAACATGATGCACGACCTACTCCTACTGGAGCGATGGTCTAGGACATGGCAACTCAACTTCAATGCCAAAAAATGCAAAGTTATGCACCTGGGCAGCCAGAATCCATGCAAGTCTTATACCCTTAATGGCGAGATCCTAGCAAAAACGGTAGCAGAACGAGACTTGGGGGTAATCGTCAGTGAGGACATGAAGTCTGCCAATCAAGTGGAGCAGGCTTCGTCCAAGGCAAGACAAATCATGGACTGCATACGAAGGGGTTTCGTCAGTCGTAAGGCGGAAGTCATTATGCCATTGTATAGATCCATGGTGAGGCCCCACCTGGAATACTGTGTGCAATTCTGGAGGCCGCATTATCGCAAGGATGTGCTGAGACTGGAGTCGGTGCAAAGAATGGCCACCCGGATGGTCTCGGGACTCAAGGATCTACCATACGAAAAACGGCTTGACAAATTACAGCTATACTCGCTCGAGGAGCGCAGAGAGAGGGGGGACATGATCGAGACGTTCAAGTATCTTACGGGCCGCATCGAGGCGGAGGAAGATATCTTCTTTTTCAAGGGTCCCACGACAACAAGAGGGCATCCGTTGAAAATCAGGGGCGGGAAACTACGAGGTGACACCAGGAAATTCTTTTTCACTGAAAGAGTGGTTGATCGCTGGAATAGTCTTCCACTACAGGTGATTGAGGCCAGCAGCGTGCCTGATTTTAAGGCCAAATGGGATCGGCACATGGGATCTATTCACAGAGCAAAGGTAGGGGAGGGACATTAAGGTGGGCAGACTAGATGGGCCGTGGGCCCTTATCTGCCGTCTATTGTTTCTATGTTTCTAAGTACGTCGGAGTGGAGTGGACTAGCAGCCGGCAGCTACAGTCATCGCAGGACCTTGCTGCGTGAAGGGAGAGCTGGAATGGAAGAGTGGTGAAGGGAAAAAAAGGGGGCAGGGTGGTATGGAACGGTGGTGCTGATGGAATTGATGTACAGAGAAAGGGGAGAGACATAAGGGGGAAGGATATTGGAGGGAAAGAAAGGGGGCAGATGCTGATTCAAGAGGGTGGTTGGAGAGAGAGAAAGGGCAGACATTGGATGGTAGTGGGGAGCCTATGCTGGATGGAAGTGCAGATGGGAGATAAGGGAGCAAATTCAGGAAGGAAATGGGAGGAGAGAAAGAGGAGAGGAGATGCTGGATGGAAGTGGACAGAGAGAGGAGAAGGTACTAGATGGAAGGGTTAGAGAAAGAGGGTACATGATGGAAGGAGAGGATAAATAAAAGGAGGGCACATGATGGGGAGAAAAGGATTGAGTTAGGGAAACACTGAAGGGGTGAGGGAAAGAGGTGGCAAGTTTTAGGTAGACAGTATAAAAGGAAATTAATGAGGGTAGTAAGAACATAATCTAGACAGATGCAGAAAATAAATCAAAAAGGAAAATGAGGGAAGAAAGGGATTGCAGAAGAGAGGTGTGGGAGAGGAGAGATGCCAGGCCAATGGGGGTGAAAGGAGAGATGGAAGGGGGAGGCATACAGTTTCTGGAAGGGGCACAGAAGGAGAGAAGATGCCATATAGGGGAAGAGAAACAGCAGACAGTGGATGGAAGGAAGAGAGTTACAAGAAGATGAGGAAAGCAGAAACCACAGAAGACAAAGGTGGAAAAAAATTTTCTATTTATTTATTGCTTTAGGAGACATGTGTCACTGTTTCTGTGGTGCATTGTATGCAGAGTCCAGCTTCTTGCTGGTTCAATTTGACCTTTGTCTATGTATTTCTATTTTATCCCCCCTTTTACAAAACTGTGGAGCGTTTTTTAGCACCAGCCATGGTGGTAGCAGCTCTGATGCTCAGAATTCTATGAGCGTCAGAGCTGTTACCTCTGTGGCTAAAATTCACACTACAGTTTGTAAAAGAGGGAGGGTTAGTTTGTGATACATATTCCATACTAGGCGAAGGTGTTTTGTGTGTTCGAAAGACATGTTTTTTTGTTAGGATTGACTGCAGGATTGATCTGTACTAGTCTGGCTTGTTTAATTTTACACTGGGTGTATTAATGTTGTAGTGCTCATTGCAGTATGTAAGATGCTGCCTTTTCCTAGGTACTCGTGTGTGACGTGTGGATTGTTACTAAAAATCATGTTTTCATACAGAAGGGGGGGTGTCAAAAAAATGATGGGCCCCTGGTGTCACATATGCTAGGTACGCCACTGCCAAACATCCCAGGCTGTCAGGTTGGGGGGCTCAGTGCCTTCAATCCTCAGCGCAAGGAGTCAGCAGATCTGATGATTCTTTCGATGGCTGAACTGTTGAGATTCTTGGTATCTCCGGATTTACTCACGTAGGGTCCAATCAACATGGATATTCGTCCTACTTTGATATTACGACCTTGCTTTTGAAAAGTTATGGCTGACGTGCAAGAGTTATGCGAAACAGGTTATTTCTTCTCTTCTCCAAGCAATACAGGTGTCTTCACCTATGGCTTATGCTTCCTTTTGGAGGCTTTTCCTTTCTTGGGTATTTCTCAACATTGGCACCCTTCCATAGTTCTATGTTTTTTATATTTCTTTTTTGGCACAAGTGTATTGCCAAGGGCTTGGCGTTCAATTCCCTTCAGCTTCAAGTGGCAATCTTAGCTTGTTGCAAGGGCTAGATATCTCGCTCTTCACTTACTTTTCAGCTTCATGTAGTTCAGTTCCTAAAAGGAGTACAGTCTTAAGCTACTTCTTCGCAGTTTACAGAAGGCTTCGTTTCAACCTTGTCTTTTGAGACTCTAAAAGGCTATGACGTTGAACACAGTGTTTCTTGTGGCCATGGCTTCAGCTCGACAGTTTCTGAGTTGCAGGCCTTGTATGGCGGGGATTCTTATTTCTGATTTACAAATTCTGCGGTGTCAGTTCGGACAGTACCACCATTTCTTTCTAAGGTAGTGTCATCCTTTATTTTATGTAGCTCTCACTTTTCCTTCCTTCTTCCTGGGAGGAGGAATGGGGAGGCAAGCTTTTCTTCACTGCGTTGTTTTTTTTTTAACAGTGCATAGAATTCTCTGCAATTTGTAGGTTTCTAATGACCTTTTAGTCATTTAGATCACCTCTTTGTATTCTTCAAGGGATGCGACAAATGTATGGCAGCATCCAAAGCCTCCATCGCTCGAAGGGTCCAGGAGGACATTCCTTATGCTTATTTGATGGCAGGGAAGCGGTTGGCGAAAGAACTTCATGACCATTCAGCCAGAGTAATGGTGGCTACTTGGACTCAGTCCAGAGGTTTTTTTCTTGGAGGAGTTTTGTCACGCGGCTACATGGTCTTTATCTCAGCATTATCGGTTGGATGTGGGGGCGCATGCGGAGGCTACGTTTAGTGCTTCGGTTGTTGCGGAGGCGGCGTTTGCTTCCTACCCAGATTGAGGATTGCTTTGCTACATCCCATTGGTCTCTGGATTCATCTGCTGTTGCTAAGAAAGGAAAAATTATGTTCTTACCTGTTAATTTTCTTTCCTTTAGACGCAGCACATGAATCCAGAGCCCCACCCTTTCTGGATATTACTGTCGTTTTTTTCTTTTACAACTTTCGAAGTCTTGTTATTATTGATAGTTGTATTCTGTATTATTACCTTGTGAAATTTCTTATGAGAAAGAAGTTTTTTTACATGCTAAGCATATTGATGGTTACGGATGCTTGGGCAAGGAGCAATGCTGAAGATGCAGGAGGCTTGTCAGCCAATAGGACCACCTGTTAATCAGTTTCTCTATGTCCACCTGCTAGTAGATGTGTGCTATCCCATTGGTCTCTGGATTCATCTGCTGCGTCTAAAGGAAAGAAAATTAACAGGTAAGAACATAATTTTTTCCTTCTATAGCATTGCATATTACCATTGGCTATCGATCCAGTATTGCAGCCAAGCCGTACCTCTGTCATGGGTCCTTTGATTTTATATCAATCTTCTTTAAGTGTGTTAGTGTTCTACCTGTTACACTCTGGAGTGTGATGGGATTATGTATCATTAACTCTAGACCAGTCATATGTCACCTCCCTTTTCTTTTTCACCTTTCTTAGTATATCTGTTCATGCTAAGTCACTGCTTTTTGTAAGGCTCATTCCTACTTTTCATTTTTCTTTTGTATACTTCATGAGCAGAATCAGAGCCCCTCCTATGGCACCAAAGCATATAATCTCAATTTACCATAGGTATCATTCTAGATCAGTGTTTTTCAACCGCTGTTCTGCGGCACACTAGTGTGCCGCGAGATGTTGCCTGGTGTGCCGCAGGGCCGCCATCAGGGCAGTACTACCAGTCCTGCATTCAGGGGCCCGGAGCTGACAGGGGGCCCGAGGCAGGGGCGCCAGTAGCTCGCCAAGGCAAAGTGAGTCGATCACCCAAGACTCACTTTGTCTTGGCGATCTAATCTATCGAGCCGATAAATCTTCTTCTCCCCGACGTCAATTCTGCAGTCGGAGAGGCAGTTCAGGCCAGCCAATCGCTGCCTGGCTGGGCGGAACTTCCTCTCCGATTGCAGAATTGACGTCAGGGAGAGCATGCGTCGGCGTCGGCTTTGGGGCCTGTTATCCATTGGTGGGTCCTGTTCCCCGATGGCAGTGGCAGTGGCTTGGGGAATGGCAGGGAGAAAGAAAGAAAGGGGGCAGGCAGGGAAACAGAAGGAAAGAAGAGAAACAGAAAAAAAGAAAGAAAGGTCAGGGAAGAGGAAGAAAAAGTTGAGGGAGGGAATGAGGTGTGGAGGAGAGAAAGCATACAGGCTGATAGAAGGGAAGAAAGATTGGATGCACAGTCAGAAGAAGAAAGTGCAACCAGAAATCACCAGACAAGGTAGGAAAAATGATTTTATTTTAAATTTAGCAAAGTGGAGGCAGTATTACCACAGTTTTCAAAGGAATTTGCCCAAATAACTTAATAGTTAACTGGGTAAATTCCCAGAGATGAAAACGTCCCTTCACTTACTATGCACAGTTCTGAATTTATATCTGCTGTCTATATTTTACAATATGGTCACCTTTTACTAAACCGCAATAGTGGTTTTTAGCGCAGGGAGCCTATGAGCGTCAAGAGCAGCGCTGGACATTCAGCGCAGCTCCCTGCGCTAAAAACTGCTATTGTGGTTTAATAAAAAGGATGGAGGGTATATTTGTCTATTTTTGTATGCTATAAAAACCAAATACAGAGAGAGACTGAGAGCTGTTGACGAAGAGCTACGTGTGTGTCTTTCTTCGATTCCAGCCAGAATATCAGCTTTGTGTTCAGCCAAACAGGCCCAGGTTTCGCACTGAATAAAGTATTTTATAATTTTTCACTATTCTGTTTACTTAATATTTCATAATAAAGTAATTATAAAATACTTTCTTTGTGTTTATTTGATTCCTATTCAAGAGAATTACTTTATATATAGTCAATATAGGCACAGAGTTAAATTTTTTAACATTTTCTAATGGTGGTGTGCCTCGTGATTTTTTTCATGAAACAAGTGTGCCTTTGCCCAAAAAAGGTTGAAAAACACTGTTCTAGATGATCCTGACCAACTCTGTTTTTCAAGGTTATTAAACAAGTCTATTTTCTCTTACTTTGCTAAGGATCTTGTGATGGTTTCATGCTTACCGGCATATTGTTTAATATGCTTCCTCTTCTGTACTAACTTGCTGGGTTCAAGGCTTCTCTCAATTCTTTCTCAGTCTTTGCAAAAACAAAACAAAACAGTAAAACCTTGGATTGCAAGTAACTTGGTTTGCAAGTGTTTTGCAAGACAAGCAAAACATTTTATTAAATTTTAACTTGATATACAAGCAATGTCTTACAATACAAGTACACATACAGTATACACACATCACAACTGAGACGATGTTCTCCACTCTCTGATGCTGCAAGAGTGTAGAGACTGTTCTAAACAAGCAAAGTCTCGGCAATACGAGTACACACAGTATACATGTGTCACATCATCACAACTGAGACGATGGTTCTCTCTCTGACGCTGCGGGAGTGTAGTGACTGTTCTAAATGAGCGAGGTCTTGCAATATGAGTATGTATAGTATTTTGTATTAAAGTTTTTTTTTCGGTTGTGGAACGAATCGGTCTGAGTTTCCATTATTTTCTATGGGGAAATTTGCTTTGATGTACGAATGCTTTGGATTACAAGCATACCTCTGGAACGAATTATGCTCGCAAATCAAGGTTTTACTGTATATATCCATCCGTTTTATCATAGCTAGGGAATCCCATATGTGAGTTTATGCTGCCTGCTTATCTAGGGATAAAGCACAGTTACTTACCATAGCAGGTGTTATCCAGGGTAGAGAGCTGCACGGGAACGGGGATGACGGGAATCCCGCGGGACCCGGGGATCCCACGGGTTCCCCCTTTGGGTCACGGGGATCCCGTGGGGACGCCCCCTAGGGTCGCGGGGATCCCGTGGGGACGCCTCCGAGGGTCGCGGGGTTCCTGCAGGGTTGGATCGCAGTGCACTCAAGCCGCGAGGGTAGTCTCCTCCTCCTTACCTGCCCTATCGCAGCACACAGCCGAACGGAAGTCTTCCCGATGTCAGCGCTGACGTCTGAGGGAGGGCTTAAGCAAAGCCCTCCCTTCCTCAAATCAAATCAAATCAAAATTTGAAAAACAAAGTTAAATCAGTGTTAGAATGCTGAAAATGCCAAAGTTGGAAAAATGTTACCAAAGTTAGGAAAAGTGCCACATGGCTCTTATAAATCTATCACTGATTGTGGCGTAATAAAGCATTTTTCTAACTCCAATTTAACTTTGGATTTCAAATTTTGACACCTTTTTGTAGGCATTTTGTATAGTGGAAAGTTGAGCAAGGACAGAAATTTCATCCATACTCGCTTGCACTGGTTAAGATCCATTCCATCCCCACCTGTACCGCAGGTAATTCCTTCAATACCTCACCCAAACTTTCCTTCAGATTCTAGAGTATTTAAACATAAATTATTTTGCTTCTTTTCAAGCCTCTGCAGGACCGGTGAGTGTTCCAAACCTGTGTTCTAGCTGCCTCTAGGCATTCCCAGCCTTATTCTCTCACAGAAAACTTGTAGCAACTTCCGTCTCGCAGAATTTTTGCAAACTTGGAAGCTGTACCCATGGGATTGCTGTTATCCCCATTCCTCTACAGAGAAGACTGCTCCTTAATTGAGGCTCTCCTTTTCTATACATTTTTTTTTCTACTGTCCCTTGCAGAGAACAGGAAGGGGGGAGAGGGCAGAGAAGAGACTTTCCCTAATTCATCCCCTGCCCCTCCCCCCACACACACTTTTGTGTTCGCCAAGACCAATAAGAGAACAAAGATGTTGGTACTTGTGGGAAAACACTATTTCAGGCAATATCAGTTAAAGCTTATAAAGCTCTCTGGAAAAAAGGAGGCTCAGGGGAGATATGATAGAGACCTTCAAGATCATGAGGGGCATAGAGAGGGTGGATAGGGACAGATTCTTCAGACTGAAGGGGACAGCAAATACAAGGGGGCATTCTGAGAAACTGAAGGGAGATAGGTTCAGAACAAATGCAAGGAAGTTCTTTTTCACCCAGAGGGTCGTGGACACTTGGAATGCGCTACCGGAGGAAGTGATCAGGCAGGGTACGGTCCAAGGATTCAAACAGGGATTGGACGGATTCCTGAGGGATAAAGGGATCATGGGATACTGAGGGAGGAGCTGGGATGTAACAAAAGTATAGAAAGTTTGTCAGGTAATGAGTATAAACCAACCAGGTCGTGCATGTGCAGGACTGGAGGGCTGGGACTTCGATGGGAAGGCAGGACCAAATTGGGAGGCCAAGGTGGCAGGGGAGCCCCTTCAGATGATTCAGACAGGTCATGATCTGTTTGGGCCGCCGCGGGAGCGGACTGCTGGGCAGGATGGACCTATGGTCTGACCCGGCAGAGGCACTGCTTATGTTCTTATGTTCTTAAGTGATCATTAAATGATTGTTCATGTTTAGATATAGTATGTACAGATGGGAATTATTCAGTTCTTAGACTTTGCTTTTAAAAAGCAGCACATTGACCATTTTCTTCCCCCTTTTTGTTTTAGGTCTTCCTGAGCAGTACTATAGTCTCACTTGGTTTCTTAGCCCTATCCTGGGCCTGATCTTCACTCCATTGATTGGTTCTGCAAGCGACCGCTGTACACTGAGCTGGGGGCGACGGCGGCCTTTCATTCTTGCTCTCTGTGTTGGAGTTCTGTTTGGAGTTGCACTTTTCCTTAATGGCTCGGTTATAGGTAAGTGAGGACTGTCCTTTTCCTCTGTGTACCAAAGCTTGCGTTATTATCTTAATGTCACTGTTGCTAATACAGTGGGTGAACTGGCACTAATTTAAATGTTCAGACTCTGATCTCAAGTAACGATGCCCACCATGGGAGACGGGCATAGCAGCATTTCCAAATGTCTATCGAAATGACCAATGTTTTCAGGACAGAAAAATATAGTGATCAGAAATTCTATGACTCGGCATCCACTTGTGGCTGGCATAATTGCCCTGTTTATTACAGGACAGTGATGGAAGTCCAAAAAGCAACAAGAATGAGTAAAGCTACCATCTTCAAATAAAAAGCAGTTCATGTGGCATAGTTAGAGGGTTGATGCCCATGTTTGACAGACTCTTCTCCTCAAGCTTATGCCTTTTATAGGGTAGTGTGTCCAAATAGATTAGATAGGAATGACCCTTGTAAGCCAACATAGGTTGAAGATGTGAGGAGATTTCCCACCTGATGGTTTTGGAAACATTCCTATCATCTGTAGGTGAGAATTAAATCTTCATGTGACTGGTAATCAGTGAAGGCTCTTGCCCAAGTTGTGTGTTGAGATTTTTGTTTGTATGGTTTTCATTTTTTCTTTGGGGGGTAACTGAACTCTCTTCAAAGCTGATGTATAGGGTAGGAGTGTGTTTCAAGACTTTTTAAATGTATTAAATTTTACATGGGATCTTATGATCAGCAGACTGTTCAGTTAATTGATTCATATATATATATACACCATGGTATACCATGTTTCCATGAAAATAAGATAGTGCCTTTTTTTGTGCCCCAAATGAATATAAGACACTAGGTCTTATTTTTGGGGTATGCACATGATCGTCTCTCCCTCCCTCTCTAACCCAATTCTTCCTCTTTTTCCTTTCTCTCCTCCACATGTGCAGCATCTTTCCTCTCCTCCCATCCCCCTGTGCAGCAGAAATTTACCCAGCTTCTATCCTCTCCCTCCCATCCGTCGTGCAGCCTTGTCCAGCTTCTTTCCTTCCCTCCCTCCCATCCCTTGTGCAGCAGAACCCTTGAGCACCCCCACCACTTAGCCGAACCCCAGCTGATCCTCTATCCTTCCCGCCGACCGCAAGCGAACCCTACCTTCAACCGAAGCAGCGTTGGGCCGGCAGCACTCTAAACAGGCTTCTTGGCCTTGTCCGTCGGGAATTTCACTTTGTCGCATTACTGATGACATCAGTAACGTGGCAGAGTGAAATCCCCACATACACATACTAGTCTTTAAGCCTGTTACATTAACGCGTACTAGAATAGATGTCTCTCTTTCTGTCTCTCTCCTTGGCCACTGTCTGTGTCTTTCTATCTCTTTTTTTTTTTTTTTGTGAAACTTATTCCTTCCAAAACATGAGTTTCACATTTATACCAGACTTTAACTGCTGCTATTCAACTGCAAGTACTGTGGTGCCTAGAGACCATTAGTGAGCTTTGAGGTACACTCAGCTCGTGCTCGACATGGGAAAACTCTAGGAACCTGTTCACAGGGAAATGTTTCCTGTTGTGATCCGTTTTCTTTTTAATGCATATCTGATAATACATCCTGTTTCCACAATTATTCCCAAAATTATCTGTTATACTTTTTTTCATGAGCCTTTTCTTGAGAACTGTGTTTGAAACAGACCAGAACCTTTTCTGTGTTTAACTTAAAATAAGAGGTGGGAAGCTAATTTTGCTTTTGTCTCCAGAAACATTGTTGGCAAAGTGTTATTGAACAATTTATTATTGCTATTTAGTTGAGATCTGGATTCCTGATACAGGATGATTCAAGCAGCATGGATTGACTTTTTATAATGTGTATTACTCTTGCAATATACAGTAAATATGTTTCTCTTATGGTGGCCTCCTTTTAGATGACATGTCTGTTGTACATGGTGGTCATGATGGGGGCAGCAGCATAATTGCTCCAGCTAACATGAACTTTTAATTACATCCTTTTCCAAACCTTAAGATCAGAAAGTTTTAGATGCTTATTTGATTAACAACTACTTAGAAACTGAAGCAGTTTATAAAATGAAGTATAGTAGATAATTTAATGTAAACCGTATATAGTTAATATACAGTATATAAATTTTTAAAAAAATAACGGTGTACAGTATTTAATATGCTGAAACCCAAAAAAGAACCAGTTTTATCCATATGAAGGACAACATAGGCACCTCTGTCTTAAAAACCCAAAACCACCTATAACCCTAATATTGCATGAATTTAAACATGCTCTGAAGCAGATGTCTGTGCATGTACTCTATTGAATCAGTGGTTCTGGTTCTGGTTGTGGTTGGTCCTTGCTGAATAGATAGACTTTAGAACATGGCTGTTTGAGTCTTCCTTCATCTAAAGCACCTCTCATACAGAGCTGAAATAAAGAATAAAAGGAGTAAATAAATTATGGAACAGAAAATGCAGAGCTAATGCTATAGTGCGCAGTTTCCAGCAGTTCTGAGCTAGTGCTATTTTAGTAGTAAATCAGTTTAAATAGCTAGCTTATTACTTTTGTTTCCTGTATCTGAATCTTGATTTTTAATTTGCACCCCTTCCCCCTTTTAAATGGAGACTCTAAAAGATTTTTTTTTTTTTTTTTTATTAAATATGTATTCCCAGGTCTGTCTTTTGGTGATGTTCCAGAAAAGCAACCAATTGGTATAGTTCTGACTGTGCTTGGTGTGGTGGTGTTGGACTTTTGTGCCGATGCAACCGAGGGGCCAATCCGGGCCTATTTACTGGATGTGGCAGACAATGATGAGCAAGACATGGCCCTCAACATCCATGCCTTTTCAGCTGGTAGGCAAAAGAATCCTTTTATATTGTTAGCCTGATTAAAATGGACTATAGGCCCTTGAACTGAGCCTCAATGGTAAGGGTAATGCATTTGATATACTTCCTTTTCTGTGGTATAACCAAAGCAGTTTACAAATTATAGTCAGGTACTTTCTGTTACTAGTGGGCTCACAATTTAATTTTTACACCAAGGGCAGTAGAGGCTAAATGACTTACCCAGGGTCATAAGGAGCTGCAGTAGAAATTAAACACATTCCCCCTAATTCAGTCCACAATGCTAACCATTGGGCTGCTACTTCTGTCAGTGGCATGTCAAACTATAGCTTGAAACCCCAAAAATTAAATTGCAAAAGACAAGGCAACAGTTTCCTAAGTTATTTTGTCATGTAACTTTATATTTACAGAGTTAAAGCTTTGACAGTCTGACCGCCAGCTCAGATTGTGAAGATATTTATATTTTGGGCAGGTCCCTTTTGATGTTAGTGTAACGGACTAGAAAAGTTTGTGATCTCTTCTAGCCTTGAAGTGGTAGAAATAAGATATATGCAAAGATTAATAGAAGGTCATCCTCTATAATAAAACCCTAAGCGCGCATGCGCACTTACAATGCCGTGATCCCTGCCTCTGTGATTTGTGCCTCCTTGGCCGTGCTCCATTTAAGGTACGTGCAGCTGTTTGCGGCACGTGGCAGTTGGAAGCCGGCAATAAACAATGCCGGCCTACATGGAAAAAAAAAACCCGGAGACGAACAGGAAGCGAAGGACCGCCGCATGCAGTCACGCAATCAACTCTAACTCATTATCCCTCCCTCCTCTTCATCCTGATGTCTCTGATTCCCTCATCTGCCCCTGTCCGTTTCGGGGAGGGGGGGGAAATCAATCACCCTGGAGCAGGAGGACAGGGAAGGGAGTATGAGCGTTGGAGATAGGCGGCGCTGCAGGCACCCCGGCAACGGGAAGAGGAGGAGAGGACCCAATGATCCAGATGATAGGGAGAGACCGCTGGAATTTGGAACAAATGGTGCTGCTGGACAGGGGGAAGATAAATGGAAAGGATACTGGCTACTGTTGGACAGGGAGAGCAGGGATGGGGTGCTGCTGGACAGGGAGGGAGGTAAAAGTTAGGGAGAAGCGCTACTGCTGGACAGGGGGAGCAGGGAAGAGGTGCTGCTGGACAGGGGGGGAGGTAAAACCAATGGAGAAGGGGTACTGCTAGACAGGGGGAGCAGAGAAGGGGGGGGGGTGTTGCTGGACAGGGGAAGAGAAAAAAGTAAGGAAGAAGGGGTTCTAGCACCCGTTAATGTAACGGGCTAAAAAAGCTAGTCCAAAATAGTCAGCTAAAAGACAAAATAGTACCTTGTTGAAACAATATGCATTGTCTGGGGCAGTACTTTTTAGCATTTCAAAGGCATTTTCATATTTACAGTTTTGGGCCCAGCTGTATTTCACTAGAGTACCAGAAATATTTGCTGTTACTAAATACTAATGGTTGGGTAGTGCTACTGTCAAATCTTTTCTATTTATTATATGTAATTTCTGTATCGTATGTCATTTTCAGTATACTGAAGGGTTGAAAGTTGCTTGTTAGAAGTTTAGCTGGTTACCTCGCTCATCTTCCTGATAGTTGTGAAGCATCTTCAAAGATTATGTACCACTGAGTCATGCAGCCACATATGGAGTAGCTTAGTTGTTAGTGTAGTGACCTGAGAACCAGGGAAACTAGACTCATTCCCACTGCAGCTCCTTGTTTCTAGGCAAGACATTAACCCTCCATTGCCCCAGATACAAAATAAGTATAATATGTAAATCACTTTGATTGTAACCACAAAAAGGCATTAAATCAAGTCTCATCCACTTTCCAAGTGATACTAAGCGAAACTAGTAAAGACAATTTTGCAAAATTCATATGGGACTTTTGTGTTCAGGCCCCATAGCTTCTTGATCTGCAAAGTTGAAACAAGTCATCCATCTATTGACCTGTCTGGGATAATAGGTTTGCATTCTTCTCTCCTTTTAAACTTCTTGGCAGGTAGAATCTCGTTTTGCTAGAGCTCATTCTATAATTTGGAATTATCTTACTACATAGTCTTCACTTGCCACACTATTAGGGACATAATCAAAACACAAAAACGTCCAAAAAATTGCCCAAGTCAGCACTTGACATTTTGCTTGCCAAAACGTCCAAATGCCGATTTTTAAAACTAGAAATTTGGACGTCTTGCAGGTCATTTGTCCTCCAGAACAGTGGTCCCCAACCCTATCCTGGAGGACCTCCAGCCAGTCGGGTTTTTCTGATAGCCCTAATGCATGGGAGAGATTTACATACAATGGAGGTGCTCCATGCATATTCATTACGGCTATCCTGAAAACCAGACTAGCTGGTGGTCCTCCAGGACAGGATTGGAAACCACTGCTCTAGAACATAAGTCTACAAGGAGTGTGTAAGAGGCATGTTATGGGTGGGCTTTGGGGTAGAGAATGACATGGGAACAAATTTTTTCCTGTCCCTGCAGGAACTCATTGTCCTGTCCTGTTGAGTTCTTTTCATGTCCCTGCCCATTCATGAAAGCTGTCCTCATCTGCACAAGCCTCAAACACTTCAAAATCATAAGTGTTTGAGGCTTGTGTGGAAGGTAGGGTTTACAGGAACGGGTCAGGGAAATTGAGTTTCTGCGGAGATGGGGACAAATTTGTCCCACTAGATTACTGTAACGCCCTTCTCCTCAATATTACCCAAAAAGAAAAAAGGAGATTACAACTAATACAAAATATGGCCATCAAACTGATATATAACGCAAAAAAGTATGACCACGTTACACCTTTACTAATAGATGCACACTGGCTACCAATCAGTCATAGAATCTCTTTCAAAATAATACTATTTAGTTTTAAAACATTAGCAGCAAACAAACCTTCTTTTATACTCGGATACTTAACCCCACATAATACCCAACGTCCACTCCGTTCTTCAGGACAAAATCTTCTTTCAGTACCCTCTCTAAAAATTATTGGAACACGAAGATCAGATATGTTCACAGTTATGGGGCCTCAATGGTGGAACGCCTTACCACAATATATTAGAACAGAAAAAGACATCACAACATTTAAAAAATTATTGAAGTCATACTTATTTAATGATGCGTTTATTACTTGAAACTTTTATATCCTCTAGAGACTTATTTATACTTGAAACTTATTTTTTCTGGAGATGCTCTTAATAATGTTATGGTTTATATCACAGTTCTTCAATCGCTGGTCCGCGGACCGGTGCCGATTGGCAAAAAAATCTTGCCGGTCCGCGAAGGATTCGGTCCCCGCTGCAACGAAAGGCCGGCGTCAGCTGACTTGCAACTTCCTGTTGCAGTCGCTGTACCGGGACTCCTGCCTTCCACCGCGTTTGCCTCCTGCCTTGTCTCCGCACCTCCAGACCAGCAGCGGCAGCTCTGTATGCTTTTAACTTCGGCACAGAGCTGCCCCTAATCAATAGTTTAGCGCGGTTTCATAAGGCAGCCTCGGGGCCTTTGCTAGGCCGGCCCACATCGCATCATCGAAGTGGGCCGGCTATCAAAGGCCCCGAGGCTGCCTCATGAAACCACGCTAAACTATTGATTAGGGGCAGCTCTGTGCCGAAGTTAGAAGTACACAGAGCTGCCGCTGTTGGTCTGGACTCTTGGGCCGCTGAAGGAGGGCAAAGAGCAGCTGTCCTGGAGGTCTCCCTTCCTCTCGCCTTTGCAGGTCCCTTTTTTCCACCTTTTTTTTTTCTTCCTTCAAACGGCAACGGGCCCCAGCATCGACATCAATCAAGTAAGTTCCACTGTTCTTTGCAAGCGGTTCTGCTCGGCCAAAGCTTCCCCTCTGACATGAGCCACCCTCAGGGGAAAGAAAGTGACCCGCAAAGGTGAGGGGAAGGGGGGCAGATGATGGAAGTTGGGGGGGGGAGAGAGAGAAAGGGCAGATGATGGAATGGAGGAGATGAGAGAGAGAAGGGGACAGATGATGGAAGTGAGAAGAAGAGAGAGAGAGCAGAAGGCAGATGGATGTCAGTTGAGAGGGGAGAGCAGATGCTGAATGGAAGTGGGGAAAGAACACATACTGGATGGAAGGAGGAGATAAATAAAGGGGGAAGAAAATAGTAAGATAATGGAGGGATGAGGGAAAGGGGTGACAAGTTGTGGGTAGACACAGGGAAACAGGACTAAATAGTAAGAAAAAATTTAATTTAGATGGAGGCAGAAAATAGAGAAGGAAGACCAGAGAAGAAAAGGGAAGAGAGCAGAGAATGATAACAGATCTGAGTGGAGGAAATGAGAAGAGAGATGCTAAAAACCACAGGGGGGAGGGAAGGACAGAGATGCCAGACCATGAGGGGAACAGAAGGAAGATGATGGATGCCAGACCAAATTGGGGGGGGGGGGGGGAGGAGGAGGAGTGATGGCAGGGAAAGACAGACAGTGAATGGAAGGGGCAGATGCTGGACTGAAGAGAACAGAGAAGGTTATCATGCCACTGTACGCCCTCACCTGGAGTATTGCGTCCAGCACTGGTCACCGTACATGAAGAAGGACACGGTACTACTCGAAAGGGTCCAGAGAAGAGCGACTAAGATGGTTAAGGGGTTGGAGGAGCTGCCGTACAGCGAAAGATTAGAGAAACTGGGCCTCTTCTCCCTCGAACAGAGGAGATTAAGAGGGGACATGATCGAAACATTCAAGATACTGAAGGGAATAGACTTAGTAGAGAAAGACACTATTCACCCTCTCCAAGGTAGGGAGAACGGCAATCTCTATAGTTGAAAGGGGATAGATTCCGTACAAACGTAAGAAAGTTCTTCTTCACCCAGAGAGTGGTAGAAAGCTGGAACGCCCTTCCAGAGGCTGTTATAGGGGGAAACACCCTCCAAGGATTCAAGACAAAGTTAGACAAGTTCCTGCTGAACAAGAACGTGTGCTGGTAGGGCTAGTCTCAGTTAGGGTGCTGATCTTAGACCAGAGGGCCGCTGCGTGAGCGGACTGCTGGGCATGATGGACCACTGGTCTGACCCAGCAGTGGCAATTCTTATGTTCTTAGGGCAGACGCTGGATGGAAGAGAGTGAAAAGGCAGTGAAAACAGAAACCAGAGACGACAAAAGGTAGAAAAAAATACATATTTCAAATCTGATTTGATTTGAAATATGTATCTTGCTAGACATAACTGGGGAGTGCAAAGCCCAGGCAGTGCTTCTTTAGCTTCCAGCTGGCTTAGGGCTCTCTCTGACCAGGGGGCAGTTGCCCTAATTCCACTCCCCTAACACCATTCCTGTCATGTGTGACTGTGGTATTCTGTTACATGATATTTGTGTAGCATTCTGTAATAATTTGGCTTATTCAGTTTTCTTGATAGTAGAGGGGATATATGTGAAGGGAAGGGGGAGACAGGGGTTTTGTTGATCTTTGCCCTGTATTATTTGTATTTATAAAAGACAATTGTATAGAATATTGTTTCTGTTTATAGTTTAATAAAATATGTTCAATATAAAATCATAACTATTTGAGGCTTGTGCAGATGGGATCAGATGGTTTGTGGGACCGACCTCGCGGGGACGGGGCGGCGATGGTTTTTAAAAAAAAATTTCAGTCTTAGTAGTTTGCCGGTCCACGAAATAATTATTTTATTTCCGCCGGTCCATAGGTGTAAAAAGGTTGAAGAACACTGGTTTATATAACCCTTACCTTTTGTTTTTACCTTTGTTTTTCTACCAATAACTTAAAATGTAACTTTATTCTTTTTCCTCCCGAGTCATGTTTGTAAATATGTAACAATTTTGTTAAATGTTAGCCCTCTTTTATGAATTGTATTAGATTATGTACATCGCTTAGTAATTTTAATAGGCGATCAATCAAATGCACTAATAAACTTGTAAACTTGTAGAAATAAATACTCAAGGATTAGGGCCTGAATATATCCCTTTTTCACTCAAAAACAAGCCTCACATGGACAAACGACACACACACCCAGCAACACTACAAGGCCTTACTTACAACCAACAACATTCACACTCTCCAAAGAGAAAGGGAAAAAGAAAAGAAGTGGAGAGAAAGGCCTCAGTTCAGCTTCATCTGGCCAAAAAAACTCCACTCCTACAAAAGCTGTTTATGTGTAAATGCTGAAAAATAGTCCAAGAAAACAAGGCAATTAAAGTAGCCTGCCATTTGGTATCAAACAGCACGCCTAATACAGATGAAAGTCAGTGGGTGAATGTAACAAAAGGCAGTATAGTCCAGCTCATAACATCCACAGCAAAAGCAAGAAAAATAACTTAACTGCTAATGGCCTCCAAATCCAGGCCAAGCAGTCCTTACACCCAATGGGGAACCCTCCGTTTCGCATCAAATCGCTGCGTCAGGGGTGTTCATATCATTAAGTAATGACTCCCACCCACCCCTAGTGATCACTGTCATCGTCCCTCCATTTCCACCCCTACATTTCTAAATAGAAAAGTACATACCTGCCTGTAGAACAGCAACATGTAGTTTGAGAAATCCTACTAAAGCATCACATAGGTGTCTTAAGTAGCCTAGTGGGTGGGCTAGTGCAGTGATTCCCAACCCTGTCCTGGAGGAACACCAGGCCAATCGGGTTTTCAGGCTAGCCCTAATGAATATGCATGAGAGAGATTTGCATATGATGGAAGTGATAGGCATGCAAATTTGCTTCATGCATATTCATTAGGGCTAGCCTGAAAACCCAATTGGCCTGGTGTTCCTCCAGGACAGGGTTGGGAACCACTGGGCTAGTGGACCACAGAGAGGAGGAGCCAGGCCCATAAGCCACTCGTAACACTACATTTATGGTGGAAAATATGAGCCCATCAAAACCCTACTCTACTGCCAGAGTGTGGCACAGTGGTTAAAGCTACAGCCTCAGCACTCTGAGGTTGTGGGTTCAAGCCCATACTGCTCCTTGTGACCCTAGGCAAGTCACTTAATGGTTTACATGCATTTATTCAGGTACTCAAGCATTTTTCCCTGCAGGCTCACAATCTATCTAATGTACCTACTACAATGCCCCCCATTGCAGTAGGTACATTAGATAGATTGTGAGCCTGCAGGGAAAAATGCTTGAGTACCTAAATCAATGCATGTAAACCATTCTGAGCTCCCCTGGGTGAGCAGTATAGAAAATTGAATGCATAAATAAATACAGGTGCCACCTGCAGCCATAAGGGCTATTAGGGTGGTAGACAGATGGATATAATAGGTTTTGGGGGAGTTTTTGAAAACTTAGCATAAATTTTACAAGGGTGTTATGGTGAGATATATACCATATGTGAAGTTCACAGCAATGACCTCTAAGGTGCCCCACTGCTCTGTTGGGCATGTCTATGCCATGACAATGCTGACTTCTCCCACGTTAAAATGGTGCTGATTTAGACTTGGATGTTTTTGTGGTTGAAAATAACAAATAACTTTAGACATCCTGGCAGTGTAGATGTTTTGGTGGCCAAGATGACCGAAAAGGTGATTTAAAAAAAAATAATTTGTTCAAAAATGGATGTTTTTCTACTCCAGAATTTGGATGTTTTGTGGGAAACATCCAAATTCGAACTTAAACAGTTCTATTGAAAATTTTCCGCCATATATCTAGAAAAGCTGTTATCCTTGGACAAGCAGACAACATATTCTCACATGTGGGTGATTTCATCCACGAAGCCCAGTATGTACAATGGTAAAAGTGTTTTGCAACTTTGTTTTTAGAAACTTCGTGACTGCCCACACTGCGCATGCATGAGTGTCTCTCCTCCCGATGCCAGCTCGCCGTACCTTAGTTCTTCGTTTTCCACAGAGTGAAGAAGTGCTTTTTTCTGGACTCTGTCCAGTGTGATTGCCTTCCAGTTAACGTTTTTTTCTTGTTTTTTTGCCAAGATCTTTTCTTTCTTTTCATTATTTTATGTTCGATTTAAAAAAAAAAACAAACCAAAAAATAAACAACCTTTTTTTCTAGTCTTGTACAACCAGGTCTTTGGCCCTTTTTTTTTTTTCTCTCTCTCTCTTTTGGCGGGGGGGGGGGGGTTCTGTCACCAAAATTGAATTTAACCTTACCACCAAGCCACCAAGATTTTCCCATCCATATCAAAACCATCAAGCAGGTTTAAGAAATGCTGGTGGTATCAGTGCCCTATTCATCACTGACCCGCATAGTTGGTGTTTGCAGTGTTTGGGGGCCTGACCATTGGGTAGACTCCTGTACATGGTGTTCAACACTGCAAAAACATATGTTGAAAGCTCAACACATCCAAGAAGAGATCTTCAGCTTGGCCATGGACTCTGTGGGTCATTCAGAGCCCTCGGTACTGGCGACACCGACATCAGAAGTTTATTCCAGCATCAGGGAAGCTTGCTCAGAAGCCATCCTCTTCCCAGCAAGTGTCACAGGCCTCTACAGCATTGAGTACCTCGATGCAGGTCAACTATCAACACTAATACTCTCCTTCAATGCAGGCTGTCTCCTACAGGGTGTGCATCATCCTGCTGCACTGATGGTACTGGCTATTAACCATAGGTTACCAGTGCAAATTTTCAAGGAACAACTCTATTAATTTTTCCAGAGGGAGATTGGTGATATGCTCACATAGCTTTTGTCGACTCTCTCTGTACCATATTGTTTTCTCCCCACTTTATGGCTCTTGTTCCGTGCAGGTTTTTCTTGCTCAATTTTCCTCCACGCGCTTCCCTTGCTTTTTTCCTCTTCAGCGCATTTTCATGTAGATTTTTCAGAAGCAGTTTCCTGTCGGCGCCACCAGGAATCCAGCACCAGCCGACATTCAGTCCGCACCGACTTTGACAGGCCCGATCCTCTCTTGGTAAGTTGGTGCTACTTTCTTCCTTGGGGTTCAGGTCATTGTAGCAGCGAGTCTAATCCTGCCGACCTTGGTCATTGTAGCAGTGAGTCAAGTCCTGCCAACCTTGTTCAGCTCCATCTCTGGCTCCGCTCCATTGTTGATGAGTGCCTTGATACGGGCATGCTCATCTTGGAATCGTGGAGCGACACCGATGGTACCAGTCATGGGCCAAGGGTACCAGTGTTCTTTTATTCTTGCTGAATCATTTTTTTTCTGCTCCGCTAGTGATGTGTGCCTTGATACCAGCATTTTCATCTTGGGAGTGTAGCACGTTGGTACCGGTGCTTTTTATTCAGCAGTATTTCCTTCATGTCCACAACTTCTGTCGGCATCGACATGTTTCACTATACCTGTCGACATCTCTGATCGGTGTTGACGTCTCTGATCAATGTCGACCTGTCGACGCCCATGTCAATGTCGGAGCTCCTTTGTCGACATAGACAGGTTCAACTGTGTTTCCAGTTGTTCGGGTCGTCAGCCATGCCGACAACATTTCTTCTGGTGCTGATCTGGTTGAGTTATTGATACCGGTAGCATTTTCACAGGAGTCTCCTATGATTTTGATGACTCCTATAACGCTGGTTTTCTTTGAAGTTACTGGTGTTGATCTAGTATGGGAAAGCTTTGCAGTCATTAAGCTGTATTCTGCCTTCGACATCGACTCCCTGGCTGTATTGGGATTGACTTTCTGAGAGGGTAAGGATGTCTTTTAGAATTACACCCCATATCTCTCTGAAGCGGTGTGTGTTTTTGCATCGCATGTTTCTTTTTTCCCTTCTATGGGGTTGAGGAATAAATTTTTTACAAATCCCTTAGGGAACTGTCCGTAACTTGTGTCACTCCTTTGGAAGTTGACTCTGTACAGTCATTCCCTTCCCTAAGGATTTTCTTTTCCTTGATTTGTAGTTATCTACTCAAGGTTTGTTTGCTTCCCTCCCATGATATCTACGGGAACTTTTTTGACATGCCTTTAGAAACATTCAGCATGTTTCATTGAATCCCTACTGGGTTTATTCTACCGGCTAGTGTGTAGGCCTCTGTCTTTCTGGGCAGAGTGGACAAGGCGAGGGACCGGTTAACCAAATAGGCTTACTAGATTCCTATATTGCCTGAATGTTTTTATTGTCTATTTTCCTTGGCATACATTTTGTTCACATTCAATGTTGTTGCATTTCACTTTCTCTACTTACACGTACAGTGTCTATGTTAACAGTACTTGTTCTTAGAGATCTGGGTTTTCCAGGTCTGGTCTGAAATTGAGTATCTGTTTTTATCATCACTCACTAGGTCAGTTTAATGAAAATGCTTGGTTTGGGGAATGCTTTTTGGTGTTCCCAGGACAGTCGTCTCTTCAAGGGACCAGGTGAGACTTTCTGGTCAGTAGCAGTCTTCACCTTCATCTCCATCTTTTTCTCATTGGAGATTTGCGTTTACGTTTTTTCCTGTCCTCTCTCGGAACCTGTTTTTTCTGCTCTTCTTGTACTTCTAAGAGCCTCTGCTCTGAGTTTTTCCTTTATATGGCAGGTTTTATAC
This sequence comes from Geotrypetes seraphini, assembly GCF_902459505.1. Lineage (NCBI taxonomy): Eukaryota > Metazoa > Chordata > Amphibia > Gymnophiona > Dermophiidae > Geotrypetes > Geotrypetes seraphini. The sequence continues at coordinate 21,205,465 of NC_047085.1, read as the reverse complement.
ACTTAATGTTTTCACCCTGCTCTCTTACTCTCTTTTTTTCTAAGAGAGTCTAGTTGGGATCTTATGCAGTCCTTCCTCGTTTGTTCTGCTGATTCTCCTTGAAGGGTTTTCTTCATTTAGTGGAGTTAGGGATTCTCATCCCTTCTTTCTTTTGATTTTCAAGTACACCGGAGGACTGCATTTTTTTCTGGATCTTAGATCTCTTTTTAGTCGAGAGGTTCGTCAGGACTAGTTTTTCCTTATTCAGACCTCATGGCTCTGCTTCCTGGTTTTCAAGGCAGCCCGCCACATGCTCCAATTCATACGGCTTCCAATCTATACTTTTTAGTTCAACTCAGCCGTTGTCCTTACTAGGTTTCTTCTTTTGATCTGGCCTTTGCTCCCAGATTCTTTATGATGTATCTGATTGTGCTGGCATTATCTATTCGTTTACAGGGCCTTCATGTTTTTCCTTTTCTAAACACTTGGTCTGGATGTTTTTTCTTGGAAAAGGATTCGAGCACCATCTCATTTTCTTTAGGTTTTGAGTTTACGTACCCCGAATTCATGTCTGTGTTTCATTGGGGTACTCCTTGACACCACTCTTATGAGAGCGTTTCTTCTTTAAGATTACTTTCCATCTCTGATCCGTCTGTGTCTTCAGTTGTTTCCTTTTTCTGCCAGACACACGATGGTTCTTCTGAGCAACAGGGCTTCTCCTGTTCCTGTTATACCACAGGTCGGACTACATTTTTGTACTCCTCGGTGGGCTTTTGTTTTCCAGGGGTATCAGGCGAGGGCTCGTCTCTCAAAGCATGTATATCTTTGATCTGCAGTTGCCTCAATAATAGCTGATCTCCTTTTTTTATTTGTCCCCTACTTGCATGGTCATCATGACTGCATCTTTTTCTGCTTGGGGGTTGGGGGGTTACTTAGAACAATCTGCAGTCTCAGGGTCTTTCCACTGCCAAGGAACAGAAATTTCACATCAATTTCCTATTCTTTTGAGTGATGTTTTAGTCCCTTATGGTTTTTCCATAATCTACTCTGCCCTCAAGTCCTCCTCCCTTGCACAGTCAATTCAGTAGTTTTTCGTTACATAAATAAACAAGGAAGATTCGGCTCTCTCCTGTTGTGTTAGGAGGCCCAGCATATATGGACTTTTGCAATCTGCTCTTGCTGCATGTCTGTATTCAAGGGGAACAGAATTCCATAGCAGACAACCTCAGCAGATTTTTTCAACAACTGGACTCTCCACTCTACAGCTCTCCAGTTTTGTCCATTGGCTCCCTACAAGTGGACTTGTTTGTGCCTATTTGCAATCACCAATTGCTCCAGTCTGGCTTCAGACTTTTCTTCCTTCTTTATCTGATAACAGCTGTTTTTCTCCTGGCTTGGAGGGGCATGGTTTCTGTATGCATTTCCTCCACTTCTTCTCTTACTGAGCATTTTATTCAAGCTCAAGAGAGAAGCAGCCACCATGTTTTTCTTTACTTCATGGTGGCCCAGGCAACATGGGTTCTCCCTACTTCTTCTTCAACTCAGTTTTAGGGAGCCCTTATTTCTTCTAATATTTTCTTCTCGGTTCACTCCGACTCAGCAATCTTTGATTCATTCCAATCTGCAATGTTTTTTCTTTGCCAGTTTGGTTTTTCTCAGGCTGTGTCCATTTCATTTACATCTTTCTTAGCCTTTTTGTGATTTCTGGATGTCTCCAGGACACCAGCCACTCAACCATCAAAAGTGGTCTAGGTTTTTTTTCCTGGTGACTTATCTGCATCTTCCACCTTCCTAGACTGTGGAATTGATCTTGGATTATTTTCTTCTTTTGGTTGATTCTAGCCTCGAGTCTATATCTCTCAGACCTTTTCAATTCTATAAGTACAATGCAAAGGAGGGGGTGAGGGGGAGGGATTTTAGAATTTTATCAAATGTTTAGATCAATAGTAAAGAATATTGTATATAATGTTTGTGATTGCATTTTTTTCCCTTTGTCAGTCGAGGGTCAACCTCTTTCTGCTTATCCTCTGGTTTCTAGATTCCTGACAGGGTTTTTTTTTTTAAATTTTATTTTATTCAATTTTTTCTATATTGTTCTCCCAGGGGAGTTCAGAACGGTTTACATGAATTTATTCAGGTACTCAATCATTTTTCCCTGTCTGTCCCGGCAGGCTCACAATCTACCTAATGTACCTGGGGCAATGGGGGAATTAAGTGACTTGCCCAGGGTCACAAGGAGCAGCGTGGGTTTGAACCCACAACCCCAGGGTGCTGAGGCTGTAGCTTTAACCACTGCGCCACACACTCCCAATGTGTGTAACCACACCTCGTATCTAATCTAATCTAAACCTCATATCTTCTCCTATCATTTGGGCTATAGCCTTTTCCACTGGATTTCCAGGTTTATGATGGAATTTTTTTTCCCTGTGCAACCATCTCTACAGTCTCCTCATGTCATTTGTAAGAAACTCAAGATGAGTTTCTTGCCTGGCAAGTGGTTTTTCCTTATTACTCTCACCTCTGTCAGCAGGGCCGGTGAGTTACAAGCATTAATAGCAGATTCATCCTTCACAGTTCTTCATCATGACAAGGTGGTTCTGCGTACATGTCCAAAGTAGAGAATGACATGGGGAAAATAATCTGTCCCTTGTCACCAGACCACCGTCCCCTTTACCGCCTCGTACCCGCAGTATCCATCCTTCCCTCGTGCCACCTCACCGCCCTTCAGCGGCCCGAGAATCTCCTTCCTCCTTACCTTTGCAGCATAAAGAAACTTAAGGGAGGGAAGGCGCACGGTCAACAATTGCGTGCACCGCACCTTCCCTCCAGCCAAATCCATCTCCCTCCCTCCCCCTTACCTTCACTGTAGTGCTGTTGGAGAAATTACAACAATCAATGAGAAACTTTCTAAAATATCAAAATGGTTGCATGACAATAAATTGGCCCTCAACACATCCAAAACTGAGATTATGCTCTTTCCGTGTATGGAGGGTCAGAAAATAGGAGCAAATCTAACCATAAATACAATTAACCTTAAAGTAGTTACTAAGGTAAAGATTCTCAGGGTCATATTAGACCAAAAGCTCAACTACCACGATCAAATTAGTTCACTGGTAAGAACTTGTTTAGATCACTGTCCGCGTTTCTCGATAAATCATCACTAAACATCTTAATACATTCCCTAGTCATTTTTAAAATTGACTATTGCAACACCCTATACAAAGGGACTACCTTAAAAGAAATACGTAGACTACAAATTCTCCAAAACACCGCAATAAAAATTATCATGAAAAGAAAAAAATTTGATTATGTAACTCCACTGTTAAAGGAAAATCACTGGTTACCGGTAAACCATAGAATTACTTACAAAATAGCCTTACTCACACATAAAATATTAGTAAATAAAGCCCCAGCATTTTTAGAAAGATTTCTAATACCATACACCCCTGTAAAATCTCTAAGATCAGAAGAAAAATCTCTGTTAGTATTCCCTCATTAAAAATCATTTATTCAAGGAGGGATTTGATCTTTTCTGTTACAGCTCCTCAAATTTGGAACTTGCTTCCTTTCAACATAAGAGAAGAAAAATTACTTAACAAGTTCAAAGGCCTACTAAAAAGTTGCCTGTTTAAGGACGCCTTTAACTGACCCATTTAAAATCATATGACCTCATTCTGGAATATATCTGGACAAGGAACACTGCTAAGTAGAAATTAAGTGGGTAACGTTCCCTAACCTTTTGTCTCTTTACCCATCCTTTTTCATTTATTTTGGAATTATATTTACTCCAATTTTTTTTTTTTTAACCCCCCCCTCAACTGCATCTTTGTCATAATTGTTTTTAGTGTCCTGTTTGTTGGATTTTTAATTTTTAATCTTTGTAAATCGCATTGGATTTGGATATTGCGATCATATCAAGTATTTTAAATAAACTTGAATAAACTTGAAGCTTTAGAAATTAAACTGATGCCGGAGAAGCCTGCCTGTGCCGCCCTGCAATTGTGTGTGTGTGGGCGGAAGCTTCTCTGACAATTGTCATTCTATAAACACAAATAAAACAGAGCAAGGTTCAACAAAACCCATCTCCCCTCCCTTTCACAAATATCCCCTTCAGTATTGTGAAAACTGAACAAACCAAATTACTACAGAATGCTACATAGAAAAATCAAGCTAACAGAATACTTTAGTCACACATGGCAAGAATAATGTTAGGGGAGTGCAACTAGGGCAACTGCCCCCTGGTCAAAGAGAGAGCCCTAAGCCAGCTGGAAGCTAAAGAAGCACAGACTAGTCTTTGTGGTCCCCAGTTATGTCTAATGCCAGCTTTAGCAGGATACATATTTCAAATCTGAAATATTCTAATCACAAAATATAAAATTTTATTTTATTCTTTTTGTTGTCTGGTAATTTTATTCTTCAAATCACATTGGTCTCAGGCTTTGGTTTTAGGTTCCTTCTGTCTTCATCGTGGCATGGCTGGCTCCTGAAGGTAAAATAGGCGCAAGAGGAGCTGGGGAGAAGATGCTGAATCTGACATGGGCACAATTTTTTTTTTTTACCACAGGAGTAAGACTTTTCACCGCTCCCATGGGAGCAGTAAAAGATCTTGTCCCCATTCCCACGTGGCGGTGAAAGGTCTTGTCCCCATTGCTACGGTAAACCAGTTGCAAATGTCTCCATTCCTGCGGATTTACTGTGGTGACCTGCGGTAAACAGTCCCCGTGTCATTCTCTAATCCAAAGTCTCTTCTACAAATTGTCACACTTCATCTCACTCAATCTCTTTTTCTGCCTGTGTTTTTTTCCTACACCTCGTTCTCCTACGGAAGAACTTGCTTTGTATACTTTGGAATGTAAGGGGGTTTTTGACCTTCTAAATTCATTGGTCAAAAGCCGCAGCGATTTTCTCCCTAACTTTTCATTTCTTTTGATCCAACCACGTTATGGTGTCCTAGATTTGAGAACGATTTTCAACTGGCTGATTGCCTGCATCTCGTTCTGCTATACTCAGACTGGACTGGCACGGGGAAATCGTGTCACGGTCCACAGTGTTCGAGTTCTGGCAGCTTTTGTTGTTTTCCTTACAGCTACATCATTGAGGAACTCTTTACAGCTGCCACCTGATCCTCAGTTCATTCCTTCACTTCTCACTATTGTCTGGATTTTTTTTGCCAGACGGGATGGGCACTTTGGCCACTCTGTATTTCAAATTACATTCCCACCATCCCATCTATGTTAGCTTGTAGTTTACCCATCAGTGAGAATATGCTGCCTGCTTGTCCTGGGATAAAGCACAGTTACTTACCGTAACAGGTGTTATCCAGGGACAGAAGGCAGATATTCTCACAACCCACCTACCTCCCCGGGTTGGCTTCTTAGCTGGTGTATCTTAACTGAAGGACCTTGCACCCTCATTGGGCGGGAAGGCACAGTTCGGGCTATCGCAAACTTTTAAATTCTAAAAGTTGTCCATACCGGGGCTCCGTCGGTGACATCACCATCAGTGACCTTCTTTAAAGACAACAGTTCATCAGTCATATGAATGAACTCAGCCATTTCCCCTTCAAAGTTCTGTCCTGTCTCATAAACCTGGATAGATATGAACTGAGGAGCTATAACAGCAGAAACATTCCATACATAAGTAATAGATTTATGATGGCAGATAAGGATCTTGACTTTTATCTGGTTTGCCCAGTTTACAGTGTAAAGTTTGTTTCACTTGGTGCCTCATTTGACTCCTTGTGTAAACACTGAACTGTTGTCTGCAGAGATCAGCAACTTTTGCTTTACTGGCTTCAAGAACTCACAAATCTTAGAAGCCATACATTATTGAAGTGAGTCATTAAATATGTACAGCTGATAGACTGAGCTGTTAAACTGGATAAGAGATGAAATTAAATAGCATCCCTTTCATGTTTGATGTGTCAGTATAAAATTAAGCTGATAATTTTATATATAGTATTTAAGACAGACTTACATGTGAACTCGGTTTAGCTACTCAAACTGCTGTAACACCATCTGACAACTTTTATTTAAAAACTCTAGAGTTATCTAATAGCAAAATTTGTTTTTTTGTCTTTCAGGCCTGGGAGGAGCAGTTGGCTATATGCTTGGTGGATTGGATTGGACTCACACTTTCCTTGGGAGTCTATTTAAATCGCAAGAGCAAGTCCTTTTCTTTTTTGCAGCCATCATTTTCACGGTATCTGTTGGCCTTCACCTTTTTAGCATTGATGAGGAGCAATATAACCCTCAACAAGATAGAATGGATGATGAAGCAGATACTGTTTCTAGCGTCAAGTGCAGTGGGAGCTTGCCACCAGTTTCACGACTAAATGTTATTAATGAAGAGGAGCCCTATTCAAGCTTTCCAGATGAGGTGCAGTCTGAAAATGACCTTAGTATGGATTTTCTTGATGTGGATATTGTCAGAAGCAAAAGTGATTCTGTTTTGCACATGCCCGATGCTACTCTAGATTTTGAATCTGAGCTGCTTTTTCTAAATGACATTGAACCATCAATTTTCCAGGACTCATCGTACCCAAATATCCCTCGTAGTACCAGCCAGGAACTTATCAAATCCAAATTTATCAGACTATCTACCTTCCTCAGGGAAGGCGAAAGAGAAGAGGAGATGTTGCTCGATAATCACATGAATGAAGCCAAAATTCCAAATGGCAATGGTTTATTACCAAGAGATCATATTAATGGACACGCTAGAATTGGCATGAAGCAATCTAGTACTTCAAACTCCATGCGCAGGAGAAGACACATGTTCTACCGTCAACCATCTTACACCTTCTCATACTATGGCAAAATAGGCTCTCACTGTTATCGTTACAGACGGGCTAATGCTATTCTCCTGATCAAGTCCTCTCGTAGTATGAATGATATCTATGACATGCAAAAGATGCAGCAGCGCCAGAGGCAGAGGCACAGAAACCAGAGTGGTAACACTAATTCGAGTGGGGACACGGAGAGTGAGGAAGGGGAAACCGAAACCACTGTCAAACTTCTTTGGCTTTCCATGTTGAAGATGCCCAAGGAGCTAATGAGGCTTTGCATATGCCATCTCTTAACTTGGTTTTCAATCATTGCTGAAGCAGTGTTTTATACAGACTTTATGGGGCAGGTCATCTTTGAAGGAGATCCTAAGGTAAGCTAATGGCTTAGAAAAGGCTGTGCTATTTAATTACTACTACTACTGCCAGACAGACAAATGCACTGTACATTACATTAACTATGTAAGAGACAATCCCTGCTCGACAGAGCTTGCAATCTAATTGGAGAAGCAGGACAATTGGGGTAGGGAATTAGAGGGAGTGACAAAATAGACATGGGTACTTTTTACAAGTGGGTCGGAGTTTAGGAGTTAAAAAAGCTTCAAGGTGAGATTTTAGCCTGGATTTTACTGCCAGAGATGAGCTAAACATATTGACTTAAGTAGTTTGTTACAGGCATATGGTACAGCAAGATAGAAGGGACGGAGTCTGGAGTCAGAGAGATACCTCTACCTGATGAACAGAGTTCCTGGGGAGGAATGTAGAGAGAGAAGAGGAGAGATACCAAGGAGCTATAGAGTGAACATACTTTGGTAGTCAGTAAGAGGAGCTTGAACTATATGCGGAAGTGGATAGGGAGCCAGTGGAGTGACTTGAGAGGGGTAACTAAATGTTTTACCATGCTGAAACATTTTGCTTTTCTACACAGGCCCCTTCCAATTCTACTGAGTTACAAAACTACAATGCTGGAGTTCAGATGGGGTGCTGGGGGTTAGTTATTTATGCTGCTACGGCTGCTGTTTGTTCAGGTAAGATGTTTGTGCATATAGTTGGTGACTCTGACTTGTGGCTTGTTCTCATTTTCTGCCTAACCGTAGAGTCATGGATTTAGGATTAGATGTAAAGATCCAATAAAAAGCAGAATAAAATTTTTAAAAAAAGACCTTTCCAAATCCATTGCAATCTGTTCTCAAGCGTTTAGACTTCCTTGTATGGAGTATATAAGTAGTAACTTTGAATCATAGCCCAGGTTTTCTTTACTACTGCCGACTGCTGTTTCAGGAGCTTGGAAAAAAATATGGGAAAGCATCAGGGTTCAAAGTGAATTATTCTAAAATGGAAGCTTTAAATATTATCCTGATAGAAGCCATAGAGGGAGCATTCCCTTGCAAATGGCTGAGACAGAGCGCCTCATCTACACGTTGACTGCTTGTAGCTCCGTCTGCCTCTTCCCGTCGGCCCTAGGTACCGGCAAGATCTCTGAGAACGCTACCCTCAGTGTTCTGGTCTTCAGCTTCCTTCCTAGCATCCGGAACTGGTCCTTTAGTGCTTCCCTACTGTAGTTCCTGTTGCTCATGTTGTTTGTCCCCACGTGGATCACCACCACTGTATCTCCCCCTTCCACGCTGTCAATGATCCTGTCGATGCGGCTCACTATATCTTCTACCTTGGCTCCTGGTAGGCAGGCCACCAGCCGATCCTTTCGTCCTCCCGCTATGTGGCTGCCGACTTGTCTGATGATGGAGTCCCCCCGACGATTACTGTCCTCTATCTTCTCTTGTCTCTCTAGCCTCAGGTCCGTGTCCCCAATGTATGTCCATCTCTCCAGCCATAGATATGTGTCCTCTGTGCACTTCCATCTTCCCTCATCCTGGCACTGGCTTGCACCAAATTCATCTTCCTGTGGGTTCCCTCTGCTGTTTCCAGGTCTCACTGCTGTGTCGCCTATTCCTTCCTTGTGGTTATCCTCCAGGTGGTCCTCACTCACTGTAGGGGTATCTTGGGAGTTCCACTGTTGTTGGTGATTTTCCACTGCCTCCCTGTATGGCTCCTCGACGAACTTCTCTAACTCCCTGACTTCTTCCTCAATGGTTTCCTCTGTCATGAAGTTTTCTGCCTCTCTATCCTCCTCCTCCACTGCTTGAAGTGCTTCTAGTTCCAGTATTCTGCTCTTCAGGAGTCTGACTTGTTTCTTCAGGCCCTCCAGTTCCTTGCATCGACTGCATACATAAGATCGCCTCCCAGAGAGAAGGTAGTCATATATATGGCAAATGATGCAGAAAACTGGGTAGCTCAACATCCTGCTTGTCTGCTGCTTCCATTGCTGTCTGCTTGCCAGTCTGCCGTCTGAAGTAGCTTCTCCTTGTGTAGGAATCTGTGGTAGTGTCCTTGGTGTTACTGTGAAGTCCTCTCCTGATTTTAAACCTTGTCGATTGTGTGTGTGTGTCCTCTGTGTCTGCTGCGATTGCCTTCTAATACTACTGTATTTATCTATCTACTGCTTGTCTGTCCTGTTGCCCTTGTGGTATTTGCCTGTGTAGGTGTCCTTCCCTAGTGTTCCCTCTTTGCAGTGACTCTGCCCTTCACACGCCTAACGGCTGATCATAAAAAATCCGAAAGAATCCAACAAACTGACATTAAACTACAGACCTATTGCAAGCATCCCATTATTTGTAAAGCTGATGGAAGGCCTAGTTAACCAGAACTTAGTAATGTATTTGTACAACTTCAGCATACTGCAAGAGAATCAGTCAGGTTTCCGCTCAGGTTTTAGCACTGAAACAGTTATAGCCTCACTACTAGATCTCCTCCATAATTTATTCAGCCAAGGTTCTAGTGCACTAGTCCTACAACTAGATCTAAGTAGTGCCTTTGACTTAGTCGATCACGACATTCTAATTGACTGTTTGGAGTCAATCAGTCTTTCTGGCAAAGTGTTAAATTGGTTCCAGGGTTTTCTGAGTAATCGATCTTACCAAGTCCACAGTGATAATAAACAATCCTGCAGTTGGACAAATACTTGCAGAGTTCCGCAGGGTTCCCCTCTATCTCCTACCCTGTTTAACATCTACCTTGCCCCTCTGGGGAATCTATTGCAAAGCTTAAAAATCAAATTCTATATCTACGCAGATGACATCACCATAGTTCTTCCCCTCATAAACCTAACCTCCGAGACAAAGAATCACCTGGCATTCGTCCTAAAACAAATCGAATTATGGATGACAGAATTCAAACTGAAACTTAACTCAGATAAAACCAAATTTTTTCTGGCGAGCCCAAACAATAAAATCAAAGATTCAATAATTTCCTTGAATGGACAGGACTTCCCTATTGTCGATTTCCATAAAAATTCTGGGAGTGACTCTCGACCGATACCTTACTTTAGATGCTCACACAGACTTATTGACTAGAAAATGCTTCTCAACATTATGGAAACTAAGAACTAGAGAATGACACGGGGAAAAAATCTGTCTCTGGCCCACCATCCTCTGCACCGCCCCATCACCATCACCGCCGTTCCCTTCACCGCCCCGTCACCGTCACCGCCATCCCTTTCACCGCCCCGTCACCGCCACTGCCATCCCATTCATAAGAACATAAGAACTGCCATCTCCGGATCAGACCTTCGGTCCATCAAGTCCGGCGATCCGCACACGCGGAGGCTCTGCCAGGTGTACACCTGGCGTAATTTATAGTCCAAAAAATAGCAAGAGGAATATAATAAAAGTTCACAAAAATTATTCCAATTTATGTCCACTACTGTAGAGGAATGAAGCACAAGATAGGATATATATTTTTAAATGGAGAAAAGACCTCAGTTTCTTCCAGGAAAAGACAACATTCACCTGGAGGATCTCTATGTCTGCCGTATACAACTTAAAGCAGCATAGGAAAAAACATCCCTGGTCAAAAACTCCATTAGCAAATAATATCTGAAAAAACTGTTAACATACAGTCCAGAATATCACAGATCACTTATCTTTTAGATTCATTGTCCTCCAGGTGGAAATAGAATCAAAACAGTTCAATCAAAGTCCCCACATTGACTTTCTTCCAAACGTGGGAACAGATATTGTTGAGACTCCCGACAGGCCCTGTTTCGCTATGAAAAAACGCTGCATCAGGGGAGGTCTACTGAAATTTTGAGCTACCGCTTCACAGATTCTTTTAAGAGAATCTGTGAAGCGGTAGCTCAAAATTTCAGTAGACCTCCCCTGATGCAGCGTTTTTTCATAGCGAAACAGGGCCTGTCGGGAGTCTCAACAATATCTGTTCCCACGTTTGGAAGAAAGTCAATGTGGGGACTTTGATTGAACTGTTTTGATTCTATTTCCACCTGGAGGACAATGAATCTAAAAGATAAGTGATCTGTGATATTCTGGACTGTATGTTAACAGTTTTTTCAGATATTATTTGCTAATGGAGTTTTTGACCAGGGATGTTTTTTCCTATGCTGCTTTAAGTTGTATACGGCAGACATAGAGATCCTCCAGGTGAATGTTGTCTTTCCCTGGAAGAAACTGAGGTCTTTTCTCCATTTAAAAATATATATCCTATCTTGTAATTTATAGTCCACCATATCTTTATATGCCTCTCTTAAGGAGATATGCATCTAGTTTGCTCTTGAAGCCTAGGACGGTCGATTCCGCAATAATCTCCTCTGGGAGGGCATTCCAGGTGTCAACCACTCTCTGAGTGAAGCAGAACTTCCTGACATTAGTCCTGAACCTGTCCCCCCTTAGCTTCATTACATGTTCTCTAGTCCGTGTCAAATTGGACAATGTAAATAATCTCTGCTCTATTTTGTCGATTCCTTTCAGTATTTTGAAGGTCTCGATCATATCCCCACGCAGTCTCCTTTTCTCAAGGGAGAACAATCCTAGTGTTATAAGTCTATCCTCGTATTCCAGTTTCTCCATACCCTTCACCAGTTTTGTTGCTCGTCTCTGCACCCTCTCCAGCAGTTTTATATCCTTCTTTAGGTAGGGAGACCAATGTTGGACGCAGTATTCCAAGTCTGACCATTGCCCTATAAAGCGGCATTATAACTTTCTCTGATCTACTCGAGATTCCTTTCTTTATCATGCCCAACATTCTATTTGCCTTCTTTGCCGCTGCCGCGCATTGTGCCGACGGCTTCAAGGTCCTGTCTATCAGTACACCCAGGTCCTTTTCTTGTTCACTCTTCCCCAGAGTTGCACCTGACATTGTATACTCGTATTCCTTATTCTTATTGCCTAAATGCATTACCTTGCATTTCTCCACATTGAACTTCATCTGCCATTTCTCCGCCCATGTTTCTAACCGACACAAGTCGCTCTGGAGTTCCTCTCTATCCTCCTGCGATCTGATTGCCCGGCATAGTTTTGTATCGTCTGCAAACTTGATGATCTCACTGGATGTTCCTTCCTCCAGGTCATTGATATAAATATTAAAAAGGATCGGCCCAAGTACCGAGCCCTGGGGTACACCACTAGTCACTTTCTCCCAGTCGGAGAACTTCCCATTTATGCCCACTCTCTGCTTTCGGTTTTCCAGCCATTTGCCTATCCATCTTTGTATATCTCCCTCTATGCCATGGCTTTGTAGTTTCCTGAGAAGTCTTTCGTGTGGAACTTTGTCGAACGCTTTCTGGAAGTCCAAGTATATTATGTCCACCGGCTTCCCACTATCAATTTGCTCGTTCACGGTCTCAAAAAATTGGAGTAAATTCGTCAAACATGATTTCCCTTTCCTGAATCCATGTTGACTGGGTTTCATCAAGTCGTGTGCGTCCAAGTGCCGGACTATGCTATCTTTGATCAGTGCATCAACCATCTTGCCGGGGACAGACGTAAGACTCACAGGCCTATAGTTGCCCGGTTCCCCTCTCGATCCTTTTTTGAAAATTGGCGTGACGTTCGCTATCCTCCAGTCGTCCGGTATCTGTCCAGTTCTGATTGTCAGGTTTGCAAGTTTTTGCAATAACTCTCTGATTTCAACCTTCAATTCCTTTAAGACTCTCGGGTGAATTCCATCCGGTCCAGGGGATTTGTCACTTTTAAGTTTGTCGATCTGATAGTATATCTGGTCTAAGTCCACTTCAACTGTGGTGAGGCTGTCTTCTATTTCTCCTGCAAACACTTTCTCCGCTTCAGGTATTGTTGAGGTGTCCTCCTTTGTAAAGACGGATGCAAAGAAGGAATTTAGTTTGTCTGCGATTTGTTTCTTCCTTGATGTACCCTTTTCTTCCCTGGTCGTCCAGGGGTCCCACTGCCTCTTTTGCAGGTTTTTTCCCTTTCACGTATCTAAAGAAGGGCTTGAAGTTTTTGGCCTCCTGGGCTATTTTTTCCTCATATTCCTGTTTTGCATCCCTCACCGCCTTGTGACATTTCTTCTGATCATCTTTATGTTTGTTCCAGGTTTCGGTTGTCTTTATGCATTTCCATTTTTTGAAAGAGTCCTTCTTTTCTTTTATGGCTTCCTTCACCTGTATGGTAAGCCATGCCGGTTCTCTTTTGCTCTTTGTTCTCCGATCTTTGGAAATCCTCGGAATGTAGAGATCTTGTGCTTCTGTGATAGTATTTTTCAGTAGGGACCATGCCTGATCTACTGTTTCAAGTTTGTCCACCATCTTCTCGAGTCGTTTTTCTACCATGGCTCTCATGCGATCGTATTTACCCTTTTTAAAGTTTAAGGTGGTGGTTAAGGTTTTGGCATGTTTCCCCGATGTCAAGTTTAAAGTTGATTACATTGTGATCACTCGTTCCCAGTGGAACCATGACTTCCACTTCTGTTATCGGTCCCGTGAGGCCATTTAGGACCAAGTCCAAGGTGGCGTTGCCTCTTGTCGGCTCTTTTACCATTTGTTCCAGGAAGCAATCCCCTAGCACCTCCAGGAACTTGGCCTCCTTGCCGCAGTTGGAGGTTGCTAGTTTCCAGTCTATCCCTGGGAAATTGAAGTCTCCCAATATAATTACATTGCCTGTCTTATATTCTTGTTTGATTTCCTCCATCATTTCTGAGTCAGTTTCCTCCGCCTGTCCTGGGGGACGATAGTAAAGGCCAATTTTCGTGTCTGCTCCATATTTACCAGGAATTTTTGATCCAGAGTGACTCAAGCTTCTCTTTCATTTCTGTTGTAACCATTTCAACAGAATCTATTCCCTCCTTAACATATAGAGCAATACCTCCACCTTTCTGCCCTACTCGATCTCTTCTATACAGTTTGTATCCCTGTAGTACTGTGTCCCATTTGTTTTCTTCATTCCACCATGTTTCTGTTATGCCAATGATATCCAATATGTCATGTCTCGCTATTGTCTCTAGTTCCCCCATTTTGTTACCTAGCATTCGTATACATACATCTAAGTTCCCTTCGTGTTACCTTTTTGGACCTTCTACTCTTGGCCGTCCCTATAGTTTCAATTACGGTATCCTTTACTGCTCCTGTGTTATCACCCTTGTTTGCTGTGTGGTCATCCCCTCCTGTGTCTGAGTTGTCCCTTCCTGCTTTTTCTCCCTTATTGGCTGTGAGGTCGTCTTCTCTTGTGTAGGAGTAGTAGTCCTTGGCTTCTTCGTCGGGGCATCCTGCTATCCGTGCCATCGACCGGTGGTCAACTGTCGGCTTTCCCCTATCTTTCAGTTTAAAGCCTTCTCGATTGCCTTCTTCATGTTGCCTGCCAAAACTCTTGCTCCTTCCTTGTTGAGGTGTAGTCCGTCCCTTCTGTAGTACTTGCTTTTTCCCCAGAACGCCGTCCAGTTGCGCACTAAGTCGAAGCCTTCTTCTTCGCACCATCGTCTCATCCAGGCGTTGATTACTTGCAATTCCCCTTGTCTCTTTCCATCCGCTCTTGGTACTGGGAGGATCTCAGAGAAGGCCCGTCCCGTCACCGTCCCCGCAGCATCCATATAAGCCTCAGTACTGCGAAACACCATGAAGACAAAAGAGAGTTCTGCCACTACTACTACTGCACTGAGAATCTGTTTCAGTGCCTCTGCTCTGTAGTAAAAACCGAACATAAAATAAATCAATTAACTTGTCCTCCCATTCAATGACGTGTCCCCCCATGTTCACCTATAGCTCGAATCAGGTCAATTGTGCACACTAAAAATGCAGGAGGATCTGGAACGTGAGCGCAGGCAGGCAGTGATACAAAAACAGCAGACACCCGACCGACTGCAGTGTTCCGCCATCTCCCTCCCTCCATCTCACCTTAGATGTAGAGTATGCCGGCTTTCTTTTTCACCCAGCCGCATGTGCGGGTGTTCATTTGTTCAATATTCTCCTCTGATGCAACCGGAAACAGGAAGTTGCAAGAGAGGAGAAGATTGATCAATGCAAGCGCGGCTTGGCGAAAAAGAAAGCCGGCATTCTCTACATCAGTGGTTTTCAACCTTTTTACACCCGTGGACTGGCAGAAATAAAATAATTATTTTGTGGACCGGCAAACTACTAGGACTAAAATTTTAAAACCCCGTTTCTGCCCCATCTCCGCAAGCTCGGTCACCTCAGTAACTATAGAAAAATAGACAAATATAGACAGCAGATATAAATTCCCAAAACTGACACATTTTGATCACTAAATTGAAAATAAAATCATTTTCCTACCTTTGCTGTCTGGTGATTGATTTCATGAGTCTCTGGTTGCGTTTCCTTCTGTCTGTGTATCCTTGCTTTCATTTCTTTCTTTCTGCACTCAGGCCCAAGAATTGTCCCTTTCTATTCCCTCCCTATTTCCTTCCTATGTCCTTAGTGCCCCCGGTGCCTCCTTACCATGTCTTTAGTGCCCCCGGTGCCTCCTTCCCATGTCCTTAGTGCCTTGCTGTCTTTAGTGCCCCCAGTGCCTCCTTCCCATGTCTTTAGTGCCCCTGTGCTTCCTTCCCATGTCTTTAGTGCCCCCAGTGCCTCTTTCCCATGTCTTTAGTGCCCCCAGTGCCTCTTTCCCATGTCTTTAGTGCCCCCAGTGCCTCCTTCCCATGTCCCTCTCACTGCTTTCCACACTTTGTCCCACCCCCACCCCCGAAGCTTGCCTGCCTGCCTGCCTGTGCCTGTCTACCTTTCTCCCTCCCTATCCAAAGCCAGCCTGCTGCCTCCCTGCCGCTCAAAAAAAAAAAAAGCCTCCGTCCTTTTCCCCTTCTCTTACCGCCATGCTGCAGCTGCTAAAGCCGGAAGTCTTCTTTCCGACTCAATTCTGAAGTCGGAGAGGACGTTCTGGGCCAGCCAGGCAGCGATTGGCTGGCCCAAAACGTCCTCTCCGACGTCAGAATTGACGTTGGATAGATTTCCTTTCGCTTTAGTAGCTGCAGCATGGCGTTAGGAGCAGGAGAAAAGGAGAGGCGCTTTTTTTTTTTCTTTCTTCGCGCGGACCGGCAGAAATTCAACCAGCGGTGCTCTTCCAATTCAAAGATGAGGTGGAGGGAGGGAGATGGCGGGGACCGCGCGATCTTGATTGCCTCACTGCGGGGACAAGTCCATTCACCGCTCCACGGGGCGGTGAATGGCTTTGTCCCCGTCCCGCAGAGGCCACTAATTTTTCTTCCCCGTTTTGGCAGGTTACCCGCGGCTAAATGCCACCGTGTCATTCTCTACCAAGAACCATCAAAAAATACTCTGATGCAGCATTATTCCGTTACTGGTGCAATCTTCTATTCTAAGCATGCTGGACTATTGTAACATTATTAATCTGGGATCTTTTAAGAAAACCCTTTGAAGACTCCGAATCATTCAAAATTCGGCAGTACGTCTTATCTTTGGTTTAAAAAAAATGGGAGCACGCAAGTCCCTATTTTCAAAAACTTCATTGGCTGCCCCTTGAGGCAAGAATTTTATTTAAATTTTCTTGTCTCTGTTTCAAATTAATCTTTGGTTTGGCCCCTATGTACCTAGTTTCCCACTTCAATTTGGGTTGTACTATCAGGCCCACATGTAGAATCCACATATTTATACACCCAACAATAAAGGCCTGCCGTTACAAAAGATTCCTGGACAGAACTCTAACTTTCCAGGCAGGTAAACTGAACAACTGGCTGGGTAACATTATCGTGCACTCTTCATTAGTAAAAACGAAACTGTTCAACCGATTTTTCACCTAAGAATTTGTTGTTCATCATCTCTCCTATTCTGTATACTGAATTCATTACTTCTTCAATCTAACTATGTCGTTGACTGTCCAGCACTTCTTATTGTAAACCGCCTCGAACTATCATGGCTTTGGCGGTATATAAGAAATAAATTATTATTATTATATGAAGAGAATTACACCATATTGATATCTATAGTAAGGGGTTTACTTTGGACTCCTGGGAGAGGCTGGTAGCTTCATAGACTAGCAGGATTCACATGCTGAGAGACTACCCTCTCTAGGCTGATATGCTTAGCACCCTGCTGATTATCCCCAGGAAAACTTTGTATTGGGAGAGCCTAGGGGTGCCTAGTGTTGAATGGTTCTTTTAAGTGCTGCCCTTTTTTGCTTCTCCCTCAATCTGACAAGTAATTAAGATTTTTAAGTGGTACAGAACATGCAGATAGTTATGAAACTCAGACACATAGTGGCTCATGTTTTATATTCAGGCATCCCAACATGTTTAAAGATTAGTTTATTGATTTTGACAAATATGACCTCCTGCATCAGAGCTCTACCATCTCTGTAATTAAGTTAAAATGTAGCCAAATGTGGTAATATGGTTGGTGTTATGAAAGTAATTTAGACACAGTAGAAGTTTTGATGCCATAACCTTTTCTCCCATTTAATATAAACTTTATTCTGCTGGTACAAAATCATCTTTGGGGTAATCACCTTTTTGCTTTCATTGAAATTCTAATGCATGTGAACTAAAAAACCATACCTCAAAACCTGTACTATCCTAACTGGAACCCTGTATGTGGTTCAGTTGGGTCTGAAATGAGGGTAAATGGATATGCTTTGATTAAATTCTCTGTGCATTTCTTGCAGCCTTGTTACAGAAATACTTGGACAACTATGACCTTAGTATAAAGGTGATCTATATTTTGGGAACGTTGGGGTTTTCCATCGGCACTGCAGTCATGTCAATCTTTCCAAATGTTTACGTCTCGATGATCATGATCAGTACTATGGGAGTTGTCTCGATGAGTATATCATACTGTCCTTATGCACTTCTAGGACAATACCATGAAATTAAACAGGTAACTGTCAAATTTGAGATGTGCTCTAAATTATGTTCAGAGAAAGAAATGAATAATCAGTTTGGCTCTTATCAATACCAGCTACTAAATCATACCAGTGAGCTATATTTCAGTAGAACTTTATCAGTGGTGGTAGAACAAAACAAAAGTTTGAAAAATGCAACTTGAAGATTGGACTTTTGTGTATAGCACAAAAATGACTTTGAAGTTTTCATACCATTAAGTTAATCCAAGGTAGCAATTCTTAATGTTTTTTGGAAGCATGTGCATTAAAACAATGTCTACAGAACCCACAATATCATGGAAGCACATATTGTGAATGCTCATTCCTATAGAAATCACCAAAGGTCTCAAGGGGGCATGGTGGGCACTTCCACTTTACAAGTGGAATATGTATGTATTTCAAAATTTCCCTCTTGGTATTTTAAACCTTATTTGAATTTCAAGTGTGAGCAAACTCCTCATTTGGACCTGCAGTTTTGATAAATGATAAATGAAGTGACAGGGTAATTATGCTTATTCCCTTGTTCTCTAAAACTTTAGAACCCAGCTCCTTAATTGGCTTCTCTAATAGTGCATTTTTACAAATTAACACGTGCACTTGTCAGCACTTTAAATATGGACATTTTAAACTTGGTATTTAGCATGTAAGTATCATCACTTGCAAGTAATGGTGCTCTGTTTTCATTGCACATCCTTTATAAGGCTGCACATTGAGCAAGCCTTTTGTAAAATACCCAGCACATTTTAAACATCGTAATTTGGACATCCCTTTATGACCTAGACATCTTATACAAAAATGGAGTTCCGCATCACATTAGAAAGCTGTTCTGCATGCATCTTAGCTTTTCTCTAAGCTTTTCTTTAAACTGATTTTTTTTTATACTATCTAAACTATTTTCTATTTAAGATACTTTACAGCCATGAAATAAAGATTAGTTTTTAATTATGTAATATGAGGCTCTATAGTTATGCAAAGTTTAAATTTTTGGGTAAATTCCATTAATCCGTTCCTAATGTCACGGGCAGTTTTTCTATGTAGAATATCACAGATGTTTGGTTTTACATTTCTCAAAACTGTGAATTTATGATGGAGAGAGAACATGCTGCTTCTCCACAGAAAAATGTAATAAAATAGAGTTGAGAAAAAGACCGCCCCATTGTTCCTTTGCAAATCAGTGTACACAGAACAATCCCTTACCTCTTAAGTGCTAAGTTCATATATCTGCACATTTGCAGAAGGAGCTAAGTGTGAGGAGAGAAGGGCAAGCACTGCTAAGCAGTAAAAATGAGACCTTTTGAGCAGAATATTCCATAAAATCTTGGGATCTTTGTGTGTATAGCCTGAGGCTGATCATATTCTCTCCTTGGAGGAGAAAACATATGACAGCAGGCCATGAGAGACCCAGGTTTGGTAATATTTTAATGATATTTCTCTACCTATGGGTAAGGCAGGCATGCATGCAAAATGCAAACCTTCATCTGGTTGTAAATATTAAGAGTATACCAGCAAAAATGAGTCTTTCTACTACTACTACTACTATTAATTATTTCTATAGCGCTATCAGAATCATGCAGTGCTGCACAGTCAGAGTAAGAAAATAGTCCCTGCTCAAGAGCTTACAATCTAAACAGGCAAGACAGACAAACAGGATATCATGGATACAGTTAAGGGGAATGGTTAATCAGCAGGCTGGATTGGAGGTTAGAGGAATAGGGTTAAGGATTGAAAGTTATATCAAAAAGATGGGTTTTCAGTCTGCTTTTAAACAAGGGAAGGGGCTTGACGGACAAACTTGGGTAATTTATTCCAGGCATAGGGGGCATCTAGATGAAAGGAAGTCTGGAATTGGCAGTGGAGGAGAAGGGTAATGTTAAGAGTGACTTATCTGAGGAACAGTTCTCTGGGAGGCATATAAGGAGAGAGAAGCGAGGAGAGATATTGAGGGGCAACAGATTGAACACATTTGTAGGTCAGCAATAAGATCTTGAACTGTATGTGATGACAGATAGGGAGCCAGTGAAGTGACTTGAAAGGGGTGACCTCCCTCCTCTGGTCATACTGATAAGTATTTGCATGACTGGTCAACCTAATTATTTGCATGTCTAGATAAGTATTTGCATGACTGGTCAACCTAATTATCTGCATGTCTAGATATTCTAAGTCTGCATTACCCATTCCAACCTGTACTTGCCGCCACTGATCGAGTGCATGGCTGAACCACCTCAGTTTGCCGACTTGGTTCTTCTATTCCAGCCTGTACCTGCAGTACGAGACAACCCAGGGTGTATATAACTTTAAAACTGTTGCTACTGAATTGGATTCAGGGCTACCTGATTTACTTCTAATCTAACTATTAATTCAATTGTTAATTTAACTGCGACCATCGAATCTGACTTAAGGATATCCGATCACTATCTATCTGATCTAACTGTTAATTTAACTGCGACCATCGAATCTGACTTAAGGATATCCGATCACTATCTATCTGATCTAACTGTTTAATTTAACTGCGACCATCGAATCTGACTTAAGGATATCCGATCACTATCTATCTGATCTAACTGTTTAATTTAACTGGTCTTATTGAATCCGATCTAATACGAGCTGATTCACTACCAATTAATTATCCTAGAAACTGGAAGTAACAGATATACCAATAGCCATTAGGACAAGTAGGAATCAGTTTAATCTACAAACATGCATCTCCTACTGATTCTACTAATCTACCTAATATGCAATAACATCAAGGACGTTAAGTCACTCTATCCACAGCTACACTCAGCCAATTATCCTGATCTACCCATCAGGCTTATAATTACCCAACAGGAAGACAGAGCAAACCACATCAAGGTAATCTCAAGCAACGGAAAACATCAACGTGCCCCAAAAAATAAAAAAGATAAGGGAAGTAAAAACTATCAGAACCACTACATCCATTAAACCTATCACATCTACTTCCATTCCTTGTGCATATCTTAACACCAGATCTGTTCGGAACAAAGCATTTTTAATTAAAGATTGGATCATCAACAAACAAATAGCTTGTCTTTTCTTAACGGAAACGTGGCTACTGTCTGAAGATGACCCTATAATAAATGATCTTCTACCAGATAATTTTAAAATTCACATGTTAAATCATGATGGAAGAAGAGGGGGAGGATTAGCAATTGTCGCCAAGGAAGGATTTGTAGTTGAACTATTAGATTCCAAAATGACCAATAAACTAGAAATATTAGCCTGTAAAATTAGCAATAAGGATCTAGAAGACTCCCTCTCTCGTATACTATTCTATGTTCCACCAAAAAGCTGGCCAAAAGCTAGAGAGGACTTCTGCGAATTCGTCCTACACAACTCAATCACCTCATCACATAATCTAATTGCAGGAGACATAAACTTACATCTAGATGAAATAGACAACCCAGAAACGAAAGACTTTAAAAACTTTCTTTCTTTACTCAATTACAATCTCCCTTCACCCACTCAAACACATGAAAAAGGCCATCATTTAGATGTGGTAGCGATGTCCGTAAAGGAGATTATAACCCCTCCCATCTCTCTCTCGGACGGTACTTGGTGTCATGATATCTGGTCTGACCATTTCACTTATTTCAATCTAATCTGGACTCAGCTAAAATCTATGACACACCCACTGAGAACACCTCACAAGGGGCCATATCAACCCAGAGGAATATTGGTCACAATATGACCAACAAGCTAAGATAGAAGGAGTTGACTTCTATGATCACTGGACGATTACTAGCACATCCATTTTAGATAAAATTGTCCCGAAACGAAATAGTAAAAGCTGCTCAAACAAATAGCCCCAGGTACGTTAGATAGATTGTGAGCCCACCGGGACAGATAGGGAAAATGCTTGAGTACCTGATTGTAAAACCGCTTAGATAACCTTGATAGGTGGTATATAATTTATTTATTTATTTTATTTATTTATTCATTTTATTTATTTATTCTTATTCTTATATCCCGCCTGTAATCTTGCGACTTCTAGGCGGTTAAACTTGAAACTTTTTTGACATCGAACTCCTAACAATGAAACAATCAGTAAGACGATTAGATAGAATCTGGAAAAAAACGGGAAAACTGTCAGACCGAAACAACTGGAGATCCAACATAAAACTCTATAAACAACAAATAAAAGAAAAACGTAAAACGTTTTACTCATTCAAAATTAAATCATCTAATACTAATTCAAAAGGAACCAACACAAAAGAACTGTTCAACATAGTTAAATTTATTTGACACCACACGCTACATTCAACCCATGCATAATACCAAGCTACCCTCAGCAAATGATCTAGCACAACATTTTGATTCAAAAATCAAAAACCTAAGAAATAACTACTCAACAATTATTGCATATGAACATCAGTCAATTTATATGCACAGAAATGAAATACCAGTGGATATGATCTGGAGCTCCTTCCATAAGTTAGAATGGAATAACTACATCAAGCTATATAACAAATACTCAGAATCATACTGTGTCCTGGACTCATGCCCCCCAGAAATTATGAAAGCAGCTCCATTAGACTTTAAATTATCTCTACTGAATTATCTAACCAATAACCTTAACAATGGAAAATTCCTCACTAACAATGGGCATATTATAATAACCCCAATCCCCAAAAATCGTAAAGAATCATCATCAAAAACAGTAACCAACTATAGACCAGTAGCATCTATTCCATTCATGGTAAAAATCATGGAAGGATTGGTACACACCCAGCTAATGGAACATCTCGACCAATTCTCTATTCTGCACGAAACTCAATCTGGTTTTAGGCCTATGTTTAGCACTGAGACAGTAATTGCGGCTATCCTGGACAATTTGCGCTACCTATTTAGTAAGGGCCTCAACGCCCTAATCATGCAATTTGACATGAGCTCTGCATTCGACCTGGTGGACCATGGTAAACTGTTACAATGCCTAGACGCCATCGGAATCAGAGGAGATGTACTGAACTGGTTTTGAGGTTTCCTTATATCATGCACCTACCAAGTCCGCTTTAATCACGATCTCTCTGACTCCTGGCCATCTGGCGTGCCACAAAGATCACTACTATCCCCTTTGCTCTTCCAACATTTTCATGTCCTCCCTTGTCCCAGCTGGGGATAAAACTATATAGCTACGCTGACAACTTCACGATAATTATCCCATTCACTAACTCCGTCTCAGAAGTCACCCCCAAAGCAACAGAAGTACTAAATCAGATGGAGCAATGGATGACTGAATTCAGACTAAAACTAAACTCAGAGAAAACAAAATTTTTCATAGTATTGCCAAACCCACTTGACACAAAATCACCATTGTGTATCAATAACCTTAGCTATCCCATTCAACCCACTATGAAGGTATTGGGAGTAACACTGGACCAGAGCCTGACCATGAAAGACCAGGTAGACTCCTTGATTAGAAAAATCTTTCTCACCCTCTGGAAGCTTCGGTCCATCAGAGCTTACTTCGATGTCTCATCATTTCAAATTCTGGTACAATCCTTTATACTGAGTCAACCCGATTATTGTAACATCGCCTACTTGGCACTCCCCCAGAAGAATATGCGGCGATTGCAACTAGTACAAAATGCAGCGGTCAGACTACTTTGCGAACTGAAGAAGTTCGACCACATAACACCTTCCTATCGACTTACACACTGGCTACCGATGGAGGCATGTGTGAAATTCAAGTTTGGTTGTTTTTGCTTCAAGGTACTTTATGGCTTAGCCCCTAAATATATAACGGATCTTTTCTCTTTTTCAACCAACAAACATAGGCGAAGCTCACACCCGAACTTTGTTTCCCCACCGGTCAGAGGCTGTAAATGTCATCATCAACATCTTTTCTCACATCAAGCAGCTCTGTGGGGTAAAGGCCTAGAACAATTACTTGCGCCTACTACCTATAGGGAATTCAGAAAATGTCTAAAAACACATCTGTTCCTGAAATACTTAGGAAACCAACTTATACAATCCTAGCCCTCTAACAAATGATCTCCAGAACTGTCAATCACCAAGTCTATACTTTGTTGATTCCACTCTCTCTGTAACTTCTTTAATCATTGTAAACCGTATAGAACTTCACGGTCCTGCGGTATATAAAAAACTATTATTATTATAAGTATAGCAAGATTGGAAGAAGATAATAATAATAATAGTAACTTTACTCTTCTATACCGCCACAGTCAAAAAGACTTCTAGGCGGTTCACATCGAAGAAGACTGGACAATCGGCGAATTACAGAATGCAAGAAGGGGTACAGCATATTACATAAGAAATAGATAAAAGGACAAACATATTACACCAAGGTTGAATAGAGGGAGAATATAACTTAATAAGTGGTGAGGTTTCATGCAGTACAATTTTGGACAGATTGCAAGGTGGAGAGGCAACACTGAGGGATACCAGTTAGGAGTAGATTGCCGTAATCTAAGCGTGAGGTTACGAGAGCTTGGACAAGGGTACTCAGAGAGGAAGGGGTGAATTTTGGTGATATTGATTAGATAGAAGCGACAGGTCTTAGCAGCTTGTTGGATATACATAGAAAATGAGAGGTCAGAATCTAAGACCACTCCAAGGTTGCGAGCAGAGGAGACTGGACCAATGACAGTATTATTTGCTGAGATGGAGGAGGAGCAGAGGGTTTAGGAGGAAAGGAAAGAGGAGCAGCTCAGTCTTGGACTTATTTAGTTTCAGATGACGGCAGGGAATCCAGGCAGCAATGTCAGCCAAACAAGCAGAGACTTTTCTGTAGAAAAACAAACAAACATACAATACAAATCCCAGTTGTCTATGCCAATTATACTGCCCAGGTACAGCACTTCATCTGATAGAAGGAAAAAGGC
This sequence comes from Geotrypetes seraphini, assembly GCF_902459505.1. NCBI lineage: Eukaryota > Metazoa > Chordata > Amphibia > Gymnophiona > Dermophiidae > Geotrypetes > Geotrypetes seraphini. Next base: position 21,180,695 of record NC_047085.1, on the reverse strand, counting down.
CTCAGAAGTTATTGGGAAAAGTATTACCCCGGAGCTGTGAAAGAAGGAGTTGCGTGTATACACAGGCTCCCCTGCATGCTTCTATCATTGGCCACTGGAAAAACCTCTTTTCTATAATAGGCGTAGATTTTAAATGTAAATCTTATGCGTAAGCTTTACACATACTGAAATTTATAAAAGATGTAAAAAAATGCTTTTCTTAATGCTGGTCTTTAATTAGGTTCTACCAGGGTTCTATCTTTTCTTGCTGTCATCGGACTCTGCTTGCAACAGATTACACATTGTCTTAGCCTTTCTGTAGAAAACCATGCTTTAAATCAACTCTGACTAGCGATTTAAGTCAAATCCACCCTGTTTAAGTGATGTTGAGCTTTCTCCTTAACCACTCAATTATTCTAACTACATTTCCCCCTGTAAAAGTGAAAAGACCTTTCTTGTTTGGATTTTAGCTCACTTCATTTTTTTCTTTTGCAAGCGAGCCTGTACTTGGTGCATGCTTGAGATTCTAAAGAATATACAGAGCCAATGAGCCATAGTTCATTAAGCCTATCCAAGTTCAGTCCTTGGGGGACTGCAAACTAGCCAGGTTTTCAAGATATCTTTAATGTGCTTGAGAGACTTCTGTATCCATTACTTCCATTGTATGAAAATCATTCGTGTGTATGTTCGTTAGGGATATTCTGAAAACCTGGCCAGTTTGCAGGGCCTAAGGACTAAACTTGGATAAGCCTGCTCCACATAGTTTTCATGCAACAATTTGATGCTGTTGCTTTTACTGAATGGAGAAGGAAATGGAAGAGGTTTTTGGGTGGTTTTTTTGTTTTGCTTTTGTTTCTTGCAGTGAGTGTGGGAAATGTGGTAAGGAGGGTGGAGAAAATGAGACCAAGTAGAGCCCTGGAAGAACAGTTTAAAGCAAAAGAAAATGTCTCATAGATCCATTGATAATGTGAGGTAAGGATAATACAGCTTGCTTAGATCCTACTTGACTTTTCTCAATTTCTTGGTTTTCAGTATATTCACCACAGTCCTGGGAATTCGAAACGTGGCTTTGGCATAGACTGTGCAATCCTTTCCTGCCAGGTTTATATCTCTCAAATCCTGGTAGCGTCTGCGCTTGGTGGAGTGGTTGATGCAGTTGGCACAGTTAGAGTCATTCCATTGGTGGCATCTGTAGGATCGTTCCTGGGATTTTTGACCGCAGTGTTCCTGGTAATTTATCCTGACACATCAGAGGAGCCGAAAGATGATGCAAAAGGCCGGAAATCCATAGAGGCCCCTCGGAGTGATAGCACAAATGCTGAGAAACCAACCATCTTGAAGCTTTCTCGGAAAGGGCAGGCTTTAACAGAAGGAGAAAAAGAGTCTACCTTTTGATGTGGTCATCCTTCACACATTCCAAACTGTTCCAATACATGAACTGGGGTAGGGGTGGGAGGGAAAGATGTTTCAAAACACTGACATGCACTTTTGAGTTGCATTGCAGCAAACATGGTGGTTTCATCCATGTTTCATCATTAGGATGAGGTTCGGTCCCAGTAATTGCTTTCCATACAAAGATTTAAACTGCTTCCTTTGTTAGCAGGTCGGTGAAAAATGAATTTTAAAAAATAATCCCACTGCGACTTCAGTTATTCAGCAGGTATATTGATCTACATGTTTTTCATATCGCAGATTTACAATAAATGAACCTGTTGAGAAAAATGAAAATTTTTGCAAACTTAAAGTTGGTTTTTTTTGGGTTTGTTGGTTTTTTTGTTTTGTTTTGTTTTGTTTTTTTAACTCATGATGATATTCTAGTAATATTTTTGCCTGACTCTTTCAGATCCTGAGTATTTTATTAGGCAAACCTAATGCATCTTCCTCACTGCCCCCCCTAAGAGGCACATCTGCTTCCTACAGCTTTCTTACTCCCTCCCCACCTTATTTAGGTTTTATTTTGCCACAGGTCTGGTATAATTAATACCAGATGTGGATATGTGTGATTTTTGTTTTTAAAATTTACTTAAAAGCAAATTTTTCTTTGAGTAGAAATACTTAATCTTATTGAACTTTTGACAAATCACTTCAAAATGTTTTGAAGATTGAATGTGTTGGTTTGTATCAGCCGCGGAGCTGACGTTTAGACTGGTAACTTATTGAAGTCCAAAAGCATCAGGTCTTACAGGTCACCTTGTTTGATTTGGTCAACCAAATTTACCTGCCTCAGGATTTAACCTAAAGCATCATGCAGAACCTGAACTAGCCATCTGGATAGGACGAAAAGCATTTTTTTTTCCTGTAGGCATAATGAGATGAATGTGTTAGTGGATAAGACTTTACATCTGCAAAACTTGTGTTCTGAATCGGAGCAGATGGAAGGATGGGGGTTGTGTTCAAGAAGTGTGTTTGGCAGTAGAAGCAGAGTTTATAACTGGCATCCACTGGAACACTTTGTGACCATTTGAGGCAGAAGCATGTAAGCTAGTGAGATCTGTGTGCTGCTCTCTTGGCACCAAGGTTGATCTTTTTCCTTTGATCTAGAGATGAAAAGAATTCTGTCAGCTTTGTGAAGAAAGTGGCCATGAGGATGCACATTTTATTTAATCTCTTTCTGCAGAGAAAATGTGATATATATTGCACTTTTAATAATTCTTGAATATTTTGGTTTAACTGGGAAATCATGATGGTGCAGTGTTAATACAAAAAAAACATACTAGGAATCAGTCCATTGCAAACCTGAGGCCTACCTCTCATATTTTGGAAGGTAACCACAAATATTTACATTTAGAATCTACCAATTGTATAAATTCAGGCATTTTGGTTTTCAATGGACTTACTGTATAGATCACTGACTAAGGATATGTAGCTCTAAGATGCAGAGCCTTCATCATGAGGGTTTACTTATCTGCTGCTCCCTGCATTCCATATGTGAGACCAGGAATGCTTCCATAGGAGTTACATGAGTTTCATTTGCACTTGTGGCTTGCTAAGTCACTGACTAACTTGGTAGTTATTAATAACTTATTAAATACATGATTGCCCAGATAGGTGTCTTTAACTAAATGGGTGTTTCTTGAGGCTTTACCTCCTATAGAAGGAGCTATGCAGAGCATCATTCTGGAAGTTCTTGGAGGTGTGCTAATTGTACCCAGAGCTCTGAATTCAGGAGAGGCCACTGCTGTAAACTCACAAATTTTATATCTGTCAAGTAGAGAGGAAGATAGGTAGAATGTGAAGGGGGAAGGTCTGGCCTAGCGATTTTTTTCCTCTTACCTCCTTTGGGCTTCCAGCTCAGGTGTAGCCACCCTCAGTAGGGTTGTGGCACCATGAGCCTTCCTCCTTTTCATTGTGTTCCCTTCCAAGTGAGTCTAGCCACTGCAGCAAGATGACTAAAGTGGACCTGTTATGCAATACAGATGCTCCCTTCATCTGGCCTAAGAACATTTTTTCTGCAGGTTCCCTAGCCAGTCCAGGAATCGAGTCCTAGGTCCTCAGCATTGTAGTGCACAGTAGTGTCCCTGAAAGTCGAGGCCAGATTTTGGTGAAAGGTGCTTGATTTGGTGCTTTGGCAGTGCTAGTATTTCAGCTAGTTCCACACTCAGACTCCAGAAAAGCTGGTCAACCCCAAGATACAGTAGCCTTTTAAAAAGATTTTTGAGCATCAAAGCCAGAGGCTCCATCTAAAATCTGTGAACTCCTTCACAATGTGTTAAATTGTGTTCACTGAAGTACTACAGGAATGCAGGACATGAGGGGAAGAAGGGGCACTACCTCCCTGATTCTTCTCAGGAAAACAAGTGTTGCAATAATTGTGCTGCCTCAGCATTATCTTAGAGAAATACTGCATGAGTGAATTATACTGCAGTTCAGTTCAGCAGAAAGATGAAACAAGCAGTTTTCTGTGAATTTACTTGAAATTCAGCATATTTGAAATAAAATTGTATATTCAGTATAGCTCAAATTAGCATGCTATTGTCAGCATTTTTGACCAGCTACAGAGGGCATCCTCTGCCATTCAGTGCATTGAGTAGCAGTGAGAATGAATTTGTCATTGCAGGCTACTTGAAATCCATAGCACTGAATGACTGAACTGCCCAGGACCTGGGCAAGAGAAGACATCTCACAAGTTTTGATATTTTTTCTCAAATGTTAATATTTTGTGTTGGGCACTTTTAGTTGTATTCTAAAAGGGGAAAGTGGTAACTACTGGAACCGTTTCAAACCATTTCATATTCAATGTTGACCATCTCATGTACTAGAGATGAAGCATTGTTACATCCCTAAAACATCTTGCATGCCAGAGAGTTAAACCTAACTAGAATTTATAATGGCTTTAAAAAAGAGATGTTTATAGAAATATATTTCTAATTATATATAATTCTGAGCACTGCCTTTGCTAGGAAAAGAACATTTTATTATCCATAAAATTGTGCTGTTAAGTAACAAGCAATTAATCTGATTAAATCTGGTTTTTAGCTTTTTATCCTTAGAGTGCATGGAAGCATGTAACTTTACTGCATGCAGTGAAGTGCTGCTATCTATTTACCAGAAAAAAATCAGTGCATGTTTTAGTAACTAGTCAACACTGCTAAGAAGCTTGCAATCAAAGTGTGTAGGCTTAACTGCATCATGAATTCTAGAAACGTGCTTAGAGTATTTATTTGTAGTCATCATACCAGAACATTTTTGATTCAGAGATTCATTTTTACCCTCTTATCTTTAAATGATTACTAAAGGTTGCAATAACCCAATTTTTTAAACTACTTAGTCACTTTGAAAGTACCCCTCTAAAGGGGTGACTATATTTAGGCCCAGAATGTACCTCTTTGGTGTCTATTTTTATAAATGAAAAATTGGTGCCTAATTCTTTATAGAATACTAGTGTAACAGGTCAAATATTGGCCTGTGTTTAGGCTCAAGCTCTTTATATCAGCCAGAGAGCTGGTGTAAATGTTTGCTCCTAGATTATGACAGGACATGCATAGATCAGTGTTTATGATAAGTTAGGGCTCCTTTTACAAAGGCATGCTAGCCGCTACCTCCTCTTTTTAAGCAGGCAGTAATTTTTCAGCTAGCGCGCGCTAATCTTGTGCGTGCGCTAAAAACGCTGGCATACCTTAGTAAAAGGAGCCCTTAGTTACTTCATATATTTCTGGAAAAAAATCTTTGAATTAAGGACTGGTAGGAATCTCAAGAGATCGCTTTATTCGGCCTCTGCTACCAGGAGGATCCCTTTTACCTATACCCATCTATTTGTTTCCAAAACCCTTGCATGGTGGACTTCCCCCACCTTTCTGTATAAACCAGGGGTGTCCAACCTGTGGCCCGAGGGCCGCATGCGACCCCGTGAAGTATTTTGTGCGGCCCCGGTCAAGAGCGATGCAGTGTTTTCCTCTGCTGCCCCCGGGTGTTTACCATCTTGCCGGCTCCCTCCTCTGTCTTGCTGCAGCTTTTGTGCGGCCTCAGAAAATTTATTTTCGGCCAATGCGGCCCAGGGAAGCCAAAAGGTTGGACACCCCTGGTATAAACTTTTGCATTTATGGAGTTCTTGAAGTATATCTGAACCTGCAAAATGGTGTCTGTCTACTGATGTGCAAATTGAACGGTTGTGAGATTAAAAGAAAGCAAATGATTCCACTGTTAGCAAAATAAGGTTACACTGAAATATATTGATTTATGAATGATAAAAAAAATACCCATCATACAAGTGCAAAGAGACTTTTACTGTTTTGTACATCATGAGGATAATTTTCTAACAGGCTGCCTCTTTTGAAGCTATTATATAAAGACACAGATGCCTTTATAAAATATTAGGGGCAAAAAAGCAGATATTGCTCCTAGATTAAAGCCACAGACATAAATGTTTGCATATGACATGCATACTATATAATATGGCCAGTGGTGTAGTAAGGAGGGGGGGTGGATTGCCCCAGGTGCCATCTAGGTGGGTGTGCCGGCACCTCTCCACCTCACCAGTACTCCCCCCCCCTGTGCCTCTTTGCTGGGGCGAGCAGCAGCTCTAGCTTGCTGCTTGCGCTGGCCTCTGCTCTCCCTATGAAGTCACTTCCTGGTCGTGGGACCAGAAAGTGACATCAGGGGGAGAGCCAAGGTTAGCGCGGGCAGCCAAGTTAGAGGTACAAAGGAAGGGGTGCGCACACACAGCAGGGGGGTAGAGGGGGGGCACCTCCTATCCTCGCTATGCCACTATATAAGGCACATAAAAATTGCAACTTTCCCTCTGAATATATGTGCAGATTGCATGTATGTCTCCCTGGCAGTACTTTTGCACATGAAAAGACTGGGGTGATTTTAATAACATTCATGTATTTAAGACTTTTACATGGCAAAAATCCTTTATCAAATCACATATCTTGTCCTGTGTGCTCAGTTCTTGTCATCAGTTGTTAAGGAGGTTTTTGCCCTCTTGCATATGTTGTTAAACAAATGTCAGTGTTCAAGTCAGTAGGCTTGCTTGGGTGGCTGGTATACCAAAAGTTTCAGAAAACATATTAGTGCATATCTTATTGTATTTACTGGCACAGATGTTCATTTCAGATAAATGTTAAAATGTCTTCTCTAACAGAATTTAGGGGGCAGGAGGAGATAACAATCATGAGGGAGAAAGCACTTAACTTCTGTTATTGAGGTAAAGAGACAAATTTTCCTGGAATTTTATATTTTGAGTACTGATCAATAGCTGTAGCTCTACCTCTCAGTTGCTGTGGAAGAAGGTGCAATCTTTATGGCAACATTAACTTGTTTGTTTTGTTGTTTGGTTTTTTTTCTTTATTATGTTGCCTCCAAAAACTTGCAAAATATACCTTTACTCTTTTTGTCTTGTCTAGATGTTATAATGCTGGACGAAATCTGATTTCTGTACAATTCTGCTATGAGACACTTGGTCTTGGAATTCTTGAAAGGGTTAGTGTCATGTTATCTGGACGTTCTGACACTCCATTTGGTGTTGATGGTTTGACTTTACACTAGAAAGCAAGAGGTAGATGCTCAAATGTAAACCCTTTGAAGATGAAAGTAAAACCATCAAAATGACACGAAGCTACAGTTTAATGATCATTACAATAGGGGTATCTGATTTAAGAACACGTATTGTGTCCTTGGATGCAATTGATAATTATACACCTTACTTCACCAGATTGTTCCCTGGAGAGTTTCGGTTTCTTTATTTGTGTTTTTTCTTATTTCTAGCTGACTAGAGATGTTTGCTAAAAGACATTGAATCTTTTGGAGGCATAAACTAGCCACTTGAAAGTTGAGGAAGGAGAAAAGTGGTTTACTTTGACACGTGAGGTTGCATGAAACAAAGTGTCGCAAGAGTGGAAGAACAAGGAACCTCTCTCTACGAAAGCTGTAAAAGGAGTAGGGTTAGGTCTTCCAACAAAACTTTGTCACCTGATGGAAATGAATGATAAATCAACAGCTGGGACCAACATGGTTCTATCGTTTGCCTTCCTTGCGGGTCTGCTAATGTTTAACCAAAACAGAGAATGGCATGGGAACAAATTTGCCCCTGCCTCATCGCCGACATGGAGACAAATTTGTCCGTGTACCTGCAGGATCTAACTCCATCTCTGCAAGTTCTGTCCCTGTCCTCATCTGCACAAGCCTCGAACATTATGATTTTAAATGTGTCTGAAGCTTGTGCAGATGGTGACAGAGCTTGCAGGGATGGGACAGATCTCGATGGGAATAGGAACAAATTTGTCTAAAGACTTAATTCTTTTCTTGTAATGAAAATGTAAGGGAACACAGCATAGTATCCTGCTTATATAATTTGGTATAGATTTCACAGCTCATTTTTAATTTCACGGGCAATGAAATTAAAGCGCATAGTGAAACACGGCTCTGTGTTGGATCCCAGCTGTTGATTTCTTTGTGATTAAGCAAGTGTTTTATTGGAAGACCTAACAAGTCAATAAGGGCTGAGATTGGGGGGGGGGGGGGGTGACACGCTCAGTGATGGGTCAGCCTTGGTGACCATGTTGGGGAATTCAGCTAATCATTCCTTAGATGTTGAAACCTCAAATTTTTTTTCTCAGACAAAAACAAAACACTGCACTGGGCAAATGCTCAACATATTAAGATTTTTTTACTTGCAAAGGGTTGGAGAGGGCAGAATATACTGCCTACCTATTACCTCTTGGTTCAATATCTCTTGTTCTGAAGGTCAAATGGACACATGGGTCAAAATGTATGACCCTTTTCTGTGCTCCCTTTGTAACTATTAAATATTGCTTTTGCCTGGGAGGGGGAGAGATGGATTGGTTATTGTTTTGTTTTTTTCACTGTAAATGTAACCCATGCCTTGCTATGAAGCACACATTGTACTGTCTTTGGTAAGTGTAAATTATATTTTGTTTTGAAATGGAATTCCCATATATGGACCCCATTGTATCTGGATTCTGACTGGACAAATCTACAACAGACCTGTTTTGCATTTCTGCTCACATTTAGGGCCAAATAAGTGTGGCAAGGTGCACCAAATTTGCACAACAATAAACATGCCTGTGTCTAATAGAGCTTGACTTTTTTAAAAAAAATTTTTTTCTTTGCTCACACTGAATTATAGAATTAGTTTTGCATTCCTAAAACTGCCAAAACAGGTCTGAATTGCTTTTAAAAAGGATGCTCTTGTAAGCAGAAGTTACAGCCTTCTATAATCTTTATACTCTCCCTAATTGAATATTCCTGACAACTGACTGAGGCAAAGTGGTGTCTGCTAATATATGCAGCTTCACCTATTTTGTAAAATATGAAATAAGTTATGGCTACTTATTAGGCTGTGGATTAATGAGCACTTTTTAGTAAGGACCAAACTTCTTAAACCATTTTAAATACTTTTTCCTGTTTCTTTATTGGGATTTACTCAGTACTGCTTATGCAGCCTTTTCCCCAAACCCATCGTATTGTTACACAACACATGGGTTTTGAACATACCCAGAATGACTGTGTGCAATAAACATACAATCTGGCACTGGAAGGTAGTCATGATGTGGTTGGAATGAGACTATATTGGCAACTAAATGCTGAACAGTGGAGGAGGATTGTCCAAAATTTGCAAAGGTCTACAAAGATCAATGTCATAAGCACCTAACTTTGGAAAACTGGCTCCCATTATTGAAAAATTGCTTGACTTAGTTTCCAAATTTAAAATCAGTAGACAACCAGCCTCGTTAACAGCATGATCATTTTTAGAGGAAAACTGAATCTAATTGCTAAGTTGAATTAATGAGATAAATCTTGAAGCTGAAGGTGTAACAATATTTTAGGACTGTCTTTACAGTTAGTTTCCTCACAGACATAACATTAACATCAGACTCTGGTAGCTAAACTGTGCTTGCTTGCTTGCTTATTAAAATGCCTTCTATCAGTGGACACTTGCATTTAGGCATCTCATAAAGAAAATATTTAGTTCCATTGTGAACTGGCCATATAACTGTGTTTTTTATCAACTTATTAAGTTGGGGCACTATCGTAGCTCTTGCTGAGTTTAGCAATGCTATAAGTGTGTGTTAAACACATAAGTTTTATGAGAAAGGGATTAAAAGTAACGTGACATGGATGATTTTGTGCAAGTACATGAAATAACATGTTATTTCTACACTGAGCTTTTTCTTTTGTTTAGGTTAAGCAATTTTGCATGAAAGTTTTTGTTTTTCCTTTATTACTGCACTTTCTGTTCTGTGTTCTGATTTTAGTTATAAATTTAAAATATTGATTGAGATATATATATTTTACTCCACCTGGTTTGTTCTGATATGTTTGACAGTTCAGTCTTAATAAAATGTCAACAAGACTAAATATTGTGTTCTGGTGCCTGATTTATCTATCTGCGAAACACATTGGGTTAGGGGTGTTACCAAGAACTAGGCGCCACAGTGAGGCACACTGCCAGTTTTGTAAGAGCCCTTATATAGTACTAGTGGCCCATATGGTAGCTTAATGGCTGGCATAAAGTTGATGTGCCCAAGTGCCCCATGTAACTGATTAAAGGGTGAGCATGTTTGGCAACACACCTGGCCCACTTAGTGTACACTTCCCCTCACAGGTACACACTAAGCAACTTCACAGAACAGCACCTAGCACTTAAGTGCATAGCACCTCTAATGCACTTAAGGGGTCATTTTATCAAGCCGCGCTAGCGGGGTTAGCGCGTCGGACATTTCATCATGTGCTAACTCCTGTGGCAAGCAAAAAAACTAATGCCTGGAGGCGTTAGCGACTAGCGCGGCAGGCGGTTTAATGTGTGGTATTCTGCCCGTTAAACCCCTACCGCGCCTTGATAAAAGGACCCCTAAGTGTTACTACTCTATAAACCACTGGTTCCCAACCTTGTCCTGGAGGACCACCAGGCCAATCGGGTTTTCAGGGTAGCCCTAAGGAATATGCATGAGAGAGATTTGCATATCATGGAAGTGAGAGGCATGCAAATCCTGAAAACCTGATTGGCCTGGTGGTCTCCAGGACAGGGTTGGGAGCCACAGGTATAAGCCACTTGCACTCATGGCACCTGATAGTATGCTCTAACTTACAGAATGAGGAGCATGGTCAACTCACAACTCACTTTAAGTAGAAACCAAAACAATAGGGTAATTTAGCAGTCATAGTTTTATTGGCCTTTGCTTAAACCATAATTGATTAACCACAGACAGTGATGAAATAAGCTTTATATGACCTGCAAGCACTGTTCTTTATTCTATGGTATTGCCCAGCATTGTTATATATAGAAGAGAGCAGGGGTGACCTAAGAAGCTATAGACAGTAAGCCCTGACAGAGTCTGTGTTTCAGCGTACAAAAGCATTCCTTGAGTCTCTTGTGACTAATAGCAATATGTTATAAAATAAATGAAGGAAGTTGTAAACAATATACTTGAAAGGCTTTGCAAGAGCAACAGTCCCAAGTAACAGGCATCTGGAGATGCAGATCGCCCATAAGAGCCATAGAAGACACATTTCTCATAGTAACATAGTAGATGACGGCAGATAAAGACCCGAATGGTCCATCCAGTCTGCCCAACCTGATTCAATTTAAATTTTTTTTTTTTTTTCTTCTTAGCTATTTCTGGGCAAGAATCCAAAGCTTTACCCGGTACTGTGCTTGGGTTCCACATGGCGAAATCTCTGTTAAGACTTACTCCAGCCCATCTACACCCTCCCAGCCATTGAAGCCCTCCGCTGCCCATCCTCTACCAAACGGCCATACACAGACACAGACCGTGCAAGTCTGCCCAGTAACTGGCCTAGTTCAATATTTAATATTATTTTCTGATTCTAGACCCTCTGGGTTCATTCCACGCTTCTTTGAACTCAGTCACAGTTTTACTCTCCACCACCTCTCTCAGGAGCGCATTCCAGGCATCCACTACCCTCTCCGTAAAGTAGAATTTCCTAACATTGCCCCTGAATCTACCACCCCTCAACCTCAAATTATGTCCTCTGGTTTTACCATTTTCCTTTCTCTGGAAAAGATTTTGTTCTACATTAATACCCTTCAAGTATTTGAACGTCTGAATCATATCTCCCCTGTCCCTCCTTTCCTCTAGGGTATACATATTCAGGGCTTCCAGTCTCTCATCATACGTCTTCTGGCGCAAGCCTCCTATCATTTTTGTCGCCCTCCTCTGGACCGCCTCAAGTCTTCTTACGTCTTTCGCCAGATACGGTCTCCAAAACTGAACACAATACTCCAAGTGGGGCCTCACCAATGACCTGTACAGGGGCATCAACACCTTCTTTCTTCTACTGACTATGCCTCTCTTTATACAGCCCAGCATCCTTCTGGCAGCAGCCACTGCCTTGTCACACTGTTTTTTCGCCTTTAGATCTTTGGACACTTATCACCCCAAGGTCCCTCTCCCCGTCCGTGCATATCAGCTTCTCTCCTCCCAGCATATACGGTTCCTTCCTATTATTAATCCCCAAATGCATTACTCTGCATTTCTTTGCATTGAATTTTAGTTGCCAGGCATTAGACCATTCCTCTAACTTTTGCAGATCCTTTTTCATATTTTCCACTCCCTCTTCGGTGTCTACTCTGTTACAAATCTTGGTATCGTCTGCAAAAAGGCACACTTTTCCTTCTAACCCTTCAGCAATGTCACTCACATACATATTGAACAGGATTGGCCCCAGCACCGAACCCTGAGGGACTCCACTAGTCACCTTTCCTTCCTTCGAGCGACTTCCATTAACCACCACCCTCTGGCGTCTGTCCGACAGCCAGTTTCTGACCCAGTTCACCACTTTGGGTCCTAACTTCAGCCCTTCAAGTTTGTTCAACAGCCTCCTATGAGAAACTGTGTCAAAGGCTTTGCTGAAATCCAAGTAAATTACATCTAGCATATGTCCTCGATCCAGCTCTCTGGTCACCCAATCAAAAAATTCAATCAGGTTCGTTTGGCACGATTTACCTTTTGTAAAGCCATGTTGCCTCGGATCCTGTAACCCATTAGATTCAAGGAAGTACACTATCCTTTCTTTCAGCAACACTTCCATTATTTTTCCAATAACTGAAGTGAGGCTCACCGGCCTGTAGTTTCCTGCTTCATCCCTGTGACCACTTTTATGAATAGGGACCACATCTGCTCTCCTCCAATCCCCAGGAATCACTCCCGTCTCCAGAGATTTGTTGAACAAGTCTTTAATAGGACTCGCCAGAACCTCTCTGAGCTCCCATAGTATCCTGGGATGGATCCCGTCTGGTCCCATCGCTTTGGCCACCTTCAGTTTTTCAAGTTGCTCATAAACACCCTCCTCCGTGAACGGCGCAGAATCTACTCCATTTTCTCGTGTAACTTTGCCAGACAATCTCGGTCCTTCTCCAGGATTTTCTTCTGTGAACACAGAACAGAAGTATTTGTTTAGCACATTTGCTTTCTCGTCATCACTCTCCACATATTTGTTCCCAGCATCTTTTAGCCTAGCAATTCCATTTTTTATCTTCCTCCTTTCACTAATATATCTGAAAAAATTTTTATCTCCCTTTTTTACATTTTTAGCCATTTGTTCTTCCGCCTGTGCCTTCGCCAAACGTATCTCTCTCTTGGCTTCTTTCAGTTTCACCCTGTAGTCCTTTCTGCTCTCCTCTTCTTGGGTTTTTTTATATTTCATGAATGCCAACTCTTTCGCCTTTATTTTCTCAGCCACTAGGTTGGAGAACCATATCGGCTTCCTTTTTCTCTTGTTTTTATTGATTTTCTTCACATAAAGGTCCGTAGCCATTTTTATCGCTCCTTTCAGCTTAGACCACTGTCTTTCCACTTCTCTTATGTCCTCCCATCCTAACAGCTCTTTCTTCAGGTACTTTCCCATTGCATTAAAGTCCGTACGTTTGAAATCTAGGACTTTAAGTATCGTGCGGCCGCTCTCCACTTTAGCCGTTATATCAAACCAAACCGTTTGATGATCGCTACTACTCGGATCGCTACTACTCAGCAACAATTGCCATATAAAGGGTTAATGACATTGCTTACTTCATCAATAATAAATAAAAGTCTCTTCCATGACATTTTTTCATATAAATCATAGTAGACAATTCACCAAACCCACCAATAAAAGGACTGATGCTAGGAAACGAGATGAAGTGGTACAAGAGGAAACTAGAAGCAGCATATTTAGAAGTATTGGTACCAAGTAACTATACTAGATATGGAGAAAGCAGATCATTGGAGTGCTAAAAAAATGCAATTGGAGACCAAGAGCATTGCAAGGGATGCAGACTAGTCCCAGTTGTATTGGTACCACATCAGACTCGGAAAGAAACCTGTATGGCACAATATAAGTATTAAGAGCATTAGCAAGAGAGGGTGAGGGAATCGGGACTACTGCTGGGGAGAAAAGACAGGAGATGGAGAGAATTGGGCCTCTGGCATAGAAGAGGCAAAGAGGTTTTTAGGATTAAGATGGGACAAGATAAACACAAAAATCCATTTATATACTGCAATACCTTTTACTTCTAAGTGTTTACAAAGGAAGAGAACTGTCAAACACAGTAAATTATAAGCTCATTTATAAAATTTGTTGAATAAGGAATTACCCTATTTTTGTCCTCCCTATCATCAAAATGACTTCTCTAGCCTCTCAATGTTCCTCCTTGCACCCTGAGCCTCTAGCCAGCTTCTCAAACTTGCCAAACTGATTCACCTAGCTTGCCTCTACCTATCCCTATCTGACTTCACATCTCTCACCACAATTCTGACCTTACTACTCCCAGTCCCTTTTCAGTTTTCTAGTCTCTTCTCACCCATTCCCATTCTTTTCCCCTTCTCTATTTCCAAGTCTGTGCTCTCTAACTCCCAAGTTGCACCCAATCTTTGTACATTCCCCTTCCCCTAAATCTGACTCCTACCCAATCCCAGCATCTCTGCTTTTTCTTTTTAACCTACCCATCACTGAAAGTGCAGTTGCTTACCTGTAACAGGGTTTCTCCGAAGACAGCAGGGTAATGTAGTCCCACTTGTTGATGAAGTCCTTAGACTGATCCTGTGTGTGTGCGTGCTTTCCCATAGCAAAAGTAAGCCTTTGGGCTTACTGAGCATGTGCAGGAATTCCTACATTCAGTGGCCCCTCACCTTGATACTAATTGTCTCTAGCTGAAGTAGTCATATATAATCTAATCTAAACCTTAAGTTTATATACCGCATCATCTCCATGAGAATGGAGCTCGACACGGTTTACAAGAACTTAAAATAGGTGGGTAGAGAAGAAGACAATAATGAGAAGTGAATGTATGAACCGAGGACCAAGTGGCAGCTTTACAGATTTCCTCAATAGGTGTAGATCTAAGGAAAGCTACTGAAGCTGCCATTGCTCTAATTTTGTGGGCTGTAACTCGACCCTCTAAATTAAAACCAGTCTGAGCATAGCAAAAGGAAATGCAAGCAGCCAACCAATTGTATATTGTTCTCTTGGAAAACTGGATGTCCCAACTTGTTTGGATCAAAGGAGACAAAAAGTTCAGGAGAAGATCTATGTGATTTAGTCCTTTGTAAATAGAAAGCCAAAGCATGCTTACAGTCCAGAGTGTGAAGGGCTGATTCTCCAGGATGATATACACTTCTTAGAGGGGAGAGGAGGAAGGGTAAGTGTAACTACATTCCCTGATGTCTACGGCGAACCCCTGTTACAGATAAGCAACAGCACTTTCTCCAGAGACAAGCAGGGGAGATGTAGTCACACTTGTTGGTGAGTCCCTAGCTATTTGATGTAGAAAAAGGAGGGGGGGTGATTATATTAAGGAGAAAAAGAGTGGTGAGGACAAAGTTGGAAAGTCACAACTGCTATTGTGTCTTGGTGTAAACTGGAAAGGAGTTGCAAAGATGCCTCGTATAAGGATCCATGGTGGAGGCCATTGAAGAAGTTTTTGTTTGGATGGATGTGTAGGTTATGTTTTGAAGAAGTTATTGACATGTTAAGAACAGAATTCCATAGAATGGGAAAAAAATTATATGGAAACAGTAGTGGAATCTGTTCTTTCCATTCTGAGGCTTCTCAATATGGCTGTTATGTGATTTAATGATCAGCTGTAAAGTTGACATCTTGCCTCTACAGCATACTGAGTGAATAAATGTAAAAGACATGTTCCTGATAGCATAAGTCTGGAGTAGGGACTGATAGAGAGCTAATTTTCTCCGAGGAGCCTTTTTACCATCTAGTTGTAGGAGAGCAAGGACTCCTACTGTTCCTATGCTCCCATCTATGCCCACCATCTCCCCTCTTTTTGTATATCTGTGTGTCTAGCTTCTCCCCTCTCTTACTCCCTTACACCAATATGTGTCTCGCACTTTTTCGCTTTCTTCTCTCCATGTTCAATATTTCACTCACTCTTCCTTAGTGCAGCTTTTCTCTTTCCTTCTCTCTCTTCCTCCCTGCAGGTCCTGCACATCTTTCCCCTTCAGCACTCAAGTGTGGATCTGGCACCCTCCCTTCCCTCCACTCCACCCATCACATGGGCCCGGCAGCTGTTTCCCTCCCCCCCCCAATCCCCAGACTAGATCCAGTAATTGTCTCCCTTCCCTTCAGGTCCAGCCAGTCAAGTAGCCCAAGCACCCTGTCCAACAGCCCCCCCCCCCACACCCCCACCCACCCCCTCATACCCACCCCTCCTTGCTCCCGTTCACAGGCAGCAAAAATCCCCAAAACAACAAACCTGCAACTCCTGGGTAGGCCCCTTCATTCCTCCCAGGGCAGGCCTACCAGCCTCTTAGATACTTCCTGCATGCAGGGCTGCTCCAGAATCTTCTTGCTGCTAAGTCCCTACTTTCGATGTAACTTCTGGTTTTGCTGCCTGCGATCAGGAGGAAGGGAGGCTGCTGGACTCGCAACGGGGGCCTGCTGAACAGAAATGCCAGGTTCTTTCCATCTCTCTTGTAGAGAGACAACTGAGGAATTGGAGGACAGCCCAGAGCGATGAAAGACGGAGCAAAAGAATGCAAATGAAGCTCTCTACAAGAATTCTCGCAAGAAGGGGTTGAGTACCCAAAGGTTCAAAAATAAACCCCCTCCTTTACAAAGTCGTGCTAGCTTTTTTGATGCTGGTAACAGCTCGGATGCTCGTAGGAAGTCTATGAGTGTCAGAGCTGTTATCTCAGCGGTTGGCGCTAAATAATTAGCCTGGCTTTGTAAAGGAGGGGGAAAGTGTCTATTGCACCAGAATGTCCATTTTATTCTCCATCCCCTTATCCTTTCAATGTTTGATTTTTTTTTTTTTTAACTAGTAGTCTTCTACTGACTGTGTCTCCAACTATTTAAGTAGAAAGTTCAATTATATTACTTGGCACAGTGATAGCATTTGAAGTTAAATCTTAGACTTGAATGCCTGTACCGCTTAAAGGAAAGGCATGTGAATAACCTTGGAAAGGTTAGCTGGTGACTCATCTACAAACTGGCCTTTTTCTGAAGCACCGAGCCATTTTTTTTGAAACTTTTTAACAATTGAACTATCAAAGGTGACGTGTTCTCTGAAGTTTCCTGTACATTCACATATAAGGCTATAAAACCAAGGTAATTGTTTCTCAATGTGTTGTCTGAAGTTTTAGTGGCAGGGATTTTGCCAGCTAACTTCTTGCTGTTGAGGTATATTTCCTGTTTGCCTGGGAATATCTGGACTGGAAAACATATACATGTGATGTATATAACATAACAGTCAGTTTATATACCGCAGGGCCTTGAGGTTCTATGCGGTTTACAAAAGGTTAGAATGTACATTTAGGAGAAAGTTGAATACCAAAATAGTTTAAAAAAAAAAACAACAAACTATAAGGTCTGAATGGATTACTAAGGGCTCCTTTTACTAAGCTGAAGCTGAGGTAGCGTTTTTAGCACGCGATAACCCCCGCGCTAGGCGGAAAAACTAACGCCAGCTCAATGGAGGCGTTAGCGTCTAGCGCTCACACTAAAACCACTAACACAGCTTAGTAAAAGGAGCCCCAAGTTTGCAATCTCGGTATAGATTCAAACTAATTATCCAAATATTTAGTAAACAAATGCGTCTTTAAGTGTCTCCTGAATTCCACATAGGAGCCTGAAGACACGATCAAATGTTCCAAATCCCTGTCCCATAATGCCGCCTGATATAATAATAATAATAATAATTTATTTTTATATACCGCCAAAGCCATAAAAGTTTGAGGCGGTTTACAAGAAGAAGTGCTGGACAATCGGGGAATAAAACACAATATAAAATCACCAGTACATGCATACAGTGTAAAAATTAAAACAGTAAATTCTTAACTTACAAATCAATTAAATAATTTTGTTTTTACTCATTTTCTATATCGACAAAGAGTCTTTTATATCTTTGATATGACAAAAGGTGTTGATTTTTTTTTTTAATAATTCTTTATTCATTTTATAACTTACATCAAGTACATCAACATTGGTATTAACATTTTAATATAGATATATTTTTTTATGTTTATAACCTCTGACAGGTGGGAAAACAAAGTATGAAGCAGAAAGTATGAAGCAGAAAGAGACTTAGGGGTGATTGTCAGGGATGACATGAAGTCTGCAAACCAAGTTGAGCAAGCTTCATCCAAAGCAAGGCAAATCATAGGTTGCATACACAGGAGTTTCGTCAGCCGTAAACCTGAAGTCATTATGCCACTATATAGATCCATGGTGAGACCGCACCTGGAGTACTGTGTGCAATTTTGGAAGCCACATTACCGCAAGGATGTACTGAGACTGGAATCGGTCCAGAGAATGGCCACCAGGATGGTCTCGGGACTCAAGGAGCTCCCATACGAGGAGCGGTTAGGGAAGTTGCAGCTCTACACACTCGAGGAACGTAGAGAGAGGGGAGATATGATCGAGACTTTCAAGTACCTCACGGGTCGTATCGAAGTGGAAGAGGATATATTCTTTTTCAAGGGTCCCGCGGCAACAAGGGGACATCAGTGGAAAATCAGGGGCGGGAAACTGCACGGTGACACTAGGAAGTTCTTCACCGAAAGGGTGGTTGATCGCTGGAATAGTCTTCCACTTCAGGTTATTGAGGCCAGAAGCGTGCCAGATTTTAAGGCCAAATGGGACAAACATGTGGGATCTATCCGCAAAGATAGATAGGGAGGGTCATTGGAGTGGGCAGACTTGATGGGCCGTGGCCCTTATCTGCCGTCTATTTCTATGTTTCTATGTTATGTTTTCTTTATAATATATACTGTATGCAATACGATTCTGCACTACGGTATAGTTGGTCTCTGAGGCGATATAATATTGCTCTATCAAACATAGAAACATAGAACATGATGGCAGAAAAGGGCCACGGCCCATCTAGTCTGCCCACACTAAAGGCCCACCTCCTAACTACCTCCATGAAGAGATCCCACATGCCAATTCCATCTTTTCTTAAAATCTGGCAGGCTGCTGGCCTCAATTACCTGTTGTGGAAGATTATTCCAGCGATCAACCACCCTTTCGGTGAAGAAATATTTTCTGGTGTCGCCATGAAATTTCCCTCCCCTGATTTTCAACGGATGCCCTCTTGTTGCTGTGGGTCCTTTAAGGAAAAAGAGATCCTCTTCCACCTCGATACGGCCTGTGACATATTTGAACGTCTCGATCATGTCTCCCTTCTCTCTGCGTTCCTCGAGTGAGTACAGCTGCAACTTACCCAGTCGTTCCTCATACGGGAGATCCTTGAGTCCCGAGACCGTCCTGGTGGCCATTCGCTGAACCGACTCAACTCTCCGCACATCTTTTTGATAATGCGGCCTCCAGAATTGTACAGAAATATCACACTCAAAACACCCAGCAAGAGAAAAGTGCTATGGCCAATTCAAAAACACTATACATGGTGTAAAGGGGGTTGCTGTGTTGGATCAGATTTAGTCTTTTTTTGAAATCTGTGCTTGTTCAGGTAGATCAGGTAGGTTTCTGCAAATAGAAAGGCCTAATTTATTTATGCAGTGATTTCTTATTTTCTATTCCACCTTTATCCAAGGTGGATTATAATTTAAAAAAAACAAAACAAAAATACAGCAATCGAGACAAATACAACCCTCATCCATCTACCTTTTACAGATTAAGACAAATCCGATCAATCTCAAAATTTTTATGTTCTAAATCATTTAATATCCTAATTCATTCGTTGGTGATCTCCAGGATTGACTATTGTAACGCCCTTTTTAAAGGAATCTCTTTAAGTGAAATAAAACGATTACAGATCATTCAAAACGCTTCCATCAAACTTATAACCAAAACTAAGAAATTTGATCACGTAACACCCCTTTTAAAAGACGCGCACTGGCTCCCAGTCTCCCACCGGATAACATATAAGCTATGTATACTCACCTTCAAAACCCTTCTTAATAAAACCCCAGCGTTCATTTACAAATTATTGATACCATATTCTCTAATCAGAACCCTGAGATCTAACGAACAGAATCTACTAACTATTCCATCCCTTAAGGTCATCAATACAAGACGACAATTTATTTTTTCTGTTACGGCACCTCAGTTGTGGAACGCCCTTCCAATTTATTTAAGGGAAGAGCAGAATCTTGAAAAATCCAAAAGCAACTTAAAAACATTTCTCTTTAAAGACGCCTTTGATAATTAGCGAAACTTACTGCAGCTCAGAATATTTTATTGTACTATATTACACTGTTTTTCTGTTATTCATCTTGTATTTTTCCTTTTTTGTTCTACTTTCCTATAATGATTTGTATTTCATCTCCCCCCCTTTCCTTGTGTTTTTAGTTTGTAATCGTAATTTTTTTTAATAATGTTAGTTAATATGTACTGTTCTGTTTTGTATTACCTCCCAGAAATTGTAATTTTAATTTGTTCATCGCTTTGAAATACGATTAAGCGATTAATCAAAACAATTATTAAACTTGAAACTTGATAAGGGAAGGGATTGGGACTTGTATATTGCCTTTTCATACTTTTACAATCACACTCAAAGCGGTACATACAGGTACTTCAAGCACTTTCCCTATTGGTCCTGGTGGGCTCACAGTTTATCTAATGTACCTGGGGCAGTGGAAAATTAAAGGGCAAATTCTATAAGAAGCGCCTAAAAATTAGGTGCCTAATTAGGCACCGTTCAGCGCGATTCAAGTCAAATTGGGTGCTGTTGAATGAATCGCGCTGAGCGGAGCCTATGGTGGAGGCGCCCAAGAAATAGGCCAGCTCTAGGCACAACTAAAAGTTAGACACCTAGCTGAGCGCTTAAGCAGGCTTAAGAGCAGCGATTCTGGAAGAAGGCGCCTAACACGTAGCCACGCCCACACCTAACATACATAGCGCCTATTTTATTGAAGTTTTTTAGAGGCGTCTTATTGCAGAATTGCTCTTTCTTGATAGGCGCCTATGTTTCAATCGGTGCTGATTAAAAAGCTTAATTGAGCTTCTTATTCAATTTAGATAGGCGCCTATGAAATTGGTGCTTAACTTTAGGCTCTGGTTACAGAATTTGGTCCCATGTCCATGTCAGATTTCCAGACGAATATGTCTGAATTTCTACTGGTAGAAGATTGTGTCTGTATATGGCCATTTGGTGGAGGATGGGTTGGGGAGGGCTTCAATGGCCGGGAGGGTGTAGATAATAATAATAATAATAACTTTATTTTTCTACACCGCCATAATCTTGCGACTTCTAGGCGGTTCAGAGTGAAAAATAGCTGTACAAACAGCAATTACAACATACAGATGGAGAAGAGGTCACAGAGCGGCCTGTGATTACATGGTGTAGATTAGTAAGAAGAAAGGTATACGTAGGTTACGATAAAATTTTAACTTGTTACAATAGAAATGTATACTTATGAAGGGAATTTTAAAAAAATAAAGTAAAATTCTGGAATCTCTCGTGGCACACCCAGAATCTCTTTGAGACACACCACTGTGCCATGGCACACAGTTTGAGAGACACTGGCCTAGAGGCTCCATCGTTAAGAAACAAAATCCTGACAGCAATGAATGTTTATATATCCTCCCCTTTTACTAAGCCATGGTAGAGGTTTCTACCGCAGCCCAGAGCGCTAAATGCTCTGATACTGGTCCCATTGAATGCTAGGAAGTTCTTCTTTACCCAACGTGTGGTGGACACCTGGAATGCGCTTCCAGAGAGCGTAATAGGGCAGAGTACGGTATTGGGGTTCAAGAAAGGATTGGACAATTTCCTGCTGGAAAAGGGGATAGAGGGGTATAGATAGAGGATTACTGCACAGGTCCTGGACCTGTTGGGCCGCTGCGTGAGCGGACTGCTGGGCGCGATGGACCTCGGGTCTGACCCAGCGGAGGCATTGCTTATGTTCTTATGAGCGAATAGCAGAATACAAATGGTGAAGAAGCCATTGTGCAGTCAGAGAATACGAAGTACAAAGTACCGTGAGAGGGGAAAAAGTGGATTCAAGTATGATGAGCGGTAAATTTAAAAAAGGGGGGAGGAAGAACTGACTATGAAATAAATTTGTTGAACAGGGTGGTCTTTAATTCTTTCCGAAAAGCGCCATATGTCAACCTGGCGCCTTCAATGAGATAGCCTAACCAAGTTTGCTGCCTACCAGCTTGAAACTTGAATGTTCTGTCTAGAACGGTTCGGTATCTCCAGATGGGCTGGAGTAGGTTTTAATGAAGACTTCAGCAGTAGGAACCCAAGCACAGTACCGGGTAGAGCTTTGGACTCTTGCCCAGAAATAGCTAAGAAGAAAAAATTAAAAAAATTTAAATTGAATCAAGTTGGGCAGACTGGATGAACCATTCGGGTCTTTATCTGCAGTCATCTACTATGTAACTATGTTATATTAGTATTTAAAGAAATACAATATATTTGGGGAATACCAGCTTGAACTAGATAAAGGAAGGAAACACTAGCAAAAGGAAGTAATATTTGCTAATGGGTCATTTACATTGCCTTAAATGAATCTTCACTATGGATTTTTTTTCTTCTGAAACATTTTTGTTAGAAACTATTCAGAACAAACGTGTGAATTTTTAATTTTTAATCCCCAATTGTAACACCAATATTTACAAACACATATATACCTCTAGAGTAGAAGATAAAGATTAGCATACTAGTTAGAGTTTCAAGTTTCAAGTTTATTTAAATTTGATAAATCGCTTATTACATACTAAGCGAGTAACATTAAAATATAAGATAGATCTAGAGTTCATGCACAGATGCACTCCAGACTTGGCCCAAAGAGATGAGGTTTGCATGGGGCTGGGGGGGGGGCACAATGGGCGGGCCCACGTGTCCTCTTTTCCCAAATGCAAAATCGGGTAACCCTACCTCAGGGCACCCTGTGGTACACCTTTTTTTTTTTTTTTTTTAATTTTTTTGCTAAGATATACATGCATTAGTGCTTAATGCAGCTTAGTGGTTAGAGCTACAGCCTCAGCACCCTGAGGATGTGGGTTCAAACTAGAGAATGACACGGGGAGCGATCCCCACAGGCAGCTGCGGCGTGGCTGCGGTTTGGCTGCGGGTTATGGAGACTCCAAAGCCAAATCACCGCAGACACGGGGACAAAAGTTTTCACCGCCTGCAAAAACGGTGAAAAGATTTGTCCCCGCAGGCCAATGTTCCCCCTTCTAGGAACCGCTATTTACCTGTGTTTCACCGTGTTCGTGACCGGGTGTTCGATGTCTCCGCCATGTTGTCTGTCTCCTCCAACTCTCGATCCAACTTGCACGTTGCCGCATTGACTCCGCCCCCCAATATACTGGCTCCTCATTTGTCAGATCAACCCTTCCTGCCAATAGAACCTCCCCCCCCCCGACGATCGCCGGCAGGAAGGTGCTCAGCCCTTCATGCCGACAGAACCAGCCCTCCCCAACGATCGCGGCAGGAGGGTACCCATCCCCTCCTGCCTACCCCAACAGCCCCCCCCGACGATCGCAGCAGGAGGATATCCAACCCCTCCTGCCAGCTCCCCAACAGCCCCTCTATGATCACTGGTAGGAGGGTGCCCAACCCCTCCTGCCGGCCCCCCCAACGGCCCCCTATATCGCCAATAGGAGGGTGCCCAACCCCTCCTGCTGGACCCCCCCCCCCCAACGAACCCTCCCACCCCGGAACCCCTTAGTCTTACTTTCCAAGTTGGACCGGACAGCTCCTCGCTCGTCTGGCCAGCAGGCCTGCCTCCGTCCAAATGAGGCGGGCCCGCCCCCCCCCTCCCCTGCCTAACCCACAGGATCCTAGGGCCTGATTGGCCCAAGCACCTAAGGCCCCTCCTATAGCGGGAGTGGCTTTAGGTGCCTAGACCAATCAGGCCCTAGGATCCTGTGGGTTGGGCAGGGTAGGGGCGGGCCCGCCTCATTTGGACGGAGGCAAGCCTGCTGGCCATACGTGTGAGGAGCCGTCTGGTCCAACTTGGAAAGTAAGACTAAGGGGGTTCCGGGGTGGGAGGGTTCGTTGGGGGGGGTCCAGCAGGAGGGGTTGGGTACCCTCCTGCCGGCGATCTTAGGGGAGGCCATTGGGAGGACCGGCAGGAGGGGTTGGGGAGTGTCACATGGGAGAGGGAAAAGATAAAAGCTATTTAGAGAGAGAAAATCTTCCTGCGGCCTCCATTTTTTTTTTTTTAACTTCAGCAAGGCCTACAGATCATAAGCATTACAAACAGGGCCTAATCATCCATAACAATCAATAACACAAGATTAACAGCAAACCTGCTGCGCTGTTACTGCCCTGAGGGTTATATACACTGTCCAGTGACTACCCTTCCCCAGAGCTAAGAGCACCACCACAGGGGTTATTTCAAAGGTCTACCCGTCTGCTCACTCACTTTCCACTGCCCCTCCCACCCCTACTCTGTACCCAGACACTTTACAGTACAGCAATCCTAGCATTAATTGCCTTTTACAAAGGAGCAGAAGGGGTGGAGAGGCTTGCAAGTAAATCAGTCATTTGCCATTGCCCAATCCCATCGTGGCTACCTATATATCACTAAATCTACATTTATACTCTAGGGATTATGGTTATACTGGTAAGTCCGGCTCTCGCTGTGTGCTGCTAGCCGTACGATCCAATGCAGCCGTATCTGGTGATGAGGGGCTTCTTGAGATGATGATGGGGAATTTGGAAAAGGCAGAATAAAGTTTTGAAGGCAGCTAACAAGTTTATTCTTAATGCTTTATTGTTAAGTCCCAAAAATTTGGGGGGGGACTTCTTTTCCCCATAGCAACCCGATGCACTCCTGTTTTTCCTACTTAATGCACATGTGGACAAGCAGTTCTGATTTCCCCCAAGAATACCTACAAGAATTACTCATCTACTTACCGCGTCTACTTACCATGTAGGCTAACATTGTAAGCATTAAAAGTACATGTCGTGTTTGTTTTTGTATAGTTATTAACTAATATTTAACTAAGTTTTAAAGTTTTAAAGAATGTTTCCTTTATACGTAAATAAAGAAAAGTATTTAAAATCGTACCCGTTTGAGGCTTTTATATATGCAGCGGTGACGGTGACGGGGCGGTGAATGGGGTTGCAGTGGCGGTGACGGGGCGGTGAATGGGGTGGCAGTGGCGGTGACGGGGCGGTGAATGGGGTGGCAGTGGCGGTGACGGGGCGGTGAAGGGAATGGCGGTGACGGGGCGGTGCAGAGGATGGTGAGACGGGGACGAGGCGGTGACGGGGACCAATTTTTTCACCGTGTCATTCTCTAGTTCAAACCCCACGCTGCTCCCTGTAACCCTGGGCAAGACACTTAGGGGCAGATTCGATAAGAAGCGTCCAAAAGTTAGGCACCGATATAGGCACGATTCAAGCCCAATTGGATGCTGTTTAGTGAATCACGCCGAGTGGCACCTATTTTGGAGGCGCCCAATAAATAGGCCGGCTCTAGCCACAACTAAAAGTTAGGCGCCCAGGCGAGCGCATAAGCACGCTTAAGAGCAGCGATTCTGTAAGAAGGCGCCTACCACGTAGCCACGCCCACACCTAACATGCACAGCGCCTATTTTTTTGGAAGGCCGGCTAAATTTTTAGAGGCGCCTTGTTACAGAATCTCACTTTCTTGATAGGCGCCTAGGTTTCAATCTGCGCTGATTAAAAAGCTTAATTGGGCTTGTTCTTCAATTTAGATAGGCGCCTATCTAGTTGAGCACCTCCGAAATAGGTGCCTAACCATAGGGCTGGTTACAGAATTTGGGCCGGTTACAGAATTTGGGCCATGGTGTTTTCAAGCTCTTATAAGACCTCTAGCTGAATGCTGAGGCTCAGATTTTGATTGAAGTACTTTTTTTTTTTTTTTCCAAAATGTACAAAGACCCGTTTAGTCATAAAATGTAAATAAAGACCCGCTTATTCACAAAATAACTTTGCCACTCTAGCTTTGGTTAACTTAATGTCAACGAAAAGGAAATGCTCAGTAAAACAGACTGTTATACAGTGTCCTAAGTGGAAATCTAACTTTGTTCCTTGTATTCTGTATGCCCTTCAATCTCTTACCCCATCCTTGGTCCATCAACATAAGACATTGCCTTGAGCCTGTATAGGTACACTTCCCCCTCCCCATTTGCGGTTTCGGCAATCGCGATTTCGCATATTCGTGATTTTTGGGGGAGGGGAAAAACCCCCCAAAAAACCCACAGTTTAGCCTTCCCCCCGGCGTCCTAGCCTTACCTGGTGGTCTAGCGGTCTTTCGGGGCAGGAGCGATCTTCCTACACTCCTGCCTCGTGTAGATCGCCAATAGGAAATGGCTGTGGGGAGTTCCCATTGTAGTCTCGAGAGACTAAGGGAACTCACGGCAGCTATTTCCTATTGGCGATATGCACAGGGCAGGAGCGTAGGAAGATCGCTCCTGCCCCGAAAGCCCGCTAGACCACCAGGTAAGGCCGGGATGCCGGGGGGAAGGCAGGAGGGAGGCGGGGGTGGGTCAAAGATGGACCAGAAGATATTCGTGGTATTTCACCATTCGCGGTCCAGTTCTGCCCCTATCCCCCGCAAATCCAGAGGGAGAAGTGTATGTGCGACTCACAAATGGAAGATTAGATTAGATATACATATGAATTGCAATACTGGGACAGACCAAAACATCCATCAAGCCCAGTATCCTGTTTCCAACAGTGGCCAACCCAGGTCCCAAAGTACCTAACTAAGGCCAGGATTCTCAAAAGCCCGCATTAAAAAAAACGACAGTCTGCTAACGCAGTCGTTTTGATAGCGAATTGAAAAAAAGTGAGACATTCTCAAAAAATCGTGCATGCAAATGAGGTCAGCGGACAGCAGCGATGATTCTCTAAATTTGTATGTGTCCATTCCTGGTGATAGTGATGGGCACGTGTGCAGAAAAAAAACACTTAAAAAAAACAAATCACAACCCCCACCCCACAGCCCAACAACGGGAGAGATGCCGATACTCTCCAACTGCCAAGAAACCTTGCCAATGGCGGCAACACCCCCACCTGCAGTGGGAGAGATGCTGATTCTCTCCCGCTGCGAAGAAACCCATGCTGCCGGCAAAGCTTCTGAAGGGAGATATGGCACACACACAGGATAGGCAATGAGTATGGGTAGTCCTAGAGAAGGGATTCTCGACCGAGTTCTCAGCACACACCCAGCTAGTCAGATTTGCAGGATACCCCCAATGAATATGCATGAGATACTGTAGATCTGCATATGATGCAAATTTATCTCATGCATATTCACTGTGAGAATCTTGAAAGCCTGACTAGCTAATTATGACCTAAGGATAGGGTCGAAAACAAGACTCTTTTTGGTCAGCAGCAGGCCCCATTCACAGGAAATTATTTTGATACTGCTTTTGTCCTCTTCTGTGGGTATATAGGGTTATATTTCACATTTCATTCCTCGAGAGCTATAAAAAGTACAAGAAGGCACATAACTAACATGACTATTTATTTTTTTCACCAAAACGGGACATCTATTAATTGTCAGTCCCGCCCCCAATCCCGCCCTAGCCATGCCCCCAATTTCTTCCATTCATTTTTTTTTTTTTTTAATTCTTTATTTATATTTAACACAAAACAATCAAGAAAAAACTTCTTGTTCAGAATATTGAGAAAGACATTACAATGTATAATAAATGAATATAAAATACAAAGAAAATAGTTTTCTTAATCAATCTTTAGTCCATTATTTATAGATCCAAGAATGTTAATGAGTGAAAAGAGGAAAATGGAATCATCCAATTAAACAATAAGATAGCGATTTCCTGACTGTGGTTACCGGATTAACTATTAAATTAACTTGATGTTATTGGACCCCCTTCAAGGTGTTTCATGGTGAGAAAACCTGTTAACTGAGATGGTTCAAAGAATATGTATGTATTGGATCTATATTTTACAATACATTTACATGGATATCGTAAAAAGAAAACTCCTCCCACTGCTGCCACCCCTGGTTTAAGAAGCAAAAACTGTCGTCTACGTTTTTGGGTTTCCTTTGTCACATCTGGGAACATCTGTATCTTATGACCAAGAAATTCTTTGTCTCTATTTTTGAAAAACAATTTCAGTAACCAATTTTTATCAGGTGTTAATACCACCGTAAGTAAAAGAGTAGTAGGTTTTACTATTTCTTTAAGAGATGTTTCCAAAATTGTTGTTACATCCATTGGAGAATTCTGATTTTGTTCCAACTGAGAAGATTCTTCTTTTATTTTAGTCGGCAAATAAAACACTTGTAGGAAAGGAGGAAGCATATCTTCAGGAATATTTAATATTTCGATTAAATATTTTTTCAACATTTCTTTTGCGGATATCGTTGAAGTTTTAGGGAAATTCAAAATTCTGAGATTATTTAAACGAGAAATATTTTCTAAACTTTCAACTTTCCTTCTTAAATTGGTATTATCTCTGATTAAAGTACCCTGTACCTGTTTTACTTCTAATAGTTCCTTCTCAATTGTGTCCACTTTAGTTTTCAGTAGAGAAGTATCTTCTTTCACAATTTTAAATTCTTCCTTTTGTTCCAAAACTTTCTTTTCCAATTCTAATATTTGTGGAGATAAAGTCTGTCCCAAGCTTGCAACTAGGTCCCAAATTGAATCCAGGGTGACATTAGTAGGTTTTATTGAAGCAAATATACCTGGTTGTATTGATTGAATTCCTCCAGTCTCAGGGCTTGTCTCTCCTTTGCCTTGTTCTTCTGACTGCTCCACCGCTGTTTTTGCCTCAAGATTAAGGACTTCCGGGGCCAAGCTCAAAGTAGCCTCCCGGGGTAGAGAGTCCACCACTTCGGTTAGACTGTCGTTCCTCGGTGAGCTGGCTCTCTGGGGCTATGGAGGCGGGGACCTTACGTCGGGGCTCAGCGTCGACTCAAGCCCAGGGAAGTTCACTGCCGCCTCACTCGTTGCCGGAACTTCCAGCGGGCGAATCCCCGACAAGGCTGGATCTTGTTGTAAGCGCCTCAGAAATTCATCTATGGTTGCCGTAGGAGGGGTATCTAAACGCCGCGAGGCTCCAACTGCGCTTCTACCCCTTCTCTTCGGCATTTTGCAGAAAGGTAAAGTAGGGAGCTATTCCGAGAGCGTCTCACCCACAATCATTCCATCGCGACCATCTTGGATCTTCTGCTTCCATTCATTTTTCATGTACACATAATATCTTATTAATTCATAATGGTAACCATAAAATTAAAAAAAATGCACAAAGCACACTATACGCAGAGAAAATGTTAATTATCATTTATATTTGGGGGGTATTCAAAGATTTCAAGGCAGATGACTTTAAAATATGCAATGTCACCTCAGTAACTATAGAAAAATAGACAAATATAATGCAAAATATAGACAGCAGATATAAATTCTCAAAACTGATACATTTTGATCACTAAATTGAAAATAAAATCATTTTTCCTACCTTTGCTGTCTGGTGATTTCATGAGTCTCTGGTTGCATTTTCTTCCGTCTGTGTATCTTTTCTTTTTTTCTGCACTCAGGCCCAAGAATTGTCCCTTTCTATTTCTTCCCTCTTTCCTTCCTAGGTCCTTAGAGCCCCCAGTGCCTCCTTCCCATGTCCTTAGCCCCCAGTGCCCCTTCCTATGTCCTTAGTGCCCCCAGTGCCTCCTTCCCATGTCCTTAGTGCCCCTTCCTATGTCCTTGGTGCCCCTTCCCATGTCCTTATTCCCCCTAGTGCCCCTTCCTATGTCCTTAGTGCCCCCAGTGCCTCCTTCCCATGTCCTTAGTGCCCCAGTGCTCCTTCCTATGGCCCCCTCACTGCCTTCCAGCCTTTGTTCCACCCCCTCTCCTGAAGCTAGCCAGTCTACCTCCCTCCCTCCCTGCCGCGCTAAAGCCTGCCTGCCTCCCTCCCTCCCTCCAGTGCTGAAGCCGAAGCCTGCCCCCCCAGTCTGGCCTCCACTGCTGCTGCTGCGTACCGCTGCTTCAAACACCCCCCCCGGTCCGCCGCCACTGTCGACCCCCACCTGCTGCAACTAAAGCAAAGGAATGTCCAGGCGCTGGCCTACAAACCTTCTTCCCGATGTCAATTCTGACGTCGGAGAGGAAGTTCTGGGCCAGCTAGGCAGCGATTGGCTGTCCCGGAACTTCCTCTCTGACATCAGAATTGACATCGAGAAGAAGGTTTGTGGGCCGGCGCCTGGACCTTCCTTCTTTTTAGTTGTGGCTGGTGGCAGTCAGCAGGGGAGGCGGACCTGGGGGGTGCGTTTGAAGTGGCGGTAGGCAGCAGCAGCGAGGGATGGTCTTTGGGGGGGGGGCAGGCTTCGGCGCTGGAAGGAGGGGAAGCAATTGCCTGTCCCGTTGTCCCCACACACAGCTTCAGGACGCTGTCCCTGAAAATGGGACATTTCTGCATCCCAAAGCTGGGCGTGGGGACAATGGGACAGGGGATCTAAAAAAGGGATAATCCCGTTCAAAACGTGACGTATGGTCACTTACACATAACAGAAGTGTGTTCAGATAATGTGGCAGAAACATATGATACTCTGTACGTTACATACCAGACGGAGGCTGAAAAGTTCTCAACCCAACCAATGCCCCCCTCACATTTTAAAATGCAAAGGGATTGTTGGTGTGAAAGCGATCCTCTAGCACTGCTCAAGGCTTCCTTGACGCTTTTGTCCTGCCGCGGTCTACCAAGCAGAAACAGGAAGAGGGGCGGACTGAGGAAGCCATGAGCAGCGTTAGAGAATCACTGCTGTGCCGGCGACCCCTATGCATTTTAAAAGGTGAAGGGGGCTTCAGAACAGGGTGGAGAGAAGGGAAGACACCCCTTCTCATGGGGACCCCCCTGTAGGGTTACCAGATTTTACGTCAGTAAAATCTGGACCCCCCTAGACCCGCCCAATTCCACTCATACCTGCCCCAGCTCTGCCCCCCAGCCCCGCCCACGCTGCCTGTTCGTCGGGCAGCTGGCATCCATGGATACGACGCGATGACGTCGCACGCATGCACGCGTGCTTGTGATGTTACTGTGTTGCATACGCGCACACGTGGATGCCCACTCTCGATGCAATTTCTTTTTTTTAAAAAAACAAGACAAAGTGCCGGGTTTTGAAAAGCCGTCTGGGGAAATCTGCACGTCTGGTAACCCTAGCCCCCCTGGACCTGTGGGGCCCAGGGCAGTTGCCCTGTTTGTCTCTTCCCCCATCCCAATGTTGCCCCTGAGTGTAAGACAGTGCTTCTCAATCCTCTCCTGGAGGCACCCCACCCCCCCTCCCCCAGCTAGTTAGGCATTCAGAATTACCACAATGGGATATTTGAATACGATGGGCCTCCAACAAAGCCAAATTTCCCTCATGCATATTCATGGCAATAATCCTGAAAACCTGAGTGGCTAGTGTCTTCCAGAGAGGGTTAAGAAGCACTGGTATAAGGTCATGGAAGATCTGGTGGAAAGTCTTGGAGGCAATTACTGTGGCGTCTAATGATATCTGATCAGAATTTGATAGGTTCATTCCACAATTCCATCCCTATCATATCCATGTTATTCCGCTTGGTGTATAACAGCCGAGTGTAGTCTAGCTGCGTCTTTAATAAGCAGCATCTGCTACACAGTTTGTGCACCTGTACGAGCAAAAGACTAATGCACGGCTGGAGGTCCTGAGCATTCCTGGCCTGTCACAGCATTCTGAGTAGGCTGTGCCAGATGCCTGCAGCTGTCAGGACCAAGGAACAGTTGTGAAGCTATACTTTGCCTGTAATAAAACAGTGATAAAATAAGTTGTAATAAATTTATTTATTTATTCAGTTTTCTATACTGTTCTCCCAGGGGAGCTCAGAATAATTTATTCAGGCACTCAAGCATTTTTGCCCTGCCCTGGTGGACTCACAATCTATCTAATGTACCTGGGATAATGGGGGATTAAGTGACTTGCCCAGGGTCACAAGGAGCAGTGTGTGTTTGAACCCACAACCTCAGGGTCTAACCACTGCGCCACTCCAGAAATCAGAATGTAGTAAAAGTGAGCCAAGTAAAGGACAATCCAGCCAGTGTGACATCACTGATGAGGTTGGCTCTTAGGCATTGGTGGAAGGAGGCATTATGACATCATAATATTGAACTAAGGCCAGTACTGGGCAGACTTGCATGTTCTGTATATGGCCGTTTGGGGGGAGGATGGGCTGGGGAGGGCTTCAATGGCTGGGAGGGTGTAGATGGGCTGGAGTAGGTTTTGACAGAGATTTCGGCAGCTGGAACCCAAGCACAGTACCAGGTAGAGCTTTGGATTCATGCCCAGAAATAGCTAAGAAGAAAAATTGAATCAGGTTGGGCAGACTGGATAGACCATTTGGGTCTTTATCTGCCGTCATCTACTATGTTATTATGTTTTATAATACCAGCTCTGGTATTATAAACTGAAACTTTTCACACCATTTATTCAATTTTCTATGCTGTTCTCCCAGGGGAGCTCAGAATGGTTTACATGAATTTATTCAGGTACTCAGGTATTTTTCCCTGTCTGTCCCAGCAGGCTCGCAATCTATGTAATGTACCTGGGGCAATTGGGGAGGGGGGTTTAAGTGACTTTCCCAGGGTCAGAAGGAGCAGCATGGGTTTGAACCCATAATTTCAGAGTGTTGAGGCAGTCGCTTTAACCACTGTGCCACACTATCTGGGATAGGGGTAGGGTAAGGCGTTGCCAACCTGTTTTGCCCTAATAGCCACACAAAGAATCGTTCAAACCAGGTCTCTGCAGACGTGCTGCCTACAGGAGTGCTTGTATTCAGAGTGTGCATGCAGAGGAAGGGAGGTGTTGATGCCCCTGTATAGGTCATTGGTGAGCGCCAAGAGCAAAGTGGAAATGTCCAATCAGATTGGTGCACAAAAAAGTGTCTTTCAACTCATCTGATAAATCCAATGGTCTTTATTAATCCAAATTAGCTCATACATCCAAAGCAACTCAACGACTCGACATGATCATGTTTCGGCCACCCGGCCTGCATCAGGAGTCTTAGGAGTCTTTGGGTATCAAATAGTCTCAAATGGTCTAAAGCAAAACGAACAAACCGTTGCTCCGAATCTGTAACACCACAGAATAACACAGCTTTGCAGTCATTGGTGAGGCCTCACTTGGAGTATTATTGTGTTCAGTTTTGAAGGCCGTATCTGGCGAAAGATATAAAAAGACTTGAAGCGGTCCAGAGGAAGGCGACGAAAATGGTAAAGGGTTTGAACCACAAGAAGTACGAGAAAAGACTGGAAAACCTAAATATGTCTACTCTGGAGGAGAGGAGGGACAGGGGAGATCTGATACAGACGTTTGACTACTTGAAAGGTATTAATATAGAACCAAATCTTTTCCAGAGAAGGGAAAATGGTAAAACTAGAGGTTGCGGGGAGGAAGACTCAGGAGCAATGTTAGGAAATTCTTTTACCCAGAGAGGGTGGTAGATGCCTGGAATGCCCTCCCGAGGGAAGTGGTGGAGAGGAAAACGGTGATGGAATAAAAAAAAAGCGTGGGATAAACACAGAGGATCTCTAATAAAAAAAAAATAAATGGTATAAATTAAAGAACTAAGGCCGGTATTGGACAGACTTGCACGGTCTGTGTCCCATGTATCGTGATTCGGTGTAGAAAGGGCTGGGGTGGGCATCGATGGGAACTCCACTAACTTGGAACATGAGGATGTTACTGGCCAGACTAATGGTAGATGTCCTGCAAACAACGGGATGGTTGGATAGACTGGAGGGAGCTTGGACGGCAACTTCAGCAACTGGAACCTAGGACAATACCAGACTTTACAGTCTATGGCCCAGAAATATCAAAGAAGAGACAAGTTAATCCAATCAAGTATTTTTAATGAGTATAACTAATGAGCAGATTGGATGAACCGTTCAGGTCTTTATCTGCCGTCATTTACTATGTTACCTGGCAGAAACCCAAAGAGTAGCAACATTTCAGAGCTGAGATTGTGATGTCATAATGCCTCATTCCACCAATGCCTAAGAGCCATCCTCAGCAGTGATGTCACAATGGCTTGATTAGATGGCAACTTCAGCATTTGGAACCTAGGACGACACCAGGTGGACTTTAGTCTGTGGCCCAGAAATATCAAAGAAGACACAAGTTCATTTAATCATGTATTTTTAATGAGAATAACTAATGGACAGACTGGATGGACCGTTCAGGTCTTTATTGGCCGTCATTTACTGTGTTACTATAATTGCTGTGGCAGTGATATATTTTATCAGCTTCTTGGTAACATCATTCCCTTGTGGTTGGGACCAGAGACAGAAAGAATTGCAGACACATTTAATAGGAGCACCTGGCCTGGAATATATCAGTGAATTTTGTGTAGAATGGCTTAGAGTTCTCTGGTGACCCCCAGTTTTTGTTTTCTGGAAGCTTGCATGCAGCTTTGGTTCTTAGATGAGTTATAGGAGATGTCATTTTCAACTGGAAGATCCATTTATAAGCTTATAACTGTTCAATACTGCAAATGTACTCTGCCGAGAATTGTATTTGACTTGGATAATTATTAAATGGTTTCCAAAAAGCAATAGAGCTGAAATAGGAATGGAAAACTCTGTTAATCTCCTATAAGAGAAATGTACGTAGGGTGAAAACATGGCTGAGGAGGTCCTAAGGCTCACCTATAACTGGGCCTCAGAGTTTTACTGCCTAGATCAGGGGTGTCAAAGTCCCTCCTGGAGGGCCGCAATCCAGTCAGGTTTTCAGGATTTCCCCCCATGAATATGCATGAGATCTATTAGCATCCAATGGAAGCAGTGCATGCAAATAGATCTCATGCATATTCATGGGGGAAATCCTGAAAACCCGACTGGATTGCGGCCCTCGAGGAAGGACTTTGACACCCCTGACCTACAACCTGCACCACACACTCCCCCAGGGATAAGGAGTGGGATTTCCCCGAGCCATTTCAATAATGGCCTATGCACTTTTGTTTTAAGAAATGATCCAAACCCTTTTTTAAACCCTGCTAAGCTGATTTCACCACATTCTCAACAGCACCTGGGTGTCCAGATTCCATGATAGAATAATGCTTTGTCAGCAGCGGCAGCAAAAATACGCACGCCTAAAATATAAAAGCAGCACTTTAATGTGACATTTATGGTAGTCCATAAATTCCATGCGTGAATATTAGATACGCCCAAGTAGGTTTACTAAATGTCCAGATTTCCCCGGACAAGTCCTTCTTTTGAGGACATGTCCAGGGGTACGGAGGGCTTTTCAAAACCCTGCACTTTGTTCGGGTTTTGAAAAGCCATCCTCAAAATCGCCGTTGGGCAGGAGGACATCCGCACACTTGTGCGCACGTGCCACCATCGTGTCACATCTGATGCCCTCCTGCCCGATCAGAGCAGGCATGGCTAGGGCGGGACTGGGGCGTGATGAGGCGGGTGATTGGTGGAACTGGGCTGGCCTGGGGGCGGGTCTAGGTGTCCAGATTTTCCAAATGGGGGGGGGTTAATCTTCATGAGTGGATTTAATCCCACCCCCACTAAGGTTTCTCCTTGCTTTTAGATGCTGAGATACAAAACTGATGCCTGATGTTTGCTTGATTCATATATTTTTGCTTATGCTCAAAGCATTCTGGGAGTGTGGGCATAAGTTTGCATTTCATACAAAAAGCATGCAGTGCAGACCTTCCAGGGCTTAGGAGAAAGGATTTCTCTTGGTGTGCAAGAGTCGTGCTGCATGCCACTAAAGTCAATGCAATGTGTTCCAAGCTGGTAGGTTCCTAGGCCATAGGGTTCACAAGGTGAAGCTGTGTATAAGGAGGAGGAGTTGGAGTGAATGTGCTTTTGTAGGTTATATAAGAATAGCCTTATTCGGTCAGACCAATGCTCCATCAAGCCCTGTAGCCTGCTCCCATGGTGGCCAATCTAGGTCCCTAGTACCTGACCAAAACCCAAGGAGTAGCAACATTCCAGCATCTCAAAGAATAGCAAGATTCCGGAACCCCAATGAGAGCAACATTCCAGAGCTGAGATTGTGATGTCATAATGCCTCATTCCACAGTGCCTCAGAGCCAACCTCATCAGGGATGTTACAATGGCTTGATTGTCCTATACTTGGCTCACGTAAGAACATAAGAACAGCCATACTGGATCAGACCAAAGGTCAATCTAGCCCAGTAACCCATTCTCACAGTGGCCAATCCAGGTCCCTAGTACCTGGCCAAAACCCAAGGAGTAGCAACATTCCATTCAGAACCCCAAGGAGTAACAAGATTCCAGAATCCTCAGAGTAGCAACATTCCATGCCACTGACCCGGGGCAAGCAGTGGCTTCCCCCATGTCTTTCTCAATAACAGACTATGGACTTTTCCTCCAGGACATTGTCCAAACCTTTCTTACAATCTCTGGAAATGCATTCCGGAGCTTAACTATTCTCTTTGACATTGGAAGCATAGTAGAGATGAAAATTAGTTTCTAAGCTGAATTTGTTTTAATAAACAGGGTGTTATGTGTAGGGTGTCAGCAGCTAAAGAGGCTCTCTTGATGAATTCCAGGACAAAACAAAATGGTTCCCTTTATATGACTGCCATCTAGTGAGCAATTGAGAGAATGCAATTAGGGAGTTTTGTTCTATACAATGCATTCAACAACCAGTTTATCAGGATATCCACAGTGAATACATATAAGACAGATCTGCATATGCTGGTTCTCCAGTGCGTGCAGATTATCTCATGCTTATTCACTGTAGACATTCTTAAAACCTGACCAGCATGTTTACTTGTTTTTCCCAGCCAGCTTTGTTTCTTACTAGCAGATGAAAATTCCTGGTCTGATCCAATTCATCTAATCCCAGTACTAAAATCACATGTTGGAGCATTACAAACTCTGCTCCAATTGTGGCTAAGTACTTGAAGAAGGAGACGGTACTACTCAAAAGGGTCCAGAGAAGAGCGACTACAATGGTTAAGGGGCTGGAGGAGATGCTGTACAGTGAGAGATTAGAGAAACTGGGCCTCTTCTCCCTTGAAAAGAGGAGACTGAGAGGGGACATGATCAGGGCCGGATTTTCCTATAGGCTAACTAGGCTTCAGCCTAGGGCCTCAAGATCAAGAGGGGCATACATTAAAATTGTTAGCAAAATTAAAATTACACTATTCTAAAAACAAAACACTGAACCGAAAATAAGGAGAAATTCTATGCTTCGGGATCGGAACCGGCTCCGGCCGCAACAAGGTGCCGACTCGGTTTCTCCCTTTCTTTTTCTCGCCCTAGGAGGAGGATCGGGGAGGGAAAGACGTCAGTCCGGAAACAGCTGGGCAAAGCCCAGTCCCGCGGGGAGAGAGGCAAAACGTGGATCCGTCAGGACAGGGTGGCCCAGACTGGCATCGGGGGTGGGTTGGGGTGGGTGGGGGGGGGCTTCAGTGGAAGGGGGATGGGAGGCAGGCGGGCATTGGAGGGGGGGGTGAGGTGAGGTAGGACCCACTGGAGGCACTATGGACATAGGAAGGGGCAATGTTGTATATTATGTTTGATTAGTTATTGTTACAAGTACTATATATGGTGCTGAGAATAAATGTCCAAATAAGTGTTCTCGACTTTTTTTTATTTATTATCCATGTCACATTTTTTATAAAGGTTAGTACCAATAACAACATGTTTCATTTAACATATTGATATATATCACAGTAATGATGTATTTTATTATCTCTCATGTAATTTACAAACTTAAAAATGGGAGGTGAAAGGGCCTCATAAGTGGAATAGCCTAGGGCCTCTTTTCATCTATATCCGGCCCTGGACATGATAGAAACGTTCAAGATAATGAAGCAAATAGACTTAGTAGATAAAGACAGGTTGTTCACCCTCTCCAAGGTAGAGAGAACGAGAGGGCACTCTCTAAAGTTAAAAGGGGATAGATTCCGTGCAAACGTAAGGAAGTTCTTCTTCACCCAGAGAATGGTGGGAAACTGGCATGCTCTTCCGGAGGCTGTTATAGGGGAAAACACCCTCCAGGGATTCAAATAGGGGAAAACACCTCCAGGGATTCAAGACAAAGTTAGACAAGTTCCTGCTGAACAAGAACGTGTGCTGGTAGGGCTAGTCTCAGTTAGGGCACTGGTCTTTGACCTGAGGGCTGCCGCGGGAGCGGAATGCTGGGTGCGATGAACCACTGGTCTGACCCAGCAGCGGCATTTCTTATGTTTTCTCAGTAGTGGGATAAGGAGTTGCCACTTCCGGGTGCTCTCTTATTAGCGTTTGGCAGTGACACGTTTTTTCACTGTAAGGGGGGCACAAACCCCCATTCATTCTTAAAGGATTTCAGTCATACAACCTTTGGAAAGTTCCTGGAAGAAAGGCACGGTGGTCAGAGCGATGGGCTAACGACTAGGGAGGCCACCATTTGAATCCCACATCTGTCGCTGATTCTTCTTGTGATCATGACTCAGGTTCCATCTCCCTCCTCACTCTATAATTTGGCGCTTAAATTAAGCTCCATTTGCACACCTAAATGATAGAATACCAGCCCTTACGTAAGTGTACACTTGATGTGCAAAAATGCTAGGTGCATGTGGTGTGCTAATTTTGAATGATGCATGCAACTTGCTTAAGGGGCACATGCAAGGGGGAGGAGCTAGGGTCAACATTTGCATATGCAACTTACAGAATGATCTAAGTCAGGGATCCCCAAAGTCCCTCCTTGAGGGCCGAATCCAGTCGGGCTTTCAGGATTTCCCCGATGAATATGCATTGAAAGCAGTGCATGCCCATAGATCTCATGCATATTCATTGGGGAAATCCTGAAGACCCGACCGGATTCGGCCCTCAAGGAGGGACTTTTTGGGACCCCTGATCTAAGTCATATGCTATTGGCATGGCGTAAGTGCGTTTCTGAAGACCTATGCTAGCATTCTATAAAAGAACACCTATGTTTGTTTATTTATAGCCGGTCCTGCCTGGAGAGCCCAGAATGGGATAAAAAATTACACACTTAGAACTTTCAATGGAATGAGATTTCATTTGCAGGTGAACATAAGAATAGCCGTACTGGGTCAGAACAATGGTCCATCAAGCCCAGTAGCACGTTCTCACGGTGGCCAATCCAGGTCACTAGTACCTGGCCAAAACCCAAGGTGTTGCAACATTCCATACAGAATCTCAAAGAATAGCAAGATTCCGGAATCCCCAGAGTAGCAACATTCCATGCTACCGATCCAGGACAAGCAGTGGCTTCCCCCATGTCTTTCTCAATAACAGACTATGGACTTTTCCTCCAAGAACTTGTCCAAACCCTTCTTAAAATCAGCTATGCTATCCGCTCTTACCACATCCTCTGGCAACGTGTTCCAGAGCTTAACTATTCTCTGAGTGAAAATTTTTTTTTTCCTTCAATTGGTTTTAAAAGTATTTTCCGGTAATTTCATTGAGCGTCCCTAGTCTTTGTAATTTTTGACGGAGTGAAAAATCGATCCACTCCGGATTTTGTTGACTTCAATCTTATCTCCCCTCAGCCGTCTCTTTTCCAAGCTGAACAACCCTAACCATGTTAGTCTTTCCTCATAAGAGAGGAGTTCCATCCCCTTTATCATCTTGGTCGCTGTTCTTTGAACCTTTTTCTAGTGCCGCTCTATCTGGAGGAGAGTGGCAGCGTTGCTTTGTCGGTTAGTTGCCTGCTAAGTAAAAGCAGTATGGTTTGTTCCTTCCTTGGTGGCTGAAGCAAGGCAATTTAAGTGGTGATTTGAAAAAGTTGAGATAAGATAATAGATTATTTAGATTAATTTGGAGGTAAAGTGTTCGAAAGGATGAATTTGAGAAGCACGGTATATTGAATGTTTTTGTTTTGAATTATTAGATAATCCCTTCCTGAAGAAGCACGCACATTGCGAAACTCGAGTCGAAGGGAGGACTTGTGTTTCTAGGCTTCCAGGAGCTGTTTTAAAGAATATGCATAAGCACTTTATAACGCTGTCACGTGACCATCCTATGCGAAAATAACACCAGAAAAGATAAGTTCTTAAAGATAAGATAAGGTGGGAAATTTCATGGCGACACCAGAAAATATTTCTTCACCGAAAGGGTGGTTGATCGCTGGAATAATCTTCCACAACAGGTAATTGAGGCCAGCAGTGTGCCAGATTTTAAGAAAAGATGGGATTGGCACATGGGATCTCTTCATGGAGGTAGTTAGGGGGTGGGCCATTAGGGTGGGCAGACTAGATGGGCCATGGCCCTTTTCTGCCGTCATGTTCTATGTTTCTATTTGGCATGTGGGATCTCTTCATGGAGGTAGTTAGGGGGTGGGCCATTAGGGTGGGCAGACTGGATGGGCCGTGGCCCTTTTCTGCCGTCATGTTCTATGTTTCTATTTGGCATGTGGGATCTCTTCATGGAGGTAGTTAAGGGGTGGGCCATTAGGGTGGGCAGACTGGATGGGCCGTGGCCCTTTTCTGCCGTCATGTTCTATGTTTCTATTTGGCATGTGGGATCTCTTCATGGAGGTAGTTAGGGGGTGGGCCATTAGGGTGGGAAGACTAGATGGGCCGTGGCCCTTTTCTGCCGTCATTTTCTATGTTTCTATGTTTCTAAGGTGGTATAAGATGTAAATGGTGCTATGATGGTCTGATGGCAGCCTGTGTTTTGTTTTATACACTCAAACACTGAAGGTTGTGAGTCTGAGCACTATTTAAAAAATATTATAAAAATCACAATATTGTGACATTGTAGTTATCTATGCTTATATAACCATAAAGCTCTATGACCTCACAAAGCAGGTCAAAAGTGTAAAAAAACACATATCTTGATAATGTCAGGCAACTTTTGATATTACTTATATATTATCAATGTAAGTTTGCACAGCATGATTTTTGCACATTAATTAAGGGTGGTGGAGGATGGCCAGTGATTGAAATTGTTGTCCAATTAGCTGAATGGCCAGTGGCATGTGACAATGGACACATGATCTGAGGCTTTCCTCCTTTCACAAGAGATAATTGACATATTTTTTCCAGTCTTACATCTACAGTTTTATGATTTTGCTTTGATTTTTGTTACCTTTGGTTGTTAATTTTTTGATTCTTGTTTTTGGATCTATGCTTCTATAACCATAAAGCTCTATGACCTCACAATGCAGGTGTAAAGAGCCTTAGCCTATAGGAAGAGGAAATGCAGATGTTAAGAGCCTTAGCCAATAGGGAGAGGAGGAGATAGTGGATGCTGCGGATGGGCCATTTGGCCTTTATCTGCCATCAGGTTACTATGTTTCTATGTATTTGGAAGAAAATAAAACTATTTGCAGTGTTCCCCCCTCCACTCATTGTTACCCAAGAATGTGTCTAGATGTGACTCTGAACACAATCTTTTGAAATATTTGGAAGCTGAACTACATCTTCATGCCCTGCTGCAATAATGAAAACAAATCCAGTGTCTGGCGTGTCTTGGAAATGTTCAGCTCTTTAATGCCTGTGATCATCTCTGAAGTTCTACCCTGGCTCCACCTATCTTTCCCTTGAACGGAGGAAGCGGTTGACTTCTCTTACCGTGAATGTAGCCTTTCCCGAGTGAATAAAATGTATTTAGTAGACAATTAAGTGTGTTTATAAGAGTCCCATTACTGTTTACGAGGTTTAAATGAACTATTGGATACTTGCACAATGTTCTCTGAACTCTGGTTTCCCTACAAAGCTCACATAACAGTTTATAAAGTCTGAATGCCAACCAATGGTTCGTGCAGTGGGCTGTGAACTTGGGGAGCTGGGTTCAACTCCCACCGCTGCTCCTTCTGATCCTCCATTGCCCCAGGTACAACCCCCCCCCCCAAAAAAAAAAACCAAATTATGAGCCCGCTTGGAATAGGGTTACCCATTTTATGCCATTTTTGGGACATCTTAGTGTTTCGAAAATGCTACGACTTGTTTAATAGTAATTATCAAAGACGATGCAGATTCATTGAAGTACTCGGAAAAATGTATTTGGAATTATTGTTGACTACATTTTACTTCCCCTTAAGTACTAGTTTCTAAAAATTCTACACGATACAGCTCCAGCTCACTAGACGTGAGCGTCAATAATTTGACTAAAATGCAGAAAATAGTTTTCTACTGTAGCCTTTTTGCCACTGCTTATATTGATGGATTGAGTTTTTACTGTTGGCTATTGGGTAGATGCCAAGGCATGCCTTAGAGTGTCAAGACAAAGAAAACAGGAGGGTAAGAGCACTTGGCAATGGTTTATCTTCTTGCTCTTAGTGGAGCTAAATTTAAACACTCACTTTGCAAATATTTGTTCTTACATTCTCCAGTTCTAATAGTTTGGTAGGTGATGTGCAACTTTTTATTCTTCCTCAGCATTTACCATTAGTAAGGCAAATCTGGAAAACTTTTGGAGGTTTGCAGAGTAAGACATTTACATCAGTTTATAACAATAAACTTGAATAATGATACCGCTACAATTAATGTTTAAGAACTAAAGAATAGCCATACTGGGTCGGGCCATCTAGCCAGTATCCTGTTTCTAATGGTGGCCAATCCAAGTTACCCAAATAGTAACAACAATCCATGCTACCCTTCCAGGGCAAGCAGTGGCTTCCCCCACATCCGACTCTATAGCATGTTTTTGTACTGTTGGAAAGAGTGAAAAATTGATCCACTCTTACTTGTTTACACCACACAGGATTTTGTAGATACTCAGTCATATCCTCCTCCTTAACTGTCTCTTTTCCAAGCTGAGCAGCCCCAACCTCTTTCGTCTGTAATCATATGAGAGGAGTTCCAGTCTCCTCATCATTTTGGTCACTCTCCTGTGAACCTTTGCCAATTCCATTATATCTTTTCTGAGATACCGTTCTGGACTCTTAAAGCATAGTTTCCTGCATCCTGGCCTTAATCCTGGACTCATAGGGCAAACCTGAGCTATAATTTCCAGAGAGTAATAACCTCAGCATACCAGAACTCACAAGACGTCTCTGTTCTTTTCTGAAATGTACTTTTATTGACTAAATGTAGTTGATTTACTCACAGTTCATAGATTCTCAGAAACTTGTTGCCCAAAGGCAAGAGACTCCGTCGTTTCGAATACTGCAGTAGTGGATGAAGGTGGAAATCTCAGAGAAAAAAGGATTTATGGGAGAGGTTGGAGAATCATCAAGTCGGTTAAGGTAGTTCTAGAGGTGAGATACAAAGGTGAGAGGCGTATGCAGTGGCGTAGAAGTGTGTGTGTGGGGGGGTCCACCCCTGGTGCCGTCTTGGTGGGGGTGCTGGCACCCATCCTCCTCTCCGTCCTCCCGATCTTCCCCGCCCCCCCTAGCGCATGCGTGCCCCTTCCCTCATACCTCCTTAACATTCACCATGCCAGCGTTGGCTCTTCATCTGATGTCACTTCCTGGACCCACTCCTAGGAAGTGACGTCAAAGGAAAAGGCGACGCTGGTGTGAGCAGCAGGTTGGAGATTGCTGCTCACGCTGTGAATGTTAAAGAGGTATAGGGAAAAGGAAGGGGTGTGCACGCAGCAGGAGGGGTGGAGAAGGAATGGGGATTGGGGGGAGAAGAGGGGAGGGGGAAGGGGTGCCACTGCCCTGGGCACCTCTCACTTTCGCTATGCCACTGCATGGGCTTCCTAGACAAGATGGAGCCTGTCTGAGTTCACTGTGGTGCAAAGGTCCTAAGAAACGCCCACAAGGTCAGAGATTTGAGGTGACATGACCAGTAGGGGACAGAGGAGGTCATAGAAGGTATACAGAGGAACCAAGCTCAGCTGGGAGAGAGAAAAGACCACGGGTGGCAAGGCTTATACCAGGGGTCCCCAAATCCAGTCGGGTTTTCAGGATTTCCCCAATGAATATGCATGAGATCTATGTGCATGCACTGCTTTCAATGCATATTCATT
Source organism: Geotrypetes seraphini (assembly GCF_902459505.1). Lineage (NCBI taxonomy): Eukaryota > Metazoa > Chordata > Amphibia > Gymnophiona > Dermophiidae > Geotrypetes > Geotrypetes seraphini. The sequence continues at coordinate 21,137,023 of NC_047085.1, read as the reverse complement.
GGGGAAATCCTGAAAACCCGACTGGATTCGGCCCTCAACGAGGGACTTTGGGGACCCCTGGCTTATACAGATAATTAAGCAGGGGTGGCTGCAGCATGTAATAGACTACATTACCCACAATGCATTGCTCACATATGGCAGGAAATGACTACACTACTAAAGTGCTAGGAAGTGAGAATAGCATTAACACATTTTACAGTTTTATATATATATATATATATATATATATAAATAAAACTTGTATAAGGCTACCAGGAGCAGAATAGACACAGTGGCCAAAACTATGCAATACTCAAGGTGAGGATGCACCAAGCGTCGATACAGAGGCATTATAATGTCCTCGGTCTTATTTATCATCTCTTTCCTAATCCTATTTGATGGGGAGGGGGGGAGGGGTTTCTTGCAGCCACATGCTGGACAGAAGGTTTCAGCATATTGTGTATATAACATATATAACAGTTTGCATAACGAAACTCCAATCCTGGGCCCTCTGTACAAATGAAGCTGAATGAGTCCAAAACAAAACTACTCTGGCTTGGCCCATAATTAGATCAGTTGCCCATGCTCATTCCACTACCTTCTGGTCTCACACTGCAGATCGAGTTCTCAAGCAAAGTTTTGGGCATCATTATTGACTCTACACTTTCCTTTAATGATCATCTCAACTCTCTGGTAAAAAAAAAAATGTTTTTTTAGCCTTCACATGTTGAGGAAAGTGAGATCCTGCTTCCACCAACAACATTTTGCTGCCCTTGTACAATCAATCATTCATTCCAGACTGGACTATTGTAATTCCATCTATCTAAGTCTAACCAAGAAAAGACTTCAGCAGATCCAGAACACTGAGGCTAGGTTGATCTTCACAAAAAGCAAATTCGATCATGTTTCCCCGCTTCTGCCAAAACTTCACTGGCTTCTGGTGATTTCTAGGATTCACTTTAAATGTACCTGCCTAATTTTCAAGATCCTTCATGGCATTCTTCCTCCCCTAATCCCACTATCCTGGAATTCTTCGAGACCTGACACTACCAGATCCGCCCAAAAACTCAAACTATCTTTCCCCTCGTTAAAAGGCGTCATGTATGCAGGTAAATTAGGGAAATCCCTTTTCTTCAAATTCACTGAGCTTTGGAACAACCTCCCTGCCCCGCTGCGGAACCTAGGCTCATTCCAATTATTCCGAAAACATCTGAAAACCTGGCTTTTCTCCAAAACGTAAAGCTGTCTATTTAAAATGTAAAGCTAGCTATCCTCTTCATAACCTCTAATTTCTTATTATGTCCTTCCCTCATTTATTGAATTATCTGTAAACTGTGCCGAGCTCTATCTTTATGGAGATGATGTGGTATACGAACTTAAGGTTTAGTTTAGTTTAGTCTACAATGACACCCAGATCGTTGTCTCCTAAGGTGAACCCTAGTGTCAGGTAACTGATTGGACTATTCTTCCCCATGTGCATCACTTTGCATTTGTCCACATGACCTTTCATCTGCCATTCGGATACCCAGTCTTCCAATTTTCTAAGGTCACTTTTCCCTTTTTCTCCTTCTCCAAAGTCCAGCACTTCCTTCTTCCTTCCAACGTAGGCCTTAGAAATATACAGGCTCTGTCTAGATGTAGAAATAAAATACTGGGAAGGCAAAATGGCTGACAGTGATGGGTTAGTTCTGTGTATTCACCTGGCCTCATATAAAATAGAGAATCACAAAACGCAAGCAGGCAAAACTTAAAATGGAGAACCCCCCCCCCTTACCCGTCCCCTCTGCCAATAAAGCCAAACACTTTTAAGCAGTGCAGCTCTGGTAAAAGAAACAGAAATGCATTTTCTCTCACATTCTGCTAAAATACATTAATTGATACGCAGTACATTTTTTAAAATGCAGTGTATCCCAATTAAGGAAATGGACAGTGGAGTAGTGGGGGGGGGGGGGGAACCGCTCCGGGTGCCATCTTGGTGGGGACACTGGCACCTCTCCTCCTCTCTGTCCCTGGTCCTTCCCCGCTGTGCGCGCGTGCCTCGCCTTCCCTCCGCCTCTAACTCTTCACCAGTGAAGGCAGCTCTCACTAGCCTCAGCTCTCCCTCTGAAGTCACTTCCAGGTCGCTGGTTTACTTAACAATCTAAGATGAAAATAAAGATATACATATCACTTAATTTGTGGCCACATTGCCAAATTGGAATCCAAAATTCTTAAGATTGCATTTAACTGTAAAATTCATATTTTGATAACTAAAAACTGTGGGTAAGGCCGAGTTCACCTTTCTTCCTACATACATACAAAAGTGGACATAGAGGCAGAGATGAGAAAAATTGAGAAAAACATAAAACGGATTTAGAAAAGGAAGGAAAGAAGGGCAAGAGGAGAGAAAAGAAATGGAAAAAGCAGACCTGAAAAATAATTTAGAAGACCAGCACAAAAAGAGAAAACAGATTTGGACCAACCCAATTAGAAAAGTGCCCAGGCTGCAATCCACAGCAGAGGTACAGGAAATCTGTAGCAATGCAGGCACAAGAAAGAGCAGGTCCCAAACAAACCTATGGATAAAATCTTTGCTTCAGTCTTAAAGAAGTCCTTAAAACTGCCCAATGTGGGCCATGTTTCACCCTCATATGGAATGCATCAGGGGTAAAAGCACAAGGATGAGTGTCAGTGACACACACTCCATACCACACGTGCGAATTCTCTTCTGTGTTATGCTGCAGCCATGAGAAGAGAATCAACTAGAAGTGCTGAGCATTAGAACATGTGGTACAAAGTGTATGTATTACCCCTGATGCAGTCTATGTGACAGCAAAACGTGGCCCATGTCAGAAAGTTTTAAGGACTTCTTCAGATTGAATAAAAGATTTTATCCATTTCCAGTGGTAGAGTGAGGGTGGGAGGTTCCCAGGGTGGTGGGCCCCCCCTCTTCTCCGCTCCACACTCCTTCCCTGCCCCACCCCCCCACCCCCCCACAATGCATGTGCTTCTTCCCTTCCCTCATACATCTTTAGCTATGCCGGCACGAGCAGCATCTGCAACCTGCTGCCCGCATAAGCCTCGGCTCTCCCTCTCATCCCTGTCCAGCAATCCCATTTCCCCCTGTCTGTCTGCCTTTGTTTTCCCCAAGTTTCCTATTCCTCATCTACTCTGCCTCTCGTCTCCTCACCAGCCCCAACTCCATCCCTGTCTCTCCTTCCTTCCTTTGCCTCCAGGTCATTCTCCTATAACCCATAGCCTGTGTTTCGTTGTCTTTTTCATACTATTTCCGCCACCACTCAATCCCTTGGGAGACCCATCTCCTTCCCTGCTACCCCATCCCTTTTTAATGCTTTCCGTCCTCTCTCCATTTTTTTTTTCAGGTTATTCCCGTTCTGTTACTCCTGATTTCACAACCTCAGGCATTCTCTCAACACATTAACATAGCCCCATTCATACCCACCAGTTGCTGAATGCTCACTGTCCCCTTGAAATTCCCATTCCAACTCTCCCATCCACAACTCCCTCCTCCTCCCATCCCTAGCACCATTCATTTTCTGCTCTGCTCCCCTTCTTTCTCCTCTAGTCCTATTCCTGGAGGAAAAGTCCATAGTCTGCTATTGAGAGAGACATGGGGGAAGCCACTGCTTGCTCTGGGATTGGTAGCAAGGAATCTTACTACTACAGTATACAGTAGACCCCCACAAATTTGCGGTTTGCAATTCACGGACTCAGTCATTCGCGGTGTTTTCTGACGGCCTCTTCCGGTCAGAAAATACCACGAATGACCAATGGAAAAGCAACTTTCCCCCCCTCTTTGCCTGCTCAAGAAAAGAACGGCTAGCAGTTTACACAGGTGACTTTTTCTGGTGGGAGGTTCCTGACGACGCCTCCATCCAGCACCCCAGCTTTATTTTCCTGACCCTGCACAGCGCTCTTTTTCCACCTTCTCCACTTGGGCTCACATCCTGCGCTCCAGCTATACCCAACGTTCTTCTGCACAGCCAATCAGTCCCTCCATTTCACTGCCTGAATATTCATTCACCTTTTCCTTAGTTATTAGAGGCATCGGTCTCAACATCGCCTCCTGCCAGCCTAAATATTGTTTGTCAGCACCTGCTGCCACCCCTGCAACCCTCTCCTGCCTCCGATCTGCTCCTAAACCACATTTGCGGTTTTTTGAAATTCGCGGGTGCTTCTGGAATGGACTCCCCGTGAATTTTTTTTTGGGGGGGAGTACTGTATACTCGAATATAAACTGGGATTTGGGGACCAAAAAACTGGCCCAAAAATGGGGCTCCCGGTTTATAATTGGGCCAGCGTCCAGTGCACACCTGCCCCCCCCCTCCCAGACTTATTGCAGGCCCCCGCCGGGCCACCAGGCTCTGCACCCTGTCCCCCTCCCTGCCCTGTCCATCTTACCTCCTCTGCTGCTGGAATCCCTGGTGGGAGCAAGCTTTCCACGCTCCTGCCCCGCTGCTAATCCGATCGGTCGCTGCCACGAGTTCTGGCTTCAGTCGCTGAGTGATATCAAGTGGGAGCGTGCTTTGGCGCTGATGCTTGGTGCTGAGCGGCTTCCTGAATAGTTCCCACAAATTCTCGGAAAGCTCACCCCTGCCCACTACACTTCTGGACCACCAGAGATTCCAGCGGCAAAGGAGATATGATGGACAGGGCAGGGAGGGGGGACAGGGTGGAGAGCCTGGGAGGGAGGGAAGGGGGTTGTGTGTACTGCCTGGCAAGGAGGGGGCTGGGTGCAGATCCTGGCAGGGAAAAATGGGGTATCTCAACTTATATTCGGGTTGGCTTATATTTGAGTATATACAGTATTTAGGTTTTTGCCAGGTACTTGTGACCTGGATTGGCCACTGTGGAAACATGATACTGGAATAGATGGACCATTGGATTGACCCAGTATGGCAGTTCTTATCTTCATATGTCATGTTCTTATTCATCTTCTGCTCTGTTCCCTTTCTCTCCCCTTCCCGTCCCATTCATTTTCTACTTTATTTAGTGCATGTTTTCTAACAAAAAAAAGGTGCTGGTACAAGGCCATTCTTCAGGAGTGGGGCGATCATGGAGGAACCTATCCCACAGTAGCAAGGCCCCCTACAACCAGCCACAGAATCCATGAAAAGGCAGCGCTGAGTTTGCAGAACCTAAGCTCTTTTATTAATACTTGGGGAACATAGGCCATTTTTAGCAAGCAATGGAAAAGGTTCTGGTACTCAGTATCCCTGGATATCCCCCTAAAAAAAAAGCCATGACTTGATTCCCCTTCCCCCCCCTCCATATCCATCCATGTTCTGCTCTTTCCAGGGTCTCCTGTCCATTTGATATCTCTTCTCTCTCCATGTCCACTGTCATTCCATGTTCCACTGTTCCGTCCAGCACCTCCCCTCTAAGTCCGTTTCTTCCCCTGTCCAGCTTCTCCCTCTCTCTTTCTTTTCTCCCTTCAATATCAAATTTGTTGATAAATATTGGGCGTTTCTGAGCAATAGCATGCACTATTTGACACAGAGAAACCCCCACATTTCAGGATCTTTTTCTGTAGTTGTGAGTTTAAAATGATATGAAACGACAATGCGGTGACATCACGCGTATGCGCACGACATCACGGCGTCACACCAGCGCACGCGCAGATGCCCTCCCAAGTGACCAGGCTGAGGGGGGTGGGGCTGGAGGCAGGGCTGGGGGGCAGAAGGGGATGTAACTCAGGAGGGCCTAGGGGCGGGGCCATGGATCTGGATTTTCATTCCTGAAATCTGGTAGCCCTAAGTCTCTTCCCCCCCCCCGGGTGGAGGTGACAGTGGCAGTGTGACATGCATCTGCGTCTTGCACTGACCCTGCAGACTTCCCTCTACCGTATCCCACCAGAGAGAAAACAGGAAGTGATATCAGTGAGGGTGGGGTACAGAAGTCTGTGGAGTTAGCACAGGAAGCAGATACGTGTTGCTGCTCCTGTCTGAAGGGGGAGTCTAGAGAGAGGGGGGAGTTGTCGGGCTGTGGACCAGTGAGTGGGGACAAATGCCAGATCCAGGTGTGGGAAAGAGGGGAGAAAGGCAGCCACTGCTGAATTGTTTTGGGTGGGCCTAGGCCCACCTGTAGCTACCCTACTGTCTATGTATAGAGCATTGGGAAAGGTCTTAAGTGCCCACTATTGATAATTGTTGCCATTATGGGGCAATTCTTTAAGTGGTCCCTCCATTTAGGTATCCTGAAGCCACGTGATCCTATTAAGAATTGCCATCTCCGGATCAGACCCTGGTTCCATCAAGTCCGGTGATCCGCACACGCGGAGGCCCTGCCAGGTGTACCCTGGCTTAGTTTTAGTCCCCATATCTGGGCATCCAGCCAGTGGCGTACCTATGGTATGTGGCACCCGGGGCCCATCATTTTTTGACACCCCCCCCCCATGTAAAAAATTTTTTTTTTTTTTTTTTTGCAATAACCATGAAATGGAATAAATGGTCAGAATAGAAACAGGTAGTGAAAATTTTCTTATATTCCAAACATAACATAACATAAATTATGTCTGAATTGTCATGACATCAGAAGTACATATGGAGTAGTTGCAGATGATTGTGTTAGTTCGGTTTTATGTGTTTTTTGAATAGAAGGGTTTTTATTTCTTTTTGAAGGTTTTGCAGTCTGTGGTCGATGTCAATTGGTTGTAGAGTTGGGGGTCGAGTGTTGCAGCTCGAATGGCTAGGAGGTTGTCGAACAGTTTTTTTTCTTTTGACGTTTTTGGTTGGAGGGTGTGTGAATGGTGCGTGAGTTCTCCTATGTCTGTTTGAAGTGGATTGAATTATTTAGCTGAAGAAATTAGTTACCCCCTCATCCCACACACATTAATTCTCTTCCATTTTTGTTCCCATTATAAAAAACACTGATAAGTTCCCAGGAAAAAAATACATTAAAATAAGAAGTGAAAACAAAGGCCCCTACAGATGAGAACATAACATAAGAATAGCCTAACTGGGTCAGACCAATGGTCCATCATGCCCAGTAGCCCATTCTCATGGTAGCCAATAGTGCTGCCCGATTCAGAGAAAAATATTTCATTCGATTCGATTCACCCTGTTGAATCGATTTTTCGATTTGATTCACTGTTAATGACACCGCTTTTTAAGTTTAAACAAAGTACAACAATAAATTTCACAAAGTACTTAAAAAAAAAAAATCACATTTTTCCATTAAAGCAGTTCTGGAGACATTTGCTTGAACAGTCTTTTTTCCCAGTCCATAAGCAAGCAATATGAAAAAGATTTCCTTAATTATCTACTCAAACATTTTTGCTATTTACTTTCATTGTACCTAGACTATTATTCAGTAGAAAAAATTTAGTTTGTTCACTCATAGAAGTCCAATGTCCACACAGGATTTGATTGAACAAACCAAATTTTTTCTACTGAATAATAGTTTAGGTATACTGAATAGCAAAAATGTTAAAGCCACACAGAAAAGCAGTAAAAGTCAATAGGTTCTCCAAGTGGGAACAACCTGATGTCTCAGCACTTGAGGAAAAGACCACGTAATAATGTTTATAAGATAAATCATATAAATGATTATACTGAAGCAGGGTGTCCTCAGCATGAGAAGTAAGCGAGAGGAGAGAATTCTCCAGCGCTTTACACAATAAGGCACAGGTTAATCACCCTCTGCCTGCAGTGCACACCATCATAGGACACCTCAGGTGTGCTCAAATTAATCAATGTGATAAATTAAACAGTAATAAACAATTGGTCAATCACAAGAGTGCAAGATCAAACAGGTTGTTCCCACTCAGAGAACCTATTGACTTTACTGCTTTTCTGTGTGAGTAGATAATTAAGCAAATTTCTGATAGCCTACAGAATTGATTCTCACCTTCCATCCCCAGCCCCCAAGACTTACCAGACCCCCCCCCCCTGCCGATGTATTTACTTACTGCCTGAACTGGATATTAAATCGTGGGGAAGAGAGGAGAAATGCGGGGAAAGAGCCAGCCAAAACTAGTATTTGTTGCTGCTGAGTGCACCAATCCAGGGCAAGCAGACGCTTCCCCCATGTCTTAATAACAGACAATGGACTTTTCCTCCAGGAATTTGTCCAAACCTTTCTTAAAACCAGCTACGCTATCTACTTTTAACATAACTTCTGGCCACTTCATTTTTAAGCTTAGATCTTTCCTTCCAAACAGAGACCTTGCTAGATGTCAAATACAGCACAAGGTAACTTCACACGGACTTAACTGTGCAGGAAATGAATCTCCTCATACACCCACCATATAGTGCAAAAATGTGCAAAGGTCTGTTTTTTTCTTTCGATCACTACATAGCTTAATGCCACACAAGCAGCGCTGTTACAAACATATTCTGAAGGTCAATGCTAAGGTTGACAAAGTTTCCTTCCTTGGACCAGAAGGAGATACTGATAAACCACTGGAAGAGATTCTAAAACAACTACCCAGAAATAACACCCAAAGACCCACTCAGTGTGTGAACCAGTTGAGTGGAGTGGACTAACTGGGGGTGGAAATGGGCCCATAGTTTGCTCAGCAGAATTTCCCAGACTACCTCTTCCTCTCAACACACTGACATGCTACCACCACCACCAACACTAGGAACACCTCACCGAGTATGCCAGCAATGCTTATAAACTTTATAAAACACATTATTATATTTTCTTATAAAGCATATAATTTAACTGAACTCAGCCTTGCCATTCACAAAAATAGAAAAGTTCCCATTTCAAGCTGTCTCATGTACACTTTTCAAATCTAACATATTGTAATCACAAAACAGAAAATAAAATTATTTTTTCTACCTTTTGTTCTCTGGTCAATATTCAAATCTTGTTGGTCCCAGGCTCTTGTTGTCTTGCTTGCCAGGGTCTCCTTTCTCCGTGCTAACCATCCGTCTGCCATCTCTGTCCTCCCCTTCCGTTTCCCTTCCCTCTCCCGGAGATCTGGCATCTTTCCTTTTTTTGTCTCGATCCACAGATTCACCTTTTCTCAACTCCCCACCACCCCAGGATCCACCATCTCTCCCTTTCTGTTCCCAACTATCCTCCTATCCAGTATCTCTATCCCCCCTCCACACCATCCCATGTTTCCAAGTTCTCTCCCTTTCTGTTCCTTCCCTCCCTAAATCCCATTATGCACCATATCTCTCCCACTCCTCTGTTTTTAGACCCATTATTTCTAACCCCCAAAGTCTGGCATATGCACGTATCTTTGAACCCCCCCTTCCCTCTATCCCTCTGTGTACTTTTACACTAGGACCCCCCTCCCCCGAAGGTCTGTCCCCCCTCCGAAGGGCTACACCCCACCCCTGAAGGCCTGCACCCCCCCGAAGGACTTTACCTCCCACCCAAAGGTCTGTCCCCCTCTGAAGGCCTAAACCCCACCCCTGAAGGCCTGCACCCTCCCCGAAGGATTGTACCCCCCACCCGAAGGTCTTTCCCCCCCTGAAGGCCTGCACCCATCCCGAAGGCCTGCACCCACCCCGAATGCCTGCACCCACCCCGAAGGCCTGCACCCCCCCAAAGGCCTGCACCCCCCCGAAGGCCTGCACCCCCCTGAAGGCCTGCATCCCCCTGGAGGCCTGCACCCCCCCTGAAGGCCTGCACCCCCCTGGAGGCCTGCACCCCCCCGAAGGACTGTACCTCCTGAAGGCCTGCACCCCCCTGAAGGCCTGCACCCCCCTGGAGGCCTGCACCCCCCCCTGAAGGTCTGTACCTCCTGAAGGCCTGCACCCCCCCCTGGAGGCCTGCACCCCCCCTCCTGAAGGTCTGTACCTCCTGAAGGCCTGCACCCCCCTGAAGGCCTGCACCCTCCCTGAAGGCCTGCACCCCCCCGAAGGTCTGTACCTCCTGAAGGCCTGCACCCCACTGAAGGCCTGCACCCCCCCTGAAGGCCTGCACCCCCCCACCCGAAGATCTGTTCCCCCCTGAAAGCCTATACCCCCCCCGAAGGTCTTTACCTCCCACCCAAAGGTCTGTCCCCACCCTTAAGGCCTACACCTCCCTCTTAAGGCCTACACCCCACCCCTTAAGGCCTACACCCCCCATCTAGTACTGTCTAATGCAATTAGGTATGGGTCAGGAGGCCAGAGGGGAAGCAGGACATTGCAGCAATTCCCAACTGACCCTCTCCCCTCGCCCTCTAAAGCAGGAGCCGGCTAGCAAGAGGAAATTGCCGATCCTGCTTTAGGGGGGGAGGGTCAGTTGATGATTCGGGAGGCCGATTTTGGGCTTTTTAAAAAATTGATTCGGGCAGAAATAAAATAACAATAAAACCACCACCAAGCAGCCCAGCGATACTCACCCTCAGTTCCTGCCTTATTTGCAGTGTCCCACGCGGCTCGGGCTCCCTTTCTTGCTTCCACCCAGCCGGAAACCGGAAGTTGCTGACCAAGCTCCGACGGCGACGGGGGGTGTGGCCGTGGGTGAATGGAATTTGAGAGAGGGCTCAGGCAGGATCACTTCGGGGACTCGCGGAAGCCTTGGAGTCGGGCCATAGCAGGGAAGTTCCCGGGCCATGACTCCAAGGCTCGAGCACCCCTAATGAGCTGGTACCCGGGGCGGCCCGCTCCCCCTGCCCCCCCCCTAGGTATGCCACTGCATCCAGCTTCACCACACCTTACGTTTATGTACATGCAGCTAAACCAACCATGGATCTGATATAAACACAGTCCCATGGATCTGATATAAACACAGTCATGTACCTTGTGTAGAGTTACTTGATGATGTGCTTTTGCAGGCTGTCCATAGGTTGCCTGCCTTTCGCAAATATACCACCTTTTGTGAGCAACATTATAAGTTGGTCTTCCGTTTGTACATTTCTCCTAAGAGGGCTCACCTTTCTGGGTTCCGTGAGACAGCTGCCTGTCTTAGATGCCAGGCCCCTGAAGCGGGCTTGGGACATATGTTCTGGGCTTGCCCTACTATTCAATCCTTTTGGACTGCCATTTTTCTTTTTGTAGAGCGCATTTGGAACATTACAATTCAACGCTCCCCTTTGTTCTTATCTGGAGCTGTTCCCCGTTATTACCCTCGTCAAAGGGGGGCTGCTGCTTTCCTCAAGTGGACTGTCCTTATTGCCCTGAAATGTGTCTTGCTGAAATGGCTTGAGGGTGAAGCGCCGGATTAGTCTATCTGGTGCTGTCGGATGATTACCCTCCTGATGTGGGAACGAAGAGATGTGAAGGACTTTTCCTCTCTCCCAGGGCGCATCTTTCAACGCACCTGGGAACCCTTTTGGGCTACCATGACTCCCTTGGCTCGCAGCCGCTTGCTCAACTATTGATTCCATGTTTTTCTGTATCACTATGTTACCGTTGGTAGGCCTGTATCATTTTGTATTATATCATTGCTTATGTTGGTGTTGTACTTGGAAGGAGGACCTGGGGGGAAGTATGGGGGGACTTGTTTGGGGGGCAGGGTGGTTATTTGAAGGGGGGTGGTGTAGGGGAGGAGTTTTGTAACAAAATTTGAGCTTGTTTGCGTTTCGATTTGTGTATTTGCTTGGTTTTATTGTCGAGCTCAATAAAATATATTTGACCATAAACACAGTCATGTAAATATGGCAGATGCAACTTACAATATTCCATAAGTTATATGTGTAAGTGGGAACCCCATCAATTCCTCCACCCATTCTGTTTGCATATATGCAGTGGGGTACCAAGAGGGGGGCGGTCCGCCCCGGGTGCAGCCTTGGGGGGGGGGGGGTGGTGCACAGCCGGCCAGGACTGGAAAATGGTCGATCGCCAAGGCAAAGTGAGTCGATCGCGGAGCCCATCCCCCATTGACGTCGGGGAGAGGAATGCTGGTCGGCCCGACGGTGGGAAGCAGAGAGAGCTTGGGGCAGCCATGGCGGCAGCTTTGCGGCCTGTTCCCGGATGGTGGCAGCAGTGGCTTGGTGGAGGGCAGGGAGAAAGAAAGAAAGGGGGCAGGCAGGGAGACAGAAGGGAAACAGAAAAAGAGAAAGGGGCATGAAGAGAGAAAAAAGAAAGGGAGGCAGGGAGAGAGGAAGAAAAAGTTGGGGGAGGGAATGAGGTCTGGAGGAGAGGAAGCATACAGGCTGAAAGAAGGGAACAAAGATTGGATACACAGTCAGAAGAAGAAAGTGCAACCAGAGACTCATGAAATCACCAGACAACGAGGTAGGAAAAATGATTCTATTTTCAATTTAGTGATCAAAATGTGTCTGAATTTATATCTGCTGTCTATATTTTGCACTATGGCCCCCTTTTACTAAACCGCAATAGCGGTTTTTAGCGCAGGGAGCCTATGAGTGTCAAGAGCAGCCCTGGGCATTCAGCACAGCTCCCTGCACTAAAAACTGCTATTGTGGTTTAGTAAAAATGGAGGGGGTATATTTGTCTATTTTTGTATGGTTGTTACTGAGGTGACAATGCATAGAGTCATCTGCCTTGACCTCTGAAAAAACCCCAGAATAGGAATGATAATTAACATTTTCTCAGCGTACAGTGTGCTTTGTGTTTTTTAAAAAATTTATTGTTGGTAGATCATTTTGACTTGGTCATTTTAAAAGTAGCTCGCAAGCCCAAAAAGTGTGGGCACTCCTGAGCTAGAGCGTTGAAGCTGTGTGTGGCTGCTGTAAAGGTCATCTCTGACACAACCGGAAGTTGCATCAGAGACGACCTTTACGGCAGCCATATGCAACTACAACTCTCCGGCTGCTGTAAGAAGGCAGTTTAGACATCGCCGGCCACAGGGCAGGGAGGTTTGTCGGACCGGGCCTGTTGTCCAGGGGGGGGAGGGGCATTGCAGATCTTGTTGCCAAAATCAGAAAGGTGAGGAAGGGAGAAAGATGAGCCTGTGGAGGATGGAGAGATTGAGAGAAAGGGCAGATGATGGAAGTGGGTAGAAAGGGGAGAGAGAAGAGGTCAGATGATGGAAGTGGGGAGAAGGGAGAGCAAATGCTGAATGGGAGAAAGAGAACACATACTGGATGGAAGGAGGGATAAAGAAAAAGGACATATGCTGGATGGGGGAAGAAGATAGAGTTAGTGAAATAGTGGACGGGTGAAGGAAAGGGGTGGCAAGCTGTGGGTAAACATAGTGAAAAGAGGGAAACTGAGGACTGCATAGTAAGAAATAATTTAATTTAAACGGAGGCAGAAAATAAAGGAGGAAGACCAGAGAAGGAAAGGGAAGAGAGAGAGAGGAGAGAGAGATGCCAGAGAACGGGGAAGGAGAGAGAGATATCAGATCTGAGCGGAAGAAATGAGAAGAGAGAGATGCTAAAAACCAAAGGGAGGAGGGAAAGAGAGATGAAAGGAGAAAGATGCCAGACCATGAGGGAATAGAGGGAAGATGATGGATGCCAGACCAAAGGGGGGGGGTAGAGGAGAGATGGAAGAGGGAGGCATACAGTTTCTGGAAGGGGCATAGAAGGAGAGAAGATGCCATATAGGGAGGGGCAGAGAGATGGCAGACAGTGGATGGAAGGAAGACAGTAACAAGAAGATGAGGAAAGCAGAAATCAGGGAAGACAAAGGTAGAACAAAAATTTTCTATTTATTTATTGCTTTAGGAGACATATGTCACTGTTTCTGTGGCGTTGCATTTTATGCAGAGTCCAGCTTCTTGCTGGTCCAATTTAACCTTTGTCTATGTATTTCTATTTTATCCCCCCTTTTACAAAACTGTGGAGCGTTTTTTAGCGCGAGCCGTGGTGGTAGCAGCTCTGATGCTCAGAATTCTATGAGCGTCAGAGCTGTTACCACCGTGGCTAAAATCCACACTACAGTTTTGTAAAAGAGGGAGGGGTTAGTTTGTGATGACATATTCCATACTAGGTGAAGGTGTTTTCTGTGTTAGAAAGACATGGTTTTCTGTTAGGATTGACGGTGTAGGATTGATCTGTACTAGTCTGGCTTGTTTAGTTTTACAATGGGTGTATTGATGTTGTACTGCTCACTGCAGTATGTAAGATGCTGCCTTTTCCTAGGTACTCATGTGTGACGTGTGGCTTGTTACTAAAAATCATGTTTTTCGTACAGATGGGGGGGGGGGGCAAAAAATGATGGGCCCCGGGTGTCACATATGCTAGGTACACCACTGCATATATGCACTATCCCCAGATTCTATATAGGTCGCCTAAATCTGTGACCGGATCATACATCCGCAAAATAAACTAATTAGTCATTTAGGCCCTTACAATCATTACTGAGTAATTGACATTAGTTCAGAGTTCTGCGCTCCTCTGCCCTATGCTCTACTCTATAACGTGCACATGGGCAGGTGGGGGCATTCCCTGAAATGAGGCGTGACGACACTAGCTTTTGTCAGGCGTAAGAGCTCGAGCCCAAAGTTAGACGCGAGAAGAACGCCGAGCTAGTATTCTCTAAAAGGCACTCTGGCCCAGATTCTATAAACAGTGCGCCAAGCCGATCTGAGTGCCTAACTTAATTGTCTTAATTAGCTTAATTGGCACCATTAATTGAAAACCATCGTTAAAAAAGCAATTGGAAAACAATTAACTAGCCTAACTCGGTAGATACCTACCACTTTGAGCTAGGCATCTACTCCAAGGTATCTATTAGAAAGTAGGCATGGTTAGGGGTGGATTTGGGTGTAGTTTGACTTAGGCACATACATTTAGGCCACGAAAACCCTGGCATAAATGGAGTGTGTCCAAGGAGGTTCCGCTAGGCGCTATTCTATGAACAGAGCCTAGCGGATGATTGACAATTACAGGACACGGGTTCTATTTATTTCGTATACAGTGTTCCCCTGTGAATTCGTAGTTCGCGAATCGCGGACTCACTCATTCGCAGTCTGCTCCAACTGCCTCTTCCTGTAGTAAAGTCGGGCTGCACCAATCAGGAGCTCCAGCTGCCCTCTCCTGCCTCCCCTGCCTTTTGACAGGCGAAAACCCGCATTTGTGGTTTTTTGAAATTCGCGGGAGTTCCTAGAACGGAATCCCCGCTTATCTTACTTTACCACAAAATGAAGTGTTTTAAAATTAAAACATGTAAAAAAAAGAAATAAATAAAAAAAGAAATAAAGAAATGAACTCCACAATAAAAGTAAAAGCCCAGCCCAAACCCACCCCACAGTTAAACCCGAACAGGGGACCACATTCACCCGAATAAACCTCTCCTCGGTGCGTAGAAGTTAAAGCGCTGCGTATATAATCAGGGCCTCTGTGTTGAGTGCCCTTTACTGAATTCTGTTTTAGCGGCTAACTTTGGTTGCTGAATCTGGCCCTGGCCCTGTGCCATGTGCATCTTTTCAGCTAACGCTCCTATGCTCTGGAACGCTACGTCTATAGAACTATGGGAGGAAACTGTACTAGACCGATTTAAATCGCATCTAAAATACTTTTTATTTAAAGATGCCTTTTTATAGAATCCTTTCTAATTCTTAAACCAGGCGGTCCCCATCCCTGTTGTCTTTACCCTTTTTCGTCTCTTTCCTATCAACGATCTAGTTCTGCCCTTCCACCCTCTTTTGGCTGTACGTCTGTGCCTGTTTCCTTTTTATGGATCCCAAATTATTTTAACAGTGTACGCCGCTTAGAAAAACGGTAAGCGGATTATCAAATTTTAAATAAAACTTGGAAACTTGGTATGGTGCCCTGTTTCATTTTTGCAGATAACGGGTGCATTTGTGTGCATATGTGGCAATATTCTGTACATTTACACATGCAAGGGGTGTGTAAATGCCTTTTACGCTATGCTCGACAATCACGTTGATATCCTGTTTTGGAGGTAAGGCAGTAGATAAAATAATATGATTTATTATCACTGTTGAACTTGCTGCAAAAACATACAAAGCTATAATCAAGTTATATAGACTTGTGAGTCTGTCGCTTCATTTTTTTATGACGATGTTGAGCTGTTAATTTCACACGGCTCCATTATTGATTAGGTTGAAAGAAGACCAGAGATTCATTGAGGACAACCTTCGTCTGACAACAGTAAGTACTGAGGATAAAACCAAGGGCAGTTGTTAAAATCCCCTCCAAATAGCTCTGTATTTCTCGCCTCATCTGCTTTGCTGGCGGTTCAAGGGAAACTCAAACCCCTTTCACAAATCCTCAGTTGCTTTGTCCGTCAACATAACTTGTGTTTTTCTTGAAGCTGATAGCTCTGCTAGGACTGTGAGTCGTATAATATCCAAGGAGCCATAAGGCACAAAATTTCGGTCCAATAACATAACACAACAGAATGAAGAATTTCACAGACTGAGAAGGCTTCCTCTACCAATAGCCTTCTATGAACCCAGGGCAGGATTAACTTTTTGTTGGGCCCTAGGCAAATAGGTTTGTTGGAGCCCCTCATTGTAATTTAAATATATTTTAAAGCTCCCACAAATGGAGCCTTGAATGATTCTGACTACAGAGTAAAACAGGCAGAGGAGGAAACAGTAGATAATTTCTCTTTCCAAACAGAATGTAAAGTCTTGAGGAATACACTGAAGCAGTTTTCCATTAAAGAAGGCAGTCATTGTTGCACTCATGACAACCAAATAAATAGAACAAAGTCAAGAAAAGCAATACTGAATAACCAGAGTCCACTGTCCAGCAGCCGATAAGCTGATCATATCTGTGTGCTGTTTGGAATATGCAAGTTCGCAGCTGATCCTACTGCGTTGGGAACAGTTGTGATCGTACCTGATCCCTTGGAGCTCTTGTGCATGCTGACGATATCTCCACTGGCTTGTTCAGGGTCATGCTTCCTGAAGATGTTCTTCATTGTGGACTGAAAGTTGTTGGTAACAAAACAATAGACAATGGGGTCCATGCAGCTGTTGAGGCTACTCAGGGTCACGGTTACGTGATAGACAATCAGGCTGACATCTCGAGGCATGGAAGGGTTAACGCAGATGGCCATCTGGGTGACGTGGAAGGGGGTGAAGCAGATGGTGAAGATGATGAGAACCGTGATGAGAAGCTGGACAGCTCGCATACGCCGCTCCCGGCTCTGGTTCATGAGGCTAGATTTCGACAAGGCGCACATGATTCTGAGGGTGAAGAAGGTAATGATGATGAGAGGCAGGAAGTACTCAAAGACTGTCAGGGCAAAAAGCTGGAAGAAGCAAAACGATGGGTAGTTTATGGCAGCTGTCAGTATTGAGAATGTGAGGACAATGGCGAAAAGCCAAATGAAGACACAAATTCCTTTGGCACAGTTGGGATTTCTCCATCTGCGTGAGGCCTCCGCTTGGACAATAGCCAGATAGCGGTCAACACAGATACACGTCAGAAAAAGAATGCTACAATACATGTTCACAAAATAGCTGAAGATGTGAACAAAAGAGCAGGTCAAGCAGTTCCCACCGCTGTAGTACAGGATGATGCGTGTCGGCAAGGAGAGGCCAACCAGGAGGTCAGTAATAATCAGGTTGATAGTGTAAATGACCGAAGTCATTTTTGTCTTGGTACGAAAACAGAACACGTACATGGCCACGCTATTCAACACGATGCCCACGAAGAATATGATGGAGTTCGCCGCCACCAGACCTATCCACACGCTATAAAAATTATTGTACAATGTTTCATCCAGATGTGCCAACTGGCGTAGGTATGGCTCATACTTAGTTGTGGAGGTGGCATTTTGTAGCACAGGTAAGGTTGTGTTCATGAAGGCAGGCTCCTGGGTGGAGGAGTCATGCATATTCAGCGCTTTCATAACCTGAAAAATAAGAAGGAGCTATTTAAAGTCATGATCTGTTTGCAAAGTCAAGACATTGAAACAAAAGAGCACAACTTATAGATGTTCAACCACTGTCCTCAACTTAAACCTCAACCAGAAGGTTGATCTGTAGAATCCACAGAGAGAACGAGAAATTCTAAATAAAAGGCTGTGGAAACCGATGTTGTTGATGTTGACTTTAGCTGGTATCCAAAGAAACAAAACACATCCACAGCAACATCAGTTTCCACAGCCTTTTGTTTTGGATCTCAACCTAAACCTTCTCCAGAAGACTTTGCCATCAATATGTGGAGTCCTCTGTGTCACTAAGAGATCTCAGTGTACCTGTCCTGTACATACAGTGGCATTGCAAGGGTGAGTGGCTCACGGGGCGGTGGCATCCTTCCCCACCCCCTCGCTCATTCCCAACCCCTCCCCCTCCGCTGCCGGAGCATACCCCGTTTTCTTCCTGTGTACCTTTTTAATTTTCCAGGTGCGAGCAACATCGCAAACTTGCTGCCCGCGTTGTGTCGGCTATCCCTCTGACGTCACTTCCTAGGCGCGAGGCCCAGAAGTGATGTCAGAGAGAGGAGGCACCAAGGTGGGCAGCAAGTTCGCAATGTTGCTCGTGCAGGGAAAATTGAAAAGGTAAGAAGGAAGGAAAGAGGCGCATACGCATGGTAGGAGGGGTCTGGAAGGAGCGTGGGGGCAGAGAGGAGGACGAGTTCCTGGGGTAGACCGCACTCTCCCTTGCCGACTCCCCGACACGATCGGGGTAAGAGGGAGCTCAAGCCCTCTTGCCCCCCCGACATGATCGGGGCAAAAGGGAGCCCCAGCCCTCTTGCCCCGCCGCCTCCCCAACTCCCCGACAATATCGGGCCAGGAGGGAGCCCAAGTCCTCCTGGCCCTGGCGACCCCCCCCCCTAGTTGTTCGGGCCAGGAGGGAGCCCAAATCCTCCTGGCCACGGCGACCCCCTACCCCCACCCCGCACTACATTACGGGCAGGAGGGATCCCAGGCCCTCCTGCCCTCGACGCAAACCCCCCTACCCCCAACGACCGCCCCCCCCAAGAACCTCCAACTGCCCCCCCAGCTGACCCGCGACCCCCCTGGCCGACCCCCATGACACCCCCCACCCCCCTTCCCCGTACCTTTCTGTAGTTGGCCGGACAGACGGGAGCCATACCCGCCTGTCCGGCAGGCAGCCAACGACGGAATGAGGCCGGATTGGCCCATCCGTCCCAAAGCTCCGCCTACTGGTGGGGCCTAAGGCGCCTGGGCCAATCAGAATAGGCCTATGCCACTGCGCACTCATCAAAGATGGGAGAATGAAGGCCGTGGAGCTTCTTGCTGCTGAGAAATCGCATTGTACCTCCATACATCAGAGGGGTTTGAAAGGAAGGGTGAATAATAAGAGATCTTATAATAGGAAATCATACTGGGATCTCTCTCGTTCAACGGAGCACTCAACACTCACATACCTCAGTCATGGAAGGAGGAAAGCGCTTCTTAAATCACTGGTTATTTGCCTAGCTCAGAGACAGGAGGAGGCACAAAGCCAGTAACTTCACTCCACCTCCATCTCCTACTTCACCACCTCCATCTCCTAATTCACCACTCCACTTTTACTTCCTTCTCCTCTGCCACTTTGGGCCACAGTGGCAAAGGACAGAGCAGCTATAGTCTGGGGTGGAGAGATAGAGTATACTTATGGTCCCTCTGTACCCCTCCTGTTTAAAATGGAAACCCTCGCTATAGAGCAAATAAAACTAGATACAGAGAAAATGACTGTAGATAAAGACCATCTGGCCTGTCCAGTCTGCCCATCTGTATCAACTAATAAGCTCTATAATCCTTTCCTCTCCTGCAGAGATTTTTTGTTCTAGTCCCATCCATGCTTTCTTGGAGTTCAGAAATAGTTCTCATCTTTACAACCTCTACTGGGAAACTAATCTCCATCACCCTTTCCATAAAGAAGTATTTATGTTTAAAATCTAGAATGATACCCGAAGATCGGAGAGTGGCAAAGGGTTCCAGAGGTGGATCTAGAAAATTACAGATCGGTGAGTCCGATGTTGGTGCCAGGCAAAATGGTAGAGACTATTATAAAGAACAAACTTATAAAGCTTAGACATAAGCATAGATGAATGAGACAAAGCCAACATGGATTTAGTCGAGGGAAATCTTGGCTCGCCAATCTACTACATTTCTTCAAAGAGGTGAATAAATATGTGGATAAAGGCATTTGACAAAGTACCTCATGGAATAGGAGGTAACATCTGTTTATGAATTAAGAACTGATTGAAAGACAGAAAACAGAGAGTAGAATTAAATGGCCAGTATTCTCAGTGGAGAAGGGTACTGGGGTTTTCCAGGGGTCTGTGCTGGGACTCCAGCCTTTTAACATGATCTAGAGATGGAAATAACTAGTGAGATAATTAAATTTGATGATGAAACAACATTGTTAAATCTGAAGAAGACTGTGAAAAATTGTAAGAGGACCTTGCTAGACTGGGCATCAAAATGGCAGAAGATGTTTAATGTGAGCAAGGGTGTCAGGTCAAAAGCGCGCCGGGACAAAGGCGTGCACAGACAATTGAGCGCAGTGTGGAGGTGCGCGCCGCAGAAAATTACTGTTTTTAGGGCTCCGACGGGGGGGGGGGGGCGTGGGGGGGAACCCCCCACTTTACTTAATAGAGATCGCGCCGCGTTGTGGGGGGTTTGGGGGGTTGTAACCCCCCACATTTTACTGAAAACTTCACTTTTTCCCTGTTTTTAGGGAAAAAGTTAAGTTTCCAGTAAAATGTGGGGGGTTACAACCAGTGTTCCCTCTAAGCGGGCGGGTGTTGTGAGCAAACTTTTTTCACCG
Organism: Geotrypetes seraphini; assembly: GCF_902459505.1. Classification (NCBI taxonomy): domain Eukaryota; kingdom Metazoa; phylum Chordata; class Amphibia; order Gymnophiona; family Dermophiidae; genus Geotrypetes; species Geotrypetes seraphini. The sequence continues at coordinate 21,116,545 of NC_047085.1, read as the reverse complement.
TGAGCCAAAAATATCGGGCGCCAGCAAGTTATGAGCCAACTCGCCCGATTCTCCTCTCGCCGCCCTGCCATCTGCCGTACGCCTCTTCCGATCGTGCGCTGTGACGAGAAACGTGTGCGCTGCGATGTAATATTTTGTGCGCCAGCGCACGCCAGCGCAGCTTAGCGGGAACACTGGTTCAAATGGTTTTATTTATTTCCCCAAATTTATTTTTGTTATACGCATTGAAAATATTTGATATTGCGTTTAAATCAAAATCTCAATAAACTTGAAACGAGTGCCCGTGAGATTGTGGGAGGGTTAAATACTCAAAACTTAGAAGTTTTTGCTACGCCAGCTTTCTGGTATCTTTACATACAGTGGCGTACCTAGCATATGTAACATCCGGGGCCCATCATTTTTTGGCACCCCCCCCCCATCTGTAAGAAAAACATGATTTTTAGTAACAAACCACACGTCACACATGAGTACCTAGGAAAAGGCAGCATCTTACATATTGCAGTGAGCAGTACATCAATACACCCATTGTAAAACTAAACAAGCCAGACCAGCACAGATCAATCCTACACCGTCAATCCTAACAGAAAACCATGTCTTTCGAACACACAGAACACAGAAAACACCTTCGCCTAGTAAGGAATATGTAATCACAAACTAACCCCTCCCTCTTTTACAAAACTGTAGTGTGGATTTTAGCTACGGAGGTAACAGCTCTGATGCTCATAAAATTCTGAGCATCAGAGCTGCTACCACCAAGGCTGGTGCTAAAAACGCTTCACAGTTTTGTAAAAGGGGGGATAAAATAAAAATACATAGACAAAGGTTAAATTGAACCAGCAAGAAGCTGGACTCTGCATACAATGCTTCACAGAAACAGTGACACATGTCTCCTAAAGCAATAAATAAATAGAAATTTTTTTCTACCTTTGTCTTCTGTGGTTTCTCCTTTCCTCATCTTCTTGTAACTCTCTTCCTTCCATCCACTGTCTGCCGTCTCTCTTCCCCTATATGGCATCTTCTCTCCTTCTATGCCCCTTCCAGAAACTGTATGCCTCCCCCTTCCATCTCTCCTTTCACCCCATTGGTCTGGCATCTCTCTCCTCGCCTTCCCTCTCCCACACCTCTCCTCATAGTCTGGTATCTCCCCTTCCCTGATTCTCTGGCATCTCTCTCCTTTCCTTTTCTTCCATCTTTCGCTCCCCCTCCATGCTCTCACATCTCCCCCTTCCTTTTCCCTTAGACTGGCATACCTTCCTCCTACGCTCCAAGCCCTGGCATCTCCTTTAATTCCCTCCCTCATCTTCCTTCTCCCTCCAGCTGGGTACCGCAACACTCTTCCCTGCAGCTCTGCACTTCCCCACAATTGCCATGCTTCGGTTCCTCTTCTTCCTTCCTTCCTCCCCCCCCCCCCCCGGGACCCTGCGGCACCATCAACTCTTACTCCCTCTAATGTCGGCCCTGCAGCTCCAGACTTCCTCGCACCTTCTCCCCTCCCCCTTTGGATCGCTATTATTTTAAATGTTATAGCCGCGGAGCTGTATCCATCAGTGGAGATGTCTAACCTCGGCCTGCCCCGGAACTCTTACTGCAGCAGCCGCCCGTCTAGGCAGGAACAGGAAGTCACTGTTGCAGTAAGAGTTCCGGGGCAGGCCGAGGTTAGACATCTCCACTGATGGATACAGCTCCGCGGCTATAACATTTAAAATAATAGCGATCCAAAGGGGGAGGGGAGAAGGTGCGAGGAAGTCTGGAGCTGCAGGGCCGACATTAGAGGGAGTAAGAGTTGATGGTGCCGCAGGGTCCCGCGGGGGGGGGGGGGGAGGAAGGAAGGAAGAAGAGGAACCGAAGCATGGCAATTGTGGGGAAGTGCAATCCCCCCAATGCGTCCCCTTACCTTACCGACGCGTGTGTGCGCTGTGAAGAGAAACTTTGCGCTGCGATGTAATATTTTGTGCGCGAGCGCAGGCCAACGCAGCTTAGCGGGAACACTGGTTACAACCCCCCAAGCCCCCCACAACGCCGGCGCGATCTCTATTAAGTAAACTGGGGGGGGGGGCTCCCCAACAAAACCCCCCGTCGGAGCCCCTAAAAACTGTAATTTTCTTCGGCGCGCGCGTCTCCGTCTTGTGCTCAGTTGTCGGCGCGCGCCTTTGTCTTTCGCGGGGTTGTCTATGAACCGTGAGCAAGTGCAAAGAGATGCACATGGGCAAGAGCAATCTGAACGATAACTACTCGATTCAGGGTTCCATGTCAGGTGTCACCACCCGGGAAAAGGATCTAGATGTCATTGTTGAGGATACGGTGAAACCCTCGGCTCAGTGAGTGGCTGCGGCTAAGAAAGCAAATAGAATATTAGGAATTATTAAGAAAGGAGTGAAAAACAAAGATGAAAATATTATAATGCCCTTGTATCTCTCCATGGTGTGGCCCCCACCTCGATTAGTATATGCAATTCTCATCACCGCATCTCAAAACGATATAATGGAGATAGAAAAGGTTCAGAGAAGGGCAACGAAAATGATAAAAGGGAGAGGGGAAAACTTCCCTAGAGGAAAGGCTAAAGCGGGTAGGGTTCTTCACCTTGGAGAAGAGACGACTCAAGGGAGATATAATAGAGGTCTATAAAATACTGAGTGGAGTGGAATAAGTAGATGTGAATCACTTGTTTAGTCTAAGGATGATACCATGAAGCTACTAAGTAGTAGATTTAAAACAAACCGGAGAAAATATTTCTTCACTCAATGTGTAATTATGAGATTTCCCCCCCCCCCTTACCATTATGAAGCTGCATTAGGCTTTTTTATAGCCGGCCATGGTGGTAGAATTCCTATGAGCGTTGGAGCTAATGTTGCCACAGCCAGCGATAAAAAAAAACCTAACGCTGCTTCATAAAAAAAAAAAAGGGGAGGGTTAAATTCTAGAATTTGTTGCCTGAGAAAATATGGTGAAAGCAGTTACCTTAGCAGGGTTTTAAAATGTTTAGATAATTTTCTAAAAGAAAAGTCCATAAACAATTATTAAGATGGACTCTTTTGGGATCTTGTCAGACACTTGTGACTTGGGTCCGCCACTGTTGGAAACAGGATACTGGGCTTGATGGACCTTTGGTCTGTCCCAGTATGGCAACTGCTATGTTCTTATATTCCCTGAGATAACCAAACTATTTCCAAGTTGTTGCAAGCCTGATCATAGATAAGGCAATAGCTGTAATAAACTTTTTAAGGATTATAGTGCACACACTGACTCATACGAGGAGGTGCTGAAAGATTCTCAGCCCAACCAAGAAGAGAATGGCCTGGATATGGTTCAACCAATGAAGCAATGTCAAACATAGAATTACAATCAAGCCCTTGTGACATCACTGATGAGGTTGGCTCTTATTGGTGGAATGAGGCATTATGACAATATAATCTCAGCCCTGGTTACCAGAGACTGAAACTCTTCACATTGGTGAGGTGCTGAAAGATTCTCAGCCCAACCAAGAAGAGAATGGCCTGGATATGGTTCAATCAATGAAGCAATATCAAAAAACATAGAATTTCGTTTCTGCAAATTGGCACTTAACGAAATAAGATAAGTTGGTTGGTTGGGCTGAGAACTTATCAGCACCCCCTCGTGTATGTAAGAAAAGTGAGCCAAGCATAGGACAATCAAGCCCTTGTGACATCACTGATGAGGTTGGCTCTGATTGGTGGAATGAGGCATTGTGACATCACACTCTCAGCTCTGGATACCAGAGAATGAAACCCTTCACATTACAAGGAAGTTCTCAGCCCAAGCAAGAAGAGAAGGGCGTGGATATGGTTCAATCAATGATCTGAAACAACGACAAAACAGAGAATTTCGTTTCTGCACATTGGCGCTTACGGAAATAAGATATTCTTTTCAGCTTCAGTGGCAAAATATCGCTCAGAATTTAGGAAGTTGGTTGGTTGGGCTGAGAACTTTTTCAGGACCTCCTTGTACACAAGAAAGCACTTTGCTAATAAACAGGAATACCTCTATAATAACATGAATAGACTCAAAAAAAAGAAATAGGGTGAATGTTCTAGCATGTGTTTTAAAGCCTAAGTCAAAACTAGCTTAGATTGGTATGACGCAAGAGTCATTTCCACCTGGAAGCTCTTCAAAGGCCTACATGAAATGCAAGAGTGTACAGTACTCCCCCGATATTTGCGGAGGTTCCGTTCCAGGAACCCCCCCCGAATATCGAAAAACTGCGAATATGGTTTTTCACCTGGGGAGGCAAGAGAGGGCAGCTGGAGCGTCGGCGAGTAAAGGAAATCGCTCGCGGTATGCTCCGACCACCTCTTCCTGTACTAAAGTCGGGCTACACCAATCAGGAGCTGCTTTGACATGCAGCTCCCGATTGGTGTAGCCCGACTTTAGTACAGGAAGAAGCGGTCGGAGAATATCGCGAATGAGTGAAACCACGAGCCGCAAACCGTGAATTTGTGGGGGAACACTGTATAACCCTTGCCCGGTTCTCAATAGACACGTATCCATATCGCATTAAAAAAAAACCCATATTACTGTTTATTTGTTCCAGATACCTGGACTGGTCAAGCAATGGACTCACTAGGTATGAAGGGCGAATTAGCATTTCACTCATAGATGTGTTCAGTGTCCTCTTCTCCACCTCCCTGCTCCTTCCTGACCCCGTACCTTTAAAATATGCCAGGCACGAGCAACATCACAGCCTCGCTGCTCGTGTCGTGTCGGCTATCCCTCTGATGTCATTTCCTAGGTAGGGGGCTGGCGCCCTGGGGGTGTGGGTGCTGGTGCCCCTACCAATACCACGCCCAGAGCGAACCGCCCCCCCTCCCCCCTTACCAGGCATTGGATGTGTTTGCCGTGCAGCGGGACGCAAGCATAGAGCCGGACAGTATGGAGACACAATTTCAACTGCCACTGCCCATTCTCTTAATGAAGGACTTTTCTTCTTATTATACAGAAACAGATAAACACAAGGGCAGATAGAGACCATATGAACTATTCAGTCTGCCCATCCATGCCATGGGTCCTATGAACTTGTCCTAAGCTTGCTTGGATTCAGAGGCAGTTTTCATCTCTACCGGGAGGCCATTGCATGCATTCACCACCATTTCTGTGAAAAAGTATTTCCTCAGTATTTCCCTGAGTCTCATCTTATAGACTTATTATTCCCTTACAAAAGAAATTCAATAGAATTATTTTTAAAACTACTGCAATTATAATTTTTCTTTTTTTTAAAAAAAGGTTTGTATAACCATCAAATTTGAAAGTGCCATTGCGGAAAAACAAAATTCTACTCATTTATTTCTCTCTTTTTTTTTTAAGCCTTTATTCATTTTTAAAACTTTCAACTTTAAAACTTTCAACAACCCCTCTGAAACGTAATCCTTATTCTTCTACCTATCTTTTAATCCCTCCTCACGACTCTATTAAGTAACCAGCTCCTTAAATTGTAATTTTTCCTTGAAATGTCCAGTCATCTTTTGATGTAATCCGCCTTGAACTGCAAGGTACAGGCGGAATAGAAATCAATAATGTAATGTAATGTGATGTAACATAAGATACAATCATTTTATACTTTAACATCACTTAAAATACCATCAAAGTTTAACTCACATCAAATATCCCTCCCCCCCCCACTAATTCATTTCTCAAAATACGGAGGCCTGTACAAACTTAGGGCTCCTTTTACAAAGGTGCGCTAGCGGTTTTAGCACGCGCTAAAATGCCACGCGTGCTAGCCGCTCCCGCCTCCTTTTAAGTAGGCGGTAGTTTTTCAGCTAGCGCGCTAATCTTGTGCGTGCACTAAAAACGCTAGTGCACCTTCGTAAAAGGAAGCCCTTACTGTACTTTAGACCGTTGACGTATTGGATATCAGATCGCTTAATCTCGGCTATGCTGTGATTGTCGCTGAGAACTTCTTCCACTCTTTGCATGTGCATCGTCAAATAAAATATGATTCTGTTTGTTTGGACATGACGTACCTAGTTCTATTGTACTAACTTTAACTAGGACTTCAGCAGAACGAGATTTAGGAGTAATCATCAGTGCAGACATGAAAACTGCCAATCAAGTGGAGAAGGCTTCATCTAAGGCAAGGCAGATATTGGGTTGTATCAATAGAAGTTTCGTCAGCCGAAAGCCTGAAGTCATAATGCCGTTGTACAGGGCCAGGTTGAGACCTCATCTGGAGTACTGTGTGCAGTTCTGGAGGCCACATTACAGTAAAGATGTGCGCAGAATTGAATCGGTTCAGCGGACGGCCACCAGGATGATCTCGGGGCTCAAGGGTCTCTCGTACGAAGAGAGACTGAACAAACTGCAGCTCTACACTCTCGAGGAACGTAGGGAGAGGGGGGACATGATCGAAACATTTAAGTACCTCAGGGGACGTGTCGAAGTGGAAGATGCTATTTTCTTTCTCAAGGGACCCTCGGGCACAAGAGGGCACCCGCTCAAACTCAGGGGCGGAAAATTTCATGGCGACACCAGAAAGTATTTCTTCACAGAGAGAGTGGTTGATCATTGGAACAAACTTCCAGTGCAGGTGATCGAGGCAGACAGCGTGCCAGACTTTAAGAATAAATGGGATACCCATGTGGGATCCCTACGAGGGTCAAGATAAGGAAATTGGGTCATTAGGGCATAGACAGGGGGTGGGTAAGCAGAGTGGGCAGACTTGATGGGCTGTAGCCCTTTTCTGCCGTCATCTTCTATGTTTCTATGTTTCTATGATGGGTCATTTGGCCTTTATCTGCCATCATGTTTCTATGTTTCTATAATCAGAAAGTTCTGTGACATCACAATGCAGGTGTAAAGAGCCTTAGCCTATAGGAAGAGGAGATGCAAATGTTAAGAGCCTTAGCCAATAGAGAGAGGAGGAGATAGTGGATGCTGTGGATGGTCCATTTGGCCTTTATCTGCCATCATGTTTCTATGTTTCTATAATCAGAAAGTTCTATGACATCACAATGCAGGTGTAAAGAGCCTTAGCCTATAGGAAGAGGAGATGCAAATGTTAAGAGCCTTAGCCAATAGGGAGAGGAGGAGAGAGTGGCTGCTGCAGACACCAGAAAGTATTTCTTCACAGAGAGAGTGGTTGATCATTGGAACAAGCTTCCAGTGCAGGTGATCGAGGCAGACAGCGTGCCAGACTTTAAGAATAAATGGGATACCCATGTGGGATCCCTACGAGGGTCAAGATAAGGAAATTGGGTCATTAGGGCATAGACAGGGGGTGGGTAAGCAGAGTGGGCAGACTTGATGGGCTGTAGCCCTTTTCTGCCGTCATCTTCTATGTTTCTATGTTTCTATGATGGGTCATTTGGCCTTTATCTGCCATCATGTTTCTATGTTTCTATAATCAGAAAGTTCTGTGACATCACAATGCAGGTGTAAAGAGCCTTAGCCTATAGGAAGAGGAGATGCAAATGTTAAGAGCCTTAGCCAATAGGGAGAGGAGGAGAGAGTGGCTGCTGCAGACACCAGAAAGTATTTCTTCACAGAGAGAGTGGTTGATCATTGGAACAAGCTTCCAGTGCAGGTGATCGAGGCAGACAGCGTGCCAGACTTTAAGAATAAATGGGATACCCATGTGGGATCCCTACGAGGGTCAAGATAAGGAAATTGGGTCATTAGGGCATAGACAGGGGGTGGGTAAGCAGAGTGGGCAGACTTGATGGGCTGTAGCCCTTTTCTGCTGTCATCTTCTATGTTTCTATGTTTCTATCTTGTTCACGTTATTCTCCTCATATGTTCCGTTTGGCTTGTACAACTGGAACGTATCATGTCATAATTAATACTTGTATAATTGGGGTTTTTTTCCCCTCTTCATGTGTTATTATTATAAATCTTTATGGGCTCCTTTTACAAAGGTGCGTTGGGGCCTTAACGCGTGGAATAGCATGCGCTAAAATGCCGCACGCGCTATCCGCTACTGCCTCTTCTTGAGCAGGTGGTAGTTTTTCTGGTGCGTGCGCTAAAAATGCTAGCGCCCCTTTGTACAAGGAGCCCTATATGTTATTATTATATATCTAATAAAAAAAAAAAAAGGGTTTTAAATTAGATAATAGTTTTCTGCCCATTCAATCAATCAATACTGCTCAAAACTTTTATTCGCAGAAGTTTTGCTTCATTAAGAAACACGGAAAAAAAAACCCCTCCCCAATGCTAAAGAATACACAATGCTAACATCCTATTATATTATTAGAACACTAGATGGCCCCAGAATATAACATTTTCCAGTACAGTATATTTTTATTTATTTGTTTATTCTTCTATACTGTTCTCTCCAAGGAGCTCAGAATGGTTTACATGGATTTATTCAGGTACTCAAGCATTTCCCCCCGTCTGTCCCGGTATCTGATGTACCTTGGGCAATGGGGAAGGGATTAAGTGACTTGCTCAGGGTCACAAGGACAAGTGCGGGTTTGAATTCACAACCTTAGGGTGCTGAGGCTGTAGCTTTAACCACTCTAAAAAAATTAAAATGTAGTGAAAGTGAGCCAAATATATGACAATCCAGCCATTGTGACATCACTGATGAGGTTGGCTCTTAGGCATTGGTGGAAGGAGGCATTATGACATCACAATAGCAGCTCTGGTTATCAGAGGCTGAAGCTTTTCACACTATTTATTTATTCATTTTTCTGTACTGTTCTCCCAGGGGAGCTCAGAACAGTTTATATGAATTTATTCAGATACTCAAGCATTTTCCCCTGTCTGTCCCAGTGGGCTCACAATCTATCTAATGCACCTGGGGCAAAGTGACTTGCCTAGGGTCACAAGGAGCAGCATGGGGTTGAACCCACAACCTCGTACTGTAATATGGATTTTATAACAATGGAGAGAAATGTTACTTCGATTTTGTTAGCTTTGGGGTTCTCTAGTCAGAAATATGGGCCTTTGTATCCAAAGAAACAGTTTAAGCAAACAAACAAACCGACAAATCCCTGAAGGGTGTCGGGTAAATCTAAATCCCCATTATCTTTCCTGGGGCCAATCTCAACAAGAACGACAAAATCCAAATTTGCAAGGGAAAATTGTTCCCAAATATACAATTTTTCAGCATGTCTGAATTCAGCATTCATACTGTATTATAACTGGAGTATCCAGTATACATACCTCATTGTAGCTCAAAAATAACAGAGGGTTGATCAGAGTATTGAACCTCTAATTATCGTCCCAGAACGGGGAAGACATCAAAATGAGCTTATATACAGAGCGAAATGCTTATGATATGTCACCAATTTTTATATGGTACGATCCCTGAATTTTATAAAGGCTTGATGTCAGAGTATCAACCATTAAGATCATTGCGCTCTGAAAGTTCAGCATTGCAGAAAACAAAGGCTAATCCTAAATATGTGGAAACGGATGCTATGACTTATACATGTGCAGGGGTTAAGTTGTGGAATAGCCTGGTTGGTCAAACCCGAAAATGTAGGGATATGCTGAAAACACAGTTATAGGTAGATGCATTTCTCTGAGAAATTGATTTTATGTACGGATTGAATCTTTTTGCCATGTGACTATTTGTAAACCGTTTTGGGAATAAAACGGTATATAAATTTTAAAAATAAATATTTATTGAAAGCTTCTATCCCGCTACTAATGACTGGGGAGGCAATTGAGAGCGGTTTGCTTGAGCCTCTGTAGTGGTGTTACAGTACGTGAGCTTCAGTAATAGTGTTATAATACAGAATTCGTTTTTTCTGAGATGGTTTTCAGTCCAGACACATTCATACCATATTTATTTATTCCCCTCCTTTGCTAATGCGTAGCGCGGGTTTTAGCGCCGGCAGCGGCGTCAACGGTTCCGACACTCGTAGGAATTCTATGAGCGTCGGAGCAGTTACCACCACTGCTGGCGCTAAAACCCACGCCACGCTTTAGCAAAGGAGCGGCTTAGTTTTCTATCCCGTTGCCCCCAAAGAGGTCCGAACGGCTTACAGGGGAGTGTGTGGTGCAGTGGTTGGAGCCACAGCTGAGGCTGTGGGTTCAAATCCCACACTGCTCCTCGTGACCCTGGGCAAGTCACTTGATCCCCCATTGCCCCAGGTACATTAGATAGAGTGTGAGCCTACTGAGACAGAGAAGGAGAAATGTTTGAGTGCCTAATGTAAACCACTTAGACTATAAGTGTTATATAAATGATTAAATCTATATATATAAAATCGGAGGTATGTATGTGTGCATGTATGTGTGTGTGTATGTGCCGCGATCACGCAAAAACGGCTTGACCGATTTGAACGAAACTTGGTATGCAGATCCCTCACTACCTGGGATGATATGTTCTGGGGGTCTCGCGGCCCACCTGCACACGTGGGCGGAGCTACAAAAAGAAAATCAGATTTCACCCATTCATGTCAATGGAAAAAATGTAAAACGCTGCCATTCTCACAGTAATTCAAAAATGGCTTGACCGATTTGAACGAAACTTGGTATGCAGATCCCTCACTACCTGGGATGATATGTTCTGGGTGTCTCCCGGCCCCCCTGCACACGTGGGCGGAGCTACAAACAGAAAATCAGATTTCACCCATTCATGTCAATGGAAAAAATGTAAAAAGCTGCCAACGCAAAAACGGCTTGCCCGATTTGAACGAAACTTGCTATGCTGATCCCTCACTACCTGGGGTGATATGTTCTGTGGGTCTCGCGGCCCACCTGCACACGTGGGCGGAGCTACAAACAGAAGATCTGATTTCACCCATTCAAGTCAATGGAAAAAATGTAAAAAGCTGTGGGACCGATTTGAACGAAACTTGGTATGCAGATCCCTCACTACCTGGGGTGATATGTTCTGGGGGTCTCACGGCCCACCTGCACACGTGGGCGGAGCTACAAACAGAAAATCATATTTCACCCATTCAAGTCAATGGAAAAAATGTAAAAAGCTGTGGGACCGATTTGAACGCAAATTGGTATGCAGATCCCTCACTACCTGGGGTGATATGTTCTGGGGGTCTCGCGGCTCACCTGCACACGTGGGCGGAGCTACAAACAGAAAATCAGATTTCACCCATTTACGTCAATGGAAAAATTGTAAAAAGCTGTGGGACCGATTTGAACGAAACTTGGTATGCAGATCCCTCACTACCTGGGGTGATATGTTCTGGGGGTTTCGCAGCCCACCTGCACACGTGGGCGGAGCTACAAACATAAAATCAGATTTCACCCATTCAAGTCAATGGAAAAAATGTAAAAAGCTGTGGGACCGATTTGAACGAAACTTGGTATGCAGATCCCTAACTACCTGGGGTGATATGTTCTGGGGGTCTCGCGGCCCACCTGCACACATGGGCGGAGCTACAAACAGAAAATCTGATTTCACCCATTCAAGTCAATGGGAAAAATGTAAAAAGCTGTGGGACCGATTTGAACGAAACTTGATATGCAGATCCCTAACTACCTGGGGTGATATGTTCTGGGGGTCTCGCGGCCCACCTGCACACGTGGGCAGAGCTACAAACAGAAAATCAGATTTCACCCATTCATGTCAATGGAAAAAATGTAAAGAGCTGCCATTCTCACAGTAATTCAAAAACGGCTTCACCTATTTGACCGAAACTTGGTATGCAGATCCCTCACTACCTGGGGTGATATGTTCTGGGGGTCGCGTGGCCCACCTGCACACGTGGGCGGAGCTACAAACAGAAAATCAGATTTCACCCATTCATGTCAATGGAAAAAAATGTAAAAAGCTGCCATTCTCACAGTAATTCCAACTACCTGGGGTGATATGTTCTGGGGGTCTCGCGGCCCACCTGCACATGTGGGCGGAGCTACAAACAGAACATCAGATTTCACCCATTCATGTCAATGGAAAAAAAGTAAAAAGCTGCCATTCTCACAGTAATTCCAAAACGGCTTGACCGATTTGAACGAAACTTGGTATGCAGATCCCTCACTACCTGGGGTGATATGTTCTGGGGGGTCTCGCGGCCCACCTGCACACGTGGGCGGAACTACAAACATAAATTCAGATTTCACCCATTCATGTCAATGGAAAAAATGTAAAAAGCTGCCATTCTCACAGTAATTCCAACTACCTGGGGTGATATGTCCTGGGGGTCTCGCGGCCCACCTGCACACGTGGGCGGAGCTACAAACAGAACATCAGATTTCACCCATTCATGTCAATGGAAAAAATGTAAACAGCTGCCATTCTCACAGTAAATCTAAAACGGCTTGACCGATTTGAACGAAACTTGGTATGCAGATCCCTCACTAACTGGGGTGATATGTTCTGGGGGTCTCTTCACCCAAGAATTTATATGTTCTTGCTCCTGGAGGTGAAACTAAAAATGTTGTTTATAATCAAGTTTTGTGTTAGTTGTATTGTATTCATTTTGTCAAATATTTCACATTATAATTTGAATATTGTACTTTTTATAAAGCTGTAAAAAAATAATTTCATTCACCACTATAAAGTATCTTTATTTGAATCCATTTACAGTGTTATTGCTATAATTAAATACCCGTGCAACGCCGGGGCATCAGCTAGTAAATAAATAAAACATACATATTATATACTTGACAGATTACAGTTTGACATAATTACAAAACAACTTTACTATTTTAGGTTGTATCCTAACTTGATACAAACTAGGGATCTAGTAGAAATAATTAGAGTTTCCAGGTTACAATTTGCACAGTTATCCTTGGCAATGCATGGTTTTTCAATACAGGTTTTTATCCTATTGTGACCGATAAACATTTCTTTGGAATCTATTTGTCACGGGCAGGTGACAACTGTTGCTCCTTTGTGTGTACGGAAGCCCGCTAAAATGTGAGCCTAAGGGACATATACCTGGTGTAACGATCGTTGTCTTTAAGCCAGGTTTTAGTAGTCAGGAATATGTCCCAGTTCTTTTCATCGAGGTCTTGTAGTATGACGTCGTTATTTACTGGTCTGGCATTTATGAGGGTGATAGATGTGGGGTTTTTTGTCGTGGAGGTGTATGAGAAAAAGGAGATTCCTCTCGGGTTGTGGGGGCTGCGTTGGGAGGAGTTTTTTTGGATCACCATATCTGTCCTGGTTGATGATAGCTGGGATAGGAAAGCACATGATGGGTGAGATTCTTATAAGTTTAAGGTATAGCGTTGGGGATATTGAATTATATTTTTAATTGAGTTACTTTTATTCTGTGCCAGTTGGAATTGGTTGGGCAACAGGTGATTGGTAATGTGAGTCTAGGTGGGTGGGTGCGGTGAGGGGAGGGTGGGAGGGCTTAGGCTGAGTTCACAGTGTGGCTGTGGAGACTATCTTAAGAGTTCTGCTAGAGGTAGCTTATACTTTAATAAGAGGCACTTTTCAGAAATAACTGCCCCTGAAGAGAATCAATCATGCTACGTATATATCCTGCAGACTCTCAAGCTTGTGCTTTTGGCAGCAGAGGATTGTCTTAAGCATGAATACAGTAGCAGAGATGCCAAGTCTCACACATTTGAAAGCTTTCTCACCCTGTGCTTTATTTCTTACTCAGCAGAGCTTCAGTACCAGTGCACTGATTGTGATCACTGCTTAGAGAAGTAAACTTCACGTCAACAGTCCAATAATGGACATAAGAACATAAGAAGTTGCCTCCACTGGGTCAGACCAGAGGTCCATCTCGCCCAGCGGTCCGCTCCCGTGGCGGCCCATCAGGTCCGCGACCTGTGAAGTGGTTTCTGACCACTTCTATAACCTACCTCAAGTTCTATCTGTACCCCTCTATCCCCTTATCCTCCAGGAACCTATCCAAACTCTCCTTGAACCCCTGTACAGAGTTTTGACCTATCACATCCTCCGGAAGCGCGTTCCATGTGTCCACCACCCTCTGGGTAAAAAAGAACTTCCTAGCATTTGTTCTAAACCTGTCCCCTTTCAATTTCTCTGAGTGACCCCTAGTGCTTGTGGCTCCCCACAGTTTGAAGAATCTGTCCTTATTCACTTTCTCTATTCCCTTTAGGATTTTGAAGGTTTCTATCATGTCCCCTCTAAGTCTCCTCTTCTCTAGGGAGAACAGCCCCAGCATTTTTAACCTGTCAGCGTATGAAAAATTTTCCATACCTTTTATCAGTTTAGTCGCCCTCCTCTGCACTCCCTCGAGTACCGCCATGTCTTTCTTGAGGTATGGCGACCAGTATTGAACACAGTACTCCAGGTGAGGGCGCACCATTGCACGATATAGCGGCATGATGACTTCCTTCGTCCTGGTTGTGATACCCTTTTTGATGATGCCCAGCATTCTGTTTGCTTTCTTTGAGGCTGTCGCACACTGCGCCGATGGTTTCAGTGATGTGTCGACCATCACCCCCAGGTCCCTCTCAAGGTTACTCACCCCTAGCAGTGTTCCCCCCATTTTGTAGCCGAACATCGGGTTCTTTTTCCCTACATGCATGACCTTGCATTTCTGTACGTTAAAACTCATTTGCCACTTTTTTGCCCAGTCTTCCAGTTTCGTTAGGTCCCTTTGCAGGTCTTCACAGTCTTCCGTGTTTCTAACCCTGCTGCAGAGTTTGGTATCATCAGCAAATTTGATAACCTCACATTTTGTCCCTGTCTCCAGATCGTTAATAAATATATTGAACAGTAGAGGTCCCAGCACCGACCCCTATAGAACTCCGCTCGTGACCCATTGCCAGTCTGAGTATTGGCCCTTTACTCCAACCCTCTGTTTCCTGCCACTGACCTAAACTCATTGACCTGGCCTAAATGCTATCGACCGACTACATGGCACGACGTAAACCCAATCAGGATTAAATACCATGGCTACCACCGCTACTGACCGAATATCCTTGCTTCACACCTAATGCCCCCAGCCACGACTGTGTGCTCATTCCACCCTCCCTCCCACCATTTGATGTATAGACCCAATGCTTTCCCTTTATACTGTCAATGCCCTCTGTCCTCTCCCCTCCCAGCTGTGTACCGTACAGGCACGGTTAACCATGTAGCTCTAAAACGTTATGATTGAAATTGTTTCTTCTCTATAATATAGAATGTATCACTATCCTTGCACCCCAAACACTGTGAATATACTACTGTGACCCATTAAAATAAATAAAGAAGCCCTAACTTAAACATCCAGGGTGGGGGGAAATGTATTTTGAGGATTAAAATTACATAATTATAATATTGTAATCACATCATATGTCATATTGTATTAATAATTGGGAGGAGGGTGGGAGAAAATGATTGTTTTATGCATTATTTGTGTAGTTAATAGTGCATTTTATGTTCAATTAATTGTATTGCACTGTCAAAGTTTGAAAATCAATAAAGATTAAAAAAAAAAAAAAAAAACCCAAAACAAACTGAAATAAATAAATAAACCAAGTGGGTCAACCAATTGGAAGCCTACTGCTTACAACAGTCCACCAGGTTTTGTATGGGTTGGCTCCGGCCTGCTTTGGTGCATTGTGGGAGATATATAAACCAGGAAGAACACTAAGACCGGAGGGAGGGATGAAACTGACAGCAGTAAAGGAAAAGGGAGTGCGGTAGGTGACCTCTAAAATGAGAATGTTCTATGTCGCTGGTACACATCTGTGGAACAGTCCACCTGGACTCCTGAGATTGTGCACAGAATGTGTCAATTTTAAGAAATCATTAAAGCCCCAGCTATTTGCCGGTGCCTGTATGTAGGTAGTAGAAACAATTCTCATGTCCTGTTGGACATGTAGCTGACCTATACATGTAAATCATGAATATTTCTTTGCCTATGTTTTTACAGATATGCAGATAATGAATATTGTTTTGTCGATGATTTTATGAAATTTTATGAATGGCCTTGATATTGGAAAGGCCTAGATTTTAGGCGACATATAAAAGTGTTAAATAAATAAATACACTTCCTCTTCCCCTGTCCCTTCTCCCTTTTTTTTTTTTTTTTTTTTTAAATAATCTTTATTAAGGAGTCAACAGAGAACAGGAACAAAAATCCGCAAGATGCCCTTTCGCAGAAGGTTTCAAGCAGGCAAACAGCAAGAAGCAATACAGTGAAATTTCCTTTTATTTTTCCTGGATGCTGGCAAAGGGCACATAAGAACGTATGAAAAGCCGCTGCTGGGTCAGACCAGTGGTCCATCGCGCCCAGCAGTCCGCTCACGCGGCGGCCCCCAGGTCAAAGACCAGTGCCCTAACCAAGACCAGCCCTACTTGCGTTCGTTCTGATTCAGCAGGAACTTGTCCAACCTTGTCTTGAATCCCTGGAGGGTGTTTTCCCTTATAACAGACTCCGGAAGAGCGTTCCAGTTTTCCACCACTCTCTTAGAAAATTTGGTAACCCTAGTGAGGAGAATGGGCCCCACGATGCAAGCAGAAAAGTTGGTGTGACTTGCAGGGAACCCAGGCCCCAACAACTGCCATGGAGGAACATTTGGAACAGAGGTCGGAGCTGGGCATCGAGCACTGAGTGGAGGAATGGCCTAGTGGTTAGAGCGGGGGCCTCAGCACCCTGAGGTTGTGAGTTCAATTCCAGTCTGCTCCCTGTGACTCTGGGCAAGTCACTGAATCCTCCATTGCCCTAGGCGACACTGTTAAGATTGTGATCCTGCTAGGACAGATAGGGAAAAAGAGAACCTGATTACTATTCAGTGTACAGTTCTCCCCCAGCCATTCACGGTTGGTGATTCACGGTCCCAGTCATTCGCGGTGTTTTCCGACCGCGAACGACCAGGCAGGAGAGGGCAGCGAGAGAGGCAGGAGAGAGCAGCCAGAGCGCCGGCAAGTGAAGGAAATCACTCCTGATTGGTGAGGCCCGACTTTAGTGCAGGAAGAGGCAGTCGGAGCGTACCGCGAGCGATTTCCTTCACTCGCCCTGCTCCGGCTGCTCTCTCCTGCTTCTCCGGCTGCCCTCTCCTGTCTCCCTCCTGCTAAAAACTGTATTCGTGGTTTTTCAGCATTCCGGGAACGGAACCCCCGCGAATATCAGGGGAGTACTGTATTGTAAACTACTTTGGGTGGAATCTCTTCATGAAATGGCGGTTAATAAATTAAGTTTAATAAAAGTTTTGATTAAAACGCATTATCGTAAATTCAATGTGATGTGCAAAATTTAAAACAGGGAATGACAAACAGTTTTGGGGGGAAGAAAAAACAAACAAACACTAAAACATGGACAAGTATGCAATGACAGGAACAGAAGGAAAGAGGGAAGAACTGCAATGTCTAAGAAAAGGAGAACTTAAAATGGAATAACAGCAGGTTAAGAGCACTTATAATTTGGTGACCTTGCAACTTTTAATGTTCAAATGCATCTATCTAGATTAGTTTCTTCTCTCAAGTGAGCAGGGAGAGAGTGAATGGAAGAGAGGGGACTTGGTCAGGAGGCATAACGAGAGCTTGGACACCTATCCTTTTACAGACAGACCCCCCACCGCCCCCACCCGGTTCATAGACAAAAGCGCGCGACTACAAGTTTTATTTCAAGTTTTATTAGGATTTTATATACCGCCTATCAAGGTTATCTAAGCGGTTTTTACAATCAGGTACTCAAGCATTTTCCCTCTCTGTCCCGGTGGGCTCACAATCTATCTAACGTACCTGGGGCTATGGAGGACTGAGTGACTTGCCCAGGGTCACAAGGAGCAGCGCAGGGTTTGAACCCACAACCCCAGGGAGCTGAGGCTGTAGCTCCAACCACAACCCAGCGCAGACAACTGAACGCAAGGAGGAAGCGCGCCGAAGAAAAACAGTATTTTAAGGGGCTCTGGCGGGGGGTGTTGGTGGGGAACCCCCCCACTTTACTTAACAGAGATCACGCCGGCGTTGTGGGGGGTTTGGGGAGTTGTAACCCCCCTCATTTACTGGAAACTTAACTTTTTCCCTCTTTTTTAGGGAAAAAGTGAAGTTTTTAGTATAATGTGGGGGGTTACAAACCCCCCACCACACCGGCGTGATCTCTGTTAAGTAAAGTGGGGGAGGGTTCCCCCCCACCCCGTTGGAGCCCTTTAAAATACTGTTTCTCTTTAGCGCGCTTCCGCCTTGCGCTCAGTTGTCTGCGCCTTTGTTGTCGCACGCTTTTGACCTGTCACCCCCCCCACGCACTCATGTATACATACCTACCCATGAACCGTCAACCAGAAACACACATACACCAGCTGTGCACAGATGTACGGTTCATAGTCTTTAGCGTGCAAAACAAATGCACTGTCAGATACACGCAGGACTTTATAGCGCAAGATAATAGCACGCAAGTCATTATAGCGCGTTATTATAGTGCAAGACAATAGTGCGCAGGATTTTATAACGCAAGACAATAGCGCGCAAGTCATTATCACAGAAGTCATTATAGTGCAAGACAATAGCGCGCAGGACTTTATAGCGCAAGACAATAGTGTGCCAGTCATTATCGTGTGACTTATATTTTCAGCAGAAAGAGGCTAGGTAACCATAGTGATAAAAATGCCCTGACAAAACGCAGTCACGTATGACAGTGACATTCCTTACATCCTTACGTGAACGTCTTGCACGTGATTGCGTTGTTATAATTTCCTGCGCATGTGTTGTAGTTCGCTGCGTGCAATTGTCCTAAGCTAAGTTGTCATGAGCTTAATTGTCGCTGCGCTCAATTGTCTGCACGCTTTTGTCTTGTGCGCATTTGACTTCCCACGCAGATGTACACACTCTCCCAGTCACACATGTACTGCATATGTGCGTCTATATACCTCCAAACGACAAAAAGAGGGATCAAATATTATTATCTGCAAATATGCCTTTAACATACGCAGGTGTTATATTTAATATCTTTGATGATTCGGTTGGCATAAGCAAAAACAATATTAGATTAATAGTCATTTTGATAGCGGTAGCCATTCAGTCAATTTTTAAAGCGTGGAAGGATTCAAATTCACTGTCATTTCCTTTTTGGTGGAACTCTGTGTATGTATGATTGGGAAATAGGAAGCAGCTATTATGGAAAATAGGGGAATAAAAAGCGAAATTTGACAAAGTATGGTTGCCTGTTAAAAAGTATGTGGAAAACAACAGAGGTTAAAGGTTACGAATGTGTGGTTTTGTTTTTATCATTCTTTATTCATTTTAAAACTTTCAGCAAGTGTGATACAGGATAAATTAATTTTACACTTTGACATCACTTAATATTCTTACAAGATTCATTCAGATCAAATACCCCTCCCCCTCCCCCTCCCTATCAAACAGTTATCCTCAAACCTAAGAAACCAAAAAGTACCCCCCTCCCCACACCTTGGATATGTATATTCAAAAGGGAAAAATAATATTCATTCTTTACAATATTTTGTTAGTGGCTCCCAAACAGCTCTAAATTTCTTAAAATGTGTAAGATGTGATAAATAGGTGTATGACTGATATTGCACTCTTTGCAGGGGAGGGAGGGAAGGGTGGGAGGGTTATTATTATTTTTTTTAATGTGTAATATATATATGTATCCCTAGCTTGTATTTATGAAAGCTGTATGGAAACATTTTGAAATCTATATTCTTCTGTCTGAATGTTCTAAAAAAATTTTCAAAATAAAAATTATTTGAACTTAAAAAAAAGAGGGATCATCAAAATCTAAGTGAATACTTAAATAATATCCAAGGAGATTTAAAGATTACCATACAGACTTTTTTTTTTAAATTGGAGGAAAAAAGGCCTCTGAAGTCCGTCGTCTTATGCAGTTATACAATCATACTTCTATATAATATCATGGACCAAAAAAGCCTCCATTAAGTTCATGAAAGCCCACTGTAATAAATGCATGTTGAAAGCAGCCAACGCTTATTTTTGAAGATCCCGACGGTGACCCGTTTCGCCCGCCGCTTCCTCAGGGAATCTCTGCACTGTGTTTTGTAAGTACTCCTTCAAGCCTTTGCACCTTTCTTCCTGTCTATATACCTCCTACATCTGCACAAGTACATGCCCACACTTCCGGACCTACACCCAGTCCCTATACACAGACTCTGCTTCCTCCCCACTACATCAAGTTTCACGTTTCAAGTTTAATAAAAATTTGATTAATCGCCTATCTTAAATTCTAGGTGATATACAATAATAATGAAAATGGGGCATTACAAGTTTAAAATACTGAATCAAAAGCTAATGAGAAAGACAAAGACAGACAAATGAGGAGACAAAAGGGAGAAGGGTGAACGACAATAAAGTCAAGAAAAGAGAACAAAAAAGAGGAAAAAACAAGAGGGAGGGGAGGGGTTTCATTCAAAGCTGCCTTTATGGATTCGAGGAAGGGGAAGTAGCATGATGTACAGGCACCATCACTATCCATGAAACCCCAATATTGTCTACTGAGAGACCCCATGTCGTGCCACCTGTGTGTGTGTAGGTTAGGGGGGCAGAGGGGTGGGACCGAACAGAAGACATAGTATAGACTTTGCCATCCAGGTTTTCCATTATTCAGTGATGGGCCTTCCTCCTACTTTATAGGTAATGTTTAGACTTTTTTAAACTCTTAACATAAGAACATGAGAATAGCCTTACTGGGTCAGACCAAAGGTCCATCAAGCCCAGAAGCCCGTTCTCACGGTGGCCAATCCAGGTCACTAGTACCTGGCCAAAACCCAAGATGTAGCAATATTCCATGCTACTGATCCAGGGCAAGCAGTGGCTTCCCCCATGTCTTTCTCAATAACAGCCTATGGACTTTTCCTCCAGGAACTTATCCAAACCTTTTTTAAAACCAGCTACGCTATCCGCTCTTACCACGTCCTCTTACCACATCTCTTATCTTTTTTTCACCTATTTTTAGATACACGAGGAAAATGAGAAAGCTTTAATTTGCTCAGAATGAACATAAATCTTATTATTTCTAAGTCTGTAATTAGTCTTATGAGCCAGCTGTCACTTCTCCTTTCCAAAGCGTATGTTGTGTAAAATTGAGCTTCTTTTCTAAATTTGTGGACGTTTTGTTTTATTTATACTATTGGATGTGTAATAAGACCACCCTGTTTAAATTCTAAACACAAAAATTCAATAAACATTAAAAATGAAGTTAGGCTAAAAGCAGCACGAATTCAATTCAAATTCTACTGTCTATTATTCAAAGCATTAAACGGCTCCACCCCCCCCCTATCTAAACAACCGCCTAAACCAGATCCTCACCTCAAGACAAAGAAAAACTCCGAACCCTTTTGCCTTCCCTCCACTCAAGGGCACTCAGCGCAAAAAGATGTTTGATAACCTTCTGATGACGCAAGCAGCAAAACTTAACCATTCCACCTCCAACCTGTTGACGGCAACGGGCGACTTCAAAACTTTTTGAAAAGAAATCAAAACCCTACTTTTCAAAAAATGTATCCAGATATCTTAACCCAACCCTTCCCCCTCCTCCTAGATAAATTCTCCCCCAAAACCTCCACTTAAATAATCTCTTTCTCCCCAAAACACCAACCAAGTATTCAGATCCCTGAAATGTAACGTAATCTTATTTGTACTCTAACTGTAATCTATTTGTTATATCACACGGTAACGTACATTCAATTTAATATCCAATTTGCAAGTTCTTCTGGAATTAATCCAGGTACCTTTCCTCCCTTGTAACCAAAAAAAAACCAACCCAAAACTGTTATAACTTCACTGGAAATGTCCAGTTCTCCTCTTTTGTAATCCGCCTTGAACTGCAAGGTATAGGCGGAATAGAAGTCCCTAATGTAATGTAATGTAAGAGCTATTTACAGAATCTAGTCCTGTTTGTGTGTGATTTTAAACAAATAAATAACATACCTGGAAAGTGGCGGAGTGAGGGTGGAAGGAGCCTCCTTCCGCACCCCCATGCCACACTCGCGCCGTCCCTTCCCGCCCCCGTCCCTCTAAATCAGTGGTTCTCAACCCTGTCCTGGGGACCTCCCAGCCAGTTGGGTTTTCAAGATATCCCTAATGAATATGCATGAGAGAGATTTGCATATAATGGAAGTGACAGATATGCAAATCTCTCTCTATTCATTAGGGATATCTTGAAAACCCGACTGGCTGGGGGGGTCCCCAGGACAGGGTTGAGAACCACTGCTCCAAATCTTCACCGTGTTGGGTGTGAACAGCTTCTCCACCTGCTGCTCATGCTGGCTTTCCCTCTGACGTCACTTCCTGGCCCCGTGACCCGGAAGTGATTTCCGAGGGAGCCAGGCCTGTGCGAGCAACAGCCTAGAGTAGTTGTTCGTGCTGGCAAAGATTTTAAAGAGGTACAGGGGGGGCGGGGAAGGAAGGGCGCACGCCTGGCGTGGGAGCGGGGGGCGGAGAGGTGCTAGCGCCCCCACCAAGACGGTGCCTGGGTGCGGTCTGCCCCGCTGCCTCCCCTTACTATGCCACTGTACCTGGATGACTTTTGGTTTAGGAGTGAATGTGCTCTGGCTCGAGAAAGTTTGAGAGTCACTGTTTTACACAGAACAAGTGGGAAGCCAGATGCAGATCAGGGACTCTTATCACTTTGACCTGGCTCAGATCTTGGTGTTTGTGCCAGGCCGATGCCAACTTGGGGGTTTGACGCCTTTTTTTCATGGCCACTGGCCGATAAAGGTTGAAAACAGAGCTTGCTCCGGGAAAGGCAAAGGCTGAAAAACATCCCGGGGTACCTGCAGCACCAAAGGGAAGCCTCTCGGCTCTTCCAAGTTTCATGTTAAATGGTCAAATCTGTTAAAAATAAAGCACCATGCGAGGGATAGTGCCTTTTATGGTATCATCTCCTTCTCAGCCCAAGAGCTTTCTGCGTTTACTTTAACTCTTGATATTTTTGGCAGACACCCTTGGTGGTTCTTCTCGACTTTGGTTAGAGGATCCAAGCGGTACCCTGCAACAGACCTGCAAGGCTGGTTTGCCTTTCTCAGGGATGACTTTAACTGAGTTTCACACTAGACCGACGGGAGATTGTCACCATCTGCACGCATCCAGTTTTCCCCTCCCCGAAGTGCTTTGGAAGCCAGCGCAGGTTGCAGGAGTTTCGGGTGCAATAGAGGAAGCAGGTTCAAGGAAAAACGCAGGCAAATAACTGGATGGAGATGACACTTTCGTAGTGCTAATAATGAATTTAGTTTTTTGGGCCAGCTGATTTATTTTCTGCTCCTGTTTATTTCTAGCCCGAGTGGAAGTGGGACTGGGATCTGGCCCCGTCGGCCTTCATTCTCAACCTGCCAAACATTCCCTTACAATTCCACTTGCCTACTTACAGCAGTCTCTGGCCACAGCTGTTCACTGTTCACATCTGGACTCAACCCACCATTCAGCATTTCTTTTTTCGCTCCGTCCTTTTCCTCTTGAATCATTATAGTTCTTTTTAGAGAATGACATGGGGACAAATTTGTCCCTGTACCCGCAGGAAATCAATTTCCCCGTCCTGTCCCCATGAGTTTTTTCGCTGTCCCTGCCCCATTACTGTAAGCTCTGACTTAAACGCACAAGCCTCGAACGCTTAGGATTTTAAAGGGTTTGAGGCTTGTGCAGATGAGGACGGAGCTTAGGCATTGGTGGAATGAGGCATTATGACATCACAATCTGAGCTCTAGAAAGTTGCTACTTAGGATTTTAAAGGGTTTGAGGCTTGTGCAGATGAGGACGGAGCTTAGGCATTGGTGGAATGAGGCATTATGACATCACAATCTGAGCTCTAGAAAGTTGCTACTTAGGATTTTAAAGGGTTTGAGGTTTGTGCAGATGAGGACGGAGCTTAGACATTGGTGGAATGAGGCATTATGACATCACAATCTGAGCTCTAGAATGTTGCTACTTAGGATTTTAAAGCATTTGAGGCTTGTGCTGATGAGGATGGAGCTTAGGCATTGGTGGAATGAGGCATTATGACATCACAATCTGAGCTCTAGAAAGTTGCTACTTAGGATTTTAAAGGGTTTGAGGCTTGTGCAGATGAGGACGGAGCTTAGGCATTGGTGGAATGAGGCATTATGACATCACAATCTGAGCTCTAGAAAGTTGCTACTTAGGATTTTAAAGGGTTTGAGGTTTGTGCAGATGAGGACGGAGCTTAGACATTGGTGGAATGAGGCATTATGACATCACAATCTGAGCTCTAGAATGTTGCTACTTAGGATTTTAAAGCATTTGAGGCTTGTGCTGATGAGGACGGAGCTTAGGCATTGGTGGAATGAGGCATTATGACATCACAATCTGAGCTCTAGAAAGTTGCTACTTAGGATTTTAAAGCATTTGAGGCTTGTGCTGATGAGGACGGAGCTTAGGCATTGGTGGAATGAGGCATTATGACATCACAATCTGAGCTCTAGAAAGTTGCTACTTAGGATTTTAAAGGGTTTGAGGTTTGTGCAGATGAGGACAGAGCTTGTAGGAATGGGGCAGGGACAGGAAAAGAACTCTCCAGGACGGGAAAATGAGTTCACGCGGGGATGGGGAAAAATTTGTCCCCATGTCATTCTCTAGTTCTTTTTCATCGTTTCATGTTTTTTAATTGTGAGCCACTTTGATTTTTTTTATTTGAAAGGCATTAATCATTCATTGGACCCTATCTGGCTATGATGAGTGGGACATATTCCGCGCTGAGGCTGTGAATGCTGGGGAGAGAAGGATTTGACTGTGTGGGCATCGAGAATTGAACCAACATGCTGGGCCCCCCTGAACGAATCCTTACAAGTGAAGTGTGTTTTGATAATTTATTTATTCATTGGGATTTCAGAACCGCCTTTGTGAAGCGATTCACCTGAGGCGTTTTAAAGCAGGCGCAATTTAACATAACATGTACAATTATGTTGACAGTTTAACGGTAGTAAAATGATCAAATATAAGCCAAAATACAATCAATGAGGTAAATTTGGAAATGGCAAATTGAAACCTGGTAACAGGACTAACATGAAACGGTATCAGAAGTGTGAACGTTTAACAGTGGTTAGAGTAACCCTCTGCTACTGATTAAACTGGTGTGCATAGTTTAATCACAAGAGACAAAGAGAGAGACAAACAGAAAGAATGACAGACAGACAGGAGGCCAGAGAGACAGACAGATAGACAGCGGCCAAGGAGAGAGCAATCTAATATAATAAAACCCTTACCCGCACATGCGTAGTTGAAACGGCGCAATCCCTGCCACCGTGATTGGTGCTTCCATGGTCGTGTTCCATGTGAGGCGCGTGCGCGGTGGTGGAGTCTGTGGCGGTTTGATTTGCGGCATGTAAGAGGAGCCTGCAGCGCCGATTTTCCCCATTGCCAACATCACTTCCAGCCTAGGGCAGGGAGGGAGGCTTCAACTCACTGCTCCTGCTTGCTTCAGGCCTTCCTTGCTGCCGGGTCTTGCTCCTGCCTTTGCGGAAAAAGAAAGTAGGTGGGAACCGGCAGCGACGAAGGACCAAAGCAAGCAGGAGCAGCGAGTTGTGAATGCTGTGCTGCCGATGGCTGTGTGAGACCTGGGAAGAGAGGGGAGGGGGGATGAGAAATGCTACTGATGTCTGGCCTACTACAGGACAGGGGAAGCAGGGAAGGGGTGCTGCAGGACAGGGGGGAGGTAAAAGGAAGGGAGAAGGGCTACTGCAGGACAGGGGGAGCAGGCAAGGGGTGCTGCTGCACAGGGAAGGATGGGAGGGAAATGCTGCTGCTGCACAGGGAAGTGGGGGTGGGGGGAGAGGGAAAGGGAGCCAGGGAGCAAACTTGCTAAGCTTTGGGGGGAGGGGTGTGCTGGGGGGCAGGCAGCAATCTTGGTTTGCTCTGGGGAGGAAGGCAGAAGGGGGCCACAGAGAGAGAGACAGAAAGAAAGGCAGGCAGGCATGGCGCCACAGAGAGAGACAGGCAGGGAGCCACAGAGAGAGACAGAAAGACAGGCAGGCACTGCATGAGAACAAAAGACAGATGCACACAGAAAGACAGCGGGCAGGGAGAGAGAGAGAAAGCAAGAAAGACAGACAGACAGGGCCAGGGAGAGAGACAAACAGAAAGAATGACAGACAGACAGGAGGCCAGAGAGACAGACAGATAGACAGCGGCCAAGGAGAGAGAGAGAAAGAAATAAAAGACAGCCAGCTCACACGGTAAGTTTTCATTAAATTATGTGATCTGTTAAGTTTACACATTTATTCTAGCACCCGTTAATCTAACGGGTTTAGTGATAAATAATGGTCTAACCTGCTGTGCTCTGAGCAAATTTTAGCTGGTGTGAGTTCCCCACCACCCCAAGAAACATTGCAGAACAAGACTTTGAACTACCACATGAAAAATCGTATGGTGAAAAACATAAATGGTTTTAAGCAACTTAGATGCATATGAAAAAGAAGCAGATTTAACAACAGGAGATCACGAGTTTAGGGGTTTTATTCGACTCTTTACAGTTTTGCGGCCATATCGCGTCAATAGTGAAACTGGTGTTTTTCAAGATCTGTACGGAATTGAAATTATGGGACCTCCTTTCTCCATTTAACTTTCATCAAGTTATGCAATGTTTTGAGTCGCCTCATTTGGACTACTGCAATGCTCTTTTGTGCAGGCTCCCAAAGAAATCACTGCAAGGGTGATTGGCGGCCAACCTCGTTATGCGCATATTTCTCCTCTACTTGCTGAACTTTATTGGCTTCCATTGGCGAATTCAATTTAAGATCTTAATTTTAGTATATAAGGCTTTATATTAGAGATTGACACAGGGACAAATTTGTACCTACAGGAACTCATATTCCCATCCCCACGAGTTCTTTTCCTGTTCCTGCAAGCTCTGTCCTCATCTGCACAAGCCTCAAACACTTTCAAATCATAAGTAGTAACATTACTATAGTCAACCCATTAACCTGTCTGTCACCCGAGTTTATAAATCTTCTTGTAACCATTTTAAATCAGATTGAGCTCTGGATGACGGCTTTTAAATTAAAACTAAACACGGAAAAAGCTACATTTTTCTTAGCAACTCCCAATGATAAGATCACAGAATCAACAATACATGTGAATGGTTTGGAGTATAATATTGAACAGTAACATTGGATAAACATCTTACACTGGAAAACCATACTGATCTATTGTTTAAGAAATGTTTTTCGGTGCTTTGGAAGCTTCGCACTATTTTGACGAAGACTCCTTTCGTCTGTTGGTGCAGTCCTCTATCTTAAGTATTCTTGACTACTGTAACATTATATATTTAGGGGCTTATAAGAAAATTCTCAAAAAAACCAAGAATAGTCCAGAACACTGCTGTTCGTCTTATCTTCGGCGTGAAAAAATGGGTGTATATTACTCCATTTTATCAAAAACTCCATTGGTTGCCAATGGAGTCCAGAGGTTTTTTTTAAGTTTTCATGCATCTGTTTTAAAGTAGTTTTTGGCATGTCACCAGACTATCTTATTCCTCATTTTTATTTGAGTCACCCCTAATAAGACAGAGCTCAGATTGTGATGTCATAATGCCTCATTCCACCAATGCCTAAGCTCCGTCCTCATCCGCACAAGCCTCAAACACTTTAAAATCCTAAGTAGCAACATTCTAGAGCTCAGATTGTGATGTCATAATGTCTCATTCCACCAATGCCTAAGCTCCGTCTTCATCTGCACAAGCCTCAAACACTTTAAAATCCTAAGTAGCAGCATTCTAGAGCTCAGATTGTGATGTCATAATGCCTCATTCCACCAATGCTTAAGCTCCGTCCTCGTCTGCACAAGCCTCAAACACTTTAAAATCATAAGTGTTCGAGGCTTGTGCAGTTAAGGCAGAACTTACAGGAAAGGGACACGGACAGTGACAAAACTTGCGGGGACGGGAAAAATGTGTCCCCGTGTCATTCTCTACTTTATATCACTCCTTACTGGAAATGGTTAATTCTTTTGTGAGGCCTTCGTGTTCTTTGAGATCTCAGTCTAAGAATCTACTGATTATTTCTTCAGTTTGACTTATATAGAAGGCAACTAGCCATTCTCATGTTTTTAGTGTGGCAGGTCCTCTGTTATGGAATTCCCTGAGGACGACTTAGATTTAAGAAAGATTTCTGCTTACAGTTCCCCATCCTTTTGTTCTTTCCCTTAAGTGTCCTCTTTCTGTCTATCAATTGTAGTTCCAACCCCTTCTTCCCTTTCGTTCCCGTTCGTCTTTGTTCTAAAAATTGTCTTTTTCCTCGTTTTTTTTATTTTTTTTTTTATTATATTGCATTTTAATTGGCATATTGTTATGGCATTTTTGTACACCGCCTGGAAGGCTCGAGTGGGCGGTACAATAAATTTTAAATAAACTTGAAACTTGATTAGTAGATTGGAGATTTGGGTTCATAGACAAAGGCGCGAAAGACAAAGGCGCGCCCGGACAATTGAGCGCAGGCTGCTCAAAATTACTGTTTTTGGGGCTCCGACGGGGGTTTTTGTTGGGGAACCCCCCCACTTTACTTAATAGACATCGCGCCGGCGTTATGGGGGTTTGGGGGGTTGTAACCCTCCAAATTTTACTGTAAACTTAACTTTTTCCCTAAAAACAGGGAAAAAGTTAAGTTTTCAGTAAAATGTGGAGGGTTACAACCCACCAAACCCCCCACAACGCCCCCACAATGCGGCGCAATGTCTATTAAGTAAAGTGGGGGGGTTCCCCCCATGCCCCCTCGTCGGAGCCCTAAAAACAGTAATTTTGAGCGGTGCGCGCCTCCGCACTGCGCTCAATTGTCTGGGCGCGCCTTTGTCTCGGCGCGCTTTTGACCTGACACCGGAGATTTGGTTGTCGAGTTTTGCTGCTTGTGTGGCTAGGAGGCCATTATATATTTTTTCCGTTTGACTTCTTTGATTGGGGAGTGCGTGAATGGAGAGTGGGTTTTCCTATATCTAGTTGATGTAGTTTGGATGAGGCGGTTGTTCAGGTAGGTTGGGTTGTTGCCGTTTATGGTTTTAAATAGTAGACAGTAGAATCTGAATAGTATTCTTGCCGGAATTGGAAGCTGGTGTGATGGCAAATCTAATTGATCACAATGCCGCTATCACCCTAGTCCAGGGGTAGGCAATTCCGTTCCTTGAGAGCCGGAGCCAGGTCAGGTTTTCAGGATATCCACCATGAATATGTATGTGATGGATTTGCATGCACTGCCTCCTAGAGATGCAAATCTATCTCGTGCATATTTATTGTGGATATCCTGAAAACCGGATCTGGCTCTGGCTCTCGAGGACCGGAATTGCCTACCCCTGCCCTAGTCTGTTTTGAGGATGAAAACAGACCCGTTTTGGTGGTCTTCTGTTATCCACCCCACCCCGCTTTTATCCGTAGCTCAGCCCATATGCAGGGAGGCCCCAGTTTGGTGAGTATCTGAGAAATCTATTTATTTTTCCCAAGAATGGATTTACAGCAGTGTAAGATGCAGAATGATAAAAATAGATGTTTGTTCAACTTTAGCCGATTCCAGAAATTACACGCTGCTTGTTTACATTTTGTTTTATCAACATATGATGACTGCGTAAGTTAAAAATAGGAGAGTAGTGTATTTTTACGGTATCTGAGTCTGAGCTGTATTAAGAAAAGTACAGTGGCACCTCGAAATCCAAACGCCCCAGAACTGGGACAACTTGGAATCCAAACCTTTTTTTTTTTTTTAAATTAAATTGTGCCCCAGAATTCGAACGCTGTTTTGGAATCCGAACGTACGGGAACGGCAAGCGTTGATCAGCCCAAAGCTTCCCCTCTGACGCAGCTTCCTGTTTCCGCCGGGGAGGGAAGCTTTGGGCTGAGTACCGCTTGCAGTTGCCGTTGCCAATCTTGCAGTCTCTGCCAGTGTGTTTACTGTGAAATTTATTTGAAAATCTGAGTGTGTGGGACCAAGGAACGGATTAATCCAGTTTCTGTTATTTTCAATGGGAAAAATTGTCTTGGAACTCGAACCTTTTGGAACTCGAACGGGGTTCTGGAACGGATTAAGTTCAGATTCCAAGGTATTCATTTTGAAGTTTCCTGCCTTATGTATATATATTAATCAGTACTGCTAACGGACGTATTCAAATACAAATCTTCCCCTATCTTTTGTTTAACCACATAACAAGAAGAGAAGAACTACATTTCTCCCTCCGGATTCGCAGGGGATAGGGGCAGAGCCGGACCGTGAATGATGAGAAACTGCGAATATCCGGCTCTGACCGACCCCCGCCTCCCTCCCGCCCTTACCTGGTGGTCTAACGGGCTTTCGGGGCAGGAGCGATCTTCCTACGCTCCTGCCCCGTGCAGATCGCCATGAGGAAATGGCTGATGTGAGTTCCCGTAGTCTCTCGAGACTACGACGGGAATTCCCTACAGCTATTTCCTAATGGCGATCTGCACGGGGCAGGAGCGTAGGAAGATCGCTCCTGTCCCGAAAGCCCGCTAAACCACCAGGTAAGGCTGGAATGCCGGGGGGAAGACTTAACGATGTTTTTTTTTTTTCTTTTTTCCCCCTTCCCCAAAAATCGCGAATATGTGAAATCGCGATTACCGAAACCGCGAATGGGGAGGGGGAAGTGTAATACATATATGCACACACCATTAATAATTTATTAATCAACCTTACTTTTTTCATAAATATTATAAATATATTGAATATACCACCCTCTGACTTATAACAAACACCTATTTCAACAGACAACCCAGGCAAATGCCCTTGTTGCCCTGAAACTCTGGATAATCAGTTCCACATTGTCCAGTGTTTTATTTAAAATGGCCTTGCCAAACTGGTGCTTCGTGGATTAAACTCCTGCTTTCATGATAAGATTTTGTTCTCTCTTGACTAACAAGTGACAAAATGTTCAAGCCAGCCCAACACAGTCTTGCGTTTCCCTACACAGGCGTCCTCAGGAGCTGAAGCCACTTCAGGTTTTCACTGTATTTTTTCTCTACAAGATAAACATCATTCCACTATCATGCTGACCTTAACTTATACAGTCAAACATTGGTTTGCGAGCATAATTCGTTCCAGAAGCACTCGTATATCAAAGCGAATTTCCCCGTAGGAAAGAATGGAAACTCAGACGATTCATTCCACAACCCAAAAACTTTAATACACAATACTATATGTACTCGTATCTCAAGACTTCGCTCGTTTCGAAAAGTCACTACACTCCCGCAGCATCAGCAAGAGAAGAACCATTGGCTCAGTTGTGATGATGCGACACATGTATACTGGATGTACTCGTATTGTAAGACCTCGCTTGTTTAAAACAGTCACTACACTCCCGCAGCATCAGAGAGAGAAGAACCATCGGCCTAGTTGTGATGACGTGACGCGTGTATACTGTATGGACTCGTATTGCAAGACCTCGCTCGTTTAGAACAGTCACTACACTCTTGCAGTGTCAGAGAGAGAAGAACCATCGGCTCAGTTGTGATGATGTGACGCGTGTATACTGTATGGACTCGTATTGCAAGACCTCGCTCGTTTAGAACAGTCACTACACTCTTGCAGTGTCAGAGAGAGAAGAACCATCGGCTCAGTTGTGATGATGTGACGCGTGTATACTGTATGGACTCGTATTGCAAGACCTCGCTCGTTTAGAACAGTCACTACACTCTTGCAGTGTCAGAGAGAGAAGAACCATCGGCTCAGTTGTGATGATGTGACGCGTGTATACTGTATGGACTCGTATTGCAAGACCTCGCTCGTTTAGAACAGTCACTACACTCTTGCAGTGTCAGAGAGAGAAGAACCATCGGCTCAGTTGTGATGATGTGACGCGTGTATACTGTATGGACTCGTATTGCAAAACCTCGCTCGTTTAGAACAGTCACTACACTCTTGCAGTGTCAGAGAGAGAAGAACCATCGGCTCAGTTGTGATGATGTGACGCGTGTATACTGTATGGACTCGTATTGCAAGACCTCGCTCGTTTAGAACAGTCACTACACTCTTGCAGCGTCAGAGAGAGAAGAACCATCGGCTCAAGTTGTGATGTGTGTATACTGTATGTACTCGTATCGCACGACTTTGCTTGTTTAGAACAGTCGCTACACTCCCGCAGCGTCAGAGAGAAAAGAACCATCGGCCTAGTTGTGATGATGTGACGCGTGTATGTTGTATGTATTCGTATTGCAAGACTTTGCTCGTTTAAAACAGTCACTACACTCCTGCAGCGTCAGAGAGAGAAGAACCATCGGCTCAGTTGTGATGTGTGTATATTGTATGTACTTCTATTGCAAGACATTGCTTGTATATCAAGTTAACATTTAATAAAATGTTTTGCTTGTCTTGCAAAACACTTGCAATCCAAGGTTTTACTGTATATCAAATACCACTCTTTCTTTTCAATGGGGAACTGATTATCCAGGTTTTCGGGGCAACCAGGGCATTTACCTGGGTTGTCTGTTGAAATAGGTGTTTGTTATAAGTCAGAGGGTGGTATATTCAATATATTTATAATATTTATGAAAAAAATAAGGTTGATTAATAAATTATTAACGGTGTGTGCATATATGCATTAGTTCTTCTCTTCTTCTAAATGTATGTTATGTGTATATATATTGAAGATCTACCTTATTTACCTCCCATTACAAAACCATAGCACGGTTTGTAGCGCCGGCCGTGGCGGTAACAGTTCCGACGCTCATGGGAATTCTATGAGCGTTGGAGCTGTTACCGCTGTGGCCAGTGCTAAAAACCGTGGTGCGGTTTTGGAAAAAAAAAAAAAAAGGGGTGGGGTTTAGTTATTGGGATTTATTCACCACCTTTATGAAGAGATTCACCCAAGGTAGTGCACCAAACATTCTAATTTTAAATGCTTCTCTTGTATTCTGGAGGGAAGAAAATATACTAGAAAGACTTAGTGGTTCAGAGCAAGGCAACAAAAAAATAGTATGGGGTGTGCACTAGACAATGACACGGGGGACCGTTTACCGCGGTAATCCGTGGTAACCGCAGTAAATCTGCAGGAATGGAGACATTTGCAACTGGTTTATCACAGGAATGGGGACAAGACCTTTTACCGCCCCGTGGGAGCGGTGAAAAATCTTGCTCCTGTGGTAAAAAAACTGCGCCTGTGTCAGACTCGGCATCTCCTCCCCAGCTCATCGTGGGCCTATTATACCTTCAGGAGCCAGCCATGCTACGACGAAAACAGAAGGAACCCAATACCAAAGCCTGAGACCAATGTGATTTGAAGACCAAAATTACCAGACAAGGTTGCCCTAGTTGCTCTCCCCTAACACTATTCCTGCCATGTGTGATTGAAGTATTCTGTTAGCTTGATTTTTCTATGTAGCATTCTGTAGTAATTTGGTCTGGTCAGTTTTCACAATAGTGGAGGGGATATTTGTGAAAGGGAGGTGGGACAGGGGTTTTGTTGATCCTTGCTTTGTATAATTTGTGTTTATAAAATGACAATTGTACAGAATAGTCTTTTTTCATACTTTAATAAAATAAGTTCGGTATAAAATCATAACTATTTGAGGCTTGTGTGGATGGGATCAGATGGTTTGCAAGGCAGGGATGGGGACCGAGCTTGCGGGACGGGGACGGGGACTGAGCTCGTAGGGACGGGGACTGAGCTCGCGGGGACGAGGACTGAGCTCGCAGGAATGGGGCAGGGACGGAGACTGAGCTCGCAGGGCCGGGGCAGGGCTGGGGACTGAGTTCGCAGGGTTGGGGACTGAGGTCACGGGGACGGGGCGGGAACAGTGATAAATTTTTTTTCCCTGTGTCATTCTCTAGTGTGCACCAAAAGAGACTTGAATATGTATATTTTAGAGGAAAGGAGGGACAGGGGGAGATATGATACAGATAGCAGGGAGGGCGTAGCGGCAGGGAGCGGATAATGGGGCTAGGGCGGGACTGGGAGCAGGATTAGGGAGTTACAGGGCGGGGATGGGCGGAACTGGGTGGGCCTGGGGGGTGGGCCTAGGGGGGGGGGGGTCCGGATTTTCCGATTGGAAAATCTGGCAACCCTGGATACAGATTTCTAAATACTTGAAAAGTATTAATATGAAACAAATATTTTTCAGCGACAAGGAAGCGATAGAACTAGACGACATGGACTGAGGTTGCAGGGTGGAAGACTTTGCAGTAACAACAGGAAGTACTTTTTCATACAGAGGATGGTCGATTCCTGGAATTTTTATTTATTTATTCAGGACTTGCTATAACACCTTTAATTGGACAGGACAGAGTAAGGCGGTGTACAATCTAAAACACTGGAAATAGGACAAGGAGCTACAATATTTTGGATAGGAACGAAACATCCATTACAACGTGATTTTCGAAACAATCCAGACACAGTAGCAAAAGGGTGTGGGGAGAGAGGGGGGGGGAGGGGACACAGATACCGACTGGTATCATTGAGGACTGAATGCTAACATAGAAATGCTTGTTCCAAGAACATAAGAATAGCCATACTGGGACAGACCAATGGTCCATCAAGCCCAGTAGCCCGTTCTCACGGTGGCCAATCCAGGTCACTAGTACCTGACCAAAACCCAAGGTGTAGCAATATTCCATGCTACCAATATAGGGCAAGCAGTGGCTTCCTCCATGTCTTTCTCAATAACAGACTATGAACTTTTCCTCAAGGAACTTGTCCAAACTGGTCTGACCCAGTAAGGCTATTCTTATGCCTGTCACATAGATGACTAGACTTGTAGATTTAAAAAGCTATCCTCACTCACGCTGCCAGATGGATATAAGGCTTATATTTATCTGCTTAGCTAAAAATTTAACGTTTACTTAATCCCATGTGGATTTTCCTAAAACTACAAGTGGTTCTTCCTACTGTCTCAATGGCATGGAGAAGGCATGCTTTTAAAATGTTTTAGAGCTTCAGCTTGACACTGAAATCTACTCATTCACCCCATCTCCATAGCTTTACTAAAGCTGCACGCTCTGGTTATAATAATAATAATAATAACTTTATTCTTATATCCCGCCTGTAATCTTGCGACTTCTAGGCGGTTTACAATAAACTAAACTGTAAATACAGTCAAGAGAAGTTTTTCATACAGCGAATTAGAGAGTATAGCAGTGTATATCTCGTACAACGACTTAAAGAGTATAGCATTGTACATCTGATAACATTAGTAATGTTAACGTCAGTTTGTGTGTTGCAAGGCCAGGAAGCGCCAAGTTGTTTACACAGAAGTAGAAATATTCCGTAAGTTCGTATAGTGTTCATGTTTAGTGATTAGGGGGGTTTGGGGTTAACAGTTGCAAGTTCAGGTGTGTGGTGATGTTACGAGGGGGGTTGATGTTCCGGTTCGTTACCTAGGTATTTCAAGAATAGGTAAGTTTTTAGGTGTTTTCTGAATTCTTCATAGTTGTTTGTGTGCGCAATTAGTTTTTCTAGGTCTTTACCCCATGTGGCTGCTTGATATGATAGCCGTTGTTGATGGTGTCTCTTATATTTGCACCCTCTAGCCGGTGGGGAGATAAATTTCATGTGTGTTTTTCTTTCATGTCTGTTGGTTGGGAATGAGAAGAGGTCTGTAATGTATTTTGGGGCTAGACCATTTAGTACCTTGAAGCAGAGACATCCTAGCTTGAACTTCGTGCGTGCTCAGTGTTTCAGGGCCAGTTTGCCAGCATTTATCAAAAGAATTGAAAACAGATGTGCTGGGTTGTTATTATTATTATTAATTAATATTCCACACTCAGAATGGTGTGGAGCTTACTGATGGAAGTGGGTCTGACAGGGCCATTTGCGTCTCGTCAGATCAAGAGAGTCGCGTGCTCGGGGGCTCCATTAATCTTACATCCTCCTCCCTGGCAACTGTCAGGATGCTATGTCCCTCTCCCGTCCCTCACAAATGGCACCAGATTTCCACATTTGTTTCTGTAAGGAGACTGGAACAGGAGTGTGGGAACTTTTTCTCCTTGAAAGGACCGGAACATAAGGTTTCCTTCTACTCTGATCTGAGCAATGAACAGGGCAAGTCTTGCCCGTCCATCGAAATGTCCTGTCCCTAGTATCTTATACACTAAATAATTTTCCTGCAGTATATCATTTTGGATGATCACAAAACAGTAGTTCTCATACTGTGTGCAGTGAATGGATAGTTTATTTACGGATTATGCAACACAGTTTGGGCTTCTGAAACAGATATATATTTTATTAAGGTTCTTTTCATCCTTGCTGTGGGATAATGAACGAAGGTATAATTTGAGGACATAATTTGAGGTTGAGGGGTGGTAGATTTAAGAGCAATGTTAGGAAATTCTACTTTACGGAGAGGGTGGTGGATGCCTGGAATGCGCTCCCGAGAGAGGTGGTGGAGCGGAAAACGGTGACGGAGATAAAAAAAAAAAAAAGCGTGGGATGAACACAGAGGATCTAGAATCAGAAAATAATCTATATATATAAAATCGGAGGTATGTATGTGTGTATGTATGTATGTATGTGCCGCGATCACGCAAAAACGGCTTGACCGATTTGAACGAAACTTGGTATGCAGATCCCTCACTACCTGGGGTGATATGTTCTGGGGGTCTCGCGGCCCCCCTGCACACGTGGGCGGAGCTACAAACAGAAAATCAGATTTCACCCATTCATGTCAATGGAAAAAATGTAAAAAGCTGCCATTCTCACAGTAATTCAAAAACGGCTTGACCGATTTGAACGAAACTTGGTATGCAGATCCCTCACTACCTGGGTTGATATGTTCTGGGGGTCTCACGGCCCTCCTGCACACGTGGGCGGAGCTACAAACAGAAAATCAGATTTCACCCATTCATGTCAATGGAAAATATGTAAAAAGCTGCCATTCTCACTGTAATTCAAAAACGGCTTGACCGATTTGAACGAAACTTGGTATGCAGATCCCTCACTACCTGGGGTGATATGTTCTGGGGGTCTCACGGCCCACAACTCTATGTTGCTTGCTCAGGGCTGGGTTCACCCAAGAATTTATATGTTCTTGCTCCAGGAGGTGAAACTAAAAATGTTGTTTATAATCACGTTTTGCGTTAGTTGTATTGTATTCATTTTGTCAAATATTTCACATTATAATTTGAATATTGTACTTTTTATTAAGCTGTAAAAAATAATTTCATTCACCACTATAAAGTATCTTTATTTGAATCCATTTACAGTGTTATTGCTATAATTAAATACCCGTGCAACGCCGGGGCATCAGCTAGTAGTAAATATTGAAGAACTGGGAAGATTTGCACGGTCTGTGTCTGTATATGGCCATTTGGGGGAGGATGGACTGGGGAGGGCTTCAATGGCTGGGAGGGTGTAGATGGACTGGAGTGAGCTTTGACGGAGACTTCACTAGTTGGAACCTGAGAACAGTACCGGGCAGAGCTTTGAATCCTTGCCCAATAATAGCTAAAAAAAACCCCACAACAACAAATTTTTAGATTGAATCAGGTTGGGCAGATTGGATAGACCATTCGGGTCTTTATCTGCCGTCATCTATTATGTTACTATGGTTGGGTATATGTAAAAGCTAGTTTGCAAAGTCACCATTTACAGGTGAGGATCTGCACCAAGTCTACATGGCAAGGGGACATGGTGAAGGCATTGAGAGGGAGCAGCGAAGATCGTCTGACACTGACCTGCATTCTCCATAGGAATATATCTCACTGGGAAAAAAATACAGATATTGACAAATCACAGTTATCAGATGCTAGGATTCATCTTGGGGGTTAGCGTTCAAGAAAAAAATCTGGGTGTCATTGTAGACAATACGATGAAACCTTCCACCCAATGTGCGGCAGCAGCCAAAAAAACAAACAAGATGCGAGGAATTATTTTAAAATGGATGGTTAACAAGACTAAAGATATTCTAATGCCTGTGTATCGCTCCATGATGCGACCTCACCTGGAGTATTGCGTTCAGTTCTTATCTCCTTATCTCAAGAAAGATATAGCGGCACTAGAAAAGGTTCAAAGAAGAGCGACCAAGATGGTAAAGGGGATGAAACTCCTCTCGTATGAAGAAAGACTATAACGGTTAGGGCTCTTCAGCTTGGAAAAGAGACGGCTGAGGGGGAGATATGATTGAAGTCTACAAAATCCTGAGTGGAGTAGAACGGGTACAAGTGGATCGATTTTTCACTCCGTCAAAAATGACAAAGACTAGGGGACACTCGATGAAGTTACAGGGTAATACTTTTAAAACCAATGGGAGGAAATATTTTTTCACTCAGAGAATAGTTAAGCTCTGGAACGCGTTGCCAGAGGTTGCGGTAAGAGCGGATAGCGTAGCTGTTTTTAAGAAAAGTTTGGACAAGTTCCTGGAGGAAAAGTCCATAGTCTGCTGTTGAGAAAGACATGAGGGAAGCCACTGCTTGCCCTGGATCGGTAGCATGGAATGTTGCTACTCTTTGGGATTCCGGAATCTTGCTACTCCTTGGGGTTCTGTATGGAATGTTGCTACTCCTTGGGTTTTGGCCAGGTACTAGTGACCTGGATTGGCCACCGTGAGAACGGGCTACTGGGCTTGATGGATCATTGGTCTGACCCAGTAAGGCTATTCTTATGTAACTAGGATCCTTGTTGGGACCGTGTTCTTGAATAAATAGGCTTGCTTTTGGTTGAAAGGACCTCTCCCTTGCTTTTCTCCTGTACTGTTGGTATTCTAAGGCTAGGCTTTTCTGTTTGCCTGTTTTCCCAAAAGAAAAGTGCAAAATATAGTATCAATGCATAAATAAAAGAAAGAAAAGCAAAAAAGTAAACCAGCATAAATGAAACAAACCCAGGAAAAATCAAATGAAAGGGAATTTAAAATTTAAAATTCCCCCAAAACAGTCAAACTTAGGCAGTTTCCAAGATCAGTATTCACAGACCAGTGAGCTTAGAACAGCTCATCTGCCATCATACTGTATGTATAGTGCTCTCATGTTAGTCTGAGGCTTTCTTATCTCTCTGCGTTCTTTGATGTTAATTAAGGGCTCCTTTTACTAAGCCACGTTAGGGTTTTAACGCGCGGAATAGCGCGTGCTACATTGCCGCACGTGGTAGACCTTTACGCCAGCATTGAACTGGCGTTAGTTCTAGAAGCGTAGTGCGCGGTAATTTCCTGCCTGCGCTAAAAACACTAGTGCACCTTAGTAAAAGGAGCCCTATGTCTCTAGTGTATGACCTTTCATTGGATACGATTGAACAATTTTGTTTGAGTATTTTTTAGTAAAATCAGTGGCTTCCTCCGTGTCTATTTCAATAGCAGATAAGGGACTTTTTCTCCAGGAACTTGCCCAAACCATTTTTTAAACCTCGCTATGCTAACCACTTTTACATTCTCTGGCAATGAGTTCCAGAGCTCAGCTATTTGTTGAGAGAAAAAAGTATTTCCTCCTATTTTTTTAAAAGGTATTTCCATGTAACTTCATAAGGGTCCCCTAATCTGTGTAATTTTTAACAGAGTAAAAAATGGATTCAATTTTACCTGTTCTGGACCATTCAAGATTTTGTACACCTCGGTCACATCCCACTTCAGTCGTCTCTTTTCCAAGCAGAAGAGCCCTAACCTCTTTAGCTATTCCCTTAATGATTTCAGTCACTCTCTTTTGAACCTTTTCTGATTCTGCCAATGCATATCTTTTTTGAGACAAAGATTCAAAAATATTACTCCAAAACAAAAGCACCACACAAGCCAAGAAAGCTAATTATTACTTAAGCGAAAGAAAAGCCTCAGACAACCCACACTCTTCCACCAAAGCATCAAAGGCAAAAAAAAACTTTTGCACAAGTTTAAAGTTAGCAGGTGGGAGCAAAAAAATAGCCAAGAATGATTCATGGTAAAAACCACTGAACACAAACAGGCCAGGCCGACGATCGTTTCGTGGCCGGTAACCACTGCTTCGGGGCAGATCCTAACTGTAAATAGTTGGATGAGCTTTTGCTCTTTTTCAACTTTCAGCAGGTGAGCATTTTCAATTTCCCTTTTGGGTTTGGGTTTTGTGTTATAAGATAGCCTGGATTTGGCGCTAAGGCCCTGAAGCAGTGGTTACCGGCCACGAAACGATCGTCGGCCTGGCCTGTTTGTGTTCAGTGGTTTTTACCATGAATCATTCTCGGCTATTTTTTTGCTCCCACCTGCTAACTTTAAACTTGTGCAAAAGTGTTTTTCGCCTATGATGCTTGTGTGGAAGAATGTGGGTCCACCTCTCCGTTTGTCTGAGGCTTTTCTTTCACTTCAAGTTTATTTAAAAATCTGATTTGATTGCAAAATCATAATCCAATGTGATTTACAAATAACGATAAAATCGGGGAAAAAAGAAAAACACATTGATTAAAGCAAACAGTTAATACAACTTTTGACCAACCAAACACAACAGGGAAAAAAAAGAAAAAAAAGGATTAAATGCAATTTATAAACAGAATAAAAAGGTGATGAAACAATAGGATGGGAAAAGGTTACCTGCTCAATTTTCATTTAACAGCATTATTAGTCTGCTGAAGAATATCCTGATTATATAGAATTCAAATAACTCCGTTAAATAATAAGTTAGCTTTCTTGGCTTGTGTGGTGTTTTTGTCTTGGAGTGATATTTTTGAATCTTTGTACTATACTTCCCTCCATTCCTCCCTGTTTTTTGCGTTGACCAGAATTGAACACAATACTCAGGGTGAGGTCACACCATGGGAGGGATGCAAAGAGAGGCCCCACTTGGAGTATTGTGTTCAATTTTGGAGACCGTATCTGGCGAAAGACGTAAGAAGACTTGAGGCGGTCCAGAGGAGGGCGACGAAAATGATAGGAGGCTTGCGCCAGAAGACGTATGAGGAGAGACTGGAAGCCCTGAATATGTATACCCTAGAGGAAAGGAGAGACAGGGGAGATATGATTCAGACGTTCAAATACTTGAAGGGTATTAACGTAGAACAAAATCTTTTCCAGAGAAAGGAAAATGGTAAAACCAGAGGACATAATTTGAGGTTGAGGGGTGGTAGATTCAGGGGCAATGTTAGGAAATTCTACTTTACGGAGAGGGTGGTGGATGCCTGGAATGCGCTCCCGAGAGAGGTGGTGGAGAGTAAAACTGTGACTGAGTTCAAAGAAGCGTGGGATGAACACAGAAGATTTAGAATCAGAAAATAATATTAAATATTGAACCAGGCCAGTTACTGGGCAGACTTGTACGGTCTGTGTCTGTGTATGGCCGTTTGGTGGAGGATGGGCAGGGAAGGGCTTCAATGGCTGGGAGGGTGTAGATGGGCTGGAGTAAGTCTTAACAGAGATTTCGGCAGTTGGAACCCAAGCACAGTACCGGGTAAAGCTTTGGATTCTTGCCCAGAAATAGCTAAGAAGAAAAAAATTTAGAAAAAAATAAAAAATTTTAATTGAATCAGGTTGGGCAGACTGGATGGACCATTCGGGTCTTTATCTGCCGTTATCTACTATGTTACTATGTTACTGAGCTGCTCAACAATGTAATATTAACTTGATTAGGGTTGCTTTATCATGGTCATGTTAGGGTTACCAGATTTTCTGTCTGGAAAATCTGGACCACTAGGCCCGCCCCCCAGGCCCGCCCAGTCCCACCCATCCCCGCCCCATCATGCCCCAGTTCTGCCCCCGATCACGCCCCAGCCCCGCCCCCGTTGCCTGTTCTCATCGGGCAACACATCCGCGCATGCGCGGTTGCCCTCCTGCACGAAGGAAAGCTTTTCAAAACCCGGACAAAGTGTTGGGTTTTGAAAAGCCGTCCGGACCCCCGGATATGTCCTCAAAAGGAAATCTGGATGTCTAGTAACCCTAGACATGTTAACTTTGTTGCACGGTGCATGTCACTGGCTGAGTATCAAATGGCTTAAGTTCTAATTGAATGCCTGCAAGAAATACTGGCAGCATTGTATTATGTTATAATGCCCCTGTATCGCTCCATGCTGCGACCTCATCTGGAGTATTGCGTTCAATTCTGGTCTCCTTATCTCAAGAAAGACAATGGCGCTAGAAAAGGTTCAAAGAAGAGCGACCAAGATGGTAAAGGGGATGGAACTCCTCTCATATGAGGAAAGACTAAAAGGGTTGGGGCTCTTCAGTTTGGAAAAGAGGCAGCTGAGAGGAGATAGGATTGAAGTCTACAAAATCCTGAGTGGAGTAGAACGGGTACAAGTGGATCAATTTTTCGCTCCGTCAAAAATGACAAAGACTAGGGGACACTCAATGAAGTTACAGGGAAATACTTTTAAAACCAATAGGAGGAAATATTTTTTCACTCAGAGAATAGTTAAGCTCAGAAACGCATTGCCAGAGGATGTGGTAAGAGCGGATAGCATAGCTGGCTTTAAGAAAGGTTTGGACAAGTTTCTGGAGGAAAAGTCCATAGTATGTAATTGAGAAAGACACAGGCAGGGCCGGATTTTCCTATAGCCTAACTAGGCTTCAGCCTAGGGCCTCAAGATCAAGAGGGGCCTACATTCAAATTGTTAGCAAAATTAAAATTACACTATTCTAAAAACAGTGAACACTAAAACATTGAACTGAAAATAAGGAGAAATTCTACGCTTTGGGATCGGAACCGGCTCCGGCCGCAACGGGGCGCCGACTCGGCTTCTCCCTTTCTTTTTCTCGCCCTGGGAGGAGGATCGGGGAGGGAAAGACGTCAGTCCGGAAACAGCTGGGCAAAGCCCCGCCCCGCGGGGAGAGAGGCAAACGTGGATCCGTCAGGACAGGGCAGCCCAGACTGGCATCGGGGGTGCGGGTGGGGTGGGAGGGGTTTCAGTGGAAGGGGGATGGGAGGCAGGCAGGCATCGGAGGGGGGCTGAGGTGAGGAATGACGCACTGGGGGCACTATGGACATAGGAAGGGGCAATGTTATGTGTTATGTTTGATTAGTTATTGTTACAAGTACTATATATGGTGCTGAGAATAAATGTCCAAATAAGTGTTCTCGACTTTTTATTTATTTATTATTCGTGTCACATTTTTTATAAAGGTTAGTACCAATATCAACATGTTTCATTTAACATATTGATATATATCACAGTAATGATGTATTTTATTATCTCTCATAAAATTTACAAACTTAAAAATGGGAGGTGAAAGGGCCTCATAAGTGGAATAGCCTAGGGCCTCTTTTTATCTAAATCCGGCCCTGGACACAGGGGAAGCCACTGCTTGCCCTGGATGTTCTTATGTGAGCCAGTATAGAACAATCCAGCCATTGTGACATCACTGATGAGTTTGGCTCTTAGGCATTGGTGGAATGAGGCATTATGACATCACAATCTCAGCTCTGGAATGTTGCTACTCTTTGGATTTCTGCCGGGTACTTGGGACCTGGGTTGGCCACTGTTTTGGAAGCAGGATACAGGGCTCGATGGACCTTCGGTCTATCTCAGTATGGCACCTCTTATGTTCTTATGCTCTTATGCAGATTAGGTTTCACTAGGTATCTAGAGTTCCACATAAAACTGAAAATTGATTAATGAGCTAAGTTGGCATGATAATTGACCATTTAACTATAATCCACTCTATCAGGAAAGTGCATAGTCCATTCCTACATTACTGTGCCATCTCTTTTCTACTCAGGGAAAAA
The DNA here is from genome assembly GCF_902459505.1 of Geotrypetes seraphini. NCBI lineage: Eukaryota > Metazoa > Chordata > Amphibia > Gymnophiona > Dermophiidae > Geotrypetes > Geotrypetes seraphini. The sequence continues at coordinate 21,073,255 of NC_047085.1, read as the reverse complement.
GGCCTCAGAATTGGAACCTACGCACAATCTTATCATAGACTGAGATAGTCAGCGTAGTTTTCAATGCTCCATGCTCCAGTCATCGGCCAAAAAAACCTGATTTCTTTCTTAATTTACAATTTAATTTAGTGTTTTAAATTTTTTTTATTTTTGTTGCTTAATCTATATTTTAAAGTATCGTTTAACACTTTTCAAAACTTACCGAAAATGCACTCATCCATTAATTTGAAAAAGATTGACAGCTAGTTATTTATCTTGGTCAATGATTGTTCTGAAAAATGCCGATGCGGCTGGCGTTTCACGGGATTTCTTTTTATCTGCTGTTTCAGGGCCAATATTAAAGCATTAAGACATATTTCTGCTATAGACTGTCAACGATTTTCGAACCTGTCTGTAGTAGAAATATGTCTATGCCATTAAAAACTCATTAAAAAAATTTTATAAAAAGATTAAGAGTTCCATGCAGAACTCAGAGTGGTGCCTGGCAACACCTCCGTCGAGACACCTAGTGGTGACTACCCACACCTACCCGCAAAGTAGGCATGGCTACCAATCCAAGAAAGAATACTATTTAAATTCTACTGCATGTTATTTAAAACCCTAAATGGAGACAGTCCATCCTACCTGAACAACTGCCTCATCCAAGCAACCTCAACCAGACATAGAAAAACGCACTCCCCATTCACACCCCCCCTGATCAAAGAAGTAAAACGGACAAAACTATACGATGGCCTCCTAGCCACTCAAGCCGCAAAACTAGATAACCAGATCTCGAAATAAAAACTATACTCTTCAAGAAATTCCCGAAACAATCCTAACTCCACTTACTCTGTCCTTCCCCCCTCCCTCCTCCCGCCACACTGAAACTACCTGACCTTCTCTGTACAACCTGAGATATGACAAATGATCTTCCTTGTTACCCTCCATTCTTAAATCTCTACCTACTCTTCACCACTTTTTACCACTCAAGAACTGGCAAATGACCTACTCTTTACAACTCTGGAAATGACAAATGTTCTTCCATTGTAACCCCCCATTCATAAATCTTTTGTAATCCGCCTTGAACCGCAAGGTAATGGTGGAATAGAAATCTCTAATGTAATGTAATTATGGGTGGAGAATAGGCATGGTGTGACTTAGGTGCTGATAAATTAGGCCAGGAAAATTTAAGCAAGGCACTAAACAGCGCCTAGCGGTTAGAAACATAGAAACATAGAATATGACGGCAGAAGAGGGCCGACGGCCCAATAAGTCTGCCCACTCAAGAACCCTCCCTCCCTGGTATACCCATCTTTTATGCATAACTCTGTAGCACCCCCACATGTTTGTCCCATCGACTTTTGAAGTCAGTACGCTACTAGCCTCGACCACCTGGCGTGGAAGTTTATTCCATCGATCAATCACCCGTTTGGTGAAGAAGTATTTCCTGGTGTCACCATTAAATCTTCCCCCCTTAAGTTTTAGCGGATGCCCTCTTGTTGCCGTGGGACCCGTAAGAAAAAATAATTCTTCCTCCACTTCAATGCGACCCGTGATGTATTTGAATGTTTCTATCATGTCCCCTCTTTCTCTGCGCTCCTCGAGAGAATATAGGCGAAGTCTGGTCAGATGTTCTTCATATGGGATATCTTTAAGTTCTGAGATCATCCTAGTGGCCATTCTCTGGATCGACTCCATTCTCTTCACATCTTTTTGATAATGCGGCCTCCAAAACTGGACACAATGGTTAACAATGATGCCAACAATAGTGCCAACAATGCCAACTGATACCTAGGAGATAGGCACCATTTCTAGGATTAGGCCCTCTGTATCCTCCTTTCCAGCAAAAATTGCTAAGCTCGTGCTGAACTGGGAAAATCCAGACACGTCCTGTTTATAAAGGACTGTCCAGGCAGCCGGATGGACTTTCCAAAACTCAGCATTTCTCCGGGTTTTGGAAAGCCCCGACGAGCTCCGGCCGCATCTGGAAGGCCTCTGAGCCTGCGCAGATGACGTCACACACCTCCTCGCGTGCTCCAGGCCCTCCAGACGTGGCTGGAGCTCGTCCAGAAGCAAAAGGGAGGCTTTGTGGGGGCGGAGTGCGGGGCGGAACTGGGCGAGGCTGGAGGCGGAATGGGGCGGGGTCATGTGTCCGGGATTTTCCAGAGAAAACTATGGTAACTCTACCCAGGTAACACTAAGGGCTCCTTTTACTAAGGTGCGCTAGCATTTTTAGCGTAGGCTACATTGCCACGCGCGCTAACCCCGCGCTACGCGCCAACAACTAACACCAGCTCAATGGAGGCATTAGCGTCTTGCGCGTGTGGCAATTTAGCATGTGCTAAGGGCGCGCTAAAACCGCTAGCGCAGCATAGTAAAAGGAGCCCTAAGACTCTTCCTACTCCTCTGTATGATTCCAACCATAAAGTAGCTTCAAGCGAGGAGTCCACATATTAATCAGCATTAAAATCTGCACATAAGACCATAAGAATAGCCTTACTGGGTCAGACTAATGATCCAGTAGCCCGTACTCATGGTGGCCAATCGAGGTCACTAGTATCTGGCCAAAACCCAAGAAGTGGCAACATTCCAGCATCTCAAAGAATAGCAAGATTCCGGAACCCCAATGAGAGCAATATTCCAGAGCTGAGATTGTGATGTCATAATGCCTCATTCCACAGGGCCTCAGAGCCAACCTCATCAGTGATATTACAATGGCTTCATTGTCCTATATTTAGCACAGACTTACTGGGTCAGACCAATGGTCCATCTAGCCCAGTAGCCCGTTCTCACGGTGGCCGATCCAAGTCCCTAGTACCTGGCCAAAACCCAAGAAGTAGCAACATTCCAGCATCTCAAAGACTAGCAAGATTCCGGAACCCCAATATGAGCAACATTCCAGAGCTGAGATTGTGATGTCATAATGCCTCATTCCACAGTGCCTCAGAGTCAACCTCATCAGTGATGTTACAATGGCTTCATTGTCCTATACTTGGCACACGTAAGAACATAGAAACATAGAGTATGACGGCAGAAAAGAGCCGGCGGCCCAACAAGTCTGCCCACTCAAGAACCCTCCCTCAGCAAATTTGCCTCTCCCATGAGTCCGTTTTTTAAGCATGACTCTGTAGCAACCCCACTTGTTTGTCCCAACGTCTCTTGAAGTCGAGCATGTTACTGGCCTCGACCACTTGGTGTGGAAGACCATTCCATCGATCAATCACCCTTTTGGTGAAGAAGTATTTCCTGGTTCCCCCTTTAAGTTTTAGTGGATGCCCTCTTGTCGCCGTGGGACCCTTAAGAAAAAACATTTCCTCCTCCACTTCAATGTGGCCCGTGATGTATTTAAATGTTTCTATCATGTCCCCACCTTTCTCTGCGTTCCTCAAGAGAATATAGGCGCAGTCTGGTCAGACGTTCTTCATAAGGGAGATCCCTAAGTCCCGAGACCATCCTAGTGGCCATTCTCTGGATTGACTCCAGTCTCTTCACATCTTTCCGATAATGCGGCCTCCAGAACTGGACACAGTACTCCAGGTGAGGTCTTACCATGGATCTGTACAATGGCAGTATGACTTCAGGCTTTTGGCTGATAAAGCTCCTTCTGATGCAACCCAGCATTTGTCTAGCTTTTGCTGAAGCTTTCTCCACTTGATTTGCAGCTTTCATATCGTCCCGGATGAGTACTCCTAAGTCCCTTTCTGCAGTAGTTCTTGTCAAGTTTTCACCGTTCAAGGTGTATGTTCTGCATGGATTGCTGCTTCCAAGATGCATTACTTTACATTTTTTGGCATTAAAGTTTAGTTGCCAAGTACTGGACCATTGTTCCAGCCAAAGTAGGTCCTGCTCCATAGTGTTGGGACTGGTCGCGTTGCCAGGTTCCGTTGCCCTGCCCACAACGTTGCAAAGTTTGGCGTCATCGGCAAATAATGTAATTTTGCCACGAAGTCCCTGAGTCAGATCCCTTACGAAGATATTCAACAGCATCGGGCCCAACCCCGAGCCCTGTGGCACTCCAAGAACATAAAAACAGCCATACTGGGTCTGACCAAAGGTCCATCAAGCCTAGGAGCCCGTTCTCACAGTAGCCAATCCAGGTCCCTAGTACCTGGCCAAAACCCAAGGTGTAGCAATATTCCATGCTCCTGTCTTGGAATTCTGTAAGATCTGATATTAGCAGATCTACACAAAAAAATTTTAATTGTCTTTTCCTACGTCGAAAGGCGTAATCTACATTGGCAAATTAGGGAAGTCTCTACTTTTCAAAATTACTGAGTTTTGGACTAACTTTCCTGTTCAAGTGCGCGACCTGGGCTCTTTCCAATTATTTTGAAAACATCTGAAAGCTTGACTATTTTCAACGTCGTAAATTCCGCTCCTCGCCATACCATTCCAAATTCATATTGCATTTGTTCTCTCGTAAACCGTGCCGAGCTCTGCTGTTACAGAGAGGATGCGGTTTATAAGCCTAAGGTTTAGTTTAGTTTAACCCAAACACGGGGCTCCTTTTACTGATGCGCGCTAGCGTTTTTAGCGCTACGCTAAGCCCGCGCTAAGCAGCTAGCACTAATGCCAGCTCAATGCTGGTGTTAGCGTCTAGCGGGCGCGGCATTGTAGCTCTCGCCATTCCGCTCGTTAATGCCCTAACACAGTTTAGTGAAAGGAGCCCACAGTGTTGAGTCATAGTGAAGCGTAATAAAGACCGGCATTTTCTTAGGTCTTAAATCTGAATTTACTGAATGAGAAAACCTGCATTAAGTACCCTTCTCACATGTCATTTCAGTTTTCTTAGTCCAAGTAGCTCCTGAACTTAAATCCTTTTTAGTTACTATCAAAGGGGCTGAGCCTCAGATCCCCGTGTGGTGTATGTGTTTTACAATCACACTAGAAAGGGAATTAACCTCACTGGCTCATGCTCCCCTCCTGCCCTGTTGTGAATTAAAAACACTTAGAGTTCTTAAAACAGGGACTTAACTTTTAGATCCCGGGCAGGGTTTGTTGAAAACAGGCAGTGAAAGTCGTTGTTACTCAATCTTTCCTGCTGTCTCTGCTAGTCCCTTCGCTAACGTTAAGCTAGCTGTCCGTTTCGCCCTCCGGCTGCGTCAGGGCTGTGGACCAGTATAATGTCGCGGCTCTATGATTCACAAGTTCATCCCGGCAGAGACAGCCTTAAAGTTAAGCCCCTGTTTTAAAAACTCTAAGTTTAAGAACTATAAGTGTTTCTCCCAGGACAAGCAGGATGAGTCAGCCACATATGGACGGATGTGGCTGACTATCCTGCTGTCCACAGAGAACCTACGTTACAAGTAAGTAACTACACTTTTTGATTCACAACAGGGCAGAGGGGGGCATGAGCCAGTGAGGTTAATTCCCTTTCTAGTGTGATTGTAAAACACATACAACACACGGGGATCTGAGGCTCAGCCCCTTTGATAGTAACTAAAAAGGATTTAAGCTCAGGAGCTACTTGGACTAAGAAAACTGAAATGACATTTGAGAAGGGTATTTTTTGAAATGAATAGATGTTCTTTCTCATTCTTTATATAATTTTGGTGAAAACCTGTATTAAGCCCAGGTTTTATTGCACTTTAGTAAAGCAGCTTCATAATTCTGGACCACCTTTGCCAGTTGCAGGTTTGAGGAGCAGATAATTCACAGCAGCTCTCCCGGATTGGGATTTGAACCCTTGGCCTAGATCTGAAAATGTCTTTAACGGCTTGACTGGTTCTCTGAGCCATGCAGTTCCCATGATTCGGTAAAGTATGAGATGAGAGACCTTTTGTTACTAATTAAACCAGTGTCTCAAACTTTTTTAGCTCCGGCACAGTAAACGGAGCGCAGGTCTTTCGCGGCACATTATAATTGAAATGATAAAATTGCAAAACCAAATTTGAGAGTTATTTATTTCAAGTTCTTTAAGCTGCGTATGGGTAATTGTAACAACGGTGAAACGAATGTAGACAGAATAGAATTGCTAATCAATGCGATGGATGGGCTTGTTTTTGAGTGCAAATTAACTCAAAACCTGGCTCGATAGTCGACAAGCAAACATGCATTTAAAAACATTAGAACATAAGAATTTGCCTCCACTGGGTCAGACCAAAGGTCCATCGCGCCCAGCAGTCCACACCCGCGGTGGGCCATCAGGTCAATGACCTGTAAGGTTATCATGATTTAGCCCTATAGCCCCTTTGTTTTTATCTATACTCTTTCCATGCTGATATCTACCCCTATCTGTATCCCTCAATCCTCCTATCCTTCAGGAATCCATCCAATCCCTCTTTGAATCCCCGTAGCAGGACTATCTGCAGTCGTTCGCTCTTTTTTTTTTTTTTTTTTCGATTTAATTTCTGTCAGAGCTGAAAATCCAAATTCGCAAGGATAAGAAGGCAGCAACAAAGCCATGATTACTTTGTTGCTCAAGTTAGGATAACTTAAAAATAAAAATAAAATTACTTGCCATTAGTTTTCAAGCACCAATCACATCAAAGAATGATGCTTGTCTGGGCAGTTTGATCCTTACGCACATAGACGCTCATAACATTGACAGACACTTGCGTACGCGACATATGTCATGTATTCTAGGGTACACTTATGAAGGGGATTTTTTAAAATAGAGTAAAATTCTGGAATCTCTTGTGGCACGCCCAGAATCTCTTTGGGGGTACACCACTGCATCTAGTAAATGGGCACAAGTATAGGGAAACCAAGCCATTGTGACATAATCAGTGAGGTTGGCTCTTAGGCATTGGTGGAATGAGGCATTATGACATCACAATAGGAGGAGCCGCTGAAAAATACTCAGCCCAGCCAAGAAGAGAATAATGTGAAGCCATGAAACTCACAAGTTATTTCACGCTTTCCTTGATGCTTTTCGTTTCATATCATTGAAAAGCGTGGAGTAACTTGTGAGTTTCATGGCTTCTACAGATTTGCAAATAGGTCTTTCTTTGAGAAACTAGACAATAATAATCCTAATGTTAATTTCACTTCATATAGGGGTCCTTTTACTAAGGCTTGCTAGCGTTAGCATTTAGCGCGCCAAAACAGCGAGTGTGCCTTCGTAAAAGAGGGTCTTGATCTGAGTGCCTTCTATAAAATATGGAATCACAACATGTTACGCTGCTTTGGGGGAGGCGTTGGCTTCCGCAACCGAGAGCATTATTCGGACTTTACAATATCGCCACGCCTAAACCCAAAGGAATGTCCGCATTCATAGCCAGAGTTCTCTTGATGGGGAAGAAAGCTATTCTCACCAACTGGCTGTCTACTACTCCCCCGACTTATGCTCAATGGAGATCCCTGATGATAATCCACGCAACGCTTGAGCGGAGACTGGTGGGAGACCTGGATCGTGGTCCGGGTCGTAGATTTCGCCAGACCTGGGAATGTTTCTGGCAGGATCTCACTCCACATGCCCGTAGTAGACTCTTAAATATTTAGGAAGATTTTGGACTCTCAGTTTTTGTCATGGCATTGGACTCCGGGGGTGGGGAGGGTTGGGAAGGGGGGGGGGGGGATGTTGCATTGTTCTTTCTTAGAATAAGTTACTGATTGTATTGTTTGTTTTCTGTTGGAACAATAAAAATCATTTGAACATAAAATATGGAATCAAAACAATGCCTAGATCGATGGCCTCAGTAGAACCCCTGCGTAATATGACCCAGCAACAGAACCAGAGCAAAAGAGGAGACAAACCACTCGGCAGAAGGAAAGTCATCTACGGAGGCACTGGGGGAAGACCAAGGACAGATCAGCCTGTCCCTTCCCACCAGAACTTATTGGCAAGCCTCGTCGCTTCTTATCGAAGCACTAAGGCTCATTACTGTTGAAATACTTCCTTTCTCCCCATTAAAAACAGACTCACATAAATTCCCAGGAAACATGGCTGCTGTGAAGTGACGTTTACGCTCCCCGTTAATGACATGCTTTTCAAATGATCCTTGATTTATGGCCGAATAATCTGTTCTGTTGCTCTGCTGCCCACGGAACCACGTATCTGCTGATTTATTTTTTTGCCCATTTAAAGACATGCAGGGAGCTCTCCTCCGTGAAGAGAGGGTAATTAATCTTACTGTACTGTCCTGCCTGGTATCCTCAACCAACCAAAGCAATATATATTAGAGAGAAAGATGAAGAGATTTCTTTATTATTATGATTCCAAGTCTTTGGCGTAGAATTACGGTCAGGGTAGGAACTCGGAACAATTTCAGAAGAAACAGTGCCGACATAGTTTGTGGAAACTGCATACCTATCTCTCTCCAGACAGATTAAGATGCAGATATACTGTAAAATCACAGAAATTCTGAAAGGAAGAAAACACGATATAATAACAGAGAATAAGCTGTTTAAGGGTCCCGTGTCACTAGCCAGTCGCAGTACTGTTTATGCCAGTGTCTCAAACTGTGTGGCAAGGCACAGTGGTGTACCCTAAAGAGATTCTGGGCGTGCCACAAGAGATTACAGAATTTTACTTTATTTTAAAAAATCCCCTTCATAGGTTTACACTAGAATAGATGACATATAAGTCGCATATGCAAGCGTCTGTCAATGTTATGAGCATATGTTTGAATAAGGATACAGCCGCCCAGACAAGCATTATTCTTTGATGTGATTGGTCCTTGAAAACGAATAAAAAGTGTGGAATAACTTGTAAGTTTCATGGCTCCACGCCATTCTCTTCTTGGTTGGACTGAGAACTTTCCAGCAGTCCTTCCTATTGTGATGTCATAATGCCTCATTCCACCAATGCCTAAGAGCCAACCTCGTCGGTGATGTCACAATGGCTTGGTTTCCTTATACTTGTGCCCATTTGCTAGATGCATTTGCCTCACTGAAATGAAAAGTGTGGAATAACTTGTAAGTTTCATGGCTCCACGTCATTCTCTTCTTGGTTGGACTGAGAACTTTCCAGCAGTCCTTCCTATTGTGATGTCATAATGCCTCATTTCACCAATGCCTAAGAGCCAACCTCGTCGGTGATGTCACAATGGCTTGGTTTCCTTATACTTGTGCCCATTTGCTAGATGCATTTGCCTCATTGAAATTAAAAGTGTGGAATAACTTGTAGGTTTCATGGCTCCACATCATTCTCTTCTTGGTCGGGCTGAGAACTTTCAGCGGCTCCATGTATTGTGATGTCATAATGCCTCATTCCACCAATGCCTAAGAGCCAACCTCATCAGTGATGTCACAATGGCTTGCTTTCCCTGTACTTGTGCCCATTTGCTAGATGCATTTGCCTCACTGAAACGAAAAGTGTGGAATAACTTGTAAGTTTCATGGCTCCACGCCATTCTCTTCTTGGTTGGACTGAGAACTTTCCAGCAGTCCTTCCTATTGTGATGTCATAATGCCTCATTCCACCAATGCCTAAGAGCCAACCTCGTCGGTGATGTCACAATGGCTTGGTTTCCTTATACTTGTGCCCATTTGCTAGATGCATTTGCCTCACTGAAATGAAAAGTGTGGAATAACTTGTAAGTTTCATGGCTCCACGTCATTCTCTTCTTGGTTGGACTGAGAACTTTCCAGCAGTCCTTCCTATTGTGATGTCATAATGCCTCATTTCACCAATGCCTAAGAGCCAACCTCGTCGGTGATGTCACAATGGCTTGGTTTCCTTATACTTGTGCCCATTTGCTAGATGCATTTGCCTCATTGAAATGAAAAGTGTGGAATAACTTGTAGGTTTCATGGCTCCACATCATTCTCTTCTTGGTCGGGCTGAGAACTTTCAGCGGCTCCATGTATTGTGATGTCATAATGCCTCATTCCACCAATGCCTAAGAGCCAACCTCATCAGTGATGTCACAATGGCTTGCTTTCCCTGTACTTGTGCCCATTTGCTAGATGCATTTGCCTCACTGAAACGAAAAGTGTGGAATAACTTGTAAGTTTCATGGCTCCACGCCATTCTCTTCTTGGTTGGACTGAGAACTTTCCAGCAGTCCTTCCTATTGTGATGTCATAATGCCTCATTCCACCAATGCCTAAGAGCCAACCTCGTCGGTGATGTCACAATGGCTTGGTTTCCTTATACTTGTGCCCATTTGCTAGATGCATTTGCCTCATTGAAATGAAAAGTGTGGAATAACTTGTAGGTTTCATGGCTCCACATCATTCTCTTCTTGGTCGGGCTGAGAACTTTCAGCGGCTCCATGTATTGTGATGTCATAATGCCTCATTCCACCAATGCCTAAGAGCCAACCTCATCAGTGATGTCACAATGGCTTGCTTTCCCTGTACTTGTGCCCATTTGCTAGATGCATTTGCCTCACTGAAACGAAAAGTGTGGAATAACTTGTAAGTTTCATGGCTCCACGCCATTCTCTTCTTGGTTGGACTGAGAACTTTCCAGCAGTCCTTCCTATTGTGATGTCATAATGCCTCATTCCACCAATGCCTAAGAGCCAACCTCGTCGGTGATGTCACAATGGCTTGGTTTCCTTATACTTGTGCCCATTTGCTAGATGCATTTGCCTCACTGAAACGAAAAGTGTCAAGAAAAGTGTGGAATAACTTGTAGGTTTCAGGGCTCCACGCCATTCTCTTAGCTGAGCTGAGAACTTTTCAGCAGCCCCTCGCATACAGAGAGAAGAACGATGCAAGGAGAGGGTTTACAGTACACCCAATGGTTTGGGATAACCTTCACCAGATACTGTTGGGTGAATCTTGAGAACAACACGTTCTCCGATGCTGAATCCCCTCTCGTTTTGCACTATATTAATCAGATACATTGAGAATTGTTTTTGTAGTGCATGTAATTTGTACTTTTTAAATTGCTATTAAAGGGTTAGTTTCTTCAATAGCCATCCCTGCACCTCCCATGGCCACGCCCCCTCTTGGGTTGAGCGCCAAAGGATTTGGGCACACATTATTATAGAATGCTGCACAGTGAGATGTGTGCGTAAATTAGCGCCACTTTGCATTCAATTATTAACTCTAATTGGCTTGTTAGCCAATTTAGTTGTGTGCACAGTTTTGGACATTACGGGGCTCATAATCGAATCTGAAAGACGTCTAAAAACCCGCCCAAATTGGCATTTGGACAATCTAAAAGACAGGTCGCCCAAGTGCTGATAATCGAAACGACTTTTTAGAGGTATCCGGGGACTTTTTAGGCCTCTGAATCCCGCTGTGCACCCAGAGCTGAAAGGGGCATTTTTGGAGGAGTGGTTAGGGCAGGATGTGGGCCGACCTAGACCTAGACGAGCTGCAGCAATAATCGAATGTTGGACAAGACTGCCTAGACAAAACATCTGCTGAATTCCAGTAGATAAGTCTCCTCATTAGTACTGTGTTTCCCTGAAAATAAGACCGGGTCTTATATTCATTTTGGCTCCAAAAAATACATTAGGGCTTATTTTTGGGAGATCTCTCCCTTCCTCTCATCCACCCCAATTCTTCCTCTTTCCTTTCTCCCCCTCCCCCATATGCAGGATCTTTCCTCCCCTCTTACCCATCCCCTTGTGCAGCATCTTTCTATCCCTCCCTCCCATCCCCCTGTTCTGCAGAACCCCACCGACTCTCCCACCATGAGACTGACATACCGAACCTCCAAAGCCTCCAAAAACAGCAGCAGCAGCTGAACCGGCTGCTTCATGGCCTTCCCTGACGGGGCCTTCCCTCTGCCGCATCATTGATTATGTCATCATTGATGCGGCAGAGGGAAGGCCCCGGTGGGGATGGCTGCAAAGCAGCCCGTTCAGAGCATCGCCGCCACCGCTGCTGCTTTAGGAAGCCTCGGAGCAGAGGTACGAGGTCTCACTGGAGTGGGGCTCGCCGAATTGACAAGTTTGACTTTTTCACCGAATCAGGCAGCACTAGTGTCAGGGATGGAGTTGGGGAGTGTTGGAGACATTCGAGTGTGTGTGTGTGTGTGGGGGGGGGGCTTCGGAGGATGATCTTAACTAGGGTTTATTTTTGGGGTAGGGCTTATATTAGGAGCATCTGCATCTTTACAAATCATGCTAGGGCTTATTTTCGGGGAACTACGGTAGGTAGACCAGAACGTGCTTTAAAGATGCAGTATTTCCCTCCCCGAAACAAAGTAAACTATTTACTCAGTGGAAAGCATCTTATTTCAGGCCCCTTTAATTTGGAATGCCCTGCCTTTTCCAATTAGATCAGAAGCTTTTAGGATGCTCTTAAAAACATTTATAGTTATCTTGAACTTGATGATTATGCATTCTTATTCATGCACAATTTTATTATTGCATTATGTTTCACTGGATTTGTTTCCAGTGGTCAGATTTATTGTGATCTGCTATGACCTCGTGAGGGCTTTGGTGAGATGCATATGGCAATGTAAGGTAATATTTCGAAAGCAATGCAAACAGTGTGTGTTTGTTGGGTTCTCGTCGGGATCTTATCTCGCCAGTTTTGAAACAACTCCACCAGTTGCCGTTTCAATACAGGGCACTGTTTTGGGCACCTCTTCTCTCTGCCCCCCCACCTCTCCCCTGTCATGTCTGCGTTTTCAATTCCCCCCGCCCCCCTCACCATACCTCTACCTTCCTGAGTGTGAGCGGCAGATCTAACCTGCTCCTTCCGCTGACTAGAAGAATGGAACAACTGGAAAACTCCAACCGTAGATTAAATATCCGAGTATTGAATTTTCCTAAATCCTTTTGGAGTAGCTCTGATTGATATTTTTAAGAGATATCTGACTGAATATTGAAGATTTCTTCTCAACATATTCCTCCAATTAATCGAATATTCTATTTGCCTGTAACGAAAAATGCGGGAACTACTCCTTAGATGCAGCCAGAGTTAGTCACCTTTAAATCAGGGGGCTCAAAGTCCCTCCTTGAGGGCCGCAATCCAGTCGGGTTTTCAGGATTTCCCCAATGAATATGCATGAGATCTGTGTGCATGCACTGCTTTCAATGCATATTCATTGGGGAGATCCTGAAAACCCGACTGGATTGCGGCCCTCAAGGAGGGACTTTGAGATCCCTGGACTAGATGTAGGGGGTGGGCAACTCCGGTCCTTGAGAGCCGCAATCCAGTCGGGTTTTCAGGATTTCCCCAGTGAATATGCCCGAGATCTGTGTGCATGCACTGCTTTCAATGCATATTCATTGGGGAGATCCTGAAAACCCGACTGGATTGCGGCCCTCAAGGAAGGACTTTGAGATCCCTGGACTAGATGTAGGGGGTGGGCAACTCCGGTCCTTGAGAGCCGCAATCCAGTCGGGTTTTCAGGATTTCCCCAGTGAATATGCCCGAGATCTATGTGCATGCACTGCTTTCAATGCATATTCATTGGGGAGATCCTGAAAACCCGACTGGATTGCGGCCCTCAAGGAAGGACTTTGAGATCCCTGGACTAGATGTAGGGGGTGGGCAACTCCGGTCCTTGAGAGCCGCAATCCAGTCGGGTTTTCAGGATTTCCCCAGTGAATATGCCCGAGATCTGTGTGCATGCACTGCTTTCAATGCATATTCATTGGGGAGATCCTGAAAACCCGACTGGATTGCGGCCCTCAAGGAAGGACTTTGAGATCCCTGGACTAGATGTAGGGGGTGGGCAACTCCGGTCCTTGAGAGCCGCAATCCAGTCGGGTTTTCAGGATTTCCCCAGTGAATATGCCCGAGATCTATGTGCATGCACTGCTTTCAATGCATATTCATTGGGGAGATCCTGAAAACCCGACTGGATTGCGGCCCTCAAGGAGGGACTTTGAGATCCCTGGACTAGATGTAGGGGGTGGGCAACTCCGGTCCTTGAGAGCCGCAATCCAGTCGGGTTTTCAGGATTTCCCCAGTGAATATGCCCGAGATCTATGTGCATGCACTGCTTTCAATGCATATTCATTGGGGAGATCCTGAAAACCCGACTGGATTGCGGCCCTCAAGGAGGGACTTTGAGATCCCTGGACTAGATGTAGGGGGTGGGCAACTCCGGTCCTTGAGAGCCGCAATCCAGTCGGGTTTTCAGGATTTCCCCAGTGAATATGCCCGAGATCTATGTGCATGCACTGCTTTCAATGCATATTCATTGGGGAGATCCTGAAAACCCGACTGGATTGCAACCCTCAAGGAGGGACTTTGAGATCCCTGCCTTTAAATGTAACAGATTTGCTGGAATCCACATTTTCCGAGAACACAGAAAGAGCTACTCTGTTAATACCTTTTGTCTTTGAACAGGACTTGAATGCTATTATGGAATTGTAGGTTGTTGTGTTTTTTTTTTTGGTAATTCTCAATCTCTGTTTTGTGGAATAAAAAGTTTGGCTGTTTCCCAATCAAGATGAGACTGGTTTAGGCCAAATTAGAAGGGCTCAGAGGGCAGGCTACTCACACTCACCTGCAGTGAGAGCTAAGGGTGTAACTCTTGCACACAAGGAGTTCCAGCAAGCCAGAGCCACAGAGAACCAGAAAGCAACAGTCTCAGGCAGAGTTTAAGACCAACTTTGAAAACCCTGATGAAGCCGCTTGTGTAGCGGCGAAACGGGTTCCTGTTGGAAATACTGGAAGGGGATGTAGCGGTTGTTTGATCTACACCACTAGCTATTGACAAAAGCTAGAAAGATAAGTGCTTTTGTTCTTAATATAATTCTAAGAATGCTATTTGCACAAAGTTCTTTGTGCAAATAGCATTATCGCATTATCGCATTATCGCAAGGATGTGCTGAGACTGGAGTCGGTGCAAAGAATGGCCACCCGGATGGTCTCGGGACTCAAGGATCTTCCATACGAAAAACGGCTTGACAAATTACAGCTATACTCGCTCGAGGAGCGCAGAGAGAGGGGGGACATGATCGAGATGTTCAAGTATCTTACGGGCCGCATCGAGGCGGAGGAAGATATCTTCTTTTTCAAGGGTCCCACGACAACAAGAGGGCATCCGTTGAAAATCAGGGGCGGGAAACTACGAGGTGACACCAGGAAATTCTTTTTCACTGAAAGAGTGGTTGATCGCTGGAATAGTCTTCCACTACAGGTGATTGAGGCCAGCAGCGTGCCTGATTTTAAGGCCAAATGGGATCGGCACATGGGATCTATTCACAGGGCAAAGGTAGGGGAGGGACATTAGGGTGGGCAGACTAGATGGGCCGTGGGCCCTTATCTGCCGTCTATTTCTATGTTTCTATTTCTATGCACAAATGAGATCTGTTTACAGCTATTTGCACTATTAAGTTCTCTTATTTATTGATTCTATAAATCTAAAAATTAAAAAAATATAAAAATATAAAATATCTTAAGTAGACAAAAAATTTAAAAAAAGTAGTAAATGTTTGAAATATTTTTAAAATGTGTTATAATTTGGCACACTGATAGCCGAAGGTTTTTGGATCTATGAAAGATACTCCTGCCACAATTCCATAGTTGGTTAATTTTATTATTATCCACGGAGTGGCAATTCTGAGATCCTTTCCTTCGATTATCTCAAACATATTTTTCTCCTGGTGGGTTAACCTTTTGAGAACCTGTTTCCGGACATCACCAGAACTACACAGGAGCGTAGGAAATTATTTCTTACAATGCGAAGTGAAACCTTAGCTCTGGGAGCAACTTTTCTTCTTGATTATCCATGCAAGTGTGTAGTCAAATTTTTGATGACGGGACAAAAGTGTGCGAGACTTCGGCACGCCGACATTTCAGCGCAGACAATTCAGCGCAAGACCCCAGCGCGCCACCTAAAAAGTTACTTTTAAAGAGCTCCGACGGGGGTGAGTGGGGGAAACCCCCCCTCACTTTACTTCATACTCTTCGCGCTGCTGTTGGGGGGGGGTTTCAACCCCCACATTATAGAGAAAACTTAACTTTTTCCTAAAAAGTCAGGAAAAAGTTAAGTTTACTCTATAATGGAAGGTTCCAACTCCCCCAACCCCCCCCAACGGCAGCGCGAAGAGTATGAAGTAAATTAGGGGGTTCCCCCCCATACCTCACGTCAGAGCTCTTTAAAAGTAACTTTTTAGTCAGCGCGCTGGGGTCATGCACCGAATTGTCTGTGCTGCAATGTCAGCGCGCTGAAGACCCGCCCGCGAATGACTATGAACCAAATTTTTAGGTGTTAAATATGTTTTTTTTTCCACTCCAGATCATCTCAGGTCTTTTCTGGATCTGAAGACCATAGTACGGGCGAAAGATCAGCAGTGAACAGTTGTGTTAATTAGAGCATTAACTGCCTTGCACATTTCCTTTATATTATTTCTTCAATTTGAATCTTCTTTCATTCTATGGCAGGGGTGTCGAAGTCCCTCCTCGAGGGCCGCAATCCAGTCGGGTTTTCAGGATTTCCCCAATGAATATGCATTGAAAGCTGTGCATGCAAATAGATCTCATGCATATTCATTGGGGAAATTCTGAAAACCCGACTGTATGGCGGCCCTCGAGGAGGGACTTTGAGACCCCTGGTGTAATCTGGCACATCATTTGTCTAGCTCAGTGGTAGGCCAACTCCGGTCCTCAAGGGCCAGAATCCAGTCGGGTTTTCAGGATTTCCCCAATGAATATGCATTGAAAGCAGTGCATGCAAATAGATCTCATGCATATTCATTGGGGAAATTCTGAAAACCCGACTGTATGGCGGCCCTCGAGGAGGGACTTTGAGACCCCTGGTGTAATCTGGCACATCATTTGTCTAGCTCAGTGGTAGGCCAACTCCGGTCCTCAAGGGCCAGAATCCAGTCGGGTTTTCAGGATTTCCCCAATGAATATGCATTGAAAGCAGTGCATGCAAATAGATCTCATGCATATTCATTGGGGAAATTCTGAAAACCCGACTGTATGGCGGCCCTAGAGGAGGGACTCTGAGACCCCTGGTGTAATCTGGCACATCATTTGTCTAGCTCAGTGGTAGGCCAACTCCGGTCCTCAAGGGCCAGAATCCAGTCGGGTTTTCAGGATTTCCCCAATGAATATGCATTGAAAGCAGTGCATGCAAATAGATCTCATGCATATTCATTGGGGAAATTCTGAAAACCCGACTGTATGGCGGCCCTCGAGGAGGGACTCTGAGACCCCTGGTGTAATCTGGCACATCATTTGTCTAGCTCAGTGGTAGGCCAACTCCGGTCCTCAAGGGCCAGAATCCAGTCAGGTTTTCAGGATTTCCCCAATGAATATGCATTGAAAGCAGTGCATGCAAATAGATCTCATGCATATTCATTGGGGAAATCCTGAAAACCCGACTGGATTGCGGCCCTCGAGGAGGGACTTTGAGACCCCTGCTCTATGTTATCTCCCTCACAAATTTTGTGGCCTGAGGAAGATGTTTTATTTTTCTTAAATATTTGATGTTCTGTTAAAGGGCTAAATGTATGAGTTATGTATTTGCATTCTGTTTTTCTGGAACCAGAGGATTCTTGTGAAATATTGGAAATTAATAATAAAAATTTTAATAAAATGTTTTGCAAAACACTTGCAAACCAAGGTTTTACTGTATTAGTACTAGCTTTTAAGACCAAAACTTCTCACATGCCAGAATTCATAAATAGACTTCTCATTCCATAGTCTCCTGCTAATTTAGGCGGGTTTTTAGACTTATTTTTTTAATTATTATGAGCTCCCTAGTGTTTAGATCAGCTGCCTCAACACTCTGAGGTTGTGAGCTTGATTCACACTATATCTCCTTGTGACTCTGGGCACTTCATTGCTTCTTGTAAACCACTTTGATTGTAAAAACCATACAGAAAATAATAATAATTTTATTTCTTATATACCGCCCAACCAGAAGATTCTGGCGGTTCACAGCAAGAGAACTGAGGCATATCAGTGAAGATACAAGATACAGTAGGAATCCGTGGAATTCAATGCTATACAATACAATAAAATACAACAGGATACAAAGCAAAGTCATCGCATAAATTTGCCAAACAGGTAAAGTGGCATATCAAGTCTCATACCCTTTATCAGTTACTTGAGCAGATAAAGCAATGTCCTTTCAAAAATATCTCCACTCCAATAAAACAATACATAAAGAACATGGAGAATAACAAGGGATAAACAGAGAACGCTAAGAAGCAAAGCAGTGCTATTTGAAAGTCTGTGTGTACAAGGGCTTATCGATTAGGTAATGAAACCTCAGACCTTGAGACACTAACTACAAAGGCAGATTTGAATAGTGTAGCTGTCAGAGATGGGGGGGGGGGGGGGGCATTTTCGAAGTCTGATTTTGACGTTTCCCACATAAGTTCCAAAGTTGAACTCACAAAAACGGCCATTTTCATAATCCAAACCACTAGATGTCCATAATATATATATATATATTTTTTTTCCAAAAATAGTCTACTTGAACGTCTAGGCTGCTAGAACGTCCAACCTTCTACCCCCATTTTCAACCACAGAAAAATCCAACTTAGAAACTTTCAAATGCAGACCATTTAGACATGGGAATGGCCAACATTCTAATGGACTGGCCACATAGACATACCAACAAAGCACTGGGACATCTTGAGGGCACTGCTGTGAACTTCATCTAAAGGGTGCCATATGTACATCTCACCATGACCCCCTTAAAGTCTATGCTGAGCCCTCCAAAACTCCCACAAAACCCACTATACCCACCTGTCTACCATCCCTATAGTCATTATGGCTGCAGGTGGCACCAATATGGCAGTATAGTAGGGTACTGGTGGGCTCATACTTTCTACCATAAATGTTGTGGTTTAAATAGCTTATGGGCTTGGTTTCTCCTTTCTATGCTTCACTAGCCCACCCCACCTGGCTACTTAAGACACCTGTGTGGAGTTCTACTAGGCTTTCCCATAGCAGATGCTGTCGTTCCACAGACAGGTGGGTACTCTTTCATTCAGCTCTTGGGGGTGGGGGGGTGGGAGGGAGTCAGTGGCCACTAGGGGAGTATGGGGGGATCATTACTTAATCCCTCCAGTGGTCAGCTGGTTAGTTTTAGTACTTAGACACTTCTAAAACAGGTCTAGCCCGAAATGTCTAAGTTCCATTTAGGACATCCTGCAAAACCTTCCATTATAGCTGCAAGACGTCCAAGTCTAAACCTGCCCAAAGCTCGCTCATAGCTCACCCACAAAACACCTGCCAACATGCCCACTGGAACTCTAAACATATAGTGGCTTAGAAGTCCTGCTAAACATCTAGAAAGTCGGTTTCGAAAATTGGCATTTGGACGTTTTGGGCAATCAAAAAGTCCAAGTGCCAACTTATGCTGGTTTTTGGATGTCCAGGAGTTTTTAGTTATGCCCCTGACAATGCTGTGAGCGTACTGACACAGCTGCCTTTATTACAGGCAATGCCCAGACACTGTCAGCAGGAAGGACGAGGTGGGCAGAGAAGCGGGAATGACGTTGTGATAAGAAGAATCAAATCTTTGCAGTACAGGGGAAAGAGAAGTACTGTGGGCTCCCCCTAGGGAGAGGAAATGGAATTTCCATTTCCACTGTGGAAACCTAAAGTGTTGTAGTAAGGGGGGAGGGAGGTCCACCCCCAGCACCATCTTGCTAAGGGTGTGGCACCCCTCCTCCTAGCCATCCTCCCCTCCCCCCCCCCGCTGCGCACCACTTGCCTTCCCCCAAACCTTTTTTTATTTCCTTGGTGCGAGGTTGCTGCCTGCGTCGACATCGGCACACTCTCTCTGACGTCACAGGGCGAGCTGACACCGACGTGGGCATGCTGCTCACGCTGGAGAAGGTTAAAAAGGTACGGGGAAAGGGAAGGGGGCGCGCAGGTGGCGGGAGGGGGGGCGGGGAAGAGGATGGGGGAGGGGCTCACCCTTATTGCGCCACTGCCTACAGATTGGCAGGACAAGGAAGACTTCCGTGGAAAGGCGGGTGCTTGGATTAGTTAAGGTGAACTTTTCTTTTGCTCGATGTTCATGGGGATGCCTGGATTTTGGCAAAGTACAGAGTCAGAAAGATTCTGAGCTGAGGAGAATTTTCCTTCTCAGGCAACTAGTGACAGAACCCATAGAAGCATAGAAAATGACGGCAGAAAAGGGCCATGGCCCACCAAGTCTGCCCACTGTAATGACCCACCCCCCCTAATTTCTTCCATGAAGAGATCCCATATGCTTATCCCATTTTTTCTTAAAATCTGGCACGCTGCTGGCCTCGATTATCTGCAGTGGAAGATCATTCCAATGATCAACCACCCTTTCGGTGAAGAAATACTTCCTGGTGTCACCATGAAGTTTGCCACCCCTGATTTTCAACGGATGCACTCTTGTTGCCGTGGGTCCTTTAAGAAAAAAGATATCTTCTTCCACCTTGATACGGCCCGTGACATATTTGAACGTCTCGATCATGTCTCCCCTCTCTCTGCGCTCCTCGAGTGAGTATAGCTGCAACTTACCCAGCCGTTCCTCATACGGGAGATTCTTGAGTCCTGAGACCATCCTGGTTGCCATTTGCTGAACTGACTCAACTCTCAGCACATCTTTTTGGTAATGTGACCTCCAGAACTGTACACAATATTCCAGATGAGGTCTCACCATGGGTCTGTACAATGGCATTATGGCTTCCGGCTGACGAAACTTCTACGGATACAACCCATCATTTGTCTAGCCTTGGATGAAGCTTTCTCCACTTGATTGGCCGTCTTCATGTCTTCACTAATGATTACCCCCAAGTCTCGTTCTGCTGTAGTCCTTGCTAAGGTCTCACCATTTAGGGTGTAAGATCTGCATGGATTTCTGCTGCCAAGGTGCATGACCTTACACTTTTTGGCATTGAAACTTAGTTGCCAAGTCGTGGACCAATGTTCCAGTAAGAGTAGGTCCTGTGTCATACTGTCTGGCACTGTGCATAGTTTGGCGTCATCGGCGAATAATGTAATTTTACCTCGAAGCCCCTGAGCCAGGTCACTTATGAAGATGTTAAATAGGATCGGGCCCAAGACTGAGCCCTGATGGGAGATAATGAGGCTCTGGCAGCAAAACAAGAGAGTGCTACTCAAAAATAGTGGGAAATGATAGACTTGATATCAAGAAATTATTTTCATTATTAGAGCACCTAACAAATCTGGACAAATTCCTGGAGGAAAAGTCCATAGTCTGTAATTAAGACATGGGGGAAGCCTCTGTTGTTCTGGATCAGTAGCATGGAACGTTGCTACTCCTTGGGTTTTGGCCAGGTACTATTGACCTGGATTGGCCACCTGTGAGAATGGGCTACTGTGCTTGACGGACCATTAGTCTAACCCAGTAAGGCTATTCTTATGTTCTTATGTAATTCTACCCTTCCTTGCGCAACAGATCTGGCAATCTTTTTTAAATCTAAGATTCCAGCCATTAGGGTCCCTCTTCCCCCGTCTGATCCTCTCTGTACTGTGCTTAGATAACCTTGATAGGCGGTATATAAAATCCTAATAAACTTAAACTTAAACTTAAACTTAAACTCAATTTAATGGTTGTTCTACTAACCCGGTGGATAGGATCTGTGAGAACTTTGATCACATTCAATTCAAAGATACTAAACACTTTGTTTTTGAAACATGAACAATCTTTCTGCTGCATGAATGTCTGCCCCCTTTCTTTGGTTAAGTCAGCATCTCTGTTATTCCTAGGTTTTTCTCACTCAATGGTTAAATTATCATTTGTCATCTGGCTTAGTTCCTTCATCCGGAGGGGTTAGTGTTCTGACATCTATACCAAAGGATATTGAGTCTAGCAGAGGTCAGTAATTATCGTCCTGTTACTTCTATACCACGAAATGTTAAAGAGATGGAGGGATTTGTTGACACCTATTGTAGACGCCTATTGTTGACAATTTGATATTTTACATTCCTCACAATAAGGCTTTAGAAAAAAATATACCTTGTAGTACAGAAACTGAAGCATCGGCTTTAGTAGCCTATGGTAAGAAATATTATACCAAGGTCAGTGTGATATTATTATCCAACCTGATCTTAGCTGTACTTTTGATTTGGTAGATTTTGATTTCATGATAGACACTTTGAGCCATATTGAATTCAGGGCCAGGTGCTTAGATTAGTGTTTGGTTTTTTTAAAAGTAGACATTATATCGTGAAGAAAGAGGGGTAATTTTCTGAAAATTGGAGATTACTTAGTGGAGTGCCTCAAAGATTCCCCCTTTCTCCTTTACTTTTTGTTACCCAATCTTTTGGGGTTGCTCTTGACAAAAAGGGAAGGAGAAAAGTGTGTGTGTTGGAAAGGGGGTGGGAGGGGGGGGAGCTTTGAGCACTCCACCAAGGGAATTTCCACAGTATCTTTTGAAAAACCTCTAATCCAAGAAAGCACCTGGCCCTGAATTCCAACATGGCTCAAAGTACCTACCACCATCTGAGGTGCTGAAGGAACTTAGGCAAGTTCTGGTGACTCTGCTGACTGACCTTTTCAATGCTTCTGTAGAGTCGAAAGAAGTACCAGAGGCCCTTCTACACATAAGTGGAAGTAAGGAAAAAGTAGGGAATTACAGGCCAGTATGTCTGACTTCTGTGGTAAGCAAATTCATGGAAAAACATTTAAAACATAGAATGGTGAAGGTTTTGAAATCGGGTGGATTAGAGGACCGGAGGCAACATGGATTCACTAGAGGTAGGTCTTGTCAGGCAAATCAGATCAATTTCTTTGACTGGGTGACCAGAGAATTAGATAGAGGGAATAGCACTAGATGTGGTGTATATAGAATTTAGCAAAGCCTTTGACAGTGATCCACACAGATGTCTAATAAATAAACCGAGTGCCCTCGGGATCGGGCTGGGTCAAGAACTGGTTGAGTGGAAGATGACAGAGGGTAGTAGTTAATGGAGACCGCTCTGAAGAAAGGGATGTTACCAGTGGTGTGCCTCAAGGTTCTGCTCTTGGGCCTGTTCTTTTTAACATTTTTATAAGTGATGTTGCCGAAGGGGCTGTCAGGTAAGATTTGCCTCCTTGCAGATGATACCAAAATCTGCACTAGAGTAGACACCCCGGATGGTGTGAATAACATGAAGAAAGACATGGTGATGCTTGAAGAAATTTGGAATAAAACACAATATATATTGAAAGTTCGTATACCTTTCTCATACGGTACGGTGATATGTGGGACACGTGTTATTTCAGTAACCTTATTGACGGTAAACAAAAATATTGTCTGGAGTGGCATCACAGTTAATAGTTAAACATTGGAAAACTTCACTCTTTTGAACTTTCATTTTTGGTGGGAAACAGGATGCCCCTATTATCGATATGAAGCTAACATATCTAGGTGACAGATCTGGGAATAAAGCCTCCTTTATAGATGTGTGGGGCCCTTTAGAGCAGTGGTCTCAAACTCGTGGCCCGGGAGCCAAATGCGGCCCGCCAGGTACTATTTTGAGCCCCTCGGTATGTTTATCATAATCGCAAAAGTAAAATAAAATAGTTTCTTGATCATTATGTCTCTAGCTATAAATTACACTTTTATTATTAAGACTTAGCCTAAAGGAAAGATTTATAAACTATAAAGAGTTTTACCTCATGCAAAATTGTCATTTCTTTAATAAGACATTAACTATTTATTTCTGAGGCGCTCCAAGTATCTACAAATTCAAAATGTGGCCCTGCAAAGGGTTTGAGTTTGAGACCACTGGCCTATAGGAAGAAGAGATGCAAATGTTAAGAACCTTAGCCAATAGGGAGAGGAGGAGATAGTGGATGCTCTGGATGAGACATTTGGCCTTTATCTGTCATCATGTTACTATGTTTCTATAATCATAAAGTTCTATGACATCACAATGCAGGTGTAAAGAGCCTTAGCCTATAGGAAGAAGAGATGCAAATGTTAAGAACCTTAGCCAATAGGGAGAGGAGGAGATAGTGGATGCTCTGGATGAGACATTTGGCCTTTATCTGCCATCATGTTACTATGTTTCTATAATCATAAAGTTCTATGACATCACAATGCAGGTGTAAAGAGCCTTAGCCTATAGCAGTAGTCTCAAACTCGCAGCCTGCCAGGTACTATTTTGCGGCCCTCGGTATGTTTATCATAATCGCAAAAGTAAAATAAAACAGTTTCTTGATCATATGTCTCTCTAGCTATAAATTACAATATTATTATTAAGACTTGGCCAAAAGGAAAGATTTATAAAGTAGAAAGAGTTTTACCTCATGCAAAATTGTCATTTCTTTAATAAGACATTAACTATTTTTTCGGAGGCCCTCCAAGTACCTACAAATCCTAACCCTAACCCAATACAGGGCAAGTAGTGGCTTACCCCATGTCGTTCTCAATAACAGACTAATGACTTTTCCACCAGGAAATTTTCCAAAGTTTGGACACCCCTTCTTAAAACCAGCTACGCTATCTGCTCTTACCACAACCTCAGGCAATGCGTTCCAGAGCTTTAACTAGTCTCTGAGTGAAAAATCCTCCTATTGGTTTTAAACGTATTTCCCTGTCAAGAATTACAAAGACTAGGGGGACACTCGATGAAGTGAGCGTGCAAAAGTTGGCTGCATGTGATTAATTATCAATCACGATTCATGCGTTAATCGCAACACTAACCGTGACCAACGTGCAGCCTTAACTCATCTGTGCGGAAGTTATAGGTGTTATAAAAATATTCTGTGAGGGCTCACGGGACAGCATGCTCTGTGACAAGTGCAAATCCATTTTGCCGCTTGCCTGCTGCTACTACTAATCACTTCTATAGGGCTGAAAGGCATACGCGGCGCTGTACATTTTGACATTTGATAGACGGTCCCTGCTCGGAAGAGTGTGGCATTGCCCATTATTTCAGGCTGGATTGCATTGGTATTAAAAATATGATTTTTTTTTCTTCTTTCTATTTAAGTTGCTGGTTATTATTTTGCGACAACCCCATTCTAACCATTAAAAAAAAAAAAATAATTTGGAAATCTCAGTCAAGAAATGCTCAGTGCAAGCTGTCTTGTGGCAGGCTTCCAGGGCATTATGGGATAAAGCCAGGATTAGTGAGAGAACCTGTGCAAACCGCCAAACTCTAGAAAGTGGCCAGTTTGCTGTCAGGAAACTGAGAATTTGCTTCCTGGCTCTTTCAAGCCTGTGCTCTTTGCTGCATGCATTGCTTTCAGAACTGTACATCCTTTTATAGAGAATTAATTTTTTTGCAAAAATGAATTATATTACCGAGTTTTGGATCAGCGCAGGAAATCCAATTATGGGCATACTAGATGGACCTTGAAGACATTTGCCATTAGCAGGAACATCCTGAATTGGAAATGTACCCTGTGTGACACCCCCCTCCCCCCCAGCACTATCACCCTGCCCACTATATCACAATCAAGCAAGGGAGGCAATGGACAGGGTGCAATTTGGGGCCCCTCTGCCTCCAGGGCCCATGTTAGACATGCTGGGGTCCATAACAGAAGTTAAGGAGGGCCCCCCAAATTCCTCTCCTCCCTGCCCCCTTCCCCGATTTCTCAAGCCAACAAATGCCCTCCCAACCAGCCTCTCTCCCTTCTTCTTCATTCTCTTCCCCCCGCCCTCGGGTCTACCAAATGCCCTCCCATTCAACATCCCTCCCTTCCTTTTAAAATCAGTTACTCCAGAGGGCCCCTATGGGCTGGGATGTCCTTTCCTTCTCCCTTCTGTGCTCTGAAGCCCCCCCCCCCCCCTCATCAGTAAAGGTGCAAGGAGGTTTCCAGCACAGCAGCACTTCTCTAGAGCTGTCTGCAGTCTCCTTAGTGCAATTCCTGTTGACAGCAGGAGCGATGCCCAGTCCCTGTTGCTCCTCAGGGGAGGTGCCTTGGCATATGGGCCAATCAGGGCCTTGGGTCCCTCCTCGTGCATCCCAAGATGCACCTGGAAGGGGATGGTTTCCCTTTTTTGTAGTGGCAGGCCAGAGGAGCAGGAGGGACTGGACATCCCTCTTGCTGTCAACTAATTTACAGGTAGAGGGGGGTCAAGGTGTTGTAGTAGGGTTGGGGCATCCAGTGACAGGATGGAGTGGGCATCTCTCCTGAGATTTTTTTGTTGTTGTTGTTGGAAGGGGAGCGGAGGAGGGTTTGGTTTTTGAGGGGGGTGGGGGACTTGTGGGAAGAGGTCAATGCAGAGTTTTGTTTTTTTGCAGTGGACAGATTTTGGCAGATTCTATAAATAGTGCCTGAAGGTGCCTTGATTGGCATTGCCTACCTGATCTAGGCACCTATCTTAATTTTTTCATTAGCTTAGGTATGATTCTATAAATGGTGCCCAATTGAAGATTGACAAGCGTTAGATGCCGCATTCCTGTGCGCCCGTCTTATAGGCACCGTGTATAGAATCAGGACCTTTGTGCAGAGCCAGTGGCGTAGTAAGGGGGGGGGGGTGGGCAGTCCTCCGGGGCACCATCTTGCTCAGGGCGCTGGCACCCTTCCTCCTCTTTGCCCCTTCCCACTCCTCCCCCCCTGCTGCGCGGGCTCCCCTTCCTCCGGACCTTTTTAACTTCGGTGCGGGCAGCCACCAATGTGCCGCCAGCGTCGGCTTCGGCGCCCTCTCTGACATCCCTTTCTGACACCCGCGCCTAGGTAGTGACGTCAGAGGGAGTGCCGGAGCCGACGCAGACGATAAGTTGGTGGCTGCTTGCGCCGAAGTTAAAAAGGTATGGGGGAAAGGGCGCCCGTGCGTGGCGGAGGGGGCGAAGTGGCGCCACCGCCCCAGGTGCCGCTCACGCTCGCTACGCCACTGTGCAGAGCGCCCTTTTCTGAATACTAAGCACGGATCTTCACAGCGCCCAGATTTTGGCGCCATTTACCGAATGGGCGCGATGAGGGGCCCCACTGATATCTGCTATGCCGATCTTGAAGGCAACTCAGAAGCGAAGGACTCCGTATCTGGACGCATCAGACCCGCAGATTGTAGAAATCTGTATCGCTTTAGCACAGTGGTCTCAAACTCGCAGACTGGAAGCCACATGCGGCCCGCCAGGTACTGTTTTGAGGCCCTCGGTATGTTTATCATAATCAAAAAAAGTAAAATAAAACAGTTTCTTGATCATAATGTTTCTTTAGCTATAAATGGCAATATTATTATTAAGACTTAGCCAAAAGGAAAGATTTATAAACTATAAAGAGTTTTACCTCATGCAAAATTGACATTTCTTTAATAAGACATTAACTATTTTATTTGAGGCCCTCCAAGTTTTTTTTTGAGGCCGTACAAATCCAAAATGTGGCCTTGCAAAGGGTTTGCGTTTGAGACCACTGCTTTAGCAACTAGTATATGACACACTGAAGTCACTTTTAGCTGTAGAGAGGTATCTGCTCTTTATCTGAAATGCTAAGCAATGTTTAATCTTGGATTAGTAGAGGAAGTTGAACGCAGTATACTGTACACTCATGGCTGTCATTTTTGTTCCCAGATCTGCATGGGGCAGGAACGTTGGAAGATCACTCCTGCCCCGCTTCACTGTTGGACCACCAGGTTTTAAAAAGCAAGTAAGTGGAGAGGTCCGGGAGCTGGGAGTGGGTCACCCAGCCGAAAACTGCAAATAACTGAAGTCACCCGTTCTGAACCCATGAATATGGAGGGGGATGTGCGCTGTTTATTGTCTTCAGAATGAGATAGTCTAGTTTAAATATATCTCTTTCAATGACGTTAAGGATCTCTATGGTTAGGGTTACCAGATTTTCCGTAACAAAAATCTGGACCCAGGGCCCAGCCCGCTCAGTTCTGCCCGCCCCCCACCTCATCCTGCCCGAGTCCCGCCCCATTCTGTCCTTCAGCCCCGCGTCTGAGCATGCACTGGTGTGACGCGATGATGTCACACCCATGTGCGCACGATGTCGCCGTCTAGCATCCGTGCATTCGCAGACGCCGTCTCGACGTCGCTGCTAGCTGGAAGCTTTTCAAAACCCGAACAAAATGCCTGGTTTTGAAACGCCGTCTGGACCCCCGGACATGTCCTCGAAAAGGAGGACATGTCCGTGCAATTCCGGACGTCAGGTAACCCTATCTATGTCATCTAAGTCACCTCCATTTTCCACATTATGGGACCACTATTTAAACAGTGCTAGTTTATGTCTTCTTGTCTTGCCGCTCCCAGGATGAAATACACCTCAAAACAACCCCTGGCCGTGCCCTTCAACTGCAAACCGTCAAACGACATTCCTACTCCCACTTCATATCGAACCACTGGACTCGACTGCCCCCGCAGATCAGATCCCTTGAAGGACTCCTCAACGTTAGGAAAGCAATAAAAACAGACCTCTTCACTAGAGAATGACACGGTGACAAAATTCATCACCGTTCCCGTCCCCGTGGATAACCGCAGGAAACCATCTTCATGTCGTTCTTTAAGGAGAGAGGGAAAAATCAGAATATGAATGGCCACAACCACTGACCCGCAAGCTTTGCTTTGAAGAATGCTGGTGTAGAAGGACTGAGGTTGAAACAGACACTACAGAATGACAGTCTCTGGTATCCAGAGCAGATATTGTGATGTCATAATGCCACATTCCACCAGTGCCTAAGAGCCAATCACATCAGTGATGTCACCATGGCTTCATTATCCTTGGCTCACATAAGAATCAGAGTATGAATGGCCACAACCACTGACCCGCAAGCTTTGCTTTGAAGAATGCTGGTGTAGAAGGACCGAGGTTGAAACAGACACTACAGAATGACAGTCTCTGGTATCCAGAGCAGATATTGTGATGTCATAATGCCTCATTCCACCAGTGCCTAAGAGCCAATCACATCAGTGATGTCACAATGGCTTCATTATCCTTGGCTCACATAAGAATCAGAGTATGAATGGCCACAACCACTGACCCGCAAGCTTTGCTTTGAAGAATGCTGGTGTAGAAGGACTGAGGTTGAAATAGACTCTAGAAAATGCGGGAACGGTGATGAATTTTGTCACCGTGTCATTCTCTACTCTTCACCTAACTCCCCCGTCCATGACTTTGCGTCGCGTTAGGATAAAAAACTTGTATCGAAAAATCTTGCACTGTAAACGTGTCAAATTTAACCTGTAACCTGTATACTATGTATGTTGGTACAGTACTTCCCCCGATATTCGCAGAGGTTCCGTTCCAAGAACCCCCGTGAATGCTGAAAAACCGCGAATACAGTTTTAGCGGGGGGGGGGGGGGGAGACAGGAGAGAGCAGCCGGAGCGCCGGCGAATGAAGGAAATCACTCGCGGTATGCTCCGACCGCCTCTTCCTGCACTAAAGTCTGGCCTCACCAATCAGGAGCTGTGTGTCAAAGCTATGGTCGGAAAATACCACGAATGACTGGGACCGTGAATCGCCGACTGCGAATGACCGGGGGAGCACTGTATTAGATCCCTAGTATGTATCAAATTGGGATAAAAACTATGGCAAATTGTAACCTGTAAACTATATATTATATATGTTAGCCTGTAACCCATTCTAAGCTCTTTGGAGAGCACAAAATGAATAGATGAATTGTCCCATCTCTCAGTCTTGTAATGTATCTCCTGTAAGCATCCTCGTTCTGTACCAAATTCTGTCTCTTTTAATTTGTACTGTAGGTCGCCTTGAACTTATGTAGACGCCGTGCGACTCATAAATCCCAGATAAGATTAGATTAGGCTAATATACTTTCCAGCAAAAACAGTGGCACGGTCACACCTATCCAATTCACGGCTCAAAGGCAAGGTGATCTCAAAACTAGTCATCAAACTTTTATGCAGTTACCTGATATGGTTAAAGCGATATCTGGAGTCTTTCTTTACCGTGTTGGAGAAGCCATGACTCCAGAAGGGAAAAGGCAGCTTGCTCTCTTTCTGGCCCCGAAGCAGCTGAAGAATTTTCACACCACCCATTGCACTCCTTGACCCGCTAGCGAGTTTCAGATGCCCTGGAGTTTGTAGCTAAACCCTCCCATCGAGAAACAGAGGAAAAGCCACCCCCCCGAACCCTGGAAAACTGTCTCACTTTTGCCGCCGTTGGCCGAGTTGATTCTTGTCTACTTCCAGTCTGTCTTGGGCCATTTGGCCTTTAGTATCTGCCGTCATGTTTCTATGTCTTCTGAAGCTCCCGCTGAGGCTGTAAAAATCCTTGCGGCTGGGGGGGGCAAATGAAGCCGCTCGTGATGTCACACTCGCCTAGTAAATCTGTCTGTGCCAGTGTGACATCGAAAAGCCGACAGATGTAGAGAGATTCACACACACACACAAAAGAGATATCATAATCACAAAGCTGAAAAATGCTTCTGTCAGCAATCAACTTCAGATATAATTATGTACAGTAACCCGAATTCTATAAAAAGCGCTAAAAATTGCTGAATTGGGCGCATGTCCAAATCTGCATGCAAAATTTAAATAAATGACAAGCTAAATAGCACCAATAGCCAGCATCTTAAAGAGCGATTATTGGGGCTAATTAGTTTTAATTAAAAGTTACACACGTAAATTTAGATGTGGCGTTCGCACCTAAATGTTACATGTGAGTCAACGAAGGGGGCATGGAAGTGAGAGGGCCATGGGCGGATCAAGGATGTTCCTTGGATTGGCACGCATAGTTGTACAGTAAGGGGAATCCATGCCTAATTTAGGTATGAGAATTTGCACCATATTTCAGTCTATAGATATATATATATTATATGCCACATATATTATATGCCACTTATATCCTAAGTGGTTTTACATTCAGGTACTTTATCATATTTCCCTATCTGTCCTGACAGGCTCAAACTCTATCTAGTCTACCTGGGGCAATGGGGAGGATTAAGTCATTTGCCCACGGTCACAAGGAGCAGCGAGGGATTTGAACCCACAACCTCAGGGTGCTAAGGCTGTGGCTCCAACCACTGCGCCACACACTCCCCAGTCAGTGCAGTTGGGCGTGCTTAAAGTCAGGCGTGGTTCCCGTGCATAAACGCTATTCTATAAACCGCCATTTCTAGAACAGTACTCAGGTCCTGATTCTCAAAATGGTTTGTAGGCAATGATAGACATCCTACCACCATCTATTCATAGGGGACTTGACTCGAGGGCTTCAAGGTAAAATAACATTATTCGCCGATGACGCCAAACTATATAATATAGTAAGTGAAAGCAATTTGCAGTATAGTATGGCGCAGGACCTGCTTACATTGGAAAGCTGGTCCTCGACCTGGCAGCTGGGCTTCAATGCTAAGAAATGTAAGGTCATGCACCTGGGTAGTGGAAATCCATGCAGAACTTATACCTTGAATGGAGAAACATTAGCTAGGACTTCAGCAGAACGAGATTTGGGAGTAATCATCAGTGCAGACATGAAGGTTGCCAAACAAGTGGAGAAGGCCTCATCTAAGGCAAGGCAGATGGTGGGTTGTATCAATAGAAGTTTCGTCAGCCGGAAACCTGAAGTCATAATGCCACTGTACAGAACTCAGAGAATAGTTAAGCTCTGGAACGCATGGCCAGAAGATGTGGTAAGAGTGGTTAATGTAGCTGGTTTTAAAAGAGGTTTCTACAAGTTCCTGGAGGAAAAGCCCATAGTCTGTTATTGAGAAAGACATGGGGGAAGCCACTGCTTGCTCTGGATCGGTCAAAACAAAATGTGCAGGGGTAACTCTTACACAATGAGGTTACTGTTGAGTGACTAAAGAAATCGGTAGCACAAAAAATAAAGTCACCACATACACCAATATGCTTAGTAAGCTTGTTTCTTACTTAGAACTCTGCTCAGAGACATGAAGGCTGATTACTCGGCCTCACCTACCAATCATTGCAGTGTTCAAAACGAAAGCTTTTATCTTCAATAATCTTTTAATGCGCTAGCTTGACCGCTATGCTAAAGATGTTAATATTTTTCATAAGTTCTTGTGAACTGTACAAAATTACTTATCTTTAAACAGTGACTGGTTCCGACGTGCACGTTTCGTTTGCTGCGTCAGGGAACCGACAATAACAGCTGAGTTTTAAAGCTGGTAGTGAAGTCACATTAGATTACAAAACTGGATATCTCAAAAAAGTGTTTCTTCTTGGACGCTTCAAAAAAGCGTTTTTGTTTTTTTTTGAAGCGTCCAAGAAGAAACACTTTTTTGAGATATCCAGTTTTGTAATCTAATGTGACTTCACTACCAGCTTTAAAACTCAGCTGTTATTGTCGGTTCCCTGACGCAGCAAACGAAACGTGCACGTCGGAACCAGTCACTGTTTAAAGATAAGTAATTTTGTACAGTTCACAAGAACTTATGAAAAATATTAACATCTTTAGCATAGCGGTCAAGCTAGCGCATTAAAAGATTATTGAAGATAAAAGCTTTCGTTTTGAACACTGCAATGATTGGTAGGTGAGGCCGAGTAATCAGCCTTCATGTCTCTGAGCAGAGTTCTAAGTAAGAAACAAGCTTACTAAGCATATTGGTGTATGTGGTGACTTTATTTTTTGTGCTCTGGATCGGTAGCATGGAATGTTGCTACTCTTTGAGATTCTAGAATCTTCTTACTCTTTGGGGATTCTGAATGGAATGTTGCTACTCTGGGGATTCCGGGATCTTGCTACTCATTGGGGTTCTGTATGGAATGTTGCTACACCTTGGGTTTTGGCCAGGTACTAGTGACCTGGATTGGCCACCGTGAGAACGGGCTACTGGGCTTGATGGACCATTGGTGTGACCCAGTAAGGCTTTTCTTATGTCCTTATGTTACAATCTACTGTATTACCTCCCCAAGAATTTCCTATGAATGTCCCCACCCAAGCTGTCCTTAAGGTACTGTCCAGCCTTGTCATTATGCTGTATGGTATCGTATTGTAGTATATTGTATTGTCTTGCCAAACGTATTATTGTCCAATGCAACATACTGTGAATGTTGGCTTGTAACCTGTTCTGAGCTCCCGGGAGGACAGGATAGAAATCGAATGAAATAAATAAATAACAGAGTCCAATATAAAATGCTCTCGATTGAACATCAGGGCAGTGGCGTACCTAGGGTATGTGGCACCCGGGGCCCATCATTTTTTGACACCCCCCCCCCCCCCCCATGTAAAAAATTTTTTTTTTTTTTTTTTTGCAATAACCATGAAATGGAATAAATGGTCAGAATAGAAACAGGCAGTGAAAATTTTCTTTTATTGAACCTCATATATGTAACCATTATTCCAAACATAACATAACATAAATTATGTCTAAATTGTCATGACATTAGAAGTACATATGGAGTAGTTGCAGGTGATGCTTGGGACAGTTCTGATTGTGTTAGTTCGGTTTTATGTGTTTTTTGAATAGAAGGGTTTTTATTTCTTTTTGAAGGTTTTGCAGTCTGTGGTTGATATCAATTGGTTGTAGAGTTGGGGGTCGAGTGTTGCAGCTCGAATGGCTAGGAGGTTGTCGAACAGTTTTTTTCTTTTGACGTTTTTGGTTGGAGGGTGTGTGAATGGTGCACAAGTTCTCCTATGTCTGTTTGAAGTGGATTGAATTATTTAGCTGAAGAAATTAGTTACCCCCCATTCCACACACATTAATTCTCTTCCATTTTTGTTCCCATTATAAAAAACACTGATAAGTTCCCAGAAAAAAAATACATTAAAATAAGAAGTGAAAACAAAGGCCCCTACAGATGAGAACATAACATAAGAATAGCCTAACTGGGTCAGACCAATGGTCCATCATGCCCAGTAGCCCATTCTCATGGTAGCCAATCCAGGACACTAATACCTGGTCAAAACCCAAAGAGTAGCAACATTCCATGCTACCGATCCAGGGCAAGCAGACACTTCCCCCATGTCTTAATAACAGATTATGGACTTTTCCTCCAGGAATTTGTCCAAATCTTTCTTAAAACCAGCTACACTATCTGCTTTTACCATAACTTCTGGCCACTTCATTTTTAAGTTTAGATCTTTCCTTTCAAACAGAGACCTTGCTAGATGTCAAATACAGCACAAGGTAACTTCACATGGACTTAGCTGTGCAGGAAATGTGAATCTCCTCATACACCCACCATATAGTGCAAAAATGTGCAAAGGTCTGTTTTTTTCTTTCGATCACTACATAGCCTAATGCCACACAAGCAGCGCTGTTACAAACATATTCTGTAGGTCAATGCTAAGGATAACAAAGTTTCCTTCCTTGGACCAGAAGGAGATAAACCATTGGAAGAGATCCCAAAACAACACCCAAAGACCCACTCAGTGTGTGAATCAGTTGAGTGGAGTGGACTAACTGGGGGGTGGAAATGGGCCCGGAGTTTGCTCAGCAGAATTTCCCAGA
Organism: Geotrypetes seraphini; assembly: GCF_902459505.1. NCBI lineage: Eukaryota > Metazoa > Chordata > Amphibia > Gymnophiona > Dermophiidae > Geotrypetes > Geotrypetes seraphini. The sequence continues at coordinate 21,039,240 of NC_047085.1, read as the reverse complement.
CCACCTCTTCCTCTCAACACATTGACACACTGCCACCATCACCACTAGGAACACCTCACTGGGTAGGCCAGCTATGCTATAAACTTTATAAAACACATTATTATATTTTCTTATAAAGCACATATTTTAACTGACCTCTCTGACATCCTCAGCCTTTCCATTCACAAAAATAGAAGGAAGAAAAGTTCCCATTTCCTGCTGTCTCATGTCCCCGGCCTATACAATATTTTTTTTCTGCAGACCCTTCAAAAGTCTGACCAAATCCTCGTTTCACTTGCATTATAAAGTACTGAGGATGCCATCTCTCCCCAATCCCAGGTCCTAAAGTCTAAGACAGTAGCGCAAACTAATGCTGCCAGATACAGGAAAAAAAAATTTTGATTCGATTCAGCCCTATTGAATTGGTTTTTCAATTCGATTTTCCTGCCCAGTTGGGTGATTTTTTTCAAAACTCCTGGTGGGTTTTATAGCTTTTTCACCCCCTTTGGCTTCTCCTAACCACACTGGCGCTGTGGTGTAAATAAAATAAAGAAACAAAAAGGACTTTTCCTCTTTCTGTTAAATCCTAGCTCACGTTTGCAGTCCAACACCAGCTCTGGCAGGATACACATTTCAAATCTGACATATTATAATCACAAAACAGAAAATAAAATTAATTTTTCTACCTTTTGTTGTCTGGTTATATTTCAAATCTTGTTGGTCCAAGGCTCTGGTTTTCTTCTGATAACTTGCTTGCCAGGGTCTCCTTCTTTCTGCATGCTAACCATCCATCTGCCAACTCTGTCCTCCCTTTCCATTTCCCTTCCCTTCCCAGGAAGTCTGGTATCTTTCCTTTTTTTCATCTCCCTCCACAGATCCACCTTTTCTTAAATACCCTTTCATCCGGCATCTCTCCCTCCTTCCCCACCATCCCAGAGTCCACCATCTCTCCGTTTCTTTTCCTAATTACCCTCCTATCCAGTATCTCTATCCCTCCTCCACACCATCCCTTGTGTCCAATTTCTCTCCCTTTCTGTTCCTTCCCTCCCTAAATCCCATGGTCCATCATCTCTCTCCCTCTCCTCTATTTTCAGACCCATTATTTCTTCCCCCCCCAAAGTTTGGCATATGCATGTCTCTTTGAACACCCCCTTCCCTCCGTGTACTTCTAAATCATGGTCCCCCCCCAAAGGCCTATCCCCCCTTAAAGGTCTGCCTGTCCCACCTTGAAGGCCTGCACCCCCCTTGAAGGCCTGTCCCTTCCCCTGATAGGCCTGTCCCCCCCTTGAAGGCCTGCCTGCCTGTCCCCCCTTGAAGGTCTGCACCCCCCGAAGGCCTGCACCCCCCCGAAGGCCTGTCCCCCACTTGAAGGCCTGTCCCACCCCCTTGTAGCTTCTCCCCCCCCCTTGTAGGCCTGTCCCCCCTTGAAGGCCTGCCTGCCTGCCTTTCCCCCCTTGAAGGCCTGCACCCCCCCGAAGGCCTGTCCCCCCCTTGAAGGCCTGTCCCCCCCTTGAAGGCCTGTCCCCCCCCCCTTGTAGGCCTGTCCCCCCCCCTTGTAGGCCTGTCCCCCCCCCCCTTGTAGGCCTGTCCCCCCCTTGAAGGCCTGCCTGCCTTTCCCCCCTTGAAGGCCTGTTCCCCCCCTTGAAGGCCTGCACCCCCTTGAAGGTCTGCACCCCCCCCAAAGGCCTACACCCCCCCCGAAGGCCTGCACCCCCCTGAAGGCCTGCCTGCCCCCCTTGAAGGCCTGCACCCCTTGAAGGTCTGCACCCCCCCCCCCGAAGGCCTGTCCCCCCTTGAAGGCCTGCCTGCCTGCCTGTCACCCCTCCCCCTTGAAAGCCTGCTTGCCTGCCCGCCCGCCCCACCCTGAAGGCCTGATGCCCCGACCCACCCCGAAGGACCGCTCGCCCCCCTGGCCTCCCCGCACCACCTATGAAGCAGCCGCAGCAGGATCGCGAAGTCAGCGTCAGCGATCCCTGCGCTGCTTCCTGTGCCATGGTCCCGCCCCTCCTCTGACGTCAGAGGAGGGGCGGGATCGCGGCGCAGGAAGCAGCGCAGGGATGCTGACGCTGACTTCGCGATCCTGCTGCGGGCTGCTTCACAGGTGGTGCAGGAAGGTCAGTGGGGCGAGCGGTCCTTCGGGGGTGGCGGGGGACTGAACGGCAAGGCCGGGAACACCCCCTTAGGGCTGGTACCCGGGGCGGCCCGCCCCCCCCTAGGTACGCCACTGCATCAGGGTTTATATCATACAGCCCCTGGATGTTTTCAAGATTTGCTGGAGTTGTATTGTCCAAGAAGGGAATTAAGATCTGCACAGGATATGAGATGGTCATGGATGAAAGAGAGAAATGTGATACAGACCCGGGTCGGGAATTTCTCTGTTTCCAATAGTAGGGGTGAAATTTTGGAACTCGTTGGCAGGTCAGTTACGATTCTGTAAACCCAGGGATGCTTTTAAGAAGCTTATGAAGACACAGTCAATGTCTTTATGTGAACAAAAATATTTCTGTGATACTTTTAAAAACTCATGAAGATTTAGTTATAGGACAAGGCATTTATGTGGACGAAGTGAGTTTGTTGGTAGTGGAGGATGTAGGAGAGTCTCTGAGTCTAGGTTGTATTGTTAATTATTTTGCAAACTGCCTAGACTTTAGGCAGTACGTATAATTTTTTAAAACAAATGCATGAATAATTGTAGCCATTTGCTACATTTCAAGTGGGCATGTGTGGTTTCAAACTCCTTTAAGGGATATTTGACTCTTTGATTCCCCTTAGTGGGAATTCCTTTGGAACCTGCTATTCAAGAATTACAACAATTCACAACTTAGCTTTTCCTTCTCTGATAGGTATTGAATGCACTGGGAAGCTTAGTAAATCTTTTACTTTTAAATTGGTGAGAATTTGGACTGGACTTCCAGATTCACAGCTTCCGGAGGCTGTGATAGGCCGGAGCACGATACAAGGCTTCAAAGAAGGTTTGGATAGGTTCCTAGAGGATAAAGGAATTGAGGGGTACAGATAGGAGTAGAGGTAGGTTATAGGGATGGTCTGGGACCACTGCTCAGGCAATGGGCCTGATGGGTCACCGCGGGAGCGGACCGCTGGGCGAGATGGACCTCTGGTCTGCCTCAGCGGAGGCAACTTCTTATGTTCTTATTCTCTAAGACTGATAGATCAATTATTTCAATTTTGAAAAAGTTAAAAAACCTGGTTGTTTACACAATAAATCTGATTATAGCTGTCGTATAGTAATTTTAAGCAATTCAACCTACTTTTTTTCCTAACTTTTTCCATCCATCTAATCTAACCAATTTCTGTTTTTATCCCACAGTTTTTACTTGTTATGTTTCATTTTTTTTAACGAATTGTAAACCGAGTCGAGCTCCTTAAGGAGTAGATCCGGTATATAAAATGAAGATTAGATTAGATTAGTACATTTGCATAGTGGATTTGTCCAATTGAGATCTATGATTATAGCTGGAACTGATTGCTAATGGAAGCATTTTTCAGCCTTGCGATACACCTGTTGAACCATATTGGATGCCTGCGTATAAATTTGATGACTGGTTATGCATCTTAATACATTTTTCACAAGCTGTTGCTCAGCTTAAGTCTCTGGTATTTCAGCACCTCATAACTAGCGCATAGGCTGCAGAGGGCCGTGGAGCACCCTGAAGTTTACAGACAAGGCATAAGCTTGTAGTGCAGACGCAGCATTGTCAAACCAGGGGATGCAGTTCAGATTCAACCTCTAAAACCTTCATCGTAACAATGGGTTAATTGTTACCATTTAGAGCTGCAAAATGTCCCCGTACCAGCTTGAGAGGCTGAGGAAACCAGAATTATACTCCGTTGCATCTCTGGACATTTAGGGTTGTTGGTTTTTTTTCTTCAAGAAATTGTATCTTTAAGTCCATAAATTCACTGGAGTATAACAAGGGCTGGCTCAGCCTCTGAAAATGACATGAGGCTTGTAAATATTCTTCTTGCCTTTTTCTGCTGGCAGCTGTTTCACTCTTATATGCCGTTCTTAGTCTATTAGAGTATTTGAATCCAGACTCAAAGCCCACTTCTTTGAAGGTGCTTTTAATTCCAAACTCCAACCCACCTTCTAAGCACCAATATCTGTCTTATCATTCCCTCTGTAATTCCCCCACCAGAGCTTAGTTTATTGATACACCTTCTTGTTCAGTGTGTCTGTCATGACTAGATTGTAAGCTCTTTTGAGCAGGGACTGTGCTGCACAGCACTGCCTACATCTAGTAGCGCTATAAAAACGATTAGTTGTAGTAGAAACTGAATGCTCAGTGACATCACAATGCATCTGGGTCATTCCCAGAATTCTTGATGACATCATAATGCAGCTGTATAAGGCTCCCCCACCAGAGCACCTTCTTGTCCAGTTTGTCTGTCTTGACTAGATTGTAAGCTCTTCTGAGCAGGGACTGCGCTGTATAGCGCTGCGTAAGTCTAGTAGCGCTTTAGAAATGATTAATAAACATAGAAACGTGATGGCAGATAAAGGCCAAATGGCCCGTCTAGTCTTCCCATCTGCAGCAACTACTATCTCCTCCTCTTCCTATTGGCTAAGGCTCTTTCCACCTGCATTGTGATGTCATAGAGCTTTATGGATATAGAAACATAGAAACATGACAGCAGATAAAGGCCAAATGGCCTATCAAGTCTGCCCATCCGCAGCATCCACTATTTCCTCCTCTCCCTATGGGCTAAGGCTCTTAACATTTGCATCTCCTCTTCCGATAGGCTAAGGCTTTTTACACCTGCATTGTGATGTCATAGAACTTTATGGTTATAGAAACATGATGGCAGATAAAGGTCAAATGGCCCATTCACTATCTCCTCCACTCCCTATTGGCTAAGGCTCTTAACATTTGCATCTCCTCTTCCTATAGGCTAAGGTTTTTTACACCTGCATTGTGAGGTCATAGAGCTTTATGGTTATAGAAACATGATGGCAGATAAAGGCCAAATGGTCCATCCGCAGCATCCACTATCTCCTCTTCTCCCTATTGGCTAAGGCTCTTAACATTTGCATCTCTTCTTCCTATTGGCTAAGGCTCTTTATACCTGCATTGTGATGTCATAGAGCTTTATGGTTATAGAAACATGATGGCAGATAAAGGCCAAATGGCCCATCCAATCTGCCCATCTGCAGTAATCATTATCTCTTTCTCTCTCTGAGAGATCACCACGTGCCTATCCCAGGCCCTGAAATTCAAATAAAGGAGCTCTAATACAATGCCAGCCTAATACTTATGAACCCCCTAATAGGCAGATATTAGAACATTCAAATAACATAGTTATGACGCGAATGAGCTTATCATATAGCCAAGGGGCCAAGTGCAGATGTATAGATGGGGTCAAGATGGGTGGTACAGAGTCAGTTGGGATTAAGTAGTAGTAATACTGATAAATCCAACTGCTTCGAAGCCTTTGATTTGAAAGTGCTTATCAAGAACAAATCAAAGTACATAGCCTTAGATATCTTGTGTGGGACAAATCTTTCAAAATGCAAAAATCTTCTTGACATACTGTAAACTCCCGGAATCCACGTATGTTGTCCAATGTTTTGGTCACATTTGGATGTGCGCATGGTTTGCACACCCAGTTTGAGTAACGAGCCAATAATTGGATGCTAACAATTACCCATGTCACTGGGCAACAATTTAGATTTCCGTGCGCATCTTGCTATGCGCCATTCTATAAAGACGTGCATAAAAATCATTTAGCGCATAACTGAAAAGGGTGTGTGGCCATGAAAAGGGCATAGGCAGGTCAGGGGCATTCACTAAAGATGCACGCAGTATTATAGAATCCCACAGGAGGGGCTTTAAACAACCTGGGCCAATCAGAGCCTTAGGCCTCTCCCCGGCGCATAATAGGGGAGGGGAAGGCCCATCATTTTGAAGAGGCAGGCCCAGAAGGAGGAGGCGGGCAGTCGTCAGAGGCATGGGGGTGTTAGGGTGTGCGTGGCAGCGGGAGGGAGTGGGCATCTCTTCCGCTGCCAGGGGGGTGTCAAGGGGGGGCATTGCTTGGTGGTAGAAGGGAATGGGCATTTCTCCTGCTGCCAGGGGTATCATAGGGGATGGGCAGACTAGATGGACCATTCAGGTCTTTATCTGCCATCATCTACTATGTTGCTTAGCGGCCGGAGGGAGTAGGCATCTATCCCGCTGCTGAGGGGGGTGTTGGGAGGGGTATTGCTCGGTGGTGGGAGGGAATGGGCATCCCTCCCGTCCATCTTTGGGGAGGGCGGGGTTGTGTGTTTATTATGCACATGTGCTGATCACTATTATGAGCGATGGGCACATGCAAATTTTGTGAATCTTCGCTATTCTCTGCCAATCTCATTTGCATGCATGCTTTTTGGAGAATGACTCGCTTTTTTTAAAATTGCTACAATAACGGCCTGTCAGTATATAACGCAAAGTTTTAAGAATCTAGCCTTGGGTGCCTAAATCTCATAGCGCGCAGCTCAAAAAGTGGCGTGGTCATAGAAAGGGGCATGGATAGGTTAGGGAGAAGTCAAAAAGTTGTTATAGGATAGCACCATTTGCATACCCAATCGCTATGAGTTGGGCGTCAGCATTTGTCCTAGGTTTTAGCTGGCATAAACGCTAGCGCCCACACTTGGGCATTGGAATTGGTGCCATGCACTAATCTATAAAGAGTGCCCTTTATTGGTCAGCGCTTAGCACAGTGAATTGCAAACTGTGTGCCGCGGCGAGATTCCGGGTGTGCCACCAGGGTTTGAAGGACACGTGACACATACCGAGTGTCACTTTCGGCCTCTCCTCCTCTCTGCGCCCACATGAACCTCGCCTCGTTTTCCCTGAGTGCGGGGCCGTGTCCAGAGGGCCTCCACATGCAGATGTTGACGTGATGATGTCATGCACATGCATTCAACGTCATCGCTGGACATGGCCCCTGAGCTCAGGGAAAATGATTTGAGGTTCACGTGGAATGGGGCGGGGTTTTGGGTGTGCCACAGAAAAAAAAACATTTGCTCTGTTAGTGTGCCGGAGTAAAAAAAAAAAGTATGCGGGTCACTGGCTTAGCACTTTTTTTTTCCAATTCCAATTTTTGAGTCCCATGCACTGGATATGGCCCTAAGCATATAACTGTGTGCTTATCAAATTAGGAAAATAATTACCATCAAGCAAACAATCCACAACTGGCCATAACTCCCTCTTTGAACTCCAGGAAAGATAGTTATCGGTAAAGATAAGAACATAAGACTAGCCTTACTAGTCCGTCTTCACGGAGGCCAATCCAAGTCATAAATACCTGGCAAAATCCCAAATCGTAGCAGCATTCCATGCCACCGATCCAGGGCATGCAGTGGCTTCCTCCATGTCTGTCTTAACAGCAGACTATGGACTTTTCCTCCAGGAACTTGTCCAAACCTTTTTTTTTTTAACCAGCTACATTAACCGCACAGGCTAGCAGACACTCTAATGTGCACCACTGCATCTTATTAACAAAATTGTCAGCTCATCAGAACAGGGACCATCTTTTAGGTCTGTCTGTACAGGGCTGCATATACTGTATCTTATAAGCTCTACAAGACAGGTACATTATAGTCATAGGACTAGAAAATGAGACTGCTCAGCCCGGGGTCATTTACAGTACACTATTTCTGTTGCCACAGTTCTGCTGTTTATCTTGGTTATAATACACCAACCATATTTTCTCATGTTCAGAAGGACAAATTGAACAGTTCATTATTTAATATTAACAGAAGGAGAATATTATCTATCTATCTAATATTACTCATAGATCACATGTAACAGAGTAATTAGTTGTATATAAATATTTTAAACAGGATTCTACACAATGCGTAGTAACACAGTAGATCAGTGGTTCCCAAACCTGCCCTGGGGGACCCCTAGCCAGTCAGGTTTTCAAGATATCCCTAATGAATATGCATGAGAGAGATTTGCATACCTGTCACTTCCATTATATGCAAATCTCTCTCATGCATATTCATTAGGGATATCTTGAAAACCTGACTGGCTGGGGGTCCCCCAGGACAGGTTTGGGAACCACTGCAGTAGATGATGGTAGATAAAAACCTGAAGGTTCCACTCAGCCTGCTCAACAATCACACTCATTCTCCATTCATGATTAACCCAACAATAAACGTGGCATTAAAAAAAGGTTAACTTGATGTTGATCTTTTTTTTTTGCCATTTTTTGGGACACAGACTGTCGAAGCCGGCTGGGGACAACCTGTAGAGGTCCACCCAGAATTTGTAACAATCTGCAAAGATAATCCTGCCGAAAGCCTATCGATTTTCATTCCAAACTGAAATCGGAATCAGCAAGCTTTCACCCTTTAGAGAACATCTCCAAAAGGAATCCTTAATTAGCGACAAATTTGTTTTACCATTGCATGCTGCGCGGGCTGTCGCAGATGTAGGCTGTGAGGCATCCCGGGGACCATCTAAGCTCCTGGATATACCGGTGCAGATTTATCTTAAAAAGCTTGCTCGGCTGGGTGCATGCCTCATAAAGACTGTGTGAAACTCAGAATCTGGCATCCCCCATATGCCTCTTTTTTTTCCAAACTGCTGCTAAAAAGAGGGAAGCCCCCCCCCCCCAAGGGAGCAGTGGCTGGTCTCAGTTCAGCCTGAGAAGCAGGAGAGGTACTCACCCCCAGCTTGAGTCAGCAAGTACAGCTGTAGCTTCTCCGAGCCGGCTCCCAGATTCCCGAATGCAGTGACAAGAACATGTACTTCCAAGGAACACGGGAACCAGAGCTCTTGGTTTACTTCTACATTGACGTCAGCATTTTTCTAGCATCCCCCAGTTAAAGGGTTTTTTTTTTTTTTTTTGTCCCCTGTGGGAGGTTTTCATTGGAAATGAGAGCTTTTGACTCTAATTTCCAAATGCAGCAGGATGGTGAGAATGGATTGGGAGCAGTGAGAGAGAGAGAGAGGGTTGGGGCTGCCACTCACATACTTGCCAGAATTAAAAAAAAAAAAAAATCAGTCTCGTTTATTAAGTCTAAATATACCTCAGATTATAGCGGTGCTGCTGTACTGGAAACTTGTTGCTTGATACAGGCATTGAGGTGCTGGTGGTGGGAGATATTTGCCCTTTCTATTGCAAACGCAAGCAGTGTCTCACTTCCGGCTCACCACACAATTGTTTCTCACGTACTCACCTTGATAGGACCCCCAGGGACCCCTGAAGAAGACTTTTTGTCGAAACGCAGACCGTGTTGGGTCCTGTATCCCTAGCGGACTAGGTCCTTTAAGGCTCTTATGTGGATGATTTATTTTTATGTGGATGGAATTATTTTATGTGGATGGAATTATTTTATGTGGATGATTTCAGTTTACCTTTGGAACTTTGACACTCAAATAAAGTCCATTTAGGAACATCGTCACTCCACAGAGCTTTTTTGGTTTTCTCTGGATTTTCTTCTTTGTGGATATTTTGGGGTCAATTCCTTTTGTTTTTTGCTACTTAGGATTTTAAAGTGTTTGAGGCTTGCGCAGATGAGGACGGAGCTTAGGCATTGGTGGAATGAGGCATTATGACATCACAGTCTGAGCTCTAGAATGTTGCAAACAGAAGCAGTGTCTCACTTCCGGTTTCCCACGTACTCACCTTTATAGGACCCCCAGGGACCTCTGAGGAAGACTTTTTGTCGAAACGCGGACCGTGTTGGGTCCTGTATCCCTAGCGGACTAGGTCCTTTAAGGCTCTTATGTGGATGATTATTTTTATGTGGATGGAATTATTTTATGTGGATGATTTCAGTTTACCTTTGGAACTTTGACACTCAAATAAAGTCCATTTAGGAACATCGTCACTCCACAGAGCTTTTTTGGTTTTCTCTGGATTTTCTTCTTTGTGGATATTTTGGGGTCAATTCCTTTTGTTTTTTGCTACTTAGGATTTTAAAGTGTTTGAGGCTTGCGCAGATGAGGACGGAGCTTAGGCATTGGTGGAATGAGGCATTATGACATCACAGTCTGAGCTCTAGAATGTTGCAAACAGAAGCAGTGTCTCACTTCCGGTTTCCCACGTACTCACCTTTATAGGACCCCCAGGGACCTCTGAGGAAGACTTTTTGTCGAAACGCGGACTGTGTTGGGTCCTGTATCCCTAGCGGACTAGGTCCTTTAAGGCTCTTATGTGGATGATTTATTTTTATGTGGATGGAATTATTTTATGTGGATGATTTCAGTTTACCTTTGGAACTTTGACACTCAAATAAAGTCCATTTAGGAACATCGTCACTCCACAGAGGTTTTTTTGGTTTTCTCTGGATTTTCTTCTCTGTGGATATTTTGGGGTCAATTCCTTTTGTTTTTTGGTGGGGAGATATTTTACAGTTTCCTTAAGGTTTTTGTTTTTTTATGAACACCCTGCAGAACAGAGCTGGTGGTGGCACCTCACTGGTTAATGAAAAGCGATCACTTCATATGTCTACCAGTGACCTTGTAAAGTATTTATTTATTTATTCATTCATTTTTATAGCCCGTCCTCCCCAGAGGAGCCCAGAACGGGTCACAACAGTCGTAGTGATTAGGTGCTTGAAACTTCCCTATCTGTCCAAAAGGCTCACAATCAAACTAAAAAGCGCCATATTATACATTTATTAACATACAACATATTGACGTAATGAAATAAGGACCCTTTTTGCTAAGGTGCGCTAAACGCTAACGCGCCCATTATAAGTCCATGGACGCGTTAGCATTTAGTGCGTGCTAACACGGCTAATGCGCCTTTGTAAAAGAGGGGGTACATTAATACAAGAAAAAATGAATAATAATAATTTCAGTAAAGTGAAAAGAAGGGAAATATAGGGGTCCTTTTACAAAGGCGCGGTAGCGGTTTAACGCGCAGAATACCGCACGTTAAACCGCCTGCCGCGCTAGTACCTAACGCGTGATGAAATGTCTGACGCGCTAACCCCTGTAGCGTGCCTTGATAAAAGGAGCCCATAGTATTAAAACTCAAATCAAAATAATTTTTTTTTTAAAAAAAAGCAAAATATCCATAAAGAGTGATAATTCTCATCAGAACTCCAAAGATGGAAGCCTTCAACCGCAGGACCCAACGGCCAGCCGCTCTCAACAGATCTCTGGTCGTGCGCTGGCCTGGCCGAGGTGGTCACCCCGCTTTTGGCCCCATCCGGCTGCATCGCTCCCCCTCTCTGCCGCCAGAATTGAATCCCAGAGCGCTCCATACCAACCATATTATTCAACAGATTTTGCTCTGGTCCTCCCCTGTGAAACTGCATGCTTCCAGTGCTCATTGGATGCTCTACCGTAAAGGGCCAGATTCTATAAGCAGGGCCTAACTAGCAAAGCCACACCTACTGCATGTCAGTCAAAGTTAGGCTACACCCAAATATTGCTAGGACAAAAAAAAAAAAAATATATATATATATATATACACACATATTACTAGAAAAGAAAATAAGCAACCCCCCCCTCAAAAACAAGCAAACCCCTCCCCCAAAACAACCCACACCAAAATCCAGCAATGTTATAATAATAATAATAATAATAATAACTTTATTTTTCTATACCGCCAGTCAGACGACTTCTAGGCGGTTTACATAGTAAGAAGGCTGGACATTCAGCGAATATTAAAGGTCTTAAAACAATACAAAACAATAGATCCACATACAATACGATACTATACAATACCGTGAGTCTGAATAACAATACTATACATTAAGTCTAAATACAATACCGTACAAAGAGTCTAAATGCAATACAATAGTTTAGATGCGAAAGTTACGTATTAATTGATTGGTGATCTAAGGGTAATGAGTGTCTGAGGGATTTAGAACAACCATGAGTTGGAGTTCTGGGTTCGAGGAGATCAAAGTATGAGGGGTTTGTAGAGAGAGAGAAAATGCGTTTAATGGGGAGAGGAGACCTGGTGGCGTTGGGGACCGTTTTAGTCAATGAATTTTGCGAATAGGGCAGTTTTGATTGTTTTGCGGAATGCATTATAAGTTACATTGGGTTCGTTTATGTGGTTTTTCAGCCAGATTTGCTGTCTGTTCGCTTGGAACTTAAAGGTTCTGTCCAGGAAGGCTTTGTATCTGCAGCCTGTAATCTTTGGGTATGCAAAGATGTTTTTGTTCCTGGTCGTTCTTGTGGGGTTGTGTAGGGTGAAGTGTGTTTGTAGATATGAAGGTGCTATTCCCCAGGCTTGTTTAAAACAGGTGCAAGCAAATTTGAATATAATTCGCGCTTCTATTGGAAGCCAATGCAGTTTTTTATAGTAGGGGCTGATGTGGTCGTTTTTTCTTAGTCCGAAAATTAGGCGGACGGCGGTGTTTTGTATGAGTCTTAGTTTTTTTATTGTTTTTTGTTATTCAAATGTAATCAGGGGTTATAAACTAGAGCAGGGGTAGGGAACTCCGGTCCTCGAGAGCCGTATTCCAGTCGGGTTTTCAGGATTTCCCCAATGAATATGCATTGAAAGCAGTGCATGCATTTAGATCTCATGCACATTCATTGGGGAAATTCTGAAAACCTGACTGGAATACGGCTCTCGAGGACCGGAGTTTCCTACCCCTGAACTAGAGACTAAAAATAGGGTCTAGCCCCACACTGCATGTCTCTACTTCTCTCAGTCATAGCACATATAAAACGTTTGCCCAAGTCAAAAATTTTTGTCACGCTTTTAACATTCCACATCAAAATGTTGTGCACATATTTGTTTTACCAATCCTGGGTTTTAACGTGTTTTGCTGAAGCTGCCTCAGGAAACCCAGCTCCAAAAAAAAAACTCTTCAGGAAACAATGGTCTGTGAAAAAACCCAAAACCCAACTATCAGTGTATCCAGGGGAGATATGATAGAGATGTTTAAATACCTACGTAATGTAAATGCGCATTAGTTGAATCTCTTTCATTTGAAAGGAAACTCTGCAATGAGAGGGCATAGGATGGAGTTATGAGGTGACAGGCTCCGGAGTAATCTAAGGAAATATTTTTTTACAGAAAGGGTGGTAGATGCATGGAACAGTCTCCCGGAAGACGTGGTGGAGACAGAGACTGTGTCTGAATTCAAAAGGGCCTGGGATAGGCACGTGGAAGCTCTCGGAGAAAGAGATAATGGTTACTGCGGATGGGCAGCTCTATGACCTCACAATGCAGGTGTAAAGAGCCTTAGCCTATAGGAAGAGGAGATGCAAATGTTAAGAGCCCTAGCCAATAGGGAGAGGAGGAGATAGTGGATGCTCTGGATGGGCCATTTGGCCTTTATCTGCCATCATGTTTCTATGTAAATTAAAATAAAATCAAAGAAAACTTTTCTTCACGTAATATGTAATCTTTCAAAACATTTATGTTACAAAATACAACCAAGAAAATACTTGTATGGAAAAGCTGAAATATAACAAGAAAAATAATTACTATGAACTCATAAAATATAGGTGGCTTAATATTTGGCAACAGCCCACAATATAGGAACCAATTTATATATGGAAAAGAAAGAAGAAAAATACTAGTAATGGGTAACAAAGCAAAAATAACTGCATTCAGACTGCTTCAAAAATAAACTTACGACATCCCCTTCAGAAAAACCTTCCTGAGGTGCCGATTTCACCACATTCCAGAAGTTTAATTACACATTGTGTGAAGAGATATTTTCTCCAGTTTGTCTCAAATCTACTACTTAGGGCTCCTTTCACTAAGGGGCGCTAGTGTTTTTAGCGCACGCCAAAAATTACAGCGCGCTACGCTTCTAGAACTAATGCCAGCTCATTGCTTGCGTTAAGGTCTGGCGCACGCAGCAATGTAGCGCTTGCTATTCCACGCATTAAAGCCTCAGCGCACCTTAGTAAAAGGAGCCCTAAGTAGTTTCATCCCATACCCCCTAGTCCAGGGGTAGGCAATTCCGGTCCTCGAGAGCCAGAGCCAGTTCAGGTTTTCAGGATCTCCACCATGAATATGTATGAGACGGATTTGCACGCACTGCCTCCTTGAGATGCAAATCTATCTCACGCCTATTCATTCTGGAGATCCTGAAAACCTGACTTGGCTCCGGCTCTCGAGGACCGGAATTGCCTACCCCCTGCCCTAGTCCAAGTATTTGGGGAAAGAATAGACAAGCGATTCACATCTACCCTTTCCACTCCACTCAGTATTTTATAGATCTCACCCCTGAGTCATTTCTCCAAGCTGAAGAGCCCTAGCCGCTTTAGCCTTTCCTTATAGCAGTGATTCCCAACCCTGTCCTGGAGGAACACCAGGCCAATCGGGTTTTCAGGCTAGCCCTAATGAATATGCATGAGAGAGATTTGCATATGATGGAAGTGATAGGCATGCAAATTTGCTTCATGCATATTCATTAGGGCTAGCCTGAAAACCCAATTGGCCTGGTGTTCCTCCAGGACAGGGTTGGGAACCACTGCCTTATAGGGACGCCGTCCCATCCCTTTTATCATTTTCGTCGCCCTTCTCCGTACCATTTCTAATTCTGCTATATCCTTTTTGAGATATGGTGACCAGAACTGCACACAGTGGTCAAGTTGCGGCTGTACCATAGAGCGATACAAGTGCTTTGTAACATTTTCATGTCTGTTTTCCATTCCTTTCCTGATAATTCCTAACATTTTATTTGCTTTCTAAGCCGCTGCCGCACACTGAGCTGAGGGTTTCCACGTATCCTCGACAATAATATCTAGATCCTTATCCTGGGCAGCGACTCCTAACAGAGAACCCAGTGTCACGTAGCTATAGTTCAGGTCCCTCTTTCCCACATGCATCACTTTGCATGTGCTCACATTAAACGCCATCTGCCATTTTGATGCTCACTCTTCCAGTCTCGCAAGGCCCTCTTGCAATTTTTTTTCACAATCCTCTTGCGATTTAACAACTTTGAACAACTTTCCCCTTGTTTACGAAACTGAGATAGCAGTTTCTAGCTCCTGGAGCTGCGCTGAATGGCCCGCGCTGCTCCCGACGCTCAAAGGAACTCAGTGAGCGTCGGGAGCAGCGCGGGCCATTTAGCGCAGCTCCCCGCGCTAGAAACTGCTATTGCAGTTTCGTAAAAGGAGGCTTTTGTGTCATCAGCAAATGTAATTATCTCACTAGTTTTTGAGATGCCAGTTTGTAAAAAGGGTTCCAGAGGTGTTCCGGGAAATTATAGATCGGTGAGTCTGACATCAGTGCCAGGCAAAATGGCAGGGACTATTATACATTACATTAGAGATTTCTATTCCGCCATTACCTTGCGGTTCAAGGCGGATTACAAAAGAGTTAAAACCGGTGGGTTACAATGGAAGAGCATTTGTCATTTCTAATGAGGTAAAGAGTAGGTTATGTAGTTTCTGTGTGGCGGGAAGGACAGTAAGTTTGAAGTTAGGACTGTTTCAGGAATTTCCTGAAGAGTATAGTTTTTATTTCTTTTCTGAACATCTTGTAGTCTGGGGTCGTTATCAGTAGATTGGAGATTTGGTTATCTAGTTTAGCTGCTTGAGTGGCTAGGAGAAATAAATGACAGAACATATAAATAATCAAAGATTTCTATCCAGAAGTGCAGGAGAAGGTATCATTCATTGAGTTCGTTGTGAATTTGAAATTATAACTAGTGCAAAAAACCTGTATTAAAACAGAAACTTTAAATACATAGTAACATAGTAACATAGTAGATGACGGCAGATAAAGACCCGAATGGTCCATCCAGTCTGCCCAACCTGATTCAATTAAAAATTTTTTTTTTTTTCTTTTTTCTTCTTAGCTATTTCTGGGCAAGAATCCAAAGCTTTACCCGGTACTGTGCTTGGGTTCCACCTGCCGAAATCTCTGTTAAGACTTACTCCAGCCCATCTACACCCTCCCAGCCATTGAAGCCCTCCCCAGCCCATCCTCCACCAAATAAATAAATCAATAAGAGTTCAAAACATCGCACTTATCTTATAGTTTTTGTAGTTGTTGTCAAGTGCCAATGTGAGAAACCCTACGGGGACCCGTTTCACCATTTATGGCTTCGTCAGGGGTCAAAATTGTGCAGCTTAGCTCTGTTAAAGAGACAAAATGGCGGGTCCCCGTAGGGTTTCTCACGTTTTTTGCACTAGTTATAATTTCAAATTCAGAACGAACTCAATGAATGATACCTTCTCCTGCACTTCTGGATAGAAATCTTTGATGATTCACCAGAGCAGGCATCTGAGAGTTCAGTTGTACACTTGAAACATTTATTTAACATTTATTTTGGAATGTTTGATCTGAAGATTTAGCACCTTGTTTCCACTGATTCTTGTCTAGAACATATAAGTAAGCATGGATTAATTACATTACATTAGTGATTTCTATTCCGCCATTAACTTGCGGTTCAAGGCGGATTACATAAGAATTGTCATGATATCACGAGATACATCAGGTGGATTACATAAGACTTGTCCAGATATTAGGAAAGACATAAGGAGTAGTCTGAACATTTTCTAATTTGCTAAGAAGTACATAGTATTGTAGGTGAAGCTTGGGACATGTCTGGTTCTGTTATATTGGTTTTGTGTATTTTTTGAAGAGTAGGGTTTTTGTTTATTTTTTGAAGGTTTCGTAGTCTGTGGTCGAAATCAGCAGATTGGTGAGTTGTCTGTCCAGTTTCTCAGCTCTGTTGGCCAGTAGGTTGTTATATAGTTTTCTTCGTTTGACATTTTTGGTTGGCGGGTGTGTGAATAGTGTGTGGGTTCTCCTGTGTCTGGTTGAGGTGGATTGAATTAGTCGATTGTTCCAGTAGGTTGGGCTGTCTCCGTTTATAGCTTTAAATAGTAGGCAGTGGAATTTGAAATGTACTCTGGCTTGTATTGGGAGCCAGTGCGAATTGTGGATGCCTCTGTGATGTGGTCGTATTTTTTTCAGTGAGTAGATGAGTCTTAGGGCTATGTTTTATATTGTTTGTAGTTGTTTTATTGTGGTTGCTGGGCAGGGGAGAAAGCCAACATGGATATAGTCAAGGGAAATCTTACAATCTTACAGATCACTTACAATTGGAAAAACTGGAATAGACTTAATTATTGTTTTTGGTGGAACTCTGTGTGCCATATATATAAAATGGAAAGGACAATAGCTGTCCCAAAAGGACATTATAGCAAATTTCAAGATGTGTGGAGGCCATTGATAGATTATTGTAAAGATTAAAAATATTCTTCCCTGAATAAAATTTTTATTTTTTTTAAGTTCAATCAGTTTTATTAGCATTTTGTCATATAAATACAAACATAGACCTCATATTCGTAATAAGTCTTTACAGAGTGTAAGCACAGGCGGTCCATGACATATCAGGAAAAACAGAACAAAGAAATAAGAATATAACCCAACTAACAAGCTCATCAGTCGTGTGTATGTGTGTTTATATAAAAATTTTAAGATATAATGGGGGGGGGGAGGAGGGGGGGAATTTTTGATTATTATTGAGATAAATCATTTTCATAAATGAATAAGGGAGGGGGGTAATATTTTATTATACGAGGATCAATTATAAGACTTCAAGTGTATTTGAAAATTCAATTGATAAATGTCATTATTGTACTTGATTTAAGATTTAAAATGAATAAAGTTTAAAAAAAAAAGGGAAATCTTGCCTCACCAATCTACTGTACCGCTGTACCGGGCAATGGTGCGTCCGCAACTTGAGTACTTCGTCCAGTATTGGTCGCCGTACCTTAAGAAGGATATGGCGTTACTCGAGAGAGTTCAGAGGAGAGCGACACGACTGATTAAGGGGATGGAAAATCTTTCATACGCTGAGAGATTGGAGAACCTGGGTCTCTTTTCCCTGGAGAAGAGGAGACTTAGAGGGGATATGATAGAGACTTACAAGATTATGAAAGGCATAGAGAGAGTAGAGAGGGACAGATTCTTCAAACTTTCAGAAAATAAAAAAACAAGAGGGCATTCGGAAAAGTTGAAAGGGGACAGATTCAAAACGAATGCTAGGAAGTTCTTCTTTACCCAACGTGTGGTCGACACCTGGAACGCGCTTCCAGAGGACGTTATAGGGCAGGGAACAGTATCGGGGTTTAAGAAAGGATTGGACAATTTCCTGCTGGAAAAGGGGATAGAAGGGTATAGATAGAGGTTTACTGCACAGGTCCTGGACCTGTTGGGCCGCCGCGTGAGCGGACTGCTGGGCAAGATGGACCTCAGGTCTGACCCAGCAGAGGCATTGCTTATGTTCTTATGTTATGTTCTTATGTACTGTATTTCTTTGAAGGGGTAAACGGACATGTGGATAAAGGTGAATCGGCTGATATTGTGTATTTGGATTTTAAAAAAGGCATTTGCCAAAGTACCTCATGAAAGACTTCTGAGGAAATTAGAAAGTCATGGGATAGGAGGTAATGTCCTATTATAGATTAAGAACTGGTTGAAAAGACAGAAAACAATGGGTTTAAACCAGGGGTGTCCAACCCGTGAAGTATTTTGTGCGGCCCCAGTCAAGGGCGATGTAATGTTATCCTCTGTTGCCCCTGGGTGTTTACCATCTTG
Source organism: Geotrypetes seraphini (assembly GCF_902459505.1). Taxonomy (NCBI): domain Eukaryota; kingdom Metazoa; phylum Chordata; class Amphibia; order Gymnophiona; family Dermophiidae; genus Geotrypetes; species Geotrypetes seraphini. Next base: position 21,020,766 of record NC_047085.1, on the reverse strand, counting down.
CCGACTCCCTCCTCTGCCTTGCTGCAGCGTTTGCGTGTTTGTGCAGCCCCAGAAACATTTTTTTCTGCCAATGTGGCCCAGGGAAGCCAAAAGGTTGGACACCCCTAGACTGGTATCAATATTCTCAATGGAGAAGGCTAAACAGTGGGGTTCCCCACTGGGGCCTGTCCTGGGACCTCTGCTTTTTAACATATTTATCAATGATCTAGACATGGCCAATCTTCTGTTAACACACCAAAGTCTTGTTGCTTTAATTATTCCACCAACTGAGAATGGAAAAAAAGTGATTTTTAGTTAGTAAACTGAACCCGTATTAACTCTAAATCATGGAAAAGCCTGGCTCTGAGAACCCGAAGCTCTTATTTTTACAGTGTAACTTTTAACTCTGACATGATTTACATAACAGAAAGGTGTCCCCAGACATCCTAATGCTACAAAGGTCTTCACAATGCAGTTCCAGCATCCATATTGGTCCTGGACAAAACTAGAGTCTCAGCAGAAAAGACACCTGAAGAAGGGATCCGTGTAATCTTGAGAATTAATCTATTACAACCTCTCTCTTTTTGCTGATGTTTAAAAAGGTACCATGGCCTACTAAGACTCCAAAGCACCTTGGAAGTTAAATTTAGGGGATGAGACTGACGGGAGCTCTCAAGACCTCTCTCTGGACTCCATAGGGATTATTTAGGAAGGAGAAATGTGAAAATGCTAAGCTGCTTGGATCAACTCAAAGACCTCATCTTCCTGACAGGGGAAAACTGGCAATCCCTCAACTGTGTGAACTCATTTCTTGGATGTGATAAATGTCTGCAAACGAACGGACTCTAAACTTGAACGAGGTGTCTGGTTTGAAGAGTGAATCCTGTGCTGACTTTATATGCAATTGCAAAATCTGTGGAGATGGAGAAAGGCATTTTATTGCATTTTTAAATAATTTATTTCAGTTAGTAACACAAATGCAAGTCAGGTGATTAGTAAAATGAACAGAAATAAACATTAACACTCGCACAAAAAAAAAAACCCCAAGAAAAAATGTAAGGTAAAATTTTTTTATAGGACTAACTTTTGGAAACTGACTCTCCTATGATATGAGGTATAACAAATACAATTGAACCTAAGCTAGAATTTCCTCAGACCAGTCCATAATTAATAGACATCATTATTTGAAAATATGTGAAGCATAAAAGCCTTGGGCCTGGGGAGGGAAGGCGGGTGGAAACAGGATGCTAAGCTTGATGGATTTTTGGTTTGTCCCAGTATGACAATTCTTATGTTCTTATGCAGGGGTCTCCAAAGTATGGTCTGTGGGCCAAATCCGACCCGCGATATGATTTTATCTGGCTCGTGGAAGAATTGTGCAGAAATGTAAGTCTTCCTCCAACTTAGGAATCAAGGAAACTCTTATATCTTGGCATCCCAAGTTCTCTAAATTTTCTTCACACTTCTACCTCTAACCTTCTGTTGTAGTTCCTTCCTATTTCTCCTACTGTAAACCGCGTCGAGCTCTACGAACGTGGAGATGATGGCGGTATACAAACCTAAGGATTAGATTAGATTAGAAATGCGCCAATTGGACTAATTTTCCAATGAAAATCCATTTAAAAAAAAAACAACCATGGGGTGTTGATAGATTTCAAATGCATTAATTAAAATTGTGTTCAAAATATATTAACATTCCATGTTATGTCAATATTATTCACAGCTTTATTTAATACTGAATCGTAATTATATACTTCGCGGCATTTCTTCGTACTAGTTCGGCCTCGATCGACAGTGCCCATTCGCAGCGTTGTAGTTAGCTCTGGCGCTGTGACTAATCATTAAATTGAATCTGGAAGTTCGTTACTAGATGTTACAGTTAAGAACACTTGCTAAATTTATATTTAAAGGTGCGTATCACTTATTCACATATTTGCTTGTACGGAGTTCTCGTGATTTTAATAATTTCATTATCATTTATAAATGTACTAGTGTTTAAGCCCATTACATTAACGGGTGCTAGAATAGATGTCTGTCTGTCTTTCTCCTGCCCCCTGTCTCTTTTATTTCCTTTCTTTCTGTCTCTCTCCCTGCCCCGTCTATCTTTCTTTATTTCTTTCTATCTTTCTTTCTCCCTCCCGCTGTCTATCTTTCTTTCTTTCTGTTGCTCTCCCTGCCCAGGCGGGGATCGTGAGAGGAGCCACCGCCGCGTCTTTCAAGTAAAAAAATACAATAGGGCAAGGCGAGCAGGGAGCAGGCCAGACCGAAAAACAGGACGAAAAACAGAACTCTAAGCGCGCATGCGCACTCCTACCTGCGGGTCCCTACAGCTCAAGGAAAACCCTCGCACGCAGTGGGAGTGCGCATGCGCGGCTTAGGGTTTTATTATATTAGATTCTCTTTTACAGTTTTAACATGGATGGGAAAAAGAAAAGTCAGTTTCATCATTCACATTAATGTCTGTATTATAATTTGTGATGAAAATATGAGAATTTGTTGGTAGTGCTCATCGTCACTAATATATGATAATATAATCTCACATACTCTGTAATTACGAGGGTCATTTCATAAATAATGCACACTATTTTTATTATTTACATGTTTATTTTTTTTCAAGTATTTCTTTACAATCCTTCAATATAGGGGTCCTTTTATCAAGCTGTGGTAGGGGGTTTAATGTGCGTAATACTGTGCGTTAAACCGCTTGCCGCATTGAGCAGGCGTTAGTTTTTTAGTCGGCCAAGAGGGTTAGCGCGTGATGAAATGTCCGACACGCTAACCCCGCTAGCGAGGCTTGATAAAAGGACCCCATAATCTCCCTGCTTTGCAATGACAAAGTCCCAATGTCTGGGAAACTTCATTATTCCATCCAAGACATCGTTTTTGTTCAGTTGACGAATGGCTCAGATACCGGTGGAAAAAAGCTCTCCCAGAGATGCAAAGCAATGTCCATGCATAGGTTGTTTCAACTTTGGAAAAAGGTTGAAATCTGGTAGATTCAGGACTGTCGGGAGCATAAGGTAACACCTCCCGGCCGTATTCACGTAGTTTTTCAATGACGAGTGGAGAGCTCCATCTTCCCCATGACCAAAAAAATTTCGATGAGCTCAATCAAAAGTCAAACAAATGATGATTTTTGCTTATGATGATGAAGGCATCATCATCATCATCACAGACAAAGTTCCATGTGGAAGAAGCGTCACAGCAGTGCATTATTGTGATTTTTATGCAAAAAATGCACAGAAAAATGCACAAAACCCAACCTCAGTTGCTCTTGGCTGGGCCACTCATTCTTCACGACAACGCTTGCCCACACATAGGGAATGTTATCATTGAAAAACTACGCAAATACGGCTGGGAGGTGTTACCTCATGCTCTCTGCAGTCCAGACATGAGTCCACCCTGTCCTGGGTTACATGAGAAATTACATCAGGTTTGCAACGGGGGAATATCATAGTGAGTGAAGACCATCTGTTTAGGCGATGAATTTGTCAAATAGAATGGTTTTAATTGATTTTTGGAATGCGCCGTAGGTCTGCCTGGCTCTATTTATGTGGTTTCCCAGCCAGGATTGCTGTCTTCTTGCTTGGAACATGAAGGTTCTGTCCAGGAAGGATTTGTATTTGCGGCCTGTGATCTTTGGGTATGCAAAGATGTTTCGGTTTCTGGTTGTTCGTGTGGGGTTGTGTAGCGTGAAGTGGGGTAGCAGGTAGGAAGGTGCTAGGCCCCAGACCTGTTTGAAACAGATACATGCAAATAGAAGGAAGTGTTAAAGAATGATCGGCCAAAGGTTTCAAATGTGCTAGGTTTGCCAGATGATGGGCGTCCTATTGAAAATGTCCCCCTATAGATACCTAAAAAATAAACAGGTAGGCTTTGCCCCCTGTGAGGAACCACTGCACTACGATGTACAGGGGGAAGAATGACCATATATCTGCAGTATGTATAGACAGACTCTTTCCCACAATGCTTCTCATGGCAGTTCTCTGAAAGATTTTATTGCTTTGCTTTACTTTTTGTTTCTGTTGGCCAGATCTGCTACATTTCGCTTTATTTTCCACTTCATCCTGATGAACCTGTGTTGTGGCTGCGTGATATTTTGGGACTGCGTGCTCTTTGACCTTTCCCTGTTAAAAGAGAGCATGAGTCAGAGGGCGAGAGGTCTATGCCATTTTCTATGTATGGGAAAATTCTTAAATCACGGCGAGTGTAAGTGATATATCAACTGAATACTGACCTGATAGGAAATGAACATTAAAAAATATACTCATCTGAGAGGTCTCCAGAAGATACTGCTGTGGTGAATTTGATTAAATCAAATTGAATGTCCCTTTGGAAATATCTTTCAGCAAGAGCCAGCAGTATGAGGCTCATTTTTAAAAATCTAAGGCTTGGCTTTATATCTAAGGCTTAGAGAATGACACGGTGACAAAATTCATCACCGTTCCCGTCCCCGCGGATAACCGCGGGAAACCATCTTCATGTCATTCTTTAAGGAGAGAGGGAAGAATCAGAGTATGAATGGCCACAACCACTGACCCACAAGCTTTGCTTTGAAGAATGCTGGTGTAGAAGGACTGAGGTTGAAACAGACACTACAGAATGACAGTCTCTGGTATCCAGAGCAGATATTGTGATGTCATAATGCCACATTCCACCAGTGCCTAAGAGCCAATCACATCAGTGATGTCACAATGGCTTCATTATCCTTGGCTCACATAAGAATCAGAGTATGAATGGCCACAACCACTGACCCGCAAGCTTTGCTTTGAAGAATGCTGGTGTAGAAGGACTGAGGTTGAAACGGACACTACAGAATGACAGTCTCTGGTATCCAGAGCAGATATTGTGATGTCATAATGCCTCATTCCACCAGTGCCTAAGAGCCAATCACATCAGTGATGTCACAATGGCTTCATTATCCTTGGCTCCCATAAGAATCAGAGTATGAATGGCCACAACCACTGACCCTCAAGCTTTGCTCTGAAGAATGCCGGTGTAGAAGGACAGAGGTTGAGATAGACACTAGAAAATGACATGGGATTATTTCCCGCGGTTATCCGTGGGGACAGGAACGGTGATGAATTTTCTCACCGTGTCATTCTCTGCTTTATATATCGAGTCATCATTCTAAGAAAGCTCGACTCGGTTTACAGTATTTAACTTAACAAATAGAAACCGTAAGGAATAATAGCGAAATTTCAAGAAGGTTCATTTTCAAAGTGTTTAACAAATAAAGTGGCTTTTAAAGATTTACGAAAAAATAAAATGAAAGACATCCAAAAATTGGCATAGAGAGACAGATGGGCATTTTTCTTGCCGAACCCTTCCAATTCACTATTTGCATACCTGTCACTTCCATTATATTCAAATCTCTCTCATAAACTAAACTAAACCTTAAGTTTATATACCGCGTCATCTCCACAGAAGTGGGGCTCGACACGGTTTACAGGAATTAAAAACAAAGAGAGGAACTCCAATGGACGGAAGGAGGGCTTGGTAAATAGGAAGGAGAGGGGGGGAGGGAGGGGGAAGTTACATTTTGGCGAAAAGCCATGTTTTTAGATGTTATCTGAAGTGTTGGAGGGAGGTCGAACTCCGGAGATGGGTAGTAAAGCTGTTCCACAGCTCGGTGATCCTGAAGAGGAGGGATGTTCCAAGCTTTCCTGTATGGGAGATGCCATTTAGAGAAGGGAAGGATAGTTTGAATTTCTGAGTGGATCTGGTGGAATGAGTACTCGAGAGCCAAGATAAAGGAAAGAGGGGAGGAAGGATGCCGTGAAGAGATTTGAAGGTAAGACAGGCACATTTGTAACGAACCCTGAGGAAGACTGGGAGCCAGTGAAGCTTAGACAGAAGCGGGGAGACATGGTCGAATTTGCCTTTTGTGAAGATTAGTTTAGCTGCGGTGTTCTGAATATTCATTAGGGATATCTCGTCTCCTTTCTCTGGTCTTCCTTTTCCTCTCTTCCCTCCATCTCTCCCTCCGGATGGGTATCTTCCCTCTCTCTTTCTGTCATTCGACACCACCAAAAACTTGCCTTCCATTGTTGGCAACGGTAGCCTTCACAACTCGCTGCTCTTGCTGGTGTCAGGCCTTGCTCTCTGCTGATCCCACCTACTTCCTGCTGCCATGAAGGCAGGACTTGGCAGAGAGGATTGACATAGCGGTGGCAAGACATCCCTTCTTTCCTTGGCAACTGTCTGTTCCTTTTCCTTTTGAGACACTGCAATCGATAGGAGCAGAAGTGGTGGCCGGAAGCATCGACCCTTCTGCTTAAATCTTGCCAGCGGGAGGAGAAGTGACTCATTTTTTATCTTCTCTCTCTTTCTCAGGCTAAAAAGTTTATCTCTTTCCTAAAAGTCTGCTGCTATTGTTAGAAGGAGAATCTTAATGTCTCATGGACATGATCTTCGCCTTGTCCTGAATGCTGCAATCAATAGGAACAGTGTTAGCTATAGCAGCAACCCAGTGAATGTCTCTGGGGGAGGGGTATGAGACAGGGTGGGAGGACAAGAGAATATGGGAGAAGAGAGGGTGAGCTGATGAGGAGGTCGGGCGGCAGGGTGGCTGACAGACTGGGCCCTCTAGTCAGAACTTCTTAGGGCTTTGAAGTCCCTGTTGATTTAGAACATAAGAACTGCCGCTGCTGGGTCAGACCAGTGGTCTATCATGCCCAGCAGTCCGCTCACGCGGCGGCCTATAGGTCAAAGACCAATGCCCTGAGACCAGCCCTACCTGCATACGTTCCGGTTCAGCAGGAACTTGTCTTGAATCCCTGAAGGGTGTTTTCCCCTTTAACAGCCTCTGGAAGAGCGTTCCAGTTTTCCACCACTCTCTGGGTGAAGAAGAACTTCCTTACGTTTGTACGGAATCTATCCCCTTTTAACTTCAGAGTGCCCTCCCGTTCTCTCTACCCTGGAGAGGGTGAACAACCTGTCTTTATCCACTAAGGGCTCCTTTTACTAAGCTGAGCTAGTGGTTAGGTTCTGTGACGTACTTAAAATGCCCCAAACACAGAGACCTTTACAGCTTTAAAAGGCACCGTGGACTGATGGTATCGCTTCAGCTCGTTATGTCTCTCCTCTGTATGTTTCAGAGGAACGTAAGCGAACCCTGAAGAAAATGAAAGCTAGCTTTTCCACGTAAGCGTATCTGACCCCTGCCCCCTCTTCTCCAGGTTGCGATGGTCCTCCTCAAGCTTTGTTTTCACTTTTTTGGCAGTCTTCCACTTCCCTTGTATATGTCTAGGCTCCCTTTCCCTCCAGCTACTGCCCACTCTGTGGTCCAGCCACAGGCTGGGTCTCCGCTTTCCACATTTCTCCTTGGCACCTAATAAAAATTCTTACTTTGCTATTACTTTCCCTCACCTCAACCTTTATTTTTCATCTATAAAAGCTTTCATTGCCTTTATTCAGCCTTCACAGTCCTCCTCAGGTTTCTTTCCTTTTATAGACAATTCTAAGTTTCTTGTGCTAAAAGCTTCCAAGAGTTCTCTCTATAATGAAATAAAAAGAGCCCCCGAAAGCCAAAGAAATTTCTCAGGTGCCTGAGGACTTCTGGATGCAAACCAGAACTTCGGAGAGACTTTTTCATGGTCTTGAATGCTGGAAACTATATGGTAAAAATAATAATCAATAATTACGTTTGCAGCTCACAAAGTCAACTGCATTTCTGTTGCTTAGATTTCAAAGTTAAAATCCCATGCATTTTTAAAATGATACTTTCTCTGGTATTGCACTGAATATGGGAATCATTACAGTGTAAACGGGATACAGGTGCAAGATTCTCTATCCAAAATCCTTGAATTTTTGTAACTTTTAGGATTTTGGAATGGTAATGTTAAGTCAGAAAAAGACAGACCATAAAATTGCCCAAAAGACCTTTTTTTAAAATTTCAAAATAAGGCAAACAAAACATTTCAAGAACTTCAAAACTTCAAGCACTGTTATGTCTGGCAGCACAGAATCCTTTCTCTTTATCAGAGGCGTATCCAGGGTATGTGACACCCGGGGCCCATTGTTTTTTGACCCCCCCCTGCCATCACTTTTCCCCCCCCCCTCGCTATAATGTAAAAAAATATTTTTAGTAATGTTCCCCCCAGGTGCAAGCCATGAGGGGGTGTTCCCGGCCTGGGAGTCATGGTCCGGGAATTTCCCTTCTCACGGCCCGGTGCCAAGGCTCTGGATAGTCCCCGTGGCCCAGCATATTCCCAGCCTTCTCTCCTGTCCGATGGCCCTTTACCTTCCGTGAAGCTGAAAAAACTGCCGGCCTCGGCAGCGATTCAGCTACGTCGCCCGCGGCTCCCCTTCCTGCTCTCCGCGTCTGCCTCTGCCGCAATCCACCCGGGTGGAAACAGAAGGTTGCGTCATTGGCAGACGCAGAAAGCAGGAAGGGGAGCCGCGGGCGACGTAGCTGCATCACTGCCGAGGCCGGCAGTTTTTCCAGCTTCACAGAAGGTAAAGGGAGAAAAGGCTGGGAACATGCTGGACCACGGGGCCTACCCAGAGCCTTGGCACCGGGCCGTGAGAAGGGAAGTTCCCGAACCATGACTCCAAGGCCGGGAACACCCCCCTCATGGCTTGCACCCAGGACGGACCGTTCCCTCACTCCCCTTGGTATGCCACTGCTCTTTGTAATCCTTTAACTTGAATCAATTGTAATCACATATTCTGCTGTCACTGCCGCATTGAGTCCATGTAGAAAATCGTGAGATATAAGAGATTATATGGTACAGTTCAAGCACTTCAAACAAAAGCATGTTAGAAACATAAAAATATAGAAATATGATGTCAGATAAAGGCCAAATGGCCCATCCAGTCTGCCCATCCACAGCATCCACTATCTCCTCCTCTCCCTATAGGCTACGAGGTTCATAATCGAAACAGAAATACATCTAAAAACCCGCCTAAATCGGCACTTGGACGACCTAAAAGAAAGGGCGTGCAAGTGCTGATAATCAAAATGGGTTTATAGATGTATCCAAAGACTTTTTAGGCCTCTGAATGCCGCTGTGCACCCAGAGCTGAAAGGGGCGTTTCTGGAGGAGTGGTTAGGGCTAGACTTCGTCATCCTGCAGGGATAATCGAAAGTTTAACGAGACTGCCTAGATAGAATTTATACGTCGTAACTTAGGTTTAAGTACCCAGAAGGTATCCAAAGTGACTAGATAACCACTGTAGGAACAAAGTACAGACCCCTCCCCCCCACACACACACACTCCCCCATTGATCACTGACCCCCTCACACCACCATAAAAATCGGAATAAAAACGTACATATCTGCCTCCAGAAACATTAGCACCTGGCATTGAAAAGCCTAGTAGAGCTGCACAAAGGTGGCTTAAGTAGTCTGGGGGGTGGGCTAGTGAACCATAGAGAGGAGGACCCAGGCCCATCAGCCACTCTAACCACTGCATTCATGGTGGAAAATATGAGCCCACCAAACCCTACTGTACTGCAAATAGGTGCCACCTGCAGCCATAAGGGCTATTGGGGTTGTAGACAGGTGGATGTAGTGGGTTTTGGGGGGCTCACCATGACCTGCAAGTGAGCTGTGATAAGATGTTTATGTGGCACCCTTTATGTGAAGTTCACAGCAGTGCCTTGTAAGGTGCCCCACTACTCTGTTGTCATGTTTGGGTGGCCAGTCCATCACTTTGCTGGCCCTTCCCACTTCAAAAAGGTCTTGTTCTGGGTGTTTGGGACTTGGACAAATTTTGGGTTGAGAATCTATATATATAAAATCGGAGGTATGTATGTGCGTATGTATGTGTGTATGTGTGTATGTGCCGCGATCACGCAAAAACGGCTTGACCGATTTGAACGAAACTTGGTATGCAGATCCCTCACTACCTGGGATGATATGTTCTGGGGGTCTCGCGGCCCACCTGCACACGTGGGCGGAGCTACAAACATAAAATCAGATTTCACCCATTCATGTCAATGGAAAAAATGTAAAAACCTGCCATTCTCACAGTAATTCAAAAACGGCTTGACCGATTTGAACAAAACTTGGTATGCAGATCCCTCACTACCTGGGGTGATATGTTCTGGGGGTCTCGCGGCCCACCTGCACACGTGGGCGGAGCTACAAACAGAAAATCAGATTTCACCCATTCAAGTCATTGGAAAAAATGTACAAAGCTGTGGGACCGATTTGAACGAAACTTGGTATGCAGATCCCTCACTACCTGGGGTGATATGTTCTGGGGGTCTCGCGGCCCACCTGCACACGTGGGCGGAGCTACAAACAGAAAATCAGATTTCACCCATTCAAGTCATTGGAAAAAATGTACAAAGCTGTGGGACCGATTTGAACGAAACTTGGTATGCAGATCCCTCACTACCTGGGGTGATATGTTCTGGGGGTCTCGCGGCCCACCTGCACACGTGGGCGGAGCTACAAACAGAAAATCAGATTTCACCCATTCAAGTCATTGGAAAAAATGTACAAAGCTGTGGGACCGATTTGAACGAAACTTGGTATGCAGATCCCTCACTACCTGGGGTGATATGTTCTGGGGGTCTCGCGGCCCACCTGCACACGTGGGCGGAGCTACAAACAGAAAATCAGATTTCACCCATTCAAGTCATTGGAAAAAATGTACAAAGCTGTGGGACCGATTTGAACGAAACTTGGTATGCAGATCCCTCACTACCTGGGGTGATATGTTCTGGGGGTCTCGCGGCCCACCTGCACACGTGGGCGGAGCTACAAACAGAAAATCAGATTTCACCCATTCAAGTCATTGGAAAAAATGTACAAAGCTGTGGGACCGATTTGAACGAAACTTGGTATGCAGATCCCTCACTACCTGGGGTGATATGTTCTGGGGGTCTCGCGGCCCACCTGCACACGTGGGCGGAGCTACAAACAGAAAATCAGATTTCACCCATTCAAGTCAATGGAAAAAATGTAAGAAGCTGTGGGACCGATTTGAACGAAACTTGGTATGCAGATCCCTCACTACCTGGGGTGATATGTTCTGGGGGTCTCGCGGCCCACCTTCACACGTGGGAAGGATGGGTTCACCCAAGAATGTATATGTTCTTGCTCCTGGAGGTGAAACTAAAAATGTTGTTTATAATCAATTTTTGTGTTAGTTGAATTGTATTCATTTTGTCAAATATTTCACATTATACTTTGAATATTTTACTTTTTATAAAGCTGTAACAAAATTATTTCATTCACCACTATAAAGTATCTTTATTTAAATCCATTTACAGTGTTATTGCTATAATTAAATACCTGTGCAACGCCGGGGCATCAGCTAGTGTGGTATAAAGATAGATGACTTGGCGGCAAATGGCTGAATGTATATACAGATGATTAAAAAAACAAAAAATTGGGGATGTATTTTTCGAGAATGGACTTTAGACGCTGCCAACTTTGGGTGACTTGCGCCCAGGCCCAAAACAGACTTAGATGGTTGCTTTTTTTTTATTATTATGCCACTCCACAGCTCTTTACACCTGCATTGTGAGGTCATAGAGCTTATAGAAACATGATGGCAGATAAAGGCCAAATGGCCCATCCAGTCTGCCCATCCACAGTAACCATTATCTTCTCCTCTCCGTTTTTGACTATTGCAGTCAGGTGTTCTTGGGCGTACCAGACTCAGTTTTGGGTGCGCTTCAGGTGGCCCAGAATTCAGTGGTACGCTCTCTATTTAAATTGGACAGACGGGAGTATGTCACGGAATATTTTATAAGGTTGTATTGGCTGAAAGTATGGGACAAGATCCATTACATAACATAACATAACTATTTTTCTATACCGCCTTAATCAAAAGAATTCTAGGCGGTTTCCACAAAAGAGAAAAACTGAACAATCAGTGAAATACAAAATAGTAAAAAATGAATACAGCTTGTTGTATAAGAGACATTAAAAATTTAAAATTGATGGAATAAGATTAGTTATGTTTAAAAAATGAAGATAAAAGTATGGATTAAGAAATGAATTTATCAAATAATATTGTTTTAATTTCTTTTCTAAAAGTGCCATAGGACAACATGGCTCTGCTGATATAGTTACCCAACCAGGACTGTTTGCTTGCTTTAAAAGCAAGCATCCTATCTAAATAAGACCTGAGTTTACAGCTTAAAATCTTCGGGTAAGCGAATAGGTTGCAGTTCCTGGTTATCCGCACAGGGTTATATAACACAAAATGAGAGAGCAGGTATGAAGGCGCCAATCCCCAAACTGACTTGAAACAGAGGCATGAGAATTTAAACATCACTCGTGCCTCCACTGGCACAAGCTTTTGGTAAATGTTTTCATGTGCTTACAGAAGTTGGCTCCTAAACACCTGGTCCAGAGCATCTTGCCGCGTGAGCCGGCTCGACTGCTCTGCTCAGTTGAGCATTGCGATCTGTTTGTTCCATCTGTGTGGGACTTCAGGCTTTCACTGCATCGGCCCCAAGGAGTGGAACACCCTTCCGGGATACATACGCCAACAGCAAAATTTACAGAATTTTAGGAAAATGCTGAAAAGACACCTGTTCTGAAAGATGAAATATAGGGTCTGAGTTAAGCTGTCCCAGTATGGCAACTCTTACGTCCTTACAAAATGCCAAACCGCAAAGGCGGGCTTTAGTTGTATTGTCACCGGCCCAGAAAACTGAAGAGTGACCACCAATCCATCTTGTGTGAAAGTCTTCAAAAAGGTGGTAAGTGAATCCTAATAAAAAGTAAACATTAAAAAAAAAATTTCCAAGGACTACCAAAGGATTTTTCTTTTTTTTTAAAAAAAATCTTTATACAAATGGTAAATCAGAAAAACTGCACAAAACACACTGATGTTACGGGTTTTCTGACCCTCGGCCTACTAATAAGAGACTCTACAAATTTGTGCCCAAACCAGCAAACATTCCAGTGTCCCCCCTCCTCCCAAATATATTTCACAGCTAACAAAAAGAAGTAAAAGCTTTAACCTGGTAAAATCAAAGAGGAAACCAGCAAACTACATAATCAAGAAAGCGTTCCAAATAGGCTCTGCTGAAGAACCAAGAGAGCAAAATGAAGGCTGAAAATTCCTTTAATCCTTTGTCTATGTTAAACAATGGCAATAATAAATAAGAAATTCCTTACCATGAAAGGCTGAAAACCTCCTGTCTATATTATAAATGAGAACAGCAGTATCTGCCATGTGACACATTTCATATGGTTTGAGAGGCGACGTTTGAAATGAACATACTGTAGCGGTCTGCGTGGCTTGTTAAGCTCGTGTTATATTTCTCCCTTTCCTTCACACGTCAAAGTGATTTTAAAAACACGGTGCCTCTTTTTAATTGGTTACACAGAAATCGGAATTGAGATGTCCAGATCAGAACACTGTTGTTTATTGAATGCTTCTATACCACTACTAATGACTGGGGAGCCAATTCAGAGCGGTTTGCATGAGCTTCAGTAAAGGTGTTACAATACATGAGTTAAATATATGTTTATCTTACCTATATATACCATCTATGTACATATAGGACTTCTTTTACGAAGGTGCGCTAGGGTTTTTAGCACGTGCTACAATGCCGTGCACACTAACCCCACGCTACACGGAAAATACTAACGCCAGCTCTATGGAGGTGTTAGCATCTAGCACGCACGGCATTGTAGCACGTGCTAAAAACGCTAGCGCACCTATCTCGGAGAAAGCGAGACCAGAAGGCTTTGAGCATGCGCAAATGCTCAAAGCCTAGTCCAGCCCGGCAGAGGAAGAAGGAGGATCTCTCTCGCACCGCCCGGCCCAGCCCAGCCCAGCCCAGCCCAAACCAATGAGGGAGGATCTTTGGGCACTGGCACTGGCACTGGCACATGCTGTGCATTGGTGCTGGTGCCGGTGCCGGTGCCCAATCGGGTAAGAGTTGTATTTGCGGTGCTGGGGGGGATGTAGGATCGCGAGGGAGGGGGGGTGACGCGAGCGGGGGGGGGGTGTGAGGATGCCGGTTCGCAGGGGGAATGCCGGATCAGATTATCTCGGATCAGAGGGGGAGTGGGGGTGACGCGAGCAGGTGGGGGGGGGGAAGATGCCAGTTCGGAGTAGGCGGGAGAAGGTTTTTTGCATGCGCGGTATACGCGTGTGCACGCTATATTAACATTTTATTACATAAATTTGTGTTCCCCGCGCGGTATACCCGTGTGCGCATTTTACACGGGTGCGCGGTATATGAGTGAAAATACGGTACACTGGCTTCCAGTATCATACCGTATTGAATATATAATATTGATGATTAGTTATCAAGGGTTTATGGGGAAGCACCATAATACTTGACCCAAATTTTGCAGAAATATACACAAACGTAGGGTTACCAGACATCCGTGGAAACCTGGACCTGTTCTCTTTTTAGAGGGCTGTCCGGGTTCCCAGATGGACTTTCCAAAACCCAGCAGTTTGTCCAGGTTTTGGAAAGCCCCAAGCTCCAGCCGCGTCTGGAGGGCTTTCAACAAGTGGGTGTGGATGACATCACATGCATCTGCGCATGCTGGAGGCCCTCCAGACGCGTCCTAGAGGTCGGGGGGAGAGGGGGGAAAGAGAAGCAGCTTTTGGGGGGCGGAACAGGGAGATACCATGTGTCTAGGGAGGGTTTCTTTAAATCTGGTAACCCTAAACAAACGCGTACTTTACGATCTCAATTGATGATGAAATTACATACGAAAACATGGGCATCATGCACTAAAGACAAACACACCTAGAAAAGGTCATTTTTTTGGAAAAAAAAGAGATAGCCATTTTGCTGTTTCAAAAATGGCCATTTCTCGACCCAATTTATAGAAACAGAGAAACATGATGGCAAAGCCCCGAAGCCCTTTAAACCCCTATGGGCTTCGGGGCACTTACTGCAGTGGCACATGCTATCGGGCTCTGTAAAAGAGGAGGTAAGTTAGTCCAATAAAAAAGTACTACCTTTGTTTTGTTTTCTTTCTATTTAATTCTATATATTTATTTTATTTAAAAAGAATTTTTATTCCGCTTCAGTCCTAAGCAGATTAAAACATATTAAAAATTCGCTAATTTTTATAAAATTTAACAAACTCTTAACTACAATTCGATTAGCCAGGTGGTACATGAAGATTCATCAGCTCTTAAAACGTCGATCTGCCTGGCCTCAATAAGATCTATAGCCAGAACCCTACAAGAGTTAGTAAAAAAGACTTTAGCAAAAAAGAGTCTTCAACAACTTCTTCAAACTCATCTTATTGCTGGCACAACCTCGGGGAACCTGGCAAAGCATTCCATATTCGTGAACCAGCCATTGATATCAGGGGCAATGTTAGGAAATTCTACTTTACGGAGAGGGTAGTGGATGCCTGGAATGCGCTCCCGAGAGAGGTGGTGGAGAGTAAAACTGTGACTGAGTTCAAAGAAGCGTGGGATGAACACAGAAGATTTAGAATCAGAAAATAATATTAAATATTGAACTAGGCCAGTTACTGGGCAGACTTGCACGGTCTGTGTCTGTGTATGGCCGTTTGGTGGAGGATGGGCAGGGGAGGGCTTCAATGGCTGGGAGGGTGTAGATGGGCTGGAGTAAGTCTTAACAGAGATTTCGGCAGTTGGAACCCAAGCACAGTACCGGGTAAAGCTTTGGATTCTCGCCCAGAAATAGCTAAGAAGAAAAAAAAAAAAAAATTTAAATTGAATCAGGTTGGGCAAACTGGATGGACCATTCGGGTCTTTATCTGCTGTCATCTACTATGTTACTATGTTACTATGTTCTTATGAGCGAATAGCAGAATACAAATGGTGAAGAAGCCATTGTGCAGTCAGAGAATACATAGTAACATAGTAGATGACGGCAGATAAAGACCCGAATGGTCCATCCAGTCTGCCCAACCTGATTCAATTTAAATTTTTTTTTTTTTTCTTCTTAGCTATTTCTGGGCGAGAATCCAAAGCTTTACCCGGTACTGTGCTTGGGTTCCAACTGCCGAAATCTCTGTTAAGACTTACTCCAGCCCATCTACACCCTCCCAGCCATTGAAGCCCTCCCCTGCCCATCCTCCACCAAACGGCCATACACAGACACAGACCGTGCAAGTCTGCCCAGTAACTGGCCTAGTTCAATATTTAATATTATTTTCTGATTCTAAATCTTCTGTGTTCATCCCACGCTTCTTTGAACTCAGTCACAGTTTTACTCTCCACCACCTCTCTCGGGAGCGCATTCCAGGCATCCACTACCCTCTCCGTAAAGTAGAATTTCCTAACATTGCCCCTGATATCAATGGCTGGTTCACGAATATGGAATGCTTTGCCAGGTTCCCCGAGGTTGTGCCAGCAATAAGATGAGTTTGAAGAAGTTGTTGAAGACTCTTTTTTGCTAAAGTCTTTTTTACTAACTCTTGTAGGGTTCTGGCTATAGATCTTATTGAGGCCAGGCAGATCGACGTTTTAAGAGCTGATGAATCTTCATGTACCACCTGGCTAATCGAATTGTAGTTAAGAGTTTGTTAAATTTTATAAAAATTAGCGAATTTTTAATATGTTTTAATCTGCTTAGGACTGAAGCGGAATAAAAATTCTTTTTAAATAAAATAAATATATAGAATTAAATAGAAAGAAAACAAAACAAAGGTAGTACTTTTTTATTGGACTAACTTACCTCCTCTTTTACAGAGCCCGATAGCATGTGCCACTGCAGTAAGTGCCCCGAAGCCCATAGGGGTTTAAAGGGCTTCGGGGCTTTGCCATCATGTTTCTCTGTTTCTATAAATTGGGTCGAGAAATGGCCATTTTTGAAACAGCAAAATGGCTATCTTTTTTTTTTTTCCAAAAAAATGACCTTTTCTAGGTGTGTTTGTCTTTAGTGCATCTATGTTTTTATGACCATTTTTTGGGGAAAAAAAAAAAAAATAGTCCAAATGAAAAACGCACGGAACAAGCCATTGGGGTATAGGAAGAAGCAGCATTTTTAGTAGACTATTTATTTATTTAGTCATTCAATTTTCTCTACTGTTCTCCCAGGGGAGCTCAGAACGGTTTATATTAATTTATTCAGGTACTCAAGCATTTTTCCCTGTCTGTCCCAGTGGGCTCACAATCTATCTAATGTACCTGGGGTAATGGGGGGATTAAGTGACTTGCCCAGGGTCACAAGGAGCAGCGTGAGTTTGAACCCACAATCTCAGGATGCTGAGGCTCTAGCTTTAACCACTGAGCCATTCTGGAAGTCAAAGTGTAGTAAAAGTGAGCCAAGTAAAGGACAATCAAGCCATTGTGACATCACTGATGAGGTTGGCTCTCAGGCATTGGTGGAAGGAGGCATTATGACATCACAATATTAGCTCTGCTTATCAGAGGCTGAAGCTTTTCACACTGTTCACTCATTCATTCATTTAATTTTCTATACTACTGTTCTCCCAGGGGAGTTCAGAACAGTTTACATGAATTTATTCAGGTACTCAAGCATATTTCCCTGTATGTTCCGGTGGGCTCACAATCTATCTAATGTACCTGGGGCAATGGGGGGATTAAGTGACTTGCCCAGGGTCACAAGGAGCAGCGTGGGTTGGAACCCCCAACCCCAGGGTGCTGAGGCTCTAGCTTTAACCACTGCACCACTCTTGATATCAAAATGTAGTAAAAGTGAGCCAAGTGTAGGACAATCCAACCATTGTGACATCACTGGTGAGGTTGGCTCTTAGGCATTGGTGGAATGAGGCATTATGACATCACAATACCAGCTCTGGTTATCAGAGGCTGAAGCTTTTCACATTATTTACTCATTCATTTTTCTATACTGTTCTCCCAGGGGAGCTCAGAACAGTTTACATGGATTTATTCAAGTACTCAAGCATTTTTCCTTATCTGTTCCGGTGGGCTCACAATCTAATCTAATGGGGCAATGAGGGGATTAAGTGACTTGCCCAGGGTCATAAGGAGCAGCGTGGGATTTGAACCCGTAACCTCAGGGTGCTGAGACTGCGCCACACACATGTAAATGCTTTGTATGGTAGGGCAGGACGGAGAAGTGCCGGTGCCCCCATCGAGATGGCGCCCGGGGCAGACTGCCCTCTCCTCCTTTGCTATGCCAGTGCTCTGTAGAAATCTGCATCACTTTAGCAGCTAGTATGACACACTTCAGTCACTTTTAGCTCTTTATCTGAAATGCTAAGTAATGTTTAACATTGGATGAGCAGAGGAAGTTAAACGCAATATACCAGGGGTAGGAAATTCCGGTCCTCGAGAGCCGGAGCCAGGTCAGGTTTTCAGACAACCCTAGCATTCCCCACAGAAAGGAGAAAACCTTTAATCATTCTTCTTAAGCCTCAAGTAAGACCCCTGAAGAAGCCAGAGATACGGCGAAACGGGTCCCGTTGGGCTTCATAGACATTGTATTAGAACATAGAAACATAGAAACATAGAACATAGAAATAGACGGCAGATAAGGGCCACGGCCCATCTAGTCTGCCCACCCCAATGACCCTCCCCTACCTTTCTCTGTGAATAGATCCCATGTGTCTATCCCATTTGGCCTTAAAATCAGGCACGCTGCTGGCCTCAATAACCTGAAAGTGGAAGACTATTCCAGCGATCAACTACCCTTTCAGTGAAAAAGAATTTCCTGGTGTCCCCGTGCAGTTTCCCGCCCCTGATTTTCCACGGATGCCCCCTTGTTGCCGCGGGACCCTTGAAAAAGAAGATATCTTCTTCCGCCTCGATGCGGCCCGTGAGATACTGACAGCGTTTTAAGATAAGTGAAACATAGAAACATAGAAAAAGACGGCAGATAAGGGCTGCGGCCCATCTAGTCTGCCCACCCTAATGACCCTCCCCTATTTAACTCTGTGTAGAGATATAGAAACATAGATGTGCTGTCTTTAATCTTATGTGCAAAGTAGCACTTTATTTTTGAATTGTTTCCACAAAGTATTTGCACTTCATTAAAAATGTAGAACTCAATGAATGATATCTTCGACCTGTCTAAGCTGTTTGGAGAAATCAATTGTGATTTAACAGCACAGGTATCTTGAGAGTTCTGCAACATATTGTAGATATTCTTATATTTACAAGTCCTTTATATTTGGTTGATCAGGTTTTCAGGATATCCACAATGAATATGTACGAGATAGATTTGCATGCACTGCCTCCTTGAGAGGCAAATTTATCTCATGCATATTTATTGTGGATATCCTGAAAACCTGAGCTGGCTCCGGCCCTCGCAGACCGGAATTGCCTACCCCTGCAGTATACTGTACACTCATGGCAGTCATTTTTGTTCCCAGATGTACACGGGGCAGGAGCATAGAAAGATCGCTCCTGCCTCGTTTCACTGCTAGACCACCAGGTTTTAAAAAGCAAGTAAGTGGAGAGGTCCGGGACGCGGGGGTGGGCCACCCAGCTGAAAACCGCAAATAACTGAAGTCGCGCGTTCTGAACCTGCAAATATGGAGGGGGATGTGCGCTGTTTATTGTCTTCAGAATGAGATAGTCTAGTTTAAATACATTTTCACTTTACGGATTATATCTGTGGTATGTCATCTAAGTTGCCTCCATTTTCTACCTCATAGCACCACTCTTTTAAACAGTATTAGTTTATATCCTGTCGTGCCTAAAAGGTCCCTACACTCACAGGATGAAATATGCCTCAAAACTTCCCCCCCCCCCCCAGTTGTGCCCTTCAAATGCAAACCGCCACACGACGTTCCTACTCCCACTTCATACCGAACCACTGGAATCAGCTGCCCCCGCAGGTCAGATCAATTGAAGGACTCTTCAACATTAAGAAAGCAATAAAAAGAGACCTCTTCACCTCACTCCCCTGCCCACGACCGATCGATTACAAAGAATTGTACATTGATCTACAATCCTCGGGATATACCGCGTTAGGATAAAAACTTTTCTTGAAAAATCTTGCACTGCAACTATGACAAATTTAACCTGTAAACTGTATCACGGATATTGGTATTAGATCCCTCACATGTGTCGAGTTAGGATAACATAATAACATAGTAAATGACGGCAGATAAAGACCCGAATGGTCCATCCAGTCTGCCCAAACATACACTCTCTATAATTTAATTTAAATTTTTCCTTTTCTAAGATATTTCTGGGCCAGAAACCACTGAAGTCTCCGTCGAAGCTCACTCTAGCCCCTCTAAACCATCCCTGCCCATCCTCAGCTGATTGGCCATATATGGGACACAGACCATGCAAGTCTGCCCAGTACTGGCCTTAGTTGTTCAATATACAGTGGTGCCTCGCATAACGAATGCCTCGCACAGCGAACGCTGCGCACAACGAACTTCATGTCTTGCTTCCTACAACGAACTTCGTTTCACACAACGAAGTTGCCCGAGCTGCATCCTTCCGCGCAGGCACCGCGCTTAACTGCCCTCTCTCCACCTGGCTCCCTGTGCAGTGGCGGACCGTCGGCTCGCAGGGGCCCGGCGCCTACTGCTGATGCGTTGGGGGGGGGCGGAGCTACTCTCGCCGCTTCCCCGATGCTAGAAAAAAAAAAGAACAGTTAAGTCCCAGTTTTTGCCGCTGAGACTCTGCCCTCTCTCACTGTAAAATTAGACTCTACTTAGTCTGTCTTTAAATTTAAAAAATGTGTGTTGTTTTAAAAAACAATTATGTTTTTAGATGTATCTAAATAAAAATAATAACAAAAAATTTATCTTTTTTTATGTCATCTTAGCATATTTTATGCTACAGAACGAATTATTTTTTTTAACATGTATTGTTATGGGAAAACGCGTTTCACATAACGAACTTTTCGCATAACAAACTTGCTCCTGGAACCAATTAAGTTCGTTGTGTGAGGCACCACTGTATACCATTATTTTCCGATTAGAGATCCTCTGTGTTCATCCCCAAAACTTGCATTGTAACTATAGCAAATTGGAACCTGTTAACTGTATATTGTGTATGTTGACCTGTAACCCCCCCTGAGCTCTTTGGGGAGGGCGGGATAGACAAGGAAATCAATCAATCAATCAATGCTACTTAGGCATGACTTCAAAAAATGTACACCCTCAAAGGTTTTAATAAATTCCAGTTGCTTTCAGATATATTTATACTTTTAATTTACTGATGCACTAATATTATCTTATTTTTATTTCATTCAATTTTCTATACCATTCTCCCAACACAGCTCAGAATTTATTCAGGTACTCAGGCATTTTCCCCGTCTGTCTTGGTGGACTCAGAACCTATCTAATGTACCTGGGGCAATGGGGGGATTAAGTGACTTGTCCAGGGTCACAAGGAGCAGCATGGGTTTGAACCCACAACCTCAGGGTGCTGAGGCTGTAGCTTTAACCACTGCGCCATGTTACAAATCATAATGTAGTAAAAGTGAGTCGAGTAAAGGACAATCAAGCCATTGTGACATCACTGATGAGGTTGGCTCTTATTGGTGGAATGAGGTATTATGACATCACAATAGCAACTCTGCTTATCAGAGGCTGAAACTTTTTACACTATTTACTCAATGTTCTATACTGTTCTCCCAGGGGAGCTCAGAACAGTTTACATAAATTTATTCAGGTACTCAGGCATTTTCCCCGTCTGTCCTGGTGGACTGAGAATCTATCTAATGTGCATGGTGCAATGGGGGGATTAAGTGACTTACCCAGGGTCACAAGGAACAGCGTGGGTTTGAACCCACAACCCCAGTATGAAAAATGGAATCTCGCATAAGAACAAGCCATCCTGGGACAGATCAAAGGTCTCTCTAGGCCAGTATCCTACTTCTAGCAATCCAGTTCACACGTGCCTGGCAAAATCCCAAACTCTTGCCGACATGTCCTTCATTAATCTGAAAAATTGCAGACTCTCAATCTGGCATCTCTTGCTTTTGGGTTTGGCTGAAATGCACTTCACGAGTGTTGTTTGAAATTAGGTACCCATCCACGAGACAATTACAAACTTAAAATTTACAAGCTATAAAGCATGAATATAGAGTAATTGTAGTTTAATGCCGTGTACCATAATTTAAAGGCTTTTTATGGGCTAGAATGAAAAGGGTTTTATAGGTCTGAATGTCCAGAGGAATGCTTTTTTTTTTTTTTTAAATCGGTTTTATTTGGAACGTTTATGTGGGAGCTGAAGTGAAAGAAAGCATCAATAATATCAATCAGCACTTTGAAACAGTCCCGTTCCTGACTGGCGCACATTTCATACAGGCTTGCATTACTTTTAAAAGATCCTGTAGGGCAGTGTTTTTCAACCTTTTTACACCTATGGACCGGCAGAAATAAAATAATTATTCTGTGGACCAGCATTGGTCCATGGACCAGCGGTTGAAGAACACGGGGCTAAGTCGTGGGCCAGACCCCGCCCATCTCTACGCAATCTCCACCCCAGATTCCACCCCCATAATAGAACTAATTGCACCTTTTACATCCCGTGCCCCATCTGTAAGCCTTCCCTCTGACGTTGCAAGGCTTCCGGTTCAGGCACAGGATGCCCGTAGGAGCCACTGCCCGTGGCTTTGTGCACTGAATCAGTTAGGAAGATAACGCCGCATTGATCGCACCGTGGACTGGTGGTTGAAGAACACTGTTTTTGGGCCTGATGCACATGCTGGCCCTATGGACCGGCAGGAAATTTCTGTGGACCGGCACTGGTCCATGGACCGGTGGTTGAAGAACACGGCTGTAGGGTACTTGTCTGAAATATCTAATTTTTAAACATTTTTTTTAATGTCCATTATCTCCACAAGGTAGAGATTCCTGTTTGATCTATTTTCCATCCAGTGGTGAAGTGAGGCTGAGAGGTGCCCGGGGCGGTGGATACCCCTTCCTCGTCTCCTCACCTCCACGTGCTCCTTCCCCGCCTCCTCCTACCGCGCACATGCCGCTTCCCTTCCCCGTGCCTCTGTAACGTTCCTGGCATGAACAGCAACCCCCGAGCTGCTGTGGCGCCAGCGTCAGCTCTTCCTCTGACCTCACTTCCTAGGTGCAGGTCCAGGAAGTGATATCAGAGGAAGAGCTGACAGTGACGCCACAGCAGCTTGGGGGTTGCTGTTCGTGCCAGGAACGTTACAGAGGTGTGGGGAAGGGAAGCAGCGTGCATGCACGACATTGGAGGGGTGTAGAAGAGCGGCGGGGGGGGGGGGGGGGAGGAGGGTGTAGAGGAGGAAGGGTGTCAGAGCCCTCGCCAAGACAGCGCCTAGGATGGACCACCACCCCCCTTGACAAATCCAAAACTTCACCTCACTCTATGTGAAAAGGAAATCAAGAAATTTACGGCCTAATCTCCAAATTGAGATCTAGCTCCAGGAATGTGAGGACGCTAAAGAAAGAGCGCCTACTGTGAACCCTTGAAAAAGCTCGGTATGAGCGAAATGGGTCCCATCAGGGCATGCTAGTAACTCTGCACCATTAAGGATTAATAAATGATTGAACCATCAGATGTCATTAATGTGTCTTACTTCTGAGATGACTAGAAGATGACGAAATATAGCAAGTATTAAAGACATACAACATATCGGATGTGGAAATTGTGGCATATCTCAATTTGGAGATTAGGCCGTAAATTTCTTGATTTCCTTTTCACATAGAGTGAGGTGAAGTTTTGGATTTGTCAAGGTTTGAATAACCTCACTTTCATCTTCATATAATAATACTGAATGGACCACCCCCCCACCCCCCTTTACTAAATTCCATCTTTTATTAGATATAAACAAAAACAATAGAACTGAGATGGGAAAAAGCCAATCCTAAGTTTACCCTTAAACTGAGAAATGGCTTTAGTAAAATTAGAAATTCAGTCGACTCCACCTAAGTCAGGGATCTCAAAGTCCCTCCTTGAGGGCCGCAATCCAGTCGGGTTTTCAGGATTTCCCCAATTAATATGCATGCACTGCTTTCAATGCATATTCATTGGGGAAATCCTGAAAACCCGACTGGATTGCGACCCTCGAGGAGGGACTTTGAGATCCCTAACCTAAGTGCACCTGACCACCACAGTCCTGTTTTTTGTTTTTTGTTTTTTTGCATTAAAGTCAACGGAAGTAAACTCTGGATATTTGCATTTCGTTAAGCACACGAGACGCTTATGCGCACTGATGTCATTGGTCCCACCTCTATTCTTTCACATTACGTTGACTCCGGTTAAATGCAATCCTGGGTCCTCTGTATTTATCACACCGCATTTACTATCCCCCCACCCCCCTCCCCGGAACGCCACAGCATCGCGAGCCATCCTAGGCAGCAAGTAGACGGGAGACCTACGCCAGCGTGCCGAGCACTCACCAGCACCTTCCCCTCAGCATTGCTTGCTGTTGCCGCCATCACGCCATGTAGCTGCCGGTACTGGCTAAATGACCGCCTGACTCCCATTAAGCGCACACTCCGCTTAAGCGCACGTGGCGATCCGGTCCGGAGGCCTTGCACTTAAGCGGAGTCGACTGTATATATGAGAGGAAAAAGAGTCTCCGAAACCTGCTCAGATACCGACACAAGTCAAATGATTTGAGTCCGAGACTTATCAGTTCCGGATTTCGATTACGGACTCTCAATAAACCTCTCACATGTGTAGAAACAGGTGACAGGACTAAAGCGCGCAGGACAATTGCGCACCAAAAACCTCGCTATGACAAATGCACGCAGGATGTCAGCACGCCAGATTAAAAAGTAAGTTTAAAGCGCTCCGAGGGGGTGTGGGAGGGGGGAGACCCCCCACTTTAATTAGAGGAAACTGTCATTTTTCACTAAAACACTGAAAAAATTACACTTTTTCTGTAATGGGGGGGGGGCCCCAAAACCTTTCAAAACCCCTCAAAGGCAGCAGCAACTGTTCTAAATAAACTGGGAGGTTCTCCCCCCCAACCCCCTCTCAGAGCGCTTTAAACTTACCTTTTAATCCGGTGCGCCGACATCCTGCGCGCATTTAACTTAGTGGGTTTGTCCACGAGTGATTGTCCCGCGCACTTTCATCTATGAACCGTAGAAACACCAACCTCATAAATTAACATATAATCCTTCAATCTTATAAATTGTCTAATTATAAGTTGTGCATTTCTTATAAGAACATAAGAACATAAGCAGTGCCTCTGCTGGGTCAGACCAGAGGTCCATCAGGCCCAGCAGTCACTCACGCGGCAGCCCATCAGGTCCAGGATCTGTATAGTAATCCTCTATCTATACCCTTCTATCCTCTTTTCCTTCAGGAAATCATCCAATCCCTTCTTGAACCCCAATACCGTACTCTGACCTATCACACCTCTGAAAGCGCATTCCAGGTGTCTACCACCCATTGGGTGAAGAAGAACTTCCTAGCATTGGTTCTGAATCTGTCCCCTCTTAATCTTTCCGAATGCCCTCTCGTTCTTGTAGTTTTCAGAAGTTTGAAGAATCTGTCCCTTTCCACTTCTTCTATGCCCTTCATGATCTTGTAAGTCTCTATCATTTCAAGTTTCAAGTTTATTGAAACTTTGATATGAACACAATATCAAATATATTCACACGCGTATAACAATAATAAATTGAGGGGACAAATAAAACCATTTGAAACAATGTTCAAACATATAATCATATCCATAATTAATTAGTGATACATAAGGAAGGGAGGGATAAACTACAGTTGTTAAAAAAAAACAACAACATTTAGAAAAACATTTAGGGAAGGACGGCATCTGAAGGGTTATTAGAAATTTTTAGATGACACTTGATCTAAAAAGAAAATTATCTAATCTGAGACTCATATGCATCCTTGAATAGGTAGCTTTTTAGTTTGCTTTTAAATTTTTCTAAAGAGGTTTCAGCACGTCAATAGATTGGTAACTTGTTCCAAAGCTGGGATCACAAGATAGAAAAGATTGTCCCTATATTATGGTATTTTGGAACTCAATTTGGACTCAGGTTAACTGTCTTCTAGATAACCATGTTGCGTTATCTTATGGCACCATTCTGTTTGGTATGTCTATGAGGAAAAAAAGTCAAATTTCATCGTATAATAACAAACTTTTGTTAATCATTCAACATATTACCAATAATTGGAAAAACTATTCTAATCTAAATTATACATTTTGGTGGAACTCTTTATGCCATATATATAAGATGGAAAGAGCAATTGCTACACAGAAAGGGACCTACAATAATTTTAAGAAGATCTGGGGGCCATTGGAAAAATTTTGTAATGAGTAGACATCACTTTCTGTGGGAGATTATATTTACACAATGGGGGGTGCAGGTGGTATTAGTAGTATACATTACATTTTTAATTATTTATAGTGTACTATTTGTTGAGCTTTTGTTTAAATTACTTTAAGAAGGGTGGGAGGGAGGGGATATATGTTTTTGTTCTAGTTGACATGGAAAAGATTTTCAAGTGTTTTATTGAAATTATAATGGATGTATTTCTGTGTACTTGTTGTATGATTTAAAATGAATAAACTTGGTTTTTCTGTTGCATAGAGCGTTGCGGACCCCTGTTAGGTTGCAAAACTAGATAGTTCTTTGTCTAATAGATGCTGGCATTGTCATTTAGAAGCAGGAACTTTAGATCATTTATTGTTTCATTGCCCATATATTATGAATTTTTGGAAATTAATTTGGGACCAAATTAATAATTTATTAGAGAGCCCAGTGGCATTATCCTATGATACTCTGATATTTGGTATGGATATGAGAGCAAAAAGTCAGATTTCTGCAAACAACAATAAATTGCTACTTATAATGACAGGGGTTGCCATTCAACAAATCACATATAATTGGAAAGACTGGAGGAGATTAAATTATAACTTTTGGTGGAATTCTTTATGCCATATCTATAAAATGGAAAGATTTATTGCGTTACAAAAGGGATATTTTAAGAAATTTCAGGATGTGTGGAAACCATTAACAAAATATTGTCAGGATTAAGTAAAATTATTTCCCTTATGTTTATTAGTTTATGAGGTAGGGAGGGAGGTATTTTATTATTACATATATCATTCAATAATGGAGTATATGGTTGGGAGGGATGGGAGAGGGATAGGGATAAGAATCTATGTAATATATCAATGATTGTGTATAAGTGATGTATTTATTGTTACTGTGAATGAAAATATTAACACTTAATGTAATTTGTGAAAATGAATAAAGAATTATAAAAAAATAAAATAAAATAAAATGAATAAAGAAGTTAAAAAAAAAAATAAAAAGAAAAGATTGTAATTCTGGTGCCTATTACTTTCAAAGAGCCCCAGTTTCTCCAATCTTTCAGCGTATGAAAGATTTTCCATAAGAACATAGAGTCATTTTTTTAAATATAAAGATTCTTTTTTTTTGTATTTCTTCCTCACTATTAGAGTGTTTAAATGCCCTAAATGGTGTATGTTAATCACCCAAGTACGCCTGAACGCAGATAGCAGTGATCGAAAACATCAGCTGCGAAAGCAAACTTGTGTATATCAGAGATGACAAAGCTCGCGTTGCAGCATCGGCAGTCCCTCACCCTCGCGACACCAATGGGGAGTACTAGGGCCTCATGTTTAAGGACAAGGTTCGGCAAAAGAAGCTACAAGAGTGTAAACCTAAAAGTGGCCAAAAATACATCGCGGG
The DNA here is from genome assembly GCF_902459505.1 of Geotrypetes seraphini. Lineage (NCBI taxonomy): Eukaryota > Metazoa > Chordata > Amphibia > Gymnophiona > Dermophiidae > Geotrypetes > Geotrypetes seraphini. Next base: position 20,993,294 of record NC_047085.1, on the reverse strand, counting down.
CACATAATAAACTAACCCCCCCTCTCCAAAAAATATAATATAAATAGTGAAAAATAAATAACAAAACTTTGCATGCGGAAAGGTTTAAAAATGCATAAATAAAAAGTCTCCTCTGCAGAGCGTGAAAAAAGTTCTCCTGCGCTAACAAACGTCGCAGTGTGGCAATAGACTATAGAAAAATACAAAAGGAATTGACCCCGAAATATCCAAAGCAAAAAAACAAAAGAAATTGACCCTGAAATATCCATAGCAAAAAACAAAAGGAATTGACCCCGAAATATCCAAAGCAAAAAAACAAAAGAAATTGACCCCGAAATATCCAATTTCTCACTTCCGGCTCACCACACAATTGTTTCTCACGTACTCACCTTGATAGGATCCCCAGGGACCCCTGAAGAAGACTTTTTGTCGAAACGCAGACCGTGTTGGGTCCTGTATCCCTAGCGGACCAGGTCATTTAAGGCTCTTATGTGGATGATTTACTTTTATGTGGATGGAATTATTTTATATGGATGATTTCAGTGGACCTTTGGAACTTTGACACTTTCAGATAAAGTCCATTTAGGAACATCGTCATTCCACAGAGCTTTTTTGGTTTTCTCTGGATTTTCTTCTTTGTGGATATTTTGGGGTCAATTCCTTTTGTTTTTTGCAACTTAGGATTTTAAAGTGTTTGAGGCTTGTGCAGATGAGGACGGAGCTTAGGCATTGGTGGAATGAGGCATTATGACATCACAGTCTGAGCTCTAGAATGTTGCAAACACAAGCAGTGTCTCACTTCCGGCTCACCACACAATTGTTTCCCACATACTCACCTTTATAGGACCCCCAGGGACCCCTGAAGAAGACTTTTTGTCGAAACGCGGACCATGTTGGGTCCTGTATCCCTAGCGGGCTAGGTCCTTTAAGGCTCTTATGTGGATGATTTACTTTTATGTGGATGAATTTATTTTATGTGGATGATTTCAATGTACCTTTGGAACTTTGACACTTTCAAATAAAGTCCATTTAGGAACATCGTCACTCCACAGAGTTTTTCTGGTTTTCTCTGGATTTTCTTCTTTGTGGATATTTTGGGGTCAATTCCTTTTGATTTTTGCTACTTAGGATTTTAAAGTGTTTGAGGTTTGCGCAGATGAGGACGGAGCTTAGGCATTGGTGGAATGAGGCATTATGACATCACAGTCTGAGCTCTAGAATGTTGCAAACACAAGCAGTGTCTCACTTCCGGCTCACCACACAATTGTTTCCCACATACTCACCCTGAAGAAGACTTTTTGTTGAAACGCGGACCGTGTTGGATCCTGTATCCCTAGCGGACTAGGTCCTTTAAGGCTCTTATGTGGATGATTTACTTTTATGTGGATGGAATTATTTTATGTGGATGATTTCAGTATACCTTTGGAACTTTGACACTTTCAAATAAAGTCCATTTAGGAACATCATCACTCCACAGAATTTTTTTGATTTTCTCTCAATAGACTATAGAAAACATAAAAACCACCAGCTAATATTTTATGGGATCTTAAGATAACTTAAAATAACTATGCGCACGTTAAAAACAAAAAGGAAGAATGAAATAAAGCCATGGTAAATATCTAACTCAAAATCTTGGGGCTCCGTTTACGAAGGTGCGTTAGTGTTTTTAGCACGCGCGCTATAGCGCACACTAGCTGAAAAGCTACCGCCTGCTCAAGAAGAGGCAGTAGCGGCTAGCATGCGCGGCATTTTAGCGCACGCTATTCCGCGCGTTAAGGCCCTAACACACCTTCGTAAAAGGAGCCCTTGGTTACGCTCCCGAGGCGATCCCTCCTATGGGTACAAAGAAAAAAAAATAGGGAGCGACCCAGTAAAAGAAAATGAAATACAACAAGTTCAAACTGGAATGGACTTGGGAAATCTTTCAGAAATTTTGGAATCAAAAACATTATCAACAATTGAAGAAAGAGCTACTTTACTTGTTTCTTTTATTTTTCAGCAAGATTTAAACTCCGCCTTGAAATTTTATTTTCGGAAATCGTAAATTCCCTTTTTTGGGCAGCGTTTATGGATATTTCCTGATGTGAACAAAGAAACTCAGGAAAGAAGAAAACTTTTCTTAGTGATGAGGCAAGAAACAAAGGAGATTGGGGCCACTTTTCAATTAATGTATGCATGTAAATGCCTCATCAAATATGCAGGGACAAGGTATACCTTTTTTGTTCCTGACCATCTGCGGACTTTTCTAGACTTCAAGTAGATCTCCAGAGGTTAATAGGGTGTAATATAGATATTAGCAATAACAATAACAATAACAGCTTATATACCGCAGTACCGTGAAGTTCTATGCGGTTTACAAAAGATTAAGCAAAGGTACAAATTGATTGACTTTAAGAGGGGTGGAAGAAAGAGAATTAATAGGACAGGAAATTCATTGTTGAGGAGAAAGTGATCAATAGGACAAGTTAATCGCTATTGAGGGGAGAGAGATGAGTGGATCAGTTGTCTAGATGCTTTAGGAACAAGTGTGTTTTTAGACGTTTCCGAAATTCCTCATAAGTAGCGGGCGAAAGCAATTGTTCTAGGTCTTTACCCCATGATTAGGAGTCACCATTAAGCCTTTCACTTTTCTTTTTTCCTAAATATTCATTGTCCCATGTATTAAAGACTTCTCCTACCTCACAGGTTTTTTGAGGTCTTAAGAAGATAAAATAATTTGTTTCCTATATACCACTTAGTTAATTCTAAGAATGTCAATTGCTTTCTTTCATTTTTCCTGCTCTAGTAGTAATCCCATAGTCACAAGCATAATCATAAGCAAAAAGTGGCACAACTCCCCCCCCCCAAAAAAAGATCTGAATAAAAAGGTTGGACGCTAAAGAAATCGATGGTCACATGATGAATTAAAACCCAATTAAAAATAATAGATAAATCAAAGTGAAAGGTCTAAAACAAGTGACACATCGTGAAGAGAGTATAGCTGTCCTACACTGACATACCCGGCGGGCCAGCTCTAGTAGACATGTGGAAGGGCCTAATCGAAAGGAACGTCTAAGTCCGTTTACGGCCATCTCGCAAGTCGTCCAAAGTAAAAAACAGCCTAGGACACATTTTCAAAAAATACGTCCAAAATAGTTTACGTTTCAAAAATTGTCTAATTATACGTCCTGCCGATCTGATCGTCCAAGCCGCTAAATCGTCCATCTTTCTACCACATTTTCATCCAACTTTTCGTCCAAGTCAAAAAACGCCTAGAACAAGCCCTGGTGGACATGGGAGGGGTCTGCAAAGTGATGGACTGAACACCCACAGACATGGTACCTAAATAGTGGGGTACCTTACAGGGCACTGATGTGAACTTCACAAAAAGGGTGCCATGGCTTCTCCTCACTACAGCTCCCATATAGGTCACGGTGAGCCCCCCCAAACCACCTCCAGAATCCCCTAGACCCACTTATCTACCACCCTAATAGCTTTTATGGCTGCAGGAGCCACTTATATGCCAGTACAAAAGGGTTTTGGGGGTGTATAGAGGAGTGCACATGTTTAAGTATCAATGCAGTGATTACAGGGGCTTATGGGCATGGGTCTTCCTCTCCATGAGTCCCTAACCCACCCCTGAGATGACTTAAACTGCCTCTGTGCTGGACGACTAGGCTTTCCTATGCCAGGCGGCCAGGTGATGATGGTCTGGAGGCTGAATTTTAAAGATGTGATTAATATTTTATGGCGGGAGGTCGGTGATCACTGGGGTAGTGTGTGGGGGTCTGTTTTATGTGTTTGCAGTGCTTATCTGGTGACTTTAGGTGGGTTTTTGTGACTTAGACCATGTTTTAAATGGTCTAAGTCACAGCGTCCAAGTTCCGTTGATCCTGGGCTGTATAACTTTCGGTTATACATGGTGTACGACTAAATCTAAGCCGGCCCACGTCCTGCCCAACTCCTGCCCTCGACACTCCTGCCGAAACGCCCCGTTTAGCTTTGGTCATTCAGCGGCACTATGAAGGCCTAGGTCGTTTAGAATGAACAGCAGGCTATTCTCAAAAAAGAACACAAAAAACCCCAACTTGTTCCTCAGAAGTAGCAAGTGGAGAGAGAAAAACGCGTCTGTGTGTAAACCGGTTTCAATTTAAGAGACAGTTGAAAAACTTGATTGTTTGTTAATACATTTTTGTGATTTATTAGCTGGTATCTGAAGAACAGAATCTGTTTAATTATGCGTGCTATTGTATTCCTGCATTTTTATTAGCTGACATTTGAAGAGAAGAAACTGTTAATTATGCAGATTTTATGATCTAGTTTGTCTTTTATTTTGCGTGAGTTTTTAATGGTGTAAACCGTTTAGTTTTTTGTAAATGGTATAAAAAAAAGTTTTAAATAAATAAACGAGGGTTGTTCCCAGTTTAGAGAACACTTTATATCGTACTACATTTGCCAAAAAACAATTACAAAATTAGGTTGCATCTGAGAAGAAAAGACCTCAATGCTTTCATACTTGCTACAGTCTGCTGGCAATTTTGAGAGCATGAGTTATAAACAATGACCTAAAAAAAAGACTCCACTTAAAATCTATAAATAATCATTACCCAAAAGTGCACTTGTCTCATGGATTTACTGCATCTTAATAAACCTTTCCTTGACAAAGGCCCCCATTTCGGAATCACCGCTTGAGGGGTAGTATTTAGAAACAGAGAAACACAATGGCAGATAAAGGCCAAATGGCCCATCCGCAGCATCCACTATCTCCTCCTCTCCCTATTGGCTAAGGTTCTGAACATTTGCATCTCCTCTTCCTATTGGCTAAGGCTCTTTACACCTGCATTGTGATGTCATAGAGCTTTATGGTTATAGAAATATAGTAACATGATGGCAGATAAAGGCCAAATGGCCCATCCAGTCTGCCTATCCACAGCATCCACTATCTCCTCCTCTCCCTATTAGCTAAGGCTCTTTACACCTGCATTGTGATGTCATAGAACTTTATGGTTATAGAAACATGACGCAGATAAAGGCCAAATGGCCCATCCAGTCTTCCCATCCACAATCTCCTCCTTTCCCTGGTTGGCATATGATATCTGTGGAGATTGATTCTAGTCTTTTTAGCATCTGGCTTGTTTCTCCAATGTAGAACTTTTGCTTACACTTTTTGCATTGAAGGATATATACCACATTAGAAGATGATGAATATTTTTCCCCCATTGTGAGTGACTGTGGGATCCCTTGAAATATGCTGGTGCAGTGTGCAGCTTGGTATGGCAGGGACATGTGCTCTTTGGTCTCTTCTCTCTGAGCTTCGGTTAAGAGTTTGTTTTTCACCAGATTTTGTTTCATATTAGGTGGCTCTCAGAAGGCCAGTATAGATGGAACTGGGTCTATTTCTTTCAGTAATTCATAGTGTCTCTTGGTGGCGTAGTAAGGGGAGGGGTGGTCTGTCCCAGTCGCTGTCTTGGTGGGGTGCCAGCACCCATCCTCCTCTCTGCCCCTGTTCCTTCCCTGCCCCCCCTCCCCCCCCCCCCACTGCCGCACATGCACGATGTCAGAGGGAGAGCCGACGCGGGCAGCAAGTTGGCGATTCTGCTTACGTCAGGAATGTTAGAGAGGTACGGGGGAAGGGGCACATGCATGGCAGGAGGGGACAGAGAAGGAGCGGGGAGGACACCTCTCACCCTCGCTATGCCACTGGTGCCTGTAGATCTTGAATCATTTTTCTCTGTTTTTTCCAGGTCGGGGTTTTATGTCACTCTCAGGGGGAGTCTCTCTGTGGTTTTCTTGCCTTTCCGCTGCGATAGGTTTTCCCTGGGTATTTCAAAGGAGGAGGCAGTATTCTTGGAGATGATTTGGGAGTCGTATGTTTTTGTGTGAAGGATTCAGCCTGGGTTTTGAGCTGCTTATCTCTGTCTCTCGGGTCAAGCAGATACGATGGCATCGTGTGACTTGGATTGTTTTGTTTCCGAGGGGTGGAAGCTGGAGTTGTGGAAGTAGCTGCATCTCTCTGTAGGTTTCTTGTACCATATATAGATGTTTGTGTACACTCTGCAGGGATCTCAAAGTCCCTCCTTGAGGGCCACAATCCAATCGTGTTTTCAGGATTTCCCCAATGAATATGCATTGAAAGCAGTGCATGCACATAGATCTCATGCATATTCTTTGGGGAAATCCTGAAAACTCGACTGGACTGCGGCCCTCAAGGAGGGACTTTGAGACCCCTGATGTACAGCCATTGTTAGGGTTACCAGACGTCCGGTTTCCCCAGACATTTCCTATTATTTTGAGTCGGATCCTTCTTCCATGTTCTTTTAGCTCTAATAGCTTCCTTCCCCTCACTTGTTAACCATGCCAGCTGCTCTTTGGCCTTCCTTTCTCCCTTTTTAATAGCTGGAATATAGCTGGTCTGGCCTAACAAGATGGTATTTTTGAATAACACGCAGACACGAAGGAGTGGAAAAGTTCAAACAAACACCCTTTCTTTATTTCATCAATATAACATACACAGACTCGACGTGTATGTGTTTTCGCTGTATGCAGATTGCAGTTGGTGGCGTTTTTTAATTAGTGATTTGTTTGAGATTGGAGTGGTCATCGGATGTGAATTTTTGGATTTTCACACAAACTTGTGAGACTCCTGAGGCAGGCCACTCAGGCCGAAACATGTAAGAACATAAGAACATAAGAATTGCCGCTGCTGGGTCAGACCGGTGGTCCATCGTGTCCAGCAGTCCGCTCACGCGGCGGCCCTCTGGTCAAAGACCAACGCCCTAACTGAGACTAGCCCTACCTGCGTATGTTCTGGTTCAACAGGAACTCGTCTAACTTTGTCTTGAATCCCTGAAGGGTGTTCTCCCCTATGACAGACTCAAGAAGAGCGTTCCAGTTATCTACCACTCTCTGATTGAAGAACTTACTTACGTTCGTACGTACGGAATCTATCCCCTTTCACTTTTAGAGAGTGCCCTGTGTATGTTACATTGAAGAAATATAGAAAGGGTGTTTGTGAAATACTCTGAGTTCACCAGTCTTTGTTTGGACTTTTCCACTCCTTTGCGTCTGCGTGTTGCGATTGTGGATTTGACTCTCCTGTGTTATCCCATTTTTGAATAACATCCATGCCCGATGTCAATTTTTAATCTTTGCAACTGCTCAACTAAGATTTTATTTTATTTTATTTTACCATTCTCCTCATTTTGTCAAAGATGATCAAGGGGTAAAAGGCATATTCACGGAAGACAAAGTCATAGTGGAAAGATTAAATGAATTCTATGCTTTAGTTTTTACCGAGGAAGATGTGGGGGAGAAACCAGTACAACAAAGAAAAATGGGGAGACCCAATGATCCACAGTGAAAACAATCCACCGATGAAAACAAAAACAAAAATTGTGGATACAGATGTTCTGGAGATAATTTATTAAACACTGACATATAAAACCATGAAAATTCAATTTAAAAAGTACAATGATAAAAAATACTGTAATAAAAATCCAACCAGACCCTACACGGTCTGTGTTTCGGCGAACACGCCTTCCTCAGGGGTCCAATGGTTTGCAACCTCACATATAAGGAATTGGACTGAAAACAGTCTATTGTCTTTAAACATGTGAGCAAAGGACACCGCAGACAAGCTGAAGTAGCAAAAAAATGCTGGGTCAGACCAGAGGTCCATCATGCCCAGGACCTGTATAGTAATCCTCTATCTATACCCTTCTATCCTCTTTTCCTTCAGGAAATCATCCAATCCCTTCTTGAACCCCAATACCGTACTCTGACCTATCACACCCTCTGGAAGCGCATTCAAGGTGGACACCACCTTTTGGATGAAAAAGAACTTCCTAGCATTGGTTCTGAATCTGTCCCCTCTTAATTTTTCGAATGCCCTCTCGTTCTTGTAGTATTTTGGCTGAATTTTTTGGGCCGATTGTGGAACAGCGATCGATGTTCCAAGAACTTTCCATGCAAATGATTTGCACAGAGGTTTGCCATAATTCCTTCCCACCAGTCGCTGTGAAAGCAACTCCCACACATGCGCAGAGCCAGTTTGGGGAAGCCCAAACAGCTGAGTGGCAGGGGAAGCCCCAAAGCAGCCTCCTGCCGATCAGCTGTTGGAGCTTTTTTCTTTTTTTTTTATGGCACAGATGTCCATGTGTTACACATTCACAATATCTGCCTCATTAAAAAGAAAAAAGCCTCCCTCCACCGACACCCCCTTGATGAATGACCCTGGTATGAAAAAAAATTGGCAGGAGGGATGCCCACTTCCTCCTGCCGCTGCAAACCTCCCCTGCACTGATCCCCCCTTCGCAACAATGCACTGACTGATGCACTGACCGATGAACCTCCCACTCATTGACCTCCTCCCTGACTCCTCCCCTCCACCAAAAATCAGCAGGAGGAATACCCACTCCCTCCTGCCACCGTGAACCTCCCCTGCACGGACCTCTCCCTGCAAGGTCCCCGAACCGAACCCTTCCCTCCTCTTCCCCAAAAATCAGCTGCCACAAATCAACACCTCCTGTACTGACTCCCCCTCGCCTCTTATATTGACCCCTCCCCTTCCCCACTCCCCCTTTGTAAAAAAAGATCAGCCGGGGGATGCCCACTCACTCCTGCGACCAGAGGCTCCCGGCCCTCCCCCCACGAACCACTCCCCACACCTCCTGAACCTCCCATGTACCTTAAAAATTGATGACTGCAGGAGGGATGCCCAGTTCCGCCTGCTCTCCAGGTCTGCCACTCCTAAATGGCGGGCCTCCCCCTTCCTGGTGCATCCTGGCATGCATGGGGAGGGGCCTAAGGTCCTGATTGGCTCAGATGCCTAAGGCACCTCCCAAAGAGAGCCCTGGCCTCCTCCCTCTGTATCCTACTAACCCAATTCCGGCATGCAAGTTCAGGGCATCGATTGGATGCCTGGTTTTAATATTCATGATCTCATTTGCATGCCAGAATCTGAGAATGTAGGACTGCGCAGAAAACCATGCAGTGAACCATTTTAGGCATCAGGTCAGCAAATAAAATTGGTCGCTAAACCCTCAAACTTTTATAGCGACAATCGTTAGAGTATTGGACTCTTTAGTGCATCTGGCCCTCAGTTTGTTAGCCTCCCCCATTTCGGCATCTTATCTGTTCATTCTAGCCCGGTGGACGGTAGTACACTCCTATCACTATCCTTTCCTCCTTTGCACATGAAATTTCTATTCCTAGGGATTCCTGTTCCCTGTGTTTTGCTTCCCGTAGAATTTTTAGTCTATTGAATTTCAAGGCCTCCACCAATTTGGCCGACATTATCGCTGAAATAGAATTTGTTCCTGGTATGACAATCTTTTCATTTAGTGCAATATACTCCCCCTCCGTATTCGCGGGGGTTAGGGGCAGAGCCGGCCCGTGAATAAGGAAAATTCACAAATAACTTTTGGGCCGCCTCTGACCCACCCCCGGACTGTGCCTGGCGGTCTAGTGGTGACGCGGGGCAGGAGCGATCCCTCTTACATTCCTGCCCCGTGCAGAGCTGTGCTGTGCACCCGTGCTGTGAGTTCCCCTGGTCTCACGAGACTGCAACGGGAACCCGTTGTAGTCTCATGAGACCACGGGAACTAGCAGCATGGCTCTGCACGGGGCAGGAGTGTAGGAAGACCGCTTCTGCCCCCTGTCACCGCTAGACCACCAGGTAAGGTCCGGGCATGAATTTGCCACCGGAGCTGCGTCCACGGGGGTGGCTGCTCACCTCCTATTGCCTCCTCCTCCTCTGATCGCCTCCTCTTGCCCCGCTCCAAGTCCCGGGGCCGGTTCTGGTCGATGCGGGCTGCCTCCGAGCAATTCTCTAGGGGGGGAGGGGGGGGGCCTGGGCAAAAAAAAAAAAAAAAATCGCAAATAGTCGAAACCGCAATCACCGAAACCGCGAATAGGGAGGGGGAAGTGTATATTCTAATTCTCCCATCTTTTTTCATAGGCTTCTTGCATCTGCATACAGACATTTCAAAGAGTGTTTGTTGTTCCGACGTATGACTTGATCGGCAATTGACAGTGATAATTTGCAGTCTTTAAAAGCCGTCTGCACATTCAGTGCTGGATGCGCTTCATTGATGATATCTTTTCTGTTTGGACTTTTACTCAAGAACATTTAACCGCCTTCGTAGTCTGGATTAATTCTTTAACTCCTTCCTGACGTTTTACTGTAACTAGCAGTCAACGTTCTATCACATTTCTCGATACCACAGTGTTTTTAGAGAGGGGTAGGATTCAAACCAGGGTTCATCACAAACCTACTGCAAGAAACAATTTTTTATCTTTTTCCAGTTGTCATCCTAGACCAGGGGTGCACACACTTTTTGGGCTTATTCATTCATTCAATTTTCTATACCCTTCTCCCCGGGGAGCTCAGAACGGTTTACATGCATTTATTCAGGTACTCCAGCATTTTTTCCTGTCTGTCCCGGTGGGCTCACAATCTATCTAATGTACCTGGGGCAGTGGGGGGGATTAAGTGACTTGCCCAGGGTCACAAGGAGCAGCGTGGGTTTGAACCCACAACCTCAGGGTGCTGAGGCTACTTTTAAAATGACCAAGTCAAAATGATCTACTAACAATAAAATTTTAAACAACACAAAGCACACTGTATGCAGAGAAAATGTTAATTATCATTTATATTCTGGGTTTTCTTTCAAAGAGATCAAGGCAGATGAGTCTTTATGCAATGTCACCTCAGTAACAACTATACAAAAATAGACAAAGATACCCCCTCCCTTTTTACTAAACCGTGATAGCGTTTTTTAGCGCAGGAAGCTGCGCTGAATGCCCTGCGCTGCTCTTGATGCTCATAGGCTCCCTGTGCTAAAAACCGCTATTGCGGTTTAGTAAAAGGGGGCCACAGTGCAAAATATAGACAGCAGATATAAATTCTCAAAACGGCCACATTTTGATCACTAAATTGAAAATAAAATCATTTTTACTACCTTTGTCGTCTGGTCATTATTCAAATCTTGTTGGTCCCAGGCTCTGTTTGTCTTCTGATAACTTGCTTGCCAGGGTCTCCTTTCTTCTTTCTCCGTGCTAACCATCCATCTTTCATCTCTGTCCTCCCCTTCCATTTCCCTTCCTTGCCCTGCAGGTCTGGCATCTTTCTCTTTTTTTGGTCTCCATCCACAGATCCACCTTTTCTCAAATACCTTTCATCCAGCATTTATCCCTAATTCCCCATCACCCCAGGGTCCACCATCTCTCCCTTTCTTTTCCCAACTACCCTCCTATCCAGTATCTCTATCCCCCTCTCCACACCATCCCTTGAGTCCAACTTCTCTCCATTTCTGTTCCTTCCCTCCCTAAACCCCATTGTCCACCATCTCTCTCCCACTCCTCTGTTTTTAGACCCATTATTTCTTCTCCCCAAAGTCCGGCATATACACGTCTCTTTGAACCCCCCCTTCTCTCTTTTCCTCCCTCCCTTCTACACCAGAGCCCTACTCCCCCAAAGGCCTGCACCCCATCCCTGAAGGCCTACACCCCACCCCTGAAGGCCTGCACTCCATCCCTGAAGGCCTGCCTGTCCCCCATGAAGGCCTGCACCCCACCCCTGAAGTCCTGTCTGTCCCCTCTGAAGTCCTGCACCCCACCCCTGAAGGCTTGTCTGTCCCCCCCAAAGGCCTGCACCACCACCCCTGAAGGCCTGTCCCCCCCGAAGGACTACCCTCCCAGAAGGCCTGCATGTTCCTCCCTGACCTCCCGCACATCCATTTACCTAATTTTAGGAGGGAGCAGCCTGCAAAGATGATCGCCAGTACTTTAGCGATCCTTGCAGGTTGCCATAAGCCTCAGGAGCTCTCTTCCTTCTGCCGCGATCCCGCCCTTCTCCGAGTCAGAGGCAGGATCGCGGCAGAGGGAAGACAGCTCCTGAGGCCTACAGCAACCTGCAAGGATCGCTAAGTACTGGCGATCCTCTCTGTAGGCTGCTCCCTGCTAAAATTAGGTAAAGGGATGTGCGGGAGGCCAGGGAAAAAGCTGGACACCACAGCACTTCCCGACTGACTCTCCCTCCTCGCCCTCTAAAGCGGGAGTGGCGGTGGCCAGTCAGCAAGAGGCAGTGCTGCCGATCCTGCTTTAGGGGGCGAGGGGGAGGATCAATCACTGAATTGGGAGGCCAATTTTTTTTTTTTTTTTTGGGGGGGAGGGGGTTTTAAATCGTATCGATTCACTCAATGTGAATCGATTCGAATCGGCTCTTACCACAACAGGTGCTTCTGTCTTCTGTAGTAGGGCGCTAAGCACCATCTCCCACTGACCTTCTAATCCTGCTATGCCAGCACTCTGATTGGCTGGCGTTCTTCAAGAGGTGGATTAATTGGACGCCGGTCAGGAGGGGAAAAAAAGAGAAGGGAAACCGCATGACTCCGTGATCGACCGGTCGATCGCAATCGACGTATTGGACACCTCTGTCCTAGATGTTTAAAATCTGCTATACCCATCGGCCAGCTTTATGGGCCAGAAGAATATGCACTACTAATGTAGATTTTAAAAGAGAGGCGAAATTGCTACAAGAAAAATTTTTGTCTTAAGGTTGTCGGTTATACATAAAACCTATTTAAGAGCTCGGCGTACATGAAAGGGTCCAGAGAAGAGCAACAGAAATAATTAAGAGACTGGGGGAGTTGCCGTACAATGAGAGACTAGAGAAACTGGGCCTCTTCTGATCCAAGATAGGGACTTATTTCCAGTCTCTCAGCTCCTGAGGAAGTTTTTCAAAATGGAGCTCTGTCGAGCCGTGACAGGAATTCTCTGCGCTCCAGATAAGTCTTTCTTTGACCAACATTATTTGGGCATTATTGTTTCTGACTAACATTATTTGAACACTATTGTTTTGTGGAAACTTGTAATTTTGACAACTACTTGATAGCCTTTTGATTTTTGAATTGGTTTTCACAAGGGGATGGGTTTTTGAACCGTCTTTTTCCCTTCTTTCCCCTTTCAATACTGATTGAAGTGTTTCACTGGTAGTTTGCATGCATTTTTGCACAGGACACATGTACAGGGAAGGACTTATTTAGGTTATTAACGTGGTGCTTTTCACCTGTGAGTTTCCTGCCTGGGGCTTTAAAAGTATTTTGTATTTATTATTTCACTTTTTGGCCCGTACTGATTTGTCCTTTTATTAAGTAATTTTTTGATTGAGTGTCATGTCGGCCTTGAAAGGGGACTTGAAGTTTTTTGCCAAATTTTTGTCTTGTTAGTTGCTATAGGGCTCATAATTGAAACAAAAATGTTTAAAAATCGGCACTTGGACCTAGGCCCTCACAATGGTGCTGAACGACCACAGCTAAAAGGAGCATTTCAGGAGGAGTGTCGGGGGCGGGACGTGGGCCGTCCTAGATTTAGTCATACTGCGTGTATAACCGAAGGTTTTACAACATTGCCTAGACGGAACTTGGACGCTGTGACTTAGGCCATCTAAAACCAGGTCTAAGTCCAAAAAAGGTATCCAAAGTGACCAGATAAACACTGCAGACACAAAGTACAGACCCCTCCACACTGCCCCAGTGATCACTGACCCCCCTAATAAAAATCGTAATAACAACTTTACCTATCTGCCTCCAGAACATCAACACCTGGCAGCCTGGCATAGGAAAGCCTAATAGAGCTGCACAAAGGTGGCTTAAGTAGTCTTGGGGGTGGGTTAGTGACCCATGGAGAGGAGGACCCAGGCCCATAATCCACTCTAATCTAACCCTTTTGTACTGTCATATAAGTGGCTTCTGCAGCCATAAGGGCTATTGGGGTGGTAGATAGGTGGGTTTAATAGATTCTGGGGGTGTTTTGGGGGGGCTCACCATGACCTATAAGGGAGCTGTAGTAAGATGTTTATGTGGGACCCTTTATGTGACGTTCACAGTAGTGCCCTGTAAGGTACTCCACTACTCTGGTGCCATGTCTGGGTGTCCAGTCCATCACTTCTCTGCCCCTCCTGCACCCAAAAGGTCTTTTTCTAGGCGTTTGTGATTTGGACAAATTTTTGGACGAGAATGGGGTATAAAGATGGACGACTTAGCTGTCTGGGTGATCAGATGGCTGGGTGTACAGTTGGACGATTTAAAATATATATATATGTTGGACATATTTTTCGAAAATGCCTGATTTTAAGGCCAAATGGGATAGACATGTGGGATCTATTCACAGAGAAAGGTAGGGGAGGGTCATTGGGGTGGGCAGACTAGATTGGCCGTGGCCCTTATCTGCCGTCTATTTCTATGTTTCTATTTCCCATGTCCGACTTTGGGCGTCTTGCGACTTAGGCCCGAAACGGACTTAGACGTTTCTTTTCATTATGCCCCTCCAAGTATTTAGACACCTGGTCTACTATGGTCTTTATTCTTGTTACTGAGATGCCCTTTCTTCTCTAATGTGGGTGATATCTTTTAAAGATACCTTGTTAGGGTGACGAGACGTCCGGATTTACCTGGAGGCCAGTTCAAAACCTGGCACTTTGTCCAGGTTTTGAAAACCTTTCAGCTGGGAGCAGTGCCGGGAGAGCATCTGCGCATGCGCAGATACATAGAAACATAGAAGATGACGGCAGATAAGGGCCATAGCCCATCAGGTCTGCCCACTCTACTGACCCACCCCCAAGTCTACTATCCTAGGGATCCCACTCCTGGTGACAGGTTCCCTTGGCTTAACCCTCTAAGGCAGGGGTGTCCAATGTCGGTCCTCGAGGGCCGCAATCCAGTTGGGTTTTCAGGATTTCCCCAATGAATATGTATGAGATCTATTAGCATACAATGAAAGCAGTGCATGCAAATAGATCTCATGCATATTCATTGGGGAAATCCTGAAAACCCGACTGGATTGCGGCCCTCGAGGACCGACATTGGACACCCCTGACTCTAAGGGATCTCACATGGGCATCCCATTTGCTCTTACAATGCCATGATGTCACACGCATGCACGTGATGTCATCACGCCACACCTGCGCATGCGCAGATGCCCTCACGACACTGTTCCGAACAAGTGAACAGGTTGAGGGGGTGGGGTGGGGCACAACTGGGTGGGCCTGGGGGCGTGGCCATGGGGGTCCGGGTTTTACTTCCGTCAAATCTGGTAATCCTATACCTTGTTCCGAACCATGCTCTTTTGAACGACCGTCGGCCTTCCTCCAGTTTCCAGTTTAAAAGCTGTTTTATCTTTTACTAACTTTTAACTAAATATGCGAGCAGAAGAGGAGGAAGCACTGCAGTTTTATAAAGGAAATGCTACGAACTGCTTTCATTCTAATCATATGAAGTGTACATAAGTATGCAAAACAATTAATTTATAAATGTCAGGCCTATTGAAAAAGAAACACATTTCAAAGGACTTGTGGGAAAGGATTACAGTGAAGAGAGCAAATGTCAACCTAAACACTTCTAATCTTTGCATAAGCAGCTCATTGAATCAAATTGTGTTGATGTGACTGACATCAACAGTGGTATTCCACTTCCCGATTGCAGAATGAAATAGAGATAAACAACAGTGTTTATGCTTATTCCTTCAGCCAAGGAAAGAGAAACAATTCTGAAAACCAGTAAGCTCAAATATTAAGAGTGGGGGAGTGTAAGGGGGGGGGGGGGAAAGGGAATTTTTCCAATTGTCCATTTTGGGTCAAAGTCTGCAGATACATTTTGTTCTCAGATGATCAAGTTTCAAGTTTATTATGGCTCGATATACCGCTTTTCATTTCCAAAGCGGTTTACAACATTCCATGTCTTTAAAAATTGAAACCAACAAAATTGTAGGAATTACAGACGCAAAATCCATGGGCAGACAAATCTCATGAACAACTACAACGCACACAGAAGGGAAAAGGGTAGGGTTACATTGCTGAAATAAAAAGGTGGTAGGGAAGTACACTTCTCCCTCCGTATTTGCGGTTTCAGCAATCGCGGTTTGGATTATTCGCGGTGTTTAGCTTGCTGACTCCTCCCCCCAAAATTATGCCAGCTTGCATAGAGAAATCGCTGATTCCAAGCGTTTATAGAGAAAATTGCTGACTTCCGGCACTTTTGTCACTGTGTTTTGCCTCTCCTTCAGGAACGGGCCAGGTCTCCCGCCATGTTATTCGCGGTTTCACCATATTCACAATGGTTTTTAATAGAAAACAGCGAATAATATATGAAAAAACTATTCACGGTTTTTCTGTATTCGCGGGGCTGTTAATCCCCTATCACAGCGAATACGGAGGGAGACGTGTACACATCTCCCTCCGTATTTGTGGTTTCAGCATTGGCTCCTCCCCCCAAATTACATCAGCTTCCATAGAGAAATTGCTAATTCCAAGCGTTTATAGAGAAAATCGCTGATTCCCAGCACTTTCTTCATCATGTTTTGCCTCTTCTTCAAGAACAGACCAGATCTCCCACCATGTCATTCACGGTGTCACTATATTCACGATGGTTTTTAATAGAAAACATCGAATAACACATGAAAAAGTTATTCACGGTTTTTCTGTATTTGTGGTTCTGTTAATCCCCTATCACAGCGAATATGGAGGGAGAAGTGTATAGGTTAAGTTCAAGGTCTCGTGGGCTTCTTTGGTAAGGAAAGGTTTTCAGCATTGATTTGAATTTGGAACGTTTGGATTCACGCCTAACAGCCAGCGGCGGTGAATTCCACAACGTTGCAGCTACCGCTGTAAAAAATTGCTTATCGAGTGGTGTCATCAAATAATTGCCTAATGGAGGGAACTGCAAGAAGAGATCGTTGGGTGGATCGAAGTGGTCTTGATGTTATGCCCCAAGTTTCAAAGCAAAAAAAAAACCCATTTCTATCCTTTTTTTTTTTTTCAGTTCAATTTATTTATTGAATAATGAAGAAAAGGAAAAAATGTACATCATGTAACAAAAACAGAGTACAGAAATTGGCAGAGAATATCATAATATTGCGGGATATATAACCTCCGAGAGTACTTATACAAAATGTATGATAATCACATAATTAAAGAGATTGTAAGTAGTTGTCAATGGGAGTCCAAATATCACTTAGTGAAATTAAAAGGTTAGTCCTCTTCTTGTCAAAAGCATGCTGTTCGTATTTTTTATATAGGCATATAGAGTTCCACCAAAAAGTGAAATTCAACAGAGAAGCGGATTTCCAATTTTGCAAAATATGCAGTGTACCCACAGATATCAATATTGTTTCTTTCAAACTTGTCAACAGGGCAGAATATCTGGAGCCTCTAGACCTTTTTTTTTTTTGTTTGTGTGTGTGTGTGTGGTAGATTTTCTATGAAAAATAAAGCACTTAACCATAGAATTGCTAATCTGCACTAGTATCTTGGCTTGCAAAATACCATAATGCAATTCAATATCAATCCTTATATAGCGCCGTCACCTGGGTAATTGCTTCAATGCCGTTTACAAAAAGGAAGAGCTGGCACTAGATTTAATTGGATGGTAGGCACTTACCACTTTGAGGTAGGTGCCTAGTCCAAGATGCCTGAAAGAAAGCAGGCGCGGTTAGGGGGCGGATCGTGGCCCTGTCTATTGTGGACTTCGGCACCGGTATTTAGGCCAAGAAAACCCTGGCATAAATATGGAGTTAGGACGCCTATCAATGTCTATGTCAACTTTAGGCGTTCCTAGACGCAATTCTAGAAAGTGCATCCAACTTTTACAGAATCACGCCTACGAGCCACATTACTCAGGGCCTAAGTTTTAGGTGCCTTTTACAGAATCTGGGCCTTAATGTGTGGTTTGCCTTGAGCTAACTGCAAAAACCACTCAAAGCCCTAATTACGGCTTTGCACTTGCAATTAACATTGGATTCTATATATAGGGCCCAAAGTTGTTAATGTCAATTTGCATGCATAATTTAATTGAATAACGAACATAAGAAAATAAGAATTGCAACACTGGGACAGACTGAAGGTTCTTTAAATCCAGTATCCTGTTTCCAACAGTGGCCAACCCAGGTCCCAAGTACCTGGCAGAAACCCAAACCGTAGCAAAATTCCAGAGTTGAGATTGTGATGTCATAATGGCTCATTCCACCAATACCTAAGAGCCAATCTCATCAGTGATGTCACAATGGCTGGATTGTCCTATACTTGGCTCACATAAGAACATAAGAATATATACATCAGAACATAAGAGCATAAGAATAGCCTTACTGGGTCAGACCAATGGTCCATCAAGCCCAGAAGCTCATTCTCATGGTGGCCAATCCAGGGCACTAGTACCTGGCCAAAACCCAAGGAGAAGCAACATTCCATGCTACCAATCCAGGGCAAGCAGTGGCTTCCCCCATGTCTTTCTCAATAACAAAATATGGACTTTTCCTCCAGGAAATTGTCCAAACCTTTCTTATAACCAGTGACGCTATCTGCTCTTAACACAACCTCTGGCAATGTGTTCCAGAGCTTAGTTATTCTTTGAGTGAAAAAAAATTCCTCTATCAAGTCCAGTATCCTGGCCAACCCAGGTCCCAAGTACCTAGCTAGATCCCAAGTAGTAAAACAGATTTTATGCTTCTTATCCTAGGAATAAACAGTGGATTTCCCCAAGCCATTGCAATAATGGCCTATGGAACAACTTGTTTATGTTTTCAAAATGTATGAAGACTAGGGAGCCCTCAATGAAGTTACATGGTAATACTTTTAAAACCAAATAAATTTTTTTCCACTCAGTGAATAATTAGGCTCTGGAACTCATTGCCAGAGGATATAACAGCAGTTGGTACATTTGGGTTTAAACATAGTTTTAGACATGTTCCCGGAGGAAAAGTTTATAATCTGCTGTTAAGATACAAGTATACATGGAGAAAACCACTATGTATTTCTGGGATCTGTAGCATGGAATCTTGCTACTATTTGGGTTTCTGCCAGATACTTATGACTTGAATTAGCTACTGTTGGAAGGATACTGGGCTAAAAGGACCATCAATCTGACCCATCATGGCTATTCTTATACGTTTATCACTTCCCTTGTTGGTCTCTTTTCTAGATCATTTCTGTACATGTTAACTAGCCATGTGCTCTGACTCTAACCCCCTCATTTACAAACACATAGTGTGGGTTTTAGCTCCGGTAGCGGTGGTAACTGCTTCGATGCTCATAGAATTCCTATGAGCGTCGGAGCAGTTACCGCTGCTACCGGCGCTAAAACCCGCGCTATGCATTCGTAAAAGAGGAGATAAGTGCCGATACTGATACTGATGTCACAGGTCAGTTTCTTTTTTTCTTTTTTTGTAATCATTTTTATTAGAAAGGGTACAACCGGATAACTGGAACAACAATAATATCAAAAGCGCAAATACAAGCATACAGCCGCTAAAATTTTACAAATGCGTTCTTCTGCCAGAATACGGTTTAAACAACACAACGCAATTGTAAACTTTTGTATAGCCTAATCTCGTACTGAATTTTGATCTCAGTGCTCAATCAAAAGCAAAAAAGTTTGAATTCTTTTTTCAAGTTGTACATTTTTGGCTTAGGAATTTTACACTCGTGGAAATTCATAAGAAGTGTAGGTGTAACAGCCTAGGTGGCTGGGAGACCTCACAAGTGTATACACTTCTCCCTCCGTATTCGCGGTTGCTGGCTCCTCCCTCTCAAATTACGCCATCCAATAAAAATGTTGGCGCTTTCAAAGTAGCAACTACCATTTTCCATTCATCAGAGAGCTGCAAGAGACACATCTTTAAATCCCTATCGTCACATACAGTACCTAGAAACATCTCAGCCCTCCACCACCAAAACTTTGACTCTAAACAAAGTCCAGTTAAGGAGTTTAAGGAAGGTGAAGAAGAGTCAAATCCTACTTGGATTTTACCAGACTGAACATAGCTTAATGCAAAGATGGCAATGATATGACTTAATTTACAAAAGCATAAAGTCCAGGACACACAGTATTACTTCATTTCACGTTTTGGTTAACAGAACAAGAGTTCGAATCCTTTTTTTTTTTTTTTTTTTTTAAAGCATGGCCTGTTCTTTGTCCTTGGGGCTGAGTTTTAATAAACTTGATCAGCTTCTCCATAAATCTTCAGTCAAAATGGCATCAGTTCATAACTTGTGTACATATTGATTAGGAAGTTTAGCAGCTTGCGAGGCAGGTTTTGCTTCCCCCTACTTCCTGCTTACACAGGTTGTCACCCAGACAGAGAACAGAAGGGCGGTGAGTTTGGATAGGACGCTGATGGGGAGAGCAGCAGTGGAGAGACGGGGGGGGGGGGGGGGCTTTTATTTATCCCTAGGATGTGTTAGAACAGAACAGCTGCATTTGCTTCAGTGAAACAAAAAAATGTGGAATAGCTTGTAAGTTTCATGGCTCCGCATCTTTCTCTTCTTGGTCGGGCTGAGAACTTTTCACCGGCCCATCTTATTGTGATGTCATAATGCCTCATTCCACCAATGCCTAAGAGCCAACCTCATCGGTGATGTCACAATGGCTTGCTTTCCCTATACTTGTGCCCATTTGCTAGATGCGATTGCCTCATTGAAACGAAAAGTATCAAGAAAAGTGTAGAATAACTTGCTAGATTCATGGCTCCACATCATTCTCTTGGTTGGGCTGAGAACTTTTCAGTGGCCCCTCATATACTAAGAATTTGTCATTTTTTAAATTGTACTGGCTGATATTCAGTGCTGGGCCATGTGCAGGCATTGACATTAAATATCCAGTCCTAATTTTTGTGGTCCTGGACGCTGGAGCTTATGCTGGTCCCAGTCCATATTCAACCAGACCCTGCATAAATCTTTTTATTGCACCTAAGTATTAGGTATATTGAACAGCCTGGCTGCCTTGGGTAGGCCTAGTCTTACCATCAGAAACTAGGAAGGGTTAGGACCTGAATGGGAGACCATCAGGATAGAGTTACCAGACATCTTGGAAAACCCAGACTTTCCAGAGCCCTGCGTTTATCCGGGTTTTGGAAAGCCCCTACAAGCTCCGGCTGCATCTGGAGGGACTCTGAGCATGCGAGGAGCTCACAGCAAAGAGAGGAGGCTTCCTGGGGGGTGGGGTTGGAAGGCGGAACTGGGCGGGGTTGGAGGTGGGACGGGGCAGGGTCATGTGTCCGGGGTTTTCTCTTTTTTAATAGGGTAACCCTACACCAGGGTATACCTGGTGCTGTAGGCTGAAAGGGCCCTAAGTGGGGCAACATAGAGGAGCCACCCACTGCGTGGGAGAATGCAATGGCAAACCACTCCTGCACTCTGCCATGAAACACCACATGGTGGTTTCCTCATTGTGCATGTTGCCAGGGGTCAGTGGCCAACTTGGCAGCATAATCCATTCATTAGGTATGCTGGTAGAGGTTTTATTATTGCATTGTAGCATATTATCAATGACTGTATTAGCCATCTAAATAGGGCCACCATATTTTTCTCCGGGAAAGCCCGGACATATGACCCCCACCCACGTTCTGCCTCCAGCCCCACCCCCCAAAGCCTCCTCTCTTCTTCCGGACAAATGCCGGGTTTTGGAAAGTCCGTCTGGGAGCCTGGACAGTCCTCTAAAAAAAGGACCTATCCGGATTTTCCTAGACATCTGGTAACCCTACATCAGGGGTGTCAAAGTCCCTCCCTGAAGGCCGTAATCCAGTCAGGTTTTCAGGATTTCCCCAATGAATATGCATGAGCTCTATTAGTATATAATGAAAGCAATGCATGCAAATAGATCTCATGCATATTCATTGGGGAAATCCTGAAAACCCGACTGGATTGCGGCCCTCAAGGAGGGATTTTGACACCCCTGCCCTACATCTAAAGCAGTGTGTCATTTTTGGATGATTTTCTATATGTTTTGGCTTGTGTGCTGTTTTATTATGCATGTATTAATAATTTGTACCCCGCTTTGAACTGTGGGATAACGTAAATATTTTCAGTAATAAATATGAGATAATAAATTTGTCCCAGGCTTCCAATTAAACCCTGCAGAAAAACCCCTTCTTCTGATCCCCCTGTGACTACAACTTATCACTTATATGGTGATGAAAGACATACGCAGCGCTGTACATTTTGAAATTTAAAGACGGTCCCTGCTCAGAAGAGCTTACAATATAACTAGGACAGACAGACACGACACATGGGGCTGGGGATCGAGAACCCAAGGTGAGAGGAGTTAGGAGTCAAAAGCTTTGAATACTGCCAGAGATGGCCGTAGGGATTCGGGCAGCTTGTTCCAAGCCTATGGCACAGCAAGGCAAAAGGATCAGAGTCTGGAGTTGGCAGTTGAAGAGAAGGACACAGATAGGAGGGACTTACCAATTGAGCGGAACTCACAGGGGGAACACAGGGGGAGATAAGTGACGAGAAATAGTGATTGCATTTGTAGGTCAGTAAGACGAGTTTGTATTGTATTCGGAAGTGGATGGGAAGCCAGTCAAGTGACTTTAGGAGAGGGGTAACGTGAGTATAGCAGCTCTCCCGGAATATAAGTCATGCAACCACCTGAAACAGGCCCCTCCTTCTAATCCCCCCTCTCCCAGTTGATCGTCGCTAAACCAGTTTTGACTGGTGTAGCGACGATCAGATTTGCTGACCCGATGCAGAAAATGACTCGCCATATGGTTTTCTGCAGGATCGCTCATTCTCCGAACCGGCCATGCAAATAAGGTCATTAATATTGAAATGCCATTTAAACTAGCAGAGTGATTGATACTATAACATGGCTTCCCACTGCATAAAATAAAGTGATCGCTTTTAGCAATCTGAAAAAAGCGATTGGTCAAGACCAGTCGCTTACCTGTCCTACCAATGCGAAAATATTTCTAACATGCCACACCTTATTTTTTAATGGGCTGTGTGTGTATTACACAAGCACAATATCTGCCCCCCAAAAAAATTCCCCCCCTCCTGCTGCTGATGGCTTTCCCCAACATCCCCCCAAAGAACCGGCACTAGAAATACCTGAGCCTAAGTTGTACGGAACTGGGCAGGCCTGGGGGCGTGGCCATGGGTCTGGATTTTCCTTTGGGAAAATCTGATAACCCTATGTGAAATAGTGGGGCAGCTTGTTCAGGAGAAGGGTTGCATAGCCAGACAGACAGACAGACCACACTCTGGGCATTCAAGGAAAAACTATTTTATTCAACAGTAGTTTCTTCACAGGCTCCTATAAGTTTGTGTTCTTTAAAAGGAAACTGTTAGGCTTTCCCCCAGTCTTTCTCAAACAAAAGTCCCCTTCTCCATAGGACGTGCCATGCCCAAAACAGTCTTTTATTCCATGTGAAGGGAACAGTTAGGCAGCATTATATCCCAGGTCTTAGCAGGCACTAGAACAAAGGCAAGGTTGTGAAATGCAGTAGAGTCTTACCTCCTACAAACTCTGTCAGTGCCCTTCAATCAGCTTCTCCAGCTCCTAGGTTCCCTCTAGCACGCACCCCTCTCCTCCTGGGTCTGGCTCAGCCTTTTAAGTTCCCCTGAGTCACTTCCTGGTTTCCTACTTTTCTTCCCTCCCCCCCTCCCTGGGAGAAACTGTTTCTCAGTGCTGCTGTAGTTGTGAGACAATTTAGCCAGGAGGGGGAGTGCCGGGTTTTCCTGAGGTTTATTCTGAGTCTGAGCAGCAGTGTCAAGTAGGGGAAGTGGCAGGGTTTCATACACTCTGTCACACCCTATTTCAATCTGTTTAGAACTCTACTGCATGCCTCATATTCCACAAATGTTGCTATGCCCACATTACCCCTCTCAAGTCACCTCATTGGCTCCCTCGCCATTTCCGCATACAGTTCAAACTCCTCTTACTGACGTACAAGTTTATTCACTCCTTCAACTCCTCAGTATCTCTCCTCTTTCCCCACACTCCCCCTTTCCCTGGGAACCCCACTCTTCAGATAAGTCTCTCTTATCTGTACCCTTATCCTCTACGGCCAACTCCAGACTCTGTCCCTTCTACCATGCTGCACCATATGTCTGGAACAAACTGCCTGACCCCCAGCCTTTAAGTCTTCTTGGAAGAGTAGAGACACCCTCCAAGGTTGAGGATGTAGCCTCTTCACAATTTTTTGATACAATTGGACTTAATGCTCCAGAACAACTTGGAGAGTTGGGAGCAAAAGGTTTGACTCCTGTACAAATGGTTGTGGAGCGGAATCTAATGATAAAGTTATCACTTTAAAAGATGTATGGCTGAGCGTAAATAGAATTGAGTCTTCATTACAAGCTACCGTTTTGAAATTGTGCCAATTTTCTTCAGATACAACTGTTAAAATGAATGCGCATGAAAGTCAACTAGCAGATTTAGGAAATACAGTAAGTTAGATAAATCTGTGGGTAATCTATAGCTACATCTAACCTAAAAATAGTATATTGTTTCATAAATGGAGAATCATAGGAGAGCTAAGAATCTTTGTTTCTTAAATTTCCCTATCACACACTATCTCCATTGGAGCACTTGAGAATGTACCGTATTTTTCGGTCCATAAGACACACTTTGTCCACCCCCAAAAAGGGGGGTGGAAAAGTGGGTGCATTTTATGGACTTAATACACCTCGCCCCCGCCCCCGGTACCTTTTATAAGTGGCGGTAGTCCAGCACGGACTCCTGCAGGATGGCTGCCTTTCTCCTTGCAGAGTGGCGGACAACGCAGGAGTGCGACCTTTGCGCTTCCTGCCTGGTCCCGCGCCACTCTGTGATTGACACACCAGACCACCAGACGCACCTATGTGTAGAGAAGGAAAAACCAAGAAAAAAAAATTCTGAACCAAATTTTTTTTTCTTGGTTTTTCCTCCTCTACAGGTGGGTGCTTCTTATGATCCGAAAAATACAGTATTTAAGGGAGATCCTGCAGTATATTAATGTGGATTCCTTTGAGCCTGGTAACCTCTATTACATTCCAAGGGCTTCTAGGGAGGTGGCAGATGAGGGGGAAATAGATAAATTAGTTTCACCAGATAGTTTAGACGTATCTCAGTTTCTTAAATCATCTAAAGACACAATAACAAAACAGGCCACTCTCTTGGTAGTGTTCAAATCAGACCTAGAGAAGCAAGCTGTTTTGAAGTTGAATTTCATGAAAGAACAATTTCTGTTTTGTGACCGAGTGCTTATGTTTCCTGATGTATCTAAGCAGACCCAATTAAAGTATACTGCTTACTTTATATTTCATTCTTGTTACTGCTAAACTTAATATAAGCGTCTTGATTTGTAAGTCATCTTGAACCTAGAAAGGCACAGCGCGACCCAGAAATTGAAGATTAGATCAGATTAGAAGGAAAAAAGGCAACGAAGGAAGGACAGTGTGAGGAATGCATAAATAGGAAAGGGAAGAGAAAAGGAGGGAAGGGAAGAGCACAAAGAGGGAAGGAGAAAACAAGAGAATAAAGGAGGGAGATGGAAGAGAGTGATGGGGAGAATGGGATAGAAAAGGAATTAAATAAATAAAAGAGGTCAGGGAGGAGAAGAGAGGACATAGGAAGGAAGAGGAGGAGCAGGAGAGCGAGAGAGCAAAGAAGGAAAGAATAAAAGGAAAGGGGAGAGAAAAGGTGTGAAGGGAAGAGCACAAAGAGGGAAGGAGAGAACAAGAGAATAAAGGAGGGAGATGGAAGAGAGTGATGGGAAGAATGGGATAGAAAAGGAATTAAATAAATAAAAGAGGTCAGGGAAGAGAAGAGAGGACAAAGGAAGGAAGAGGAGAAGCAGGATAGAGCGAGAGAGCAAAGAAGGAAAGAATAAAAGGAAAGGGGGGAGAAAAGGTGCGAAGGGAAGAGGACAAAGAGGGAACAAGGGAGGGTGCTAGACAAGAATAGTTAATAGCAGAGTAGGATTAAAGGGTAGGCCAAATAGGCACCTGCCTCGGATCCAAAGAGTTCAGGGGGCCCCAGAAAGCTGCCTGCTCTGATGATGTCAGTGTACCAGCTTCAGGCGTCCAAGTATTGCCTCCTCCTGCTGAACTCGCAGTCTTCAAAAGGCCACGGGCAGCGCTTCCTATGCCCTGAAGCCATTCCTCTGATGCTGGGATTTTGCATGAGAGGGAAGGCTTCTGGGTCAGCTGCGGGCAATGTGTAGGAACCGCTGCCCGTGGCCTTTTAAAGACTGCGCATTCGGCTGCACTGAATACACTTCCCCCTCCGAATCTGTGGTTTCAGCATTCGCTGATTCGGTTATTCATGATTTTTTTTTAGGGGGGGGGGAAAACCCAACAACTTTATTTTGGACCTTCCCCGCCTCCCTCCGCCTTCCCCCCGGCATCCCGGTCTTACCTGGTGGTCTATCGGACTTTCAGGGCAGGAGCGATCTTCCTACGCTCCTGCCCCGTGCAGATCGCCAATAGGAAATGGCTGCTGTGAGCTCCCATAGTCTCTCGAGACTACAATGGGAGCTCACGGCAGCCATTTCTTATTGGCGATCTGCACGAGGCAGGAGCATAGGAAGATCGCTCTTGCCCTAAAAGCCCGCTAGACCACCAGGTAAGGTCCAGGGGTGGGTCAGAGCCGGCACAAAGTTATTCATGATTTTTCACACTTTGCGGTCTGGCACTGCCCCAACCCCCGTGAATACTGAGGGAGAAGTGTAATGGAGAAGGTGCTTCTTGGTCTTCTGGAGCTGGGGGGGGGGGGGGGACATAGGAGGGCAGAAGCAGGGAGGGGACGCCATGGAGGGGCATGTCCAGGGGGCCCAGTGTGCTTGGGTGCCTAGGGCCCATGAAGAATTAATCCTGCCCTGGTTAACAGAAGACTGGAGGAGTCAAAGGAGGGAAGAGGAGAGCAGGGGAGGGAAGTTAACCCTGGCTTGTGAACATACTCTAATTACTATATGAACAGATGGTTTTCATCAAAGACAGGCACCCAAGAGACATATGAAGAGGGATGAGCCCTGTAATATGAAAAGGAAGAAATGTATTATAAGTTGTCTCTGACATATAACAACTTATATATAGTTACCACAGTGGCAAGGCAGACAATTTGCTAGAGAAATGGACTCATGGTCATTTTGCAGACAAATAACTGAACGAAAAGTCCAGCTCATTATGACGTATGGAGAAACAGAATGAATTGGGAGCCTTAGCGATGCAGCATGAGACATCTGAGCGAACTTGGGAGCAACCAAAAGTCAAAAAGCATCTAAGAGACATAACGCAAAAACAAGCACATGAACAAAAGGCAACCTACCACGACAAAATCCCCAGAAAACGAGGATAATAATAATAATAACTTTATTCTTCTATACCGCCACAATCTTGCGACTTCTAGGCGGTTTACAATCAAGAGTGCTGGACATTCAGCGAAATACAATAAGTAGATATTCAGAGGAAATACAGAGATCAGAGACCTGTTGGGGATAAATAGCAACGTAAAGTTACGATAAGATGAAGATAACAGATTATATTTATAACAGTGCTGTAAGTTCAGGTGGAATAGGGAGGGGAGAGGGAGAGCGGGTCAATTGTTTAGGTATTTCTGGAACAGGTATGTTTTTAGGCGTTTCCTGAATTCCCCGTATGTAGTGGGCGAAAGCAGTTGGTCTACGTCTTTGCTCCATAGGACTGCTTGGTGAGAGAGAAGGTGTTCGTGGTGTTCTGTAAGGACTGTGGAAGAAAGAAAGACATCATTTGATGCATGATCCTGTAGAAAACCCTCACGGGAACACCCCCCCCCCCCAGATTGGGATGAGATTGTGTGCATGATGTAAGCGGTTTAGACCGACTGCCATGTCAGTGCTTGAAAACCAATGGCTGCACTGTGCTTTGAGTTACTGTTACTTTGACTTGCATTTCAGACTGAGTTTCATCTCTTTTTCGAAGGTCTATAAATTGAAGAATGCTGTTGACCTTGGAAATGAAAGATACATTTATCTGAACAATCCATGAGATCCACGTTGATGCAAGCCACGGATCTGTGGATTTCCCCAGGCCTGATAGAGCCAGCTCTGTCTTAGAGAATGATACGGGGACACATTTTTCCCTGTCCACATGGGAACTCATTTTCCCATCCTGTCCCCGCGAGTTCTGCTCCAGTCCCTGCCCCTTTCTTGCAAGCTCCGTCCTCGTCTGCACAAGCCTCAAACACTTTATAATCATAAGTGTTCGAAGCTTGTGCGGTTAAGGCAGAGCTTACAGGAAAGGGGGAGGGACGGCGACAAAACTAGAGGGGACGGGACAGGAAATTTGAATTCCTACGGGGACAAATTTGTCCCCGCGTCATTCTCTACTCTGTCTGTGTCTTTGGCCCTGTCCAGCACAAGAGGTTTCTGTTTACAGCTCAGCAATGAACGTTTTCAGTTAGTTCTGCCGAATGCTTGCTGAAATCATTTTGTCCTGGCACAGGCTTTCCTGAGCCTTTCCAGGCCCTGCTTTCATTTCACTGTCCCACTGAATAATAGAATTTGCATAGGTTAAAGTTTGCCCATCTATCAGTCTTCAGCTATTTGTCATTCTTAAAAGAAGACCTCAGGGAAGGAGATGGGTATAAACAAAGAGGTACAAATCCCATAGAGAACCCGAAAAGAATACGATGAAATCTGCAGGATTTCTGCTCCTCTTAAGATTGCTCCATTCCACTCACACCCAAACAGAAGCCTATAGACATGGAATGGCCCATTACAATCCCTCTAGAAGGGTAATATGGGGAACCCGGGAGGTCTTTAGATATCTATATATATAAAATCGGATGTATGTATGTGTGTGTATGTGCCGCGATCACGCAAAAACGGCTTGACCGATTTGAACGAAACTTGGTATGCAGATCCCTCACTACCCGGGATGATATGTTCTGGGGGTCTCGTGGCCCACCTGCACACGTGGGCGGAGCTACAAACAGATAATGGTATTTCACCCATTCATGCCAATGGAAAAAATGTAAAGAGCTGCCAACGCAAAAACGGCTTGCCCGATTTGAACGAAACTTGGTATGCCGATCCCTCACTACCTGGGGTGATATGTTCTGGGGGTCTCACGGCCCACCTGCACATGTGGGCGGAGCTACAAACATAAAATCAGATTTCACCCATTCATGTCAATGGAAAAAATGTAAAAAGCTGCCATTCTCACAGTAAATCAAAAACGGCTTGACCGATTTGAACGAAACTTGGTATGCAGATCCCTCACTACCTGGGGTGATATGTTCTGGGGTCTCTCGGCCCACAACTCTATGTTGCTTGCTCAAGGGTGGGTTCACCCAACAATTTATATGTTCTTGCTCCTGGAGGTGAAACTAAAAATGTTGTTTATAATCACGTTTTGCGTTAGTTGTATTGTATTCATTTTGTCAAATATTTCACATTATAATTTGAATATTGTACTTTTTATTAAGCTGTAAAAAAATAATTTCATTCACCACTATAAAGTATCTTTATTTGAATCCATTTACAGTGTTATTGCTATAATTAAATACCCGTGCAACGCCGGGTCATCAGCTAGT
This sequence comes from Geotrypetes seraphini, assembly GCF_902459505.1. Lineage (NCBI taxonomy): Eukaryota > Metazoa > Chordata > Amphibia > Gymnophiona > Dermophiidae > Geotrypetes > Geotrypetes seraphini. The sequence continues at coordinate 20,964,009 of NC_047085.1, read as the reverse complement.
ACAGTAATAATATAGGGGTCCTTTTACTCAATATTAGCATGCGTTAAACGCTAACGGGTCCATTATATTCTACGGACGCGTTAGAATTTAGAGCGCGTTAATATTTAGCGTGCGCTTAATCGGCCAGCGGACCTTAGTAAAAGGACCCCATAGTGTCCCTAATGAAGTCTACGCTGTGTCTGCTCTCAGACTTCTGAAATCAAAGTAAGGGATTCGGGGCATCCATTTCTCACAAAGGCTTATCTCCCACGGTTCCGTCAATTTCCCCAAGTGAAATGATAAAGCGTTACTTTCTGGAAATACTTAAAATTCCTGAAAACTCTTTACCACCTTTGTCAAGAGTGCATTATTTACCTACAAAGACTCAGGATTCTCAGAAGAAAGAAGGTGTTGGGAAACCTCAGGAAAGTTCCCTGGACGTTTCCGCTTTATTGGAACAATCAGATAGAGAAGTGGCTATCTCAGCCACTCTCTTATTGTCTGTGGCTTTGGCTCCAGACAAAGATTGGATCCTTAAACTTTTCTTTAAAAATAGATCCAGAGACTTCCTGGGTTTCCATATTCAAATTTTTCCTGATGTCTCTAGGGAGACTCAAAAGAGAAGAAGGGGATTTCTGTTATTGAAACCAGGTGTGACTCAAATTGGAGGTTTATTTTTCCTTAGATATCCTTGTAAATGTGTAGTGAGGTATCGTACTTTAAAATATGTGTTCTTTGAACCGGCTCATTTGACGGCTTTCCTCTCCACTAAGCGCTTTGAAATGGAATAATATCTATGTCCAAGTAATATTTTAGCTCTATTCCAGCATCAGATAATGAGTTTTCTTGTTAATTATTGGATAGTTCAATCACTCCTATTCTTTAATCATGGATCCTAATTTAGAGGACTAGTGTGTGATTAAGTAGAGAAATAATTTCCTATTATAATTTGATTTATTTTCTGGATGGAAAGTAATTTTAATATTATGTTATCTTAATTACACTTTCTGTACAAGATGATATGCTTGTTAAAAAATGTGAAAATTTATAAATAAATAAATTTTTTAAAAAAAGGCTTATCTCCCACAATCCTCTCTGTTTATCACTATCTCACAAATAATGTTGAGCGCAGAGGTTGTGTTGAACTATTCATCTCTGAAGCTGTTGTTTGTGTAAAGGGATGGTTTAAAAAAATATGTTGATGTTTTCTAATAGGTTTAAATTTGCATTATTTAGTTCTTATTCTACTGAAAAGATTAGTGTTTGACTCCCGGGTCATTACGGTGTTAATATTCTTTAACAGCAGCTGGGACCCGCAGAAAGCCCTGTCAATGTCTCTGCTCCTTCATTCCCTTCTCCTAGTGCTGATCCTCCTCTGTTCCTCCCTCCAGCCATGAACTCTCTTCCCAACCCCTTCATAAGAACATAAGGATAGCCTTACTGGGTCAGACCAATAGTCCTTCAAGTCCAGTAGCCCATTCTCATGGTGGTCAATCCAGATCCCTAGCACCTGGCCAAAACCCAAGGAGTAGCAACATTCCATATAGAATCTTAAAGAATAGCAAGATTCTGGAATTCCAAAGAGCAACAAGATTCTTGAACCCCAAATAGTGGCAACATTCCATTCAGAACCCCAAGGAGTAGCAAGATTCCGGAATCCCCAGAGTAGCAACATTCCATGCTACCGATCCAGGGCAAGCAGTGGCTCCCCCCATGTCTTTCCTCCAAGAACTTATCCAAACCTTTCTTAAAACCAGCTACGCTATCCGCTCTTACCACAACCTCTGCCAACGTGATCCAGAGCTTAACTATTCTCTGGGTGAAAAAATATTTCCTCTTATTGGTTTTAACAGTATTTCCCCGTTACTTCTTCGACTGTCCCCTATTCTTTGCAATTTTTGATGGAGTGAAAATTCAATCCTGTCTCATTTATCCCTTAGCCCTGTAGCCACCATCCTCTGGAATTACTTCATAGGCCATGGTGATCCAGTGGGGATCCTACGGGCAGGAGTGATACTCCCTCACTCCTGCCCGTCCTGGCCCTGTAACCAAAGTGACTGCTGCAACTTCTGGGCTGCTTGCTGGGCTGTAGCACTATATACCCTGCTTTGTAGCTTTCTGGTGTTTTGTTTCTAGTTTATAAATCCACTGAACATGTAGGCCAGACATTGCAGTGAATGTCCTATACCAGAACCTAAATCTGAAATCTTGATTACATCAACCTGAGTCTGGCTACTAATTTTCAGTTTATTTAGAACGTGACATACTGCTATTCGGTATAGCGGTTTTACAAACAATAATATATTTAATGCAGGAAAAGAAGTACGATATCAAGCATAGTTCTCACACTACTGCCCAATTTTATTTAAAGTTTTATGTACGAGGGGTGCTGAAAAGTTCTCAGCCCAACCGAGAAAAGAATGACGTGGATATGGTTCAATCAATGATCTGAAATGATGTCAAAACAGAGAATTTTATTTCTGCAAATTGGCACTTAAAATAAGATGTAATATAAGTGAGCCAAGCATAGGACAATCAAGCCCTTGTGACATCACTGATGAGGTTGGCTCTGATTGGTGGAATGAGGCATTGTGACATCACACTCTCAGCTCTGGATACCAGAGAATGAAACCCTTCACATTACAAGGAAGTTCTCAGCCCAAGCAAGAAGAGAAGGGCGTGGATATGGTTCAATCAATGATCTGAAACAATGACAAAACAGAGAATTTTGTTTCTGCAAATTGGCACTTAAGGAAATAAGATATTCTTTTCAGCTTCAGTGGCAAAATATCGCTCAGAATTTAGGAAGTTGGTTGGTTGGGCTGTGAACGCTTCAGCACCCCCTCGTATGTAATAAAAGTGAACCAAGTATAGGGCAATCAAGCCCTCGTGACATCACTTTTGAGGTTGGCTCTTATTGGTGGAATGAGGCATTATGACATCACACTCTCAGCTCTGGATACCAGAGACTGAAACTTCATGCTACTTATAGGGTGCTGAAAAGTTCTCAGCCCAACCAAGAAAAGAATGATCTGAAAAAAACGTCAAAAAACATAGAATTCTGTTTCTACAAATTGGCACTTGACAAAATAAGATAATATTTTTTTTCAGCTACAGTGGCAAAATAATGCTCAGAATTTAAGAAGCTGGTTGGGTGGGCTGAGAACTTTTCAGCATCACCTCGTAGTTCTCTGGGTCAGAAACTTAAGTCTATGAGTGCGTCTTATTGTATATTGTACGTTGATGATGTACAAATAATTTTTCAATTGACAGTTACTATTCAGGGTCTGTATAACAACTTGAGTTAATGCTGTTCTAAAATTTCAAACTGGATGGGTTTACATTTGCTCAAACCAAACTACGATAAAGCTATGGGCTCCTTTTACGAAGCCGTGTTAGTGGCTTTAGCGCGCGTGACTTTTAATCACCTGCTAACCCCCATGCTAGCTGAAAAACTACTGCCTGCTCAAGAGGAGGCGGTAGCGGTTAGTGCGGCCGGCGGTTTAGCGCATGCTATTACGCCATATTGGGACAGACTGAAGGTCCATCAAGCCCAGTATCCTGTTTTCAACAGTGGCCAACCCAGGTTCCAAGTACCTAGCAAGATCCCAAGTAGTAAACAGATGCAACAATGTCTTTGGATCCATCTTATATAATGGCAATAAATGTAATTGTAGTTCATCACTTGCTCTGTAATTGAAAAAAACAACAACAAACAACTAAACTAAACATACATCAAAGCATAAATATTTCTTCATTTAACGTGTAATAAAACTTTGGAATTCATTGTCAAAAAAATGTGGTATAAGTGTTTAGCCTAGCAGGGTTTAAAAATGATAAAATAGATTTAGCATAGCAGGGTTTAAAAATGGTTTGGACAAGTTCCTCAAAGGAAAGTCCATAAGCCATTATCAAGATGGACTTGGGAAAATCCACTCCTTTTTCTCAGAATAAACAGCATAAAATCTATTTTACTCTTTTCAGATCTTGTGACCTGGATTGGTTACTGTGAGAAACAGGATACTGGGCTTGATGGGACAACGTATCTTCTAATCTGCTTGTAAACCTTTGGGCATAAGAGCATTCCCCTCTGCCTGTTGGCAACGCAGGAAGGGCAAACATTGATAGTTACCCCATGCTTGGAAAGGCCAGCCGGCCAGCGGAGAGGACCCCAGTGTTCCTGAGAAACATGTAGAAACATCTGCCAGTCTTCCAAAGGTATCCTTCTAAGTATTTTGCTGGCTTCCCTTCACCTAATATTATTTTTGGCAAGCCCTTTCCACTACCTGCTCCAATCATCATTTATTACAATTGTGGAGTCAGCATATTTTAAACAAAAGAAAAAATATCTTTGGGTGGGGGTGGGGAAGTGGGACAGGAGGTGCCATCAGTCAACTGCTCTGCGGATGCCTGTTCTGCTAAATCTCAACGTGACTCTGCATGTGTTTATCACATTTCTGTTATTACTTTGGATAAACAGCCTTGAAATACTTTCTTCTTCTGTCGGAAGCATGCTTCTTTTCCTGGAATAGCTTTCTATTATTATCACATGTATTCTATGAAATATATGGTATATTTTAGAGCTGTATAAGGCAGTCCTAATGCATCAGTTAGATCGTGTATAAACGTATGAGAGATGTGCATTTCTTGTTTAACCTGAAAAAGCAAGAAAAAAAACTCAGCGGTTGATATTCAAAGCGATTTAAATGACCAGAAAGGGCTCCTTGCCATTTAACCCTTTAATTAATGAATTAATTTATTTATTTTAAAAATTTATAACCCACATATCCTACAGTTCTAAGCGGGTAACAACATAACATACATAATAAAAAAACATAAAAATATATAACATTAAAAACATAAAAAATAAAATCATCAATAAAAACCAATACTAATTTATACTACAACCTAAGAATATAAACTCCCATCAAAATTACAAAGGCAAGAGCTAAGCAAAACCCCAAATCATAAACACTTGCTCAAATTGCCCAGTTTTAACCATTTTCCTGAACTGCAAAATACCTGACGCCTGCCTTATATCAAGGAGCAATTGGCAGATGGTGAAACAGCTGCTTTACATAACTTGATGCTGAATGAGAGCAACAGACGTCTGATAAATAAACTGAATGCCCTCGGGATGGGTCCCAAAGCGATGGGCTTGGTCAAGAACTGGTTGAATGGAAGGTGACAGAGGGTAGTGATCAATGGAGATCGCTCTGAGGAAAGGGATGTCACCAGTGGTGTGCCTCAAGGTTCTGTTCTTGGACCTGTTCTTTTTAACATTTTTATAAATGATTTTGCTGAAGGGTTGTCGGGTAAGATTTGTCCCTTTGTGGATGATATCAAAATCTGCAATGGAGTAGACACGCTGGATGGTGTGAATAACATGAAGAAAGACCTGGCAAAGCTTGAAGAATGGTCTGAAATTTGGCAGCTAAAATTTAACGCTAAGAAATGCAAGGTCATGCATTTGAGCTGTAAAAACCTGAGGGAACGGTACAGTTTAGGGGGTGAAGAACTTATGTGCACGACAGAAGAGCGGGACTTGGGTGTGATTGTATGTGATGATCTTAAGGTGGCCAAACAGGTTGAAAAGATGATGGAGAAAGCTAGAAGGTTGGTAGGTTTCATAGGGAGAGGAATGGCTAGTAGGAAAAAGGAGGTATTGATACCCCTGTATAAGACTCTGGTGAGACCTCATTTAGAATATTGTGTACAATTCTGGAGGCCGCACCTTCAAAAAGATATAAAAAGAATGGAGTGGGTCCAGAGGAAGGCCACTAAAATGGTGTGTGGTCTTCGTGATAAGGCGTATGGGGACAGACTTATAGATCTCAATCTATGGAAACATTATATTATATACACCACGATAAAAAAAATAACAACGGCTGTACTCAAGACTGCTCCAATTATAGACCAATCTTTACCCTTCCTTTTCTCGCAAAAGTAACCCAAAAAAAATCATTTTTAATCAAATCTCAGACTATTTTGACAAAACTCAAGCTCTCCATCCCAATCAAACAGGTTTACGAAAAAATCATTCTACAGAACATGCTCTAATAGGTTTAATTACATCTGCACAATATTTTCTAGATCAGCACAAATCAGTTATCCTCTTTTCATTAGATCTTACAGCATCATTTGATACAATAGATCACCAACTCCTGCTTCAAAGGCTAGCTGCAGTAGGAATATCTGAACAGGTCCTTGAATGGTTTACTTCTTATTTCACAAACCGCACTTCCGTTGTTTCGTTTAATAACTCCACATCATCAGCTATCCGGAATAGTTTTGGTATCCCTCAAGGATCTTCTTTGCTCTTTAATATCTATTTGGCTCCCCTGTTGACACTCTGCCAGTCTATTGGTCTTACTGCTTACGCAGACGACATCCAAATCATCTACCCAATCGATGCCTCCAGCTCCAGGGACATTAGTCTCATCAATTCTAAATTAGATAAAATAAGTCAATGGCTTCATGAAAATATGCTGCCACTTAGCTTATCAAAAACCAGATGTCTGCTTTTTCCATGGAAACCTGCATGGAATAGTCTCCCAGTAGAGGTGGTGGAGACAAAGACTGTGTCTGAATTCAAGAATGCATGGGACAGGCACGTGGGATCTCTTAGGGAGAGGAGATAGTGGATACTGCGGAGGGGCAGACTGGATGGGCCATTTGGCTTTTATCTACTTTTTTCAATGTTTCAGTGCATTCCGAAAATCTATCAAAACCACTCTGTTTGACAAATTCATCACCTAAACAGACCAATCTGTGCTCTCTACGCTTTTTCCCCCTTCAAACCCTAAGCAATCTTCAGGCAATTCCTATCCCTCTCACTTCCCTCCCCCCTTTCACCCCCATAAGAACATAAGCAGTGCCTCCGCTGGGTCAGACCAGAGGTCCATCGTGCCCAGCAGTCCGCACACGCGGTGGCCCCCCCTTACTTTCCCTCCCTTTCAACCCTTTTCTTCTGTAACATTCCCCTCATGCATTTGTAATTCGCTGAATGTCCAGCCTTCTTTCAATGTGAATTGCCTATGGCAGTATAGAAAAATAAAGTTATTATTATTATTATCTATGCTTATTATAGAAATGTAGAAACATGTGTGTGTGTGTGGTATTGTACAACAGTGCACACTTCTTAGCAGTAATGTCAATTCATTTGTATGTTTAAGACCCCTGAGGCAAGTTACAAGTCGAAACATGTCCAAGTTGGATCTACCCTCCAATGATCTTTCATCTTTCATTGTTTCCTCTTTTTTTGACCACTTTCATTGCTTTGGACTGCTTTGCAACATTACGGAGGTTTATTCTCTTTTTACTGTTTTGCGAGTCCAATAAACTGCAAAAGATCAGAGTTGGGGGATCTTTAAACGTTGGCAAAATAATGCAAGTCAGATTTTACTGTTTGTCGTATCAAACTAATAACAATCTTCAGGGTTTCGTAGAAAGCTCAACATGAGGAAGTACTTTCCTAGCATGAAGTATATCCATAACTGCACACATGCATTCGCTTTTTAGAATCAAAGCACATCATTTTGATCAAAATAAAGGAAATATTGCAAAAATGTTACCCCAGTTAATAACATGAATGAGACTCAAATTGTTCTACTAATACTTTCTGTATAATCATAAGAACTGTTGCTGATGGGTCAGACCAGTGGTACATCATGCCCGGCAGAATACTCCCGCGGCAGCCCGTAGGTCAAAGACCAGTGCCCTCACTGAGTCTAGCCTTACCTGCGTACTTTCTGGTTCAGCAGGAACTTGTTTAACTTTGGCTTGAATCCCTGGAGGGTGTTTTCCCCTATAACAGCCTCCGGAAGAGCGTTCCAGTTCTCCACCACTCTTTGGGTGAAGAACTTCCTTACGTTTGTACGGAATCTATCCCCTTTTAACTTTAGAGAGTGCCCTCTCGTTCTCTCCACCTTGGAGAGGGTGAACAACCTGTCTTTATCTACTTTGTCTTGAATCCCTGGAGGGTGTTTTCCCCTATAACAGCCTCCGGAAGAGCGTTCCAGTTCTCCACCACTCTCTGGGTGAAGAAGAACTTCCTTACGTTTGTACAGAATCTATCCCCTTTTAATTTTAGAGAGTGCCCTCTCGTTCTCCCTACGTTAGAGAGGGTGAACAACCTGTCTTTATCTACTAAGTCTATTCCCTTCAAGTACCTGATCTTTATATAATGCATCCCCGGCATGCAAGCGTAAGAACATAAAACTTGCCTTACATAAGAACATAAGACTTGCCTCTGTCGGGTCAGACCGGAGGTCCATCGTGCCCGGCAGTCCGCTCACGCGGTGGCCCCTCAGGTCCAGGACCTGATAGTGCTCCTACCCTAAAACTCACATACGCTTTTGTCTTGTAGAGTAACCTTCTACCTATACCCTGTAATCCCCTTCGCTTTCAGGAAGTCATCCAGTCCCTTTTTGAAACCCAGTATTGTACTCTGTCCTATTACCTCCTTTGGAAGTGTGTTCCAGGTGTCCACCACCCTCTGAGTGAAGAAAAACTTCCTTGCATTTGTTTTGAATCTGTCCCCTCTCAGTTTTTCTGGGACAGACCGAAGGTTCATCAAGCTTCCAACAGTGGCCAACCCAGGTCCCAAGTACCTGGCAGAAACCCAAAGAGTAGCAACATTCCAGAGCTGAGATTGTGATGTCATAATGCCTCATTCCACCAATGCCTAAGAGCCAGCCTCATCAGTGATGTCACAATGGCTTGATTGGTTTATGCTTGGCTCACATAAGAACATAAGAGCTGCCATGCTGGGACAGACCAAAGATCCATCAAGCCCAGTATCCTGTTTCCAACAGTGGCCTACCCAGGTCGCAAGTACCTAGCTAGATCCCAAGTAGTAAAACAGATTTTATGCTCTTTCCCACCCACCTGATGCACTGCAAATAAAATAGTGATGTTGAATATTATCTTCAAGCTTCCATGTCATCTAGTACTTGGTGTGTACAATAGACTTAAGGTTGTTTACTGCTCGGCGGGACAATGGAAGCTCTTGTTCTTCTAGAGAGGTCTTCCTTAGCAATACCTGTTCAGTCTCTTCATCATTAGCTTATCTCTGTTTCCTAATGTCGTGCTACAAGCCTAGTGGCCTTTATACAAAGCCGAGCTAAATGTGGGATGAGGCCACTTTTTTGCATGGCTCTAAAATGGCAGAGTTTTCTTTTTCCCCATTAAAGGCTCCTGTGCTAATTGGTCAACGCATGCTAATAACCATGTGCTAATCCATTAGCACAGGGCACACCTGCTCTCCACCCCCCAAACACTCCCCCAGCACTAAAAATATAAAATGTACTTTTCAGCATATGGTTGGCCCGCACTGAGCCCATAATTAGCCCATGGCGCCTGAGCGCAGTCCAAGTGCCGCTTGGGAAAAGAGCCTCTTTGTCTTTAATACCCTTTGCCCTATACAGAACTGGACTGCTTCTGTGGGTGAACATTAGTTGCTGCCGTTCTGCAACCTTGTTGCGGCCTCCACTGGCTGCGCAGGTTTCTTCTCATACAGTGTTCCGTCTGTTTGCCCTTTCAAAGAAAGGTAACGTAGAACCACAGTGTGCCAGTCAATGATCTCATCAATGTGCACTGGACCAGGTGGGCGAGGTCCATGGAAGAACCCACCTGTGAAGAGACCCAGATAAAATTAATTTCCTTAGGAACAAAATATGAACTTTTCCTTTTTTTTCTCATTCTGATTGGCCTGAATACCTAAGGCCCCTCCCATAGGAGGGGCTTAAGGTATCCAGGCCAATCAGGGCCTTAGGCCCCCTCCCCGGTGCATCCCAGGATGCATTGGGAAGGGAAAGGCCTGCCATTTTGAAGAGGCAAGCCTGCTGGCAAGAGGGAATGGGCATCCTTCTTGCTGGCTTCTACAACGAGGTACGGGGAGGGACTGGGAGGATGCTTGAGCTAGAGGCTCTGGGCTGATCCCCCCAGCCCACCAGGGTTGTCTTTTGGGGTATTGCTGGTGGTGTGGTAGAGGGGGATATGAGTGTGGGGGAGAGCCAGAGGAGAGTCGGGGGGGGGGGGAGTGTTGGGGGGGTCCAGGTGGCCCAGATGCATAGCGGGTTGCAGAGGCAGGAGGGAGTGGGCATCCCTCGTGTCTCTCTGGGTGTGTCACTGTCACGGGGATTGCCATTGTTGTCAGGGGTATCGGGGACCCTCAGTTGTCATTAGGGGGGTATGTGCAGCAGCTGTGGTTAGGAGGGGGGCCGGCACAACTTTTTAAAATTGTTTTAATGGGGACAGATATTGTCTGTGGATAACAGAATGCACATCTGTGCCCTTTAAAAAAAGAAAAAGGTTTCCTGCCCCGAACAGCTGAGGCAGGAGGCTACTTCAAGGCTTCCCCTGCCTCTCAGCTGTTCGGGCTTCCCCTGCCAGCTCTGCACATGTGTGAAAGTCACTTTTTCAGTGATTGGTGGGGTGGGATTACAGCCGACCTCCGCAAAATTAATTTGCATGGAAAGTCCATCGTATATTAGTTGCCATTTTAAAATCGTTCAATGAATCGGCCACCAGCAACCCCACCCGGCGGGAGTGACAATTTTTAGTGCAACTAGCCCTGAGTTTCTTTACCTTCCGGTGACACCTGTGTTGAGCTCTTAGCAGTGGCTCTAATCCAACCCATTGATGTGTGAGCCATCAGGTCGATAGAATGGGTATCAGAGACACCATCCATATCCTCCTCCTCATTCGTCAAATCCTGTCCTCTGCTGGAGCACAGTTTACCTACAAAGAAATGCAGTTTATTACTGTTATCAGATGCGCTTGTATTGTAAATCCATTTTCTAATATATTTGGAATGCATTTCTATCAAAGATATAGTGCTACATTGATGCATGTGTGACGTCATCACGAAGACATCCATACATGCACAAGAAGGCCCTCCAGATGGGCCCTGAGACGCCAGTGGAGGGTGCCAACAGGAAAGAGGGCCAGAGAGAGGCTGATTGCCTGCAGGACATGCCTCTCACCTGTAGGCAGTCAGCCGATGCCTCTCCTCTCCTCTCCTCTCTAGTGTGCCTCCTGAGATTTCAGGCGTGCCACGGCACACTGTAGAGGAGAGGAGAGGAGAGGCATCGGCTGACTGCCTACAGGTGAGAGGCATGTCCTGCAGGCAATCAGCCTCTCTCTGGCCCTCTTTCCTGTTTGCACCCCCCACTGGTGTCTCAGAGCCCGTCTGGAGGGCCTTCTTGTGCATGTATGGATGTCATCATGATGACATCACACATGCGTGTGAGATCATCATGGCAATGTCTGCGCACTTCTGGATGCCTCAAGCCGCGGCCACTATGTTTAGTGTGCCACGGCTTGAGAAAGTTTGCGGGACACTGGTTTAGAGCATGCCAAGAGTATGTCTGTGCTTCTATGGCACCTCTGGAGGACAAGCCTATACTGATCATCCCTGGCTAGGTAGACAAACAGGCTAATGCAGTTAATAGTGGTTGCCTATATAATCTCAAGTTCTTTAACTGGTCATGAAAATGCCCTGCCTTTCTCGTTGAGAAATACTTTATAAGAAACTGTGACCTGTGCAAGATACCAAAGATTACCTGAGATCAAAGTGGATCAGATATTAGCAGCACTGGATAGGCAGTTATAGTAATCTGGTGGCAAGAGGGAGTGGACATCCCTCCTTCTGTTTTTATTTTTTTGTTTAGGAGAGCGGGGAGGGGAGGGGTAGGTTCAGACTTGCCGGGAGGGGGTGGGGGGGAGGTCAGTGCAGGGTTTTTTTTTGCAGTGACAGAAGGGAGTGGGCATCCCTCCTGCTGATTTTGGCTGGTGTGGGGGGAGTTGACGGTGGCAGGAAGGAGTGGGACTGGGAATCCCTCCTTCCTCCATTCTGGTTCCGGAGCGGGTCATCAGGAAAGGGCCATCATCGGGGGGGAGGGGGGATGGCGGCATTTTTATTTTTTTTTTATGGGCAGATATTCTGTGGGGGTGTTACACATACACATCTGAGCCCATAGAAAAAAAAAAAAAAGCAGACCTGTCGTTTTTTGGGGTCGATGGAAGTGATCGCTATTTTTTGTACATCGTATCAGTCAATTAGTTTGCATGGCTGCCTCTTCTCAGCCGCACTTCTCATCGCAAAGCCACGACCGTGGCTGAGAGGAGGGAACCGTCCAGAGCCCAGCGACTGCCTGGAATATAAATAAAAGAGAAATTTCTCTACGGCTCGGATCAGCACAGCCCATGACCCGGTAGTTGGGGACCCTCGCTTTAGAGCAGGGGTGCCCAACGCGTCGATCGCAATCGACCGGTAGCTCAGGAAGGCAACGTGAGTCGATCGCAGAGCCCATCCCGGGCTCTGTGATAGACTCGTGTTGCCGTCCCGATCTACCGGGCCTATCAGCCTTCCTCTCCCCAATGTCAAAGACGCCGACGCCGGGTATTAGGCTGTTTTTTTGTCATTTCAGGGGGGGGGGGGGTGTGGGGGGCGTGGCGGCGGCAGCAGCAACAGCCTGATAAAGAAATCATCCTGGCCCGGGTCGGTGTCATACTCCGGAACTTCTACCTCTTCCAGCAGCCCTCTCCCTTCTACCTGCTTTCGGCCACACCCCCTGCTCCGCGGCTCTCTTCGGCAACTCAGCAGCAGCGATTGACACAAGCTTCTGACGTCGGGGCCTACCCTCTGCGAGTCCCGCTTGTTTCAACTTCCTTTTTCCACAAAGGCGGGACTCGTAGAGGGAAGGCCTCGATGTCGGCAGCTTGTCTTGATCACCGCTGCTGACGAGTTGCTTAAGAGAGCCGCGGAGCAGGGGGGATTTGGCCAGGTGCAGGTAGAAGGGAGAGGGCCAGATGCAGGACTCGTGGGTGAGGGAGGAGAAGAGAGAGAGAAAGAGAGAGGGGAGGGAAACAAAAGGAAATCTTTCATACTGGGCTGGGCCGGAGTGGAGGGAGGGTGGAAAGATTCTGGCTACAGGGTGCAGTAACAAAGGAAAAGGGGGGAAAGCTGAAAATGGAGATAGTGACACAAAGAAGAGAAAGAGTAAGCAGGACCTACTGAATAAGGATAGAGATACAGAGGGGACATGAAGAGGAGGTGAAATAGAGACATAGAAGTAATGCTGAAAAAGTGTGTGGGGAGGGGAGATAAAGACATTGAAAGGGCAAATGGTGAACATGGGGTAAAGACAAGGACAGAGACAAATGAAGATTCTGAAAAAGTGGTGAATTAGGGATATAGGTGAGATGGACACAAAGAAGGGTGATGCTGGAAAATAGGTGGAATGGTAATTCTGACAGACACAGAAGGGAAATGCTGGATCAAGGAGAGATGGGGCTCAGGTTGGATGGAATGAGGAGAAATGCCTTGTTGGCCCGGAACTTCCTCTCCTACGTCAGAATTGACGTCAGGGAGCGGAATGCTGGTCAGCGTGACGCTTCTGCAGGGAAAGCTTGGGACGGCGGTGGCTTGGGGGCTGTTCCCCGATGGCGGTGGCAGCAAACCGAGTGGCTTGGCGGAGGGCACGGAGAAAGAAAGAAAGGGGGCAGACAGGGAGACAGAAAGAAGGGGGAACAGGGAGACAGAAAGAAAAAGTTGGGGGAGAGAATGAGGTCTGGAGGAGAGGAAACATACAGGAGGCTGAAAGAAAGGAAGAAAGATTGGATGCACAGTCAGAAGAAGAAAGTGCAACCAGAGACTCATGAAATCACCAAACAGCAAAGGTAGGAAAAATGATTTTATTTTCAATTTAGTGATCAAAATGTGTCGGTTTTGAGAATTTATATCTGCTGTCTATATTTTGCACTATGGCTCCCTTTTACTAAACCGCAATAGCGTTTTTTAGCGCAGGGAGCCTATGAGCATTGAGAGCAGCACGAGGCATTCAGCGTAACTCCCTGTGCTAAAATCTACTATTGTGGTTTAGTAAAAAGGGAGGGGGTGTATTTGTCTATTTTTGTATTTTGTTACTGAGGTGACATTGCATAGAGTCATCTGCCGTGACCTCTTTGAAAAAACCCGGAATATGAATAATTAACATTTTCTCTGCCTTTCAGTGTGCTTTGTGTTTTTTTTTTTAATTTTATTGTTGGTAGATCATTTTGACTTAGTCATTATAAAAGTAGCTCGCAAGCCCATAAAGTGTGGGCACCCCTGCTTTAGAGAGTCATACCAAGTGGTGCCTAAGTCACTCTCCACCTCTCAGTGGCGTAGTAAGGGGGGGGCAGGGTGGCCGTCCACCTAGGCCGTCTGCCCCCTTCCCACTCCACCCCCTGCCTTGTGCGTACCCTTTCCCTTCCCCCGTACCATTTTAACTTTGGCGCGAGCAGCCACCAACTTGCTGCCCGCATCAGCGCTCTGACATCACTTCCTGGACCCACGCCTAGGAGGTGACATCAGAGAGAGCGCCGAAGCCAACGCGGGCAGCAAATCGGTGGCTGCTCACGCCAAAGTAAAAAAAAAATGTACGGGGAAGGGGCGTGCACATGCGGTGGGGGGAGGGGCAGGAGAGGGGCGCCATTTCCCCGGGCGCTGATCACCCTCGCTACGCCACTGCCACCCCTAAACATGCCTACTATGGTGTTACGCGTTGCTAGGCTTGATATCGCCCAATTCATTTTTATTTTTTTCAATTATGAGCTTGGCGAAGCCAATTTACTAATTAAGCTAGGCACCTAACTGTAGGCGCCTCTTCTAGAATTTGTCTCCTACTGACTAATATATTAGGCTTTTGCTGGCTTTTACATAGCAGCGGTTGAAGTTTCGACCACAGGTGAACGTTCCGACACTCATAAAATTCCTACGAGCATCAGAGCATTTGCCTCACTGGCCCACGAGAGAAACCTTTACCATGGCTTTGTAAAAGGGGGCCTTTGTTAATTAAGCCTGCGTGGAATGAAAGCTTCTGAATTTTCACCTGCTATTTTGACTGTGCAACCAACATGAACACAGAAATCTTAATCAGATTTGACTAGAAAATAAAAGAACCAACACAGATGCATTTCTAGGGTAATCAAAGATCTCATTTCAGGGTTACTTCTGTGTGGACACCTCAGCGCTTTAGCTTCTAGTCTAGTCTTCGGTTTATATACCGGGTCATAGAAACATAGAATATGACGGCAGAAAAGGGCCATCGGCCCAACAAATCTGCCCACTCAAGAACCCTCCCCATTAAGCACTTCCTCAAAGTGAACCCACATGTTTATCCCATCTTTTCTTAAAATCGAGCACGTTGCTGGCCTCAACTACCTGAAATGGAGGATCATTCCAATGATCGACCACCCTTTCAGTGAAGAAATACTTCCTAATATCACCATGAAATCAACGGATGCCCTCTTGTTACCGTAGGTCCTGTAAGGAAAAAGATGACTTCTTCCACCTCAATATGTCCAGTAACATATTTGAAGGTCTCGGTTCACAAATAATTAAGACCAGAATATATATATAAGAATACGAACCTGAGAAAGTGTTGTGTAGCTGAGCTGAGCCCTTTGTGAAACTTTAAAACTGTCCTCCAGACTGACGTTGAAAATCCACCAGTTGTAAACTTAACCCCCTCTTTTACGAAGTCGCGTTAGGTTTTTATATTTCCAGCTGTGGCAGCATTAGCTCCGAAGCTCAAAGGAATTCTATGAGCGTCAGAGCTAACACTGCTGTGGGCGGCAATAAAAAAAGCCTAACGTGGTTTGTGAAAGAGGGAGGGGGGGTTAGAGTATGCAAACTTGTAGGGTGTACCTTTGTATTTGCAGAACATTTTGACGTAATAGAAAAGATTGGTACAGAGGTTGAACGGGGAAGGCGTTCCAGACTTCCGCGTCATGTCTCTGATCAGTGTGGCTCTCCCAAATTTCCACTCGGTGTCAGACTGCGCTTGGATCCTCTGGTAGGTGTCGCTCATCATTGCTATCAACAGGTTGATCAACACAATCAGGGTCACGACCAAGTAGACTCCGAAGATAAAGCGGACAATGACAAACGTGAAATGGGGAGTCCTGTTGAGCGGAGGCAGGCACTCGGGGTCAATAAGGCCAAAGAGCGAGAAAAATAAGACAACAGTGATGTCAACGGGGTCTTGCGTCGTGGAATCGTTCTTTGCTGTTCCGTTTTCATTGGCTATTGACTGGTTCATTGTGGGCTCAGGGTAGACGGGCTGGTACACTGCGGATAGCTGCATGGTGAAGGCCACGTGGAACAAGCCCAAGATGACGGCAAACCGAGTCAGGTCTTTTATGAGGTCCCGGATGATAATAGCCCATGGCCCGAACAGATGATGAAAGGTGAGGAACTCCAAGAACTGCACGAAGGATAGAGTCATGGCAACCCCCAGGAACATGTTTCTGGCGAAAAGGCAGTGCAAGCGATCTGTGTCCGTGAACAGAAAAGCCAGCAAATGGCAGAAGACGGCAACAGCCGAGAACCCTAGAACAAAGAGACGGATCCAGGCGAGGCCCGCCCTTTCTCCGCGGTGGGTGAATTCCGAGACCAGAGTTCCAGAGAGCCAAGCTAAGAGCAGCCATTCGTTCCAGCACGGTGTCATACGCTCTTCGTATACAGGACTCAGTGGAGGGTAAACAATCGTCAGAATGAACAAGACGAGCAGGAAGATATGGGACGCCAAGTGAGTCATGAATTTCATAATTGGGATTTTGTCGAACCCGTGCTTGAGCGGTAAAGAGAACACCAGCCACACGAGAGGAAACATCAAGAAGGAGAAAAACAAGAGGGATAGTTTCCATGGTGCCCACTGCAGGCTGCCATACCAGATGTCCGATAGGTACTTCTGCACAGCTGGGTGCGCCACGGCATCCTTTTGTTCACATTCAATTAAACAGTCCAGCATAGTCGTGCCCCTGTGGTCCAGAGCACGAAGAAGACAGCCGGCACTTTTGCTCCCGGAGGCCACCGAGAGAAGATCCGTGGCCATGCGTTCGCTGTATTTGGCAGCGTGGACGAGGTCCGTGGCTCGCTCTTTCTCTCTCAGAGCCGCGAAGCTGAACGCTCGCGAGAGCTTGACAGCTGCATCCAGGGGAGCGGCGGAACGGAGGACAAACTCCTCGATGGCTCTGTTGTTTTTCAGCTTCCCGCAGGCCATAAGGTCAAAAATAAACTGCAAGAACAAACACAACAGATAAAAGACAAAGCAAAATAGTTAAAAATAAAAAAATGTCCTCGCAAATCAAGTACTGAGAAGATACATATACGGAAAATTTCAGTTCAAAGTAGCCTGACCCCCTCCTCCCAAATAATCAATTCAGTTGGATTACATAGTGGCATCACGGATTCAATGGATGCAATGGATTGAGTTTGGAGCTTGGAATTTATTGTTCATGCAATCAGTGGCGTAGCGAGGATGAGAGGCGCCCGGAGTGTGGGCACCCTCCCCCACCCTCTTCTCCGCCTCCCGCCTCCACACGCCCCTTTCCTGCCCCTCCTGCCACGTGTGCACCCCTTTCCTTCCCCCGCACCTCCGTAGCATTCCTGGTGCGAGCGGCGACCCCCCAACCCGCTGTCGAGCCGGCGTCGGCTCTTCTTCCGACTTCACTTCCTAGGTGCGCGTCCAGGAAGTGACGTCAGGGGAAGAACCGACGCTGGCGTGACAGCAGATTGGGGGGGTTGCTGCTGGCGCCAGGAATGTTAAAGAGGTATGGGAGAAGGGAAGCGGGAAGGAGGGGGAAGAGAGGAGGATAGGTGCCTGCGCCCTCACCAAGACGGCGCCCAGGGCGGTCTGCCGGCCCCTCACAGCCCCTCCCCCTTTCTACGTCACTAGGCCCGGTTGAAAAAAAGGTTACACTTGTACTCATTTCTGCACTGACCTGACCCTTCGATGCAGTGGCATAGTATGTGGGGTGCAGTGGGTGGTCTGCCCCGGACATAATCTTTGTAAGGGGCGTGGGCATCCCTCCTCCTCTCCGCTCCCCCCGCTCACGTGTGCCCCTTCTCTTCCCTCGTACCTCTTTAATTTTCCCTGCAGGATCAGCCTTATAAACTCTGTTGCTCGCGGCCCGGGAAATTAAAAAGGTACAAGAGAAGGGGGAGCACACATGCGGCAGGGGAGGAGTTGGGAAGGGGGTGGAGAATAGGGCAGGGGAAGGGCGCCAACACCCCGTGCCACTCGCCCTCACTACGTCACTCCTTCCATATAAGTAACTCAAGCAACCAGTTAAATTTTGAGCATAATAAACAATAATAATAAACTTTATTCTTATATGCCGCCCTACCATACGTTCTGAGCGGTTTACAGAAAACGAACGCTGTACATTCAGTGAGGCATACAAACAGTTAGGGTTAAAAAATCCATCAAATTTCACAATTTTTCAAATAATTTAGTTTTTTAATACCTTCCTAAAAGAGTAATAAGATTCTGCTAAGGGAATGAGAGAGCTCAACACAGCGTTCATTTCCCCCGCCTGGAAAGCAAACGTTCGTTCATGAAATAGTGTGACGCTGTCACTTCCCTCCCCCCACCCCCCCTCCATCAGCCCAACGCTCGCTTGCCTTTCTGTCCTCGATGAGTTTCAGGGTGTCGTCGCTCTTCCTCAGCAAGAAGCTCATCACTTCCTGGTGGTTTTCCCCGGCCGCGTATTGGATGGGCATCCTCCCTTCTTTGCATTCCAGCGTTGGCGAGGCACCGCACTCTATGAGGAATCGCACGGTGTCCAAAACGCCAAACTGCGCGGCAAAGTGCAAAGGGCTCCGCCCGTTCTGCTCGGTTTAAAGGTCATGAAATAAAAAGAAGACGGGTTTAATGTCAAGCACGGTTTTATTACTTATTACGGGTCTCTCAGTGCATTCAGCACAGAAACCTTCTTCCTTTACTCAACCTCTGAATGGCTCGTGAATGGAACACCTGATCACCACTGTCAAGAGCATAAGCAAACTAGACACAAACAAAACTAGTCTGTGTTATTTGAACAGGGCTTGTGCAAACCACAATTACATGTCAATCAATCAAGAAAGGAAAGTTGATACATGAAAAAAGGAAGGTACACGGACAAGACAGTGGTAAAATATAGAAGCAAAACAGAGAAAACATTGGCAGAAATCCACAAAGACAACATAAAGTGGAGATGGCAAAAAAATGGAGGCGTGCCAAGTCAAAAATGCAAGAATTTTCTTAGAAGACCCAACGCGGCTGTGTTTCAGCACAGTGCCTGCCTCGGGGACAGTGGCACAGCCGTCTTTCTCCAAGGAACTGATCTCCCACACAGCCGCATTTGATTTCGTGTTCTCTCTATTTTTTCCCCCTGAAGATGTGCTTGACTTTCGCGTCTCCCATCTTTTCTTGATAAACTCATCATCCCTTTTTGCCCTTCCCAGACCCTTAGATCATTGTTCTTCAACCACCGGTCTGTGGACCGGTTCCGGTCCACAGAAATTTCCTGCCGGTCCACAGGGCCAGCGTGTGTATCAGGCCCAAAACAGTGTTCTTCAACCACTGGTCCACGGTGCGATCGATGCAGTGTTATCTTCGAACCAGCTCCCTCTTCCTCACTGATTCAGTGCACGAAGCTTACGGGCAGTGGCTCCTACGGGCATCCTGCGCCTGAAATGGAAGCCTTCTCTCTGACGTTGCAACTAGAGAATGACACAGTGAAAAAATTGGTCCCCGTCACCGCCCCGTCCCCGTCTCACCATCCTCTGCACCGCCCCGTCACCGCCATTCCCTTCACCGCCCTGTCACCGCCACTGCAACCCCATTCACCGCCCCGTCACCGCCACCGCTGCATACATAAAAACCTCAAACGGGTACGATTTTAAATACTTTTCTTTATTTACGTATAAAGGAAACATTCTTTAAAACTTTAAAACTTAGTTAAATATTAGTTAATAACTATACAAAAACAAACACGACATGTCATTTTAATGCTTACAATGTTAGCCTACATGGTAAGTAGACGCGGCCGCTGTACCTAATCGCGGCAAAGATCTCCCTGCCGTGATTAGCATAGTGACCGCGGCTACGGCTGCAAGTCTCCCCTCCCCCCAGCGATCACGGCAGGAGGGCACCCAACCCCTCCTGTAGACCCCCCCCAACGGCCCTCCCGACAATCGCAGCAGAAGGGTACCCAACCCCTCCTGCCGGTCCTCCCAATGGCCTCCCCTAAGATCGCCGGCAGGAGGGTACCCAACCCCTCCTGCTGGACCCCCCCCAACGAACCCTCCCACCCCGGAACCCCCTTAGTCTTACTTTCCAAGTTGGACCGGACAGCTCCTCGCTCGTCTGACCAGCAGGCCTGCCTCCGTCCAAATGAGGCGGGCCCGCCCCTACCCTGCCCAACCCACAGGATCCTAGGGCCTGATTGGTCTAGGCACCTAAAGCCACTCCCGCTATAGGAGGGGCCTTAGGTGCTTGGGCCAATCAGGCCCTAGGATCCTGTGGGTTAGGCAGGGGAGGGGAGGGGCGGGCACGCCTCATTTGGACGGAGGCAGGCCTGCTGGCCAGACGAGCGAGGAGCTGTCCGGTCCAACTTGGAAAGTAAGACTAAGGGTGGTGTTTCGGGATGGCGGGGTTTGTTGGGGGAGGGTCCGGCAGGAGGGGTTGGGCACCCTCCTATTGGCGATATAGGGGGCCGTTGGGGAGGCCGGCAGGAGGGGTTGGGCACCCTCCTACCAGTGATCATAGGGGGGCTGTTGGGGAGCTGGCAGGAGGGGTTGGATATCCTCCTGCTGCGATCGTCGGGGGGGGGCTGTTGGGGTAGGCAGGAGGGGATGGGTACCCTCCTGCCGCGATCGTTGGGGAGGGCTGGTTCTGTCGGCATGAAGGGCTGAGCACCTTCCTGCCGGCGATCGTCGGAGGGGGGGCGGGTTCTATTGGCAGGAAGGGTTGATCTGACAAATGAGGAGCCAGTATATTGGGGGGCGGAGTCAATGCGGCAACGTGCAAGTTGGATCGAGAGTTGGAGGAGACAGACAACATGGCGGAGACATCAAACACCCGGTCACGAACACGGTGAAATACAGGTAAATAGCGGTTCCTAGAAGGGGGTACATTGGCCTGCGGGGACAAATCTTTTCACCG
Source organism: Geotrypetes seraphini (assembly GCF_902459505.1). Classification (NCBI taxonomy): domain Eukaryota; kingdom Metazoa; phylum Chordata; class Amphibia; order Gymnophiona; family Dermophiidae; genus Geotrypetes; species Geotrypetes seraphini. The sequence continues at coordinate 20,943,049 of NC_047085.1, read as the reverse complement.
TTTTTGCGGGCGGTGAAAACTTTTGTCCCCGTGTCTGCGGCGATTTGGCTTTGGAGTCTCCATAACCCGCAGCCAAACCGCAGCCACGCCGCAGCTCCCTGCGGGGATCGCTCCCCATGTCATTCTCTAGTTGCAACGTCAGAGGGAAGGCTTCCAGATGAGGCACAGGACGCGCAAGGAGCCGCTGCCCGCAGCTTTGTGCACTGCGTCAGTGAGGAAGAGGGAGCCGGCCTGAAGATAACACCGGGGGGCGGCATAAAATGGCCAGGCGGGAGCAGGTCAGAAGGTAAGGCCTAGCATAGAGGGAGGGAGACAACAAAGGTAGGGGGGAATGATTTTATTTTTGAATTTAGTGACTGAATAATGTAAATTTTGAGAATTTACATCTGCTGTCAGTGTGCTTTGTGTAGTTTAATTTTGTGGTTAACCATTATGTGTTGTTAATAAGATTATATTGTGTATCTGAAAAATGAATGGAAAAAATAGTGTTACAATTAGTACTATTATGGGGGCGGGGTCTGGGGTGGAGATTGGGTAGAGATGGGCGGGGTCTGGCCCATGACTTAGCCCAGTGTTCTTCAACCGCTGGTCCACAGACCGATGCAGGTCCACAGAATAATTCTTTTATTTCTGCAGGTCCATAGGTGTAAAAAGGTTGAAAAACACTGCCTTAGATTGGCTGTTCACAATTTACGAATTCTACTACACTAGAAAAACTAACTTTATGGAACGCCATGCCACCTCAACTCCGCCCTGAAAATTCACTCAACAAATTCAAGACTAAACTAAAAAACGTTCTTATTCCAAGACGCATAGCATAGCATCTAAATATTTCCTTTCCAACAGCCTGCTAAAATATACACAAAACGCTTTTAAGAAGCGATCCCCATTCCTGGTGTTTTATCCTCCCCCCCTTTTCCCTTTAATTAATTTATTTTTAATGATGTAATTATTAACTTTCCCCTCCCCCTTTCCCCTCAAGCTAATGTTTGTATTTGTAATTTGTCTTTTTAATGATCACATTTCCCCACCCCCTACAAAAATTTATTTTAACCTTTCATTTTTAGCATCGTAAACCGGCCAGGTGCTCGTCGATGGTCGGTATATTAAAATTAATTAAACTTGAAACTTGGTGAAACAGGGGACGCCTGTCAGGGAGCCTTGTGTGGGAGATCAGTTCGTTGGAGAAAGGATGTTGTGCCAGGATGTCAGGACGCCAAGACTGGATGGGAGCGGTTATCCTGAGCTCGAGTTGGAGTTGCGGCTTGTTAGCGTAAGAAGACGCCGTGACTGGAATTGAGCTTGTATACCGAAATTTTTATATCAAACCAAGCTAAATTGGATTAACTTGCAGTTTTGGCGTTTTAAAAAAAAAATTTTAAGTTTTGCTGCAATTAAGGACAGTTTGATTTGATGCTAAGGCTAGTCTTGTGGAGTTTCCTTGCATTTTGGTGTTAATAACCTTTCCCGTGTTGTGATTTTTTTGTTTGTTTTTTTAGAGCTTTTTGAAAGATTTTATGGCACATTATTCCCAAACTCCCTCTTTTACGAAGGCATAGCACGGGTTTTAGCGCCAGCAGTGGCGGTAACTGCTCCGACACTCAGCGTTGGTATGTCTTCATAAAAGAGGGAGAAAGTTTGTTCAAATCACTGCTTATACATGTGAGTTTTGAAGTGGAGTTTTTTTGGGCCGATGATTAATCGCGACCTTAGAATTACAGTGACAATTTTCAGTATTTTTAACTCCGATGACTTCCGGACTCTATCTGACATGTAGATGTTACAACACTCACGAGGATTATTTGCAACTTAACCGTTCCTTCATTTCATAAGAAATTACACAATTCTCTAATCAGTGCTTATGACAGACGCCGGTTTGAGAATCGTGCTTTTAGACGAAGGACTGGTCCCTCCCACACCTAAAAGGACTTGATGTGGGTGTTTGAGACTTGGGTGATTTTTAAAATTTTTTTTAGAATAGGGCTTAAAGTTAGACTTTAGTGGCGGTCTTGGCAATTATTGCGCAGACTAGATGGACTAGCCCAGTGGTCTCAAACTCAAACCTTTTGCAGGGCCACATTTTGGGATTTGTAGGTACTCGGAGGGCCTCAGAAAAAATAGTTAATGTCTTATTAAATAAATTTCAAGTTTGCATGAGGTAAAACTCTTTATAGTTTATAAATCTTTTTGGCTAAGTCTTAATAATAATATTGTAATTTATAGCTAAAGAGACAGATGATCAAGAAATCTTTGTGATTATGATAAACATACCGAGGGCCTCAAAATAGTACCTGGCGAGCTGAGTTTGAGACCACTGGACTAGATGAACGTACAGATAGGCTATTTTTTTGGGGGAAAAAATCACCCAACCCACACACACATTTTGGACTTTTGTTTTGAGAATGGACATTTCCCTGCTGCCTACTTTGGGCACCTTAGGTCAGAAGGGAACTTACACGTTTTTATTTGTGTAATTATCTTGAAATATCCACCCCTTTTACAACACCGTTAAAGCGTTAATTAGCGCAGCCCGGTGCACTGAATGCTCTGCGCTGCTCCTGACGCTCATAGGACCTCTATGAGTATCTGGAGCAGTACAAAGCATTCAGCGCACCGACCTGGCGTGACAGCAGATTGGGGGGGTTGCCGTACGCACCAGGAATGTTAAGGAGGTACGGGAGAATAGAAGGAGGTGGGGGGTATGTTAGGGATCTCTTTTTTCCTTTAATCCAATGGACACAGGAAGAATAGAAATCGCAGAATAGAATAAAGGTACTATACCTTGTCCGTGACATTAATCTCAGCTCCATGCCCTAGAAGTGTTCTGATTGTTTCAATATGACCATTGGCCGCAGCCAGGTGGAGGCAGGTCTGACCCCGCTTGTCTTTCAGGTGCAGCTGGGAGGTTGATTTGCTTAGGAGGAGCCCAATGACCACCGTGTGACCATTGTGTGCTGCAAGGTGGAGAGGAGTTGAACCCTAAGATGCAAGCATATCAGTGTTTACCTTAAAAACAAAATCAACATATGGCCTACCAGTAGGGTTGCCGGATTTTCCAATCGGGAAATCTGGACCCCTAGACACGGCCCCCCAGGCCCGCCCAGTTCTGCCCATCTCCGTCCTGTAACGCCCTAATCCCTCCCCCAGCCCAAGCCTAGCCCCATCACTCGCTGCCTGCTCTAGTCGGGCAGGGAGGAAGTCCACACATGGACATATCGGGGGAAATCCAGACGTCTGGTATCCCTACCTACCAGAGCAATACACTAGTATTTAAAAAAAAAAAAAAAAAGTATACAAAGTTTGTTTTCTGTATAACTCAGGCAACATGATGAATTTCAATAAAATTAGGATATATCATCCAGTCACTGTTCCCTCTAAGCTAGGCGGCAGCCCTCAAACTCTATTGCTGCCAATGGGGGGCAGATGCTTCAATATCGCGTTTTAAATCACTAGAGTTCCCTGCAGAGCTTGCCTGCCCCTCACAATTGAAAATGTGGTGGTGAAACAGCGCCACCCACTGGAAGGATTACACTGACCAATACTCATTTTGGTGCCTCAAATGGGTATATTTGACCTGCTGATTCCAGAAATGGCGCCAGTTTTCTCCTATCAGCCCTAGTTTTTGAGATACAGAACATGTGCCATATACGGCTCTTCACTCTGCTCACCCAATTAAAAAATCAGGATATTGTAATGTAGTGTTTAAATGACTATCTTTTAAGCATGAAGGAAACATTAAAAATGGAAAAAAGTGTACAACATGAAAATGTACTTATTTCATACCAAAAGCACAAGTTTATGATACAAACTTTCCAGTCATTCGACACACAAGAAGCTCCTTTTGTAAGACTTCCGAGAGTGGGATCTGCCAGGACAATCCCGCATAAGAGTCTAACAATAGTCTGCCATCATTTGCGCATCCCATCTTCCTTGGTATTTGGCTTCTATTGTTTTTCTCTTGGCGAAATCTTTCACCTTGCTCTTCGCTGAAGTCACTGAGGTTCTCTGGACAGCGATCTAAGTGACTGTGCAGCCAAGCTTGTTGAAATGAAAGAGCATATCCTCTACAACTTGTGTGTAGTTGTCTGACTTCTGGTTGCCAAGAAAGTTTGAACAAATGAAGACCTGGTACATGATTCGAACTCATTCACTGATGCTATGAAATGTGGGTCATTTATAAGTTGTCTGATCTGTGGACCATTGAAAATTCCTGCCTTCAGTTTTTCCATGGTAAATCCAGGTAACATATGCGCTATGGGATCCATAATCGAAACAGACGCCTATCACGGACGCCAGTCTCCTCGCTTCGGGAGCTCAATGTCTCGGTCGCCGGACAAGGCATCTTGGTCGATCAGTGTTTTGGAGAGCAGAGCCATCCGACTGGCATTGCTAGCTTTCCAGCTGCTGTTGATGAGCAAGTCTGTTCGGGTTCTCCGGACAGTGCCATGGAGGTGGCCTATGTCAATCGTCAGGGGGGAACCAGGAGTCATCTGGTGGCACAGTAGGCAACTCTGCTCATGGTTTGGGCAGAGACTCATCTTCTGGACATTTTGGCTTCTCAAATAGCGGGAGTGGAGAATGTCCAAGCAGACTTCCTCAGTCGTCACGTGCTAGATCTCGGAGAGTGGTGTCTTGGTCCTGCAGCCTTCGAGTTGATTGTGCAGACTTGGGGGTCACTCGGCCCTGGACTTCATAGCCACGAGTGTCCACGCCAAAGCGTGGACATTTCCCCGGACAAGTCTTCCTTTTGAGGACATGGCTGGGGGTCCGGCGGCTTTTCAAAACCCGGCACTTTGGGTTTTGGAAAGCTTCTAACAAATCGCTGTCAGGCAGGAGGACATCCGCACATGCACCGATGCCTTCCTGCCCGACAAGAGTAGGCAGCGGGGGTGGGGCTAGGCATAATGAGGCGGAGCTGGGTGGGCCTGGGGGCGGGCCTGGGTGGGCCTGGGGGGTCCGGATTTTCCATTTGGAAAATCTGGTAACCCTATGTACAGGAGCAATCCTCTGCCGGCTATGCCTCTTTCTATATAGCCCAGCATCCTTCCAGCTACAGCCACCGCCTTGTCACACTATTTTGTCGCCTTCAGATCCTCAGACTCTATTACCCTATGGTCCCTCTCTTCATCCGTTCATATCAGCCTCTCACCTCTCTGCATTACTCCGCACTTCTTTGCATTGAATTTTAGTTGCCAAACAGCCCATTCTTCTAACTTTTGCAGATCCTTTTTCGTGTTTTCCACTCCCTCCGGGGTGTCCACTCTGTTCCAAATCTTGGAATCATCCACAAAAAGGCAAACCTTGCCTTCTAACCCCTTCGGCAATGTTGCTCACAAATATATTGACTCAGCACAAGTTATTCAACTGTCGCAATGTGTTTTTTAAATAGGGCCCTGCCACTTCCTGGCTTGCGATCATGAGCACGTTTCTCACAATTTCTTCAAAACTTATTCTACACTTTCGCTCTTCTACCTTTTTTCTGAAAATTTTTGCACCAGTCTATAAGAACTATAATCTTTCTCCAGAAAAGGATCTGGGTGTCATTGTAGACAATATGATGAAATCTTCCGCCCAATGTGCGGCGGCGGCCAAAAAAGCAAATAGGATGCTAGGAATTATTTAAAAAGGGATGGTTAACAGACTAAGAATGTCATAATGCCCCTGTATTGCTCCATGGTGCAACCTCATCTAGCGTATTGCGTTCAATTCTGGCCTCCTTATCTCAAGAAAGATATAGTGGCGCTAGAAAAGGTTCAAAAAAGAGCGACCAAGATGGTAAAGGGGACGGAACTCCTCTCGTATGAGGAAAGACTAAAAAGGTTAGGGCTCTTCAGCTTGGAAAAGATATAGCTGAGGGGAGATACGACTGAAGTCTACAAAATCCTGAGTGGAGTAGAATGGGTACAAGTGGATCGATTTTTCACTCCGTCAAAAATGACAAAGACTAGGGGACACTCGATGAAGTTACAGGGAAATACTTTTAAAACCAATAGGCGGAAATTTTTTTTCACTCAGAGAATAGTTAAGTTCTGGAACGCAATGCCAGAGGATGTGGTAAGAGCGGATAGCGTAGCTGGTTTTAAGAAAGGTTTGGACAAGTTCCTGGAGGAAAAGTCCATAGTATGTTATTGAGAAAGACATGGGGTTGCCACTGCTTGCCCTGGATCGGTAGCATGGAATGTTGCTACTCCTTGTGATGCTTTATGGAATGTTGCTACTCTTTGGGTTTGGGCCAGGTACTAGAGACCTGGATTGGCCACCGTGAGAACGGGCTGCTGGGCTTGATGGACCATTGGTCTGACCCAGTAAGGCTATTCTTATGTTCTTAATAAGATTCAGAATCTCCAGATTGAAAACCATGGTAACTGTCAGTGGTGTAATAAGGGGGACGTGGGAGGGAGGAGGGGCGGTCCACCCCAGGCGCAGTCTTCCTAAGGGTGCAGCAGCCCTCCTCCTCTCCTTGCTGCGCGTGCATGTCCCTTGCCTTCCCCTGTACCTTTTTTATTTCACCGATGCGAGGCATCGGCATTCTCTCTAATATCACTTCCGGGACCCGCGCCTAGGAAGTGACATCAAAGGGCGAGCCGACACCGACGTGGGCATGCTGCTCACGCCGGAGAAGTTAAAAAGGTACAGGGACAGGGAAGAGGGCGTTTGCTTGGGGGGGGGGAGGCGGGGAAGAGGGGGGAGGGGCGCCACCGCCCCAGCCGATGCTCACCCTTGCTATGTCACTGGTAACTGTTTATGTTTAAAGCAAAATGGCATCTGCGCTTATCTTGGCAATGCCCACTAGGTGGTGGTAATGTTTAGGTGAGGTGGCCAGCATGAGTGTAACTTTTTATAAATTTACTCAGGATGAAATACCCCAAATTTTATTGAAATTGGTTAGGTTTTGACATTTATGTATAAAACAAGCTTTGTATAGTTGGTTTTGAAACACGGTGTCCACGGCATTGAATATCCGGGTCAAAGTTCACCACCTTGGATTTAGCTTGCCAAGCCATATTCAGCAGCTGGATAAGGCAAAAGATAAGACCTGCTTTATAGGGGGGGGGGGGGGGGTCCATATAGCTGCTAGCCTTAGCTGGCAGCTGTGGAATATTGGTGGTGACCGGCTATGTCACGTGACATAGCTGGTCACCAGCCAATCTGAGGAACCGGATAGTCAGTGGGAAATAGTCAGCTATCTCCCACTGAATATTGATGGATAGCTGGCTAAGTGGTACTTAGCCAGCTGGAAGCTGTTCTTAGCCGACTAAGTACTGCTGAATATTAGGGAGGGGGGAGGGAATGAATATAGATAGATAATTTTTTAAGGCAGACTTAATGGGCTTTGATTTTTCCACATCTCTGCTCTCTCCTTTACATGATTCAAAAGAAAAAAAATGATACCATGGGAACCAGGAATCTTGCTGCTGTGGCTTTTGTTTTGGGGGAATTCACAGGTTCATGAGCATCCCCATCTCCCTATGTACCTCTGTGTGCCAGATATGCAATCCCATTGAGTATCATATCTATTCTAGATTAAATTTCTGTGGGACAGTGGCGTAGCCAGACAGCTAATTTTAGGTGGGCCTAAGCCCACAGCGGGTGGACATCACTCTCTTTCCCTCCCTCCCCCCATCCTGCACAGCCGACTCTCTCTTTCCTTCCCTTTCCACTCCTCAATCCTTGCAACAGATTATTTCTCTCCCTCCCTTCCCACCCCATGCAGCAGATTCTTTCTCTCCCTCCCTTCCCACCCTATAGCCCGTACAACAGATTCTTTCTCTCCCTCCTTTCCCACTTCCTCCAGCCCATGCAGCACATTCTTTCTCTCCCTCCCCACCCCCTTCAGCCCATGCAGCAGACTCTCTCTCTCCCTTCCCACCCCTCAGCCTGTACAACAGATTCTTTCTCTCCCTCCCTTCCCATCCCCTCCAACCTGTGCCGCAGACTCTCTCTCTCCCACCCTTCCCACCCTCCAAACCGCTTATCTTTTTAGATCGCCAGCAGCGGTTTCTACACACTGCTGGCAGATGACCCAAAATCCTTCCCTCTAACACATTTGCATTTTGTGTCAGAGGAAAGACTTCTGGGTCAGCCACCGGCAGCATGTAGGACCTGCCGGTGGTGGCCTGTAGCTGCTGGGTGGATGGGCTTGACCCCAAACTGAGTTGGCAAGGCACATCCATGGTTACGTCCCTGGTGTGCGAGTGCCCATAGGGAAGTGCATAACATGGGTAACATGACATTTTACATTTGTAGAGAATTTAGTCATAAATTATTGTGAATTATTTTGCCTCTCTCTTACCTGCAAATTGGTTGACATATCTACCTGGACCCCTGGGTAGTTCAGTAGAAGTCGGACTAGGTTCTCGTGTCCTGACTGTGCAGCCAAATGTAGGGGAGTGTAACCTGACTATAAATAAACAGAAAATCACAAAAATGCATTTGCTGGCATGTGTAGTGATTCACGGGGCCCGATATTCAGCTGTCGGGAAGTAGCTCAGATAGATTACATTACATTACCCTGTTGTCTTCTATCCCGCCAATACCTTTCAGTTCTAGGCGGTTTACAACAAGAGTTGGCCTGGGCATTTTCAGGGAGAATGCATGGTTAATAGATGTAGTATGTGTCGGGCTCTGTGGAGGGTCGATCAGGTTTAGTTAGATCAATTGACAAATTTTTTGAATAGAAAAGTTTTAAGTTCTTTCCTGAATGTTTTGTACTTGTGCATCATAGTCAGCAGATTGGAGAGGTTGCGGTCTAGTTTCGCTGCTCTGGTGGCTAATAGTCCATTGTATATTTTTTTGCTTTGTATATCTTTGATTGGGGGGTGGGTAAAGTGTGCATGAGTTCTCCTTAGTCTGGATGTGTTTTTCCTGATTAGGCGGTTGCTCAGATAGCTTGGTCCGTTTCCATTTAGGGCTTTGAATAGGGTGCAGTAGAATTTGTATTGTATGCATGCTTGCACTGGGAGCCGGTGTAAATCTCGGAAAGTGGTAATGTGGTCATATTTTTTCAGCAAGTAAATCAGTCTAAGAGCTGTATTTTAGACTGTTTGTAATTGTTTTAGCATGTTGGTTGGGCATGACAGGTATAGGATGTTACAGTAGGCCAGGAGTCCTAGTCTTAACGCTTGTACCAAGAGTTTGAATTTTTAATTGTTGAAGTATTTTCGGATTTGCCTTAGGTTGCGCATGGTTGCGAATGCCTTCTAGATTGTTTTGCTAATTTGAAGTTGCATGGTGCAGCCTTTGTCTATCATTATTCCCAACAGTTTTAGATTGGGTTGCATGGGGTATGTGATGGAGTCTATTATCTAGGCTTGGTATGGTTGGGGTTTTGGTTTTTTCTAGAAGTAAGAATTTGGTTTTGTCTTGATTCAGCTTTAATTTGTGGTCTCCCATCCATTTTGACACTGTTTCTAGTGCAGTGTGTATTTTGCTCGTTGTGTTGGGGTTGGTTTGGTCGAAAGGGAGGAGGATGGTGGTTAATGCTGACCTTGGATATTCAATGCCGGGCCATTTTCGGTGAATGACATCGAATATCAGAGGGTTTTTTTTTGGTTTCTAAAAAGTTAACTAGCTATGTCAATAGTCAACCAGTTAAGTTACAATGGCCAAACACAAGACTACTATTTATGTGGTCCAATTTGCCCACAAAACTTAGTCACTCAGGCCCAGGTTCTCTAACCGGTGCCGAATTTCAGGCGCCAGTAAGCACCCAAGTTCTGTAAAAACGCGCCCTTTAAACAACGTTTTTCAGTTCAAAGATTTTATTGATTTTAATATACAGCAAGAACAGGAAATGTTAACAAGGCAAGATACAAATAAGCTGCACAAAATAAGGAATCGCAAAATGTCGACGAACAATACGATACAACAACAACAAGACACTCCTGATTCCCATCAGCCGCCCTCCAGCCGTCCTCTCTGCTCGTGTTCTGTTGGAGGCCAGGTTCCTGAAGAAGGGCTCCTCCCGAAACCAGCACGGTTGAACCTTTCCTCCTGGCGCGGTTTTTCCGTCGGTGTGACAGTTTTGGATAAGTATTGTTTATTTTTGGATATGTTCTTCACCTTTTGGCATGGTTTTTGATTTCGTTGTGATTGTGTGCGTGCTTTCTGAGGGGGTTCGGCTGGCAGGGTTTGTGTGGGGGTCGCTCAGGTTGCTCGCTTGTGTTGTGTTGAGTTTTATTTACTCACTTTGATTGTTGATTGCTTTGATTCTTGCACACACAGGGCGCTCGATGATGGTGTGCGGGTGAAGGCTTATGGCCTTGACCCAGAAGTGAAGTGTCGGGGCTGTGCTCCTATCACTGAGGGTTCACACTGAGAGCGCCCTATAACATTATACAGTGTGACATGCTTTTTTTGACTTGGTACCCTGTATTTGGCTTATAAGTTGTGAGACAAGTTGGCACTATGGGCTTCCCCCACGCAGACCTTGATGTGACTTGGTTGCCTTCCTTGTTTTTTCTAGAACAATACGATACAGCAGACTGATCTATGCCGATCTAACAGGAGAGTGTCAGCACAATCTGCAGCCAACATTGTACACAGTATTCAAAGCACCCCATAGAAATAAAGATGAGCCACAATATGATATATATGTTCAAATATTGGTAACCATAAGGCGCTTACTGATGCCTATAAAATTGGCGCCAGAATTGTACCTCTGCAGATGCTTTAAGCCACTAACGCCACTGTGAGCATGGCTAACATGACCATTTATTTTTTTCATCAAAACGGGACATCTATTAATTTTAAGTCCCACCCCTAATCCCGCCCTGGCCCCGCCCCCAATTTCTTCCATTCATTTTTCAGTACATACAATATCTTATTAATTCATAATGGTAACCATAAAATAATTTTTAAAAACCCACAATGCACACTGTACGCAGAGAAGTTAATTATTTACGAGTTTCAGGGTTTTTTTTCAACAATGTCAAGGGAGATGATGTTAAAATATGCAATGTCACCTCAGTAACTATAGAGAAATAGACAAATATAGTGCAAAATATAGACAGCAGATATAAATTCTCAAAACTGACACATTTTGATCACTAAATTGAAAATAAAATCATTTTTCCTACCTTTGCTGTTTGATGATTTCATGAGTCACTTCCTTCCAACTGTGCATCCAATCTTTCTTTCTTTCGCATCCAACATTTCTTTCACAATCCAGCCTCATCCTCTTTGGGTCCAGGTCTCTTTCTCTTTTCGTTCTGTTACCCTCCCCAGATCCAGTGTCAGTTCTCCTTTGTACCTTTGTTCCAGGTCTTCTTCTCTCTCCTTCCTCTATTATGATCCTGCATCTCTCTGTTCTTTCTCAGGGTCTCTCCCCCTCTGTCTAAACCTCCCAGAGTCCTGCATCTGCTTCCTTCCTTTCCCTTTTGGTCCAGTCCTTTCTTTTTTAGTCTTTCTTCTGCTTACAACCCCCCCCCCCCACACACACACACACACACACCTTTCTCTGCCTCTTTCTCTCCTTCCTTCCTCCCTCCCTCCTTCCTATGTCCCCCTCACTGCCTTTCAGCCTTTGTCTCATCCCCTCCCCCGAAGCCAGCCAGCCTACCTCCCTCCCTCTCTGTCGTGCTGAAGCCAGCCAGCCTGCCTGTCTGACTGCCTACCTTCCTCCAAAGCCTGGCCTACCGCCGATTCTTCTGCTCCCCCCACCTGGTCCGCCGCCGCCACATGATGCTGCTTCCTGCCTGCTGCCACCGCTGCAACAACCACAGGAAAGGCATATCCAGGCACCAGCCCAGAAGAGGAAGTTCCGGGCCAGCCAGGCAGCGACTGGAACTTTCTCTCTGACATCAGAATTGACGTCGGGGAGAAAGCTTCTGGGCTGGCGCCTGAACATGCCTTTCCAGAGATTGTTGCAGCAGCAGGCAGGGAAGCAGGGAGAGAGCTCATTCTCAGCGATCACCTGTCCCGTTGTCCCCACACACAACTTCGGGACGCTGTCTCTGAAAACGGGACATTTCGTCATCCCGAAGCTGTGCGTGGGGACAATGGGACAGGGGATCTGATAAAGGGACGGTCCCGTTCAAAACGGGACGTATGGTCACATTAGGCACGCTGGAAGTGGCATTAGGTGGCCTAGAGTACCAAGATCCACTGACTCCTCTGAAAGTCTTCACCGCATGCCACTGACTGGTGCTGAATATTTAGGTTTAGGTTTAAATGCTGCAGCGGATGTTTTAAAAGTAACGTCAACGACAGAGTTTAAATATGGACTCATGTGCAGCTGTTGTGTAAGAGCCACATCTTACCTCACTGGTATGTTCTTTATTGTGTTGAGTTTCAGATGAAGACTTTGGGGGTTCACTGCACATTGTGGCTGGCATGCCGGTGAGAATCTCTCGGATGAAGTCCACTTGACTAAAGTGGGCTGCCACATGTAAGGCCGTAAATCCAGTCTGTTGTGGAAAGGGAGAAAAACACACTCCATGAACAGGCCAGAAGATGTAGCTTTTTCTTCTTGTCAGTATATCAATTTGTATTTGTAGCACTAATGTGTTAGAAATTATTGTAGACGTTTAAATACTTGAAAAGTATTAATAGACAAATAAATCTTTTTTCAGGGTCAGGAAAGATGTAGAATTAGAGAACATGAATTGAGTTTGCCGGGTGTTAGGAGTAGGATTGCCAGATTTTCCAATTGGAAAATCCGGACTACTAGACCCACCCCCCCAGTCCCGCCCAGTTCTGTCCATCCCCGCTCTGTAATGCCCTAATCCCTCCCCCCAGTCCTTCCCTAACCTTGTCCCCTGCTGCCTGCTGCCTGTGGATTTCTTCTTTGCCCAACGCGATTTGAAGAGGCTTTTCAAAACCCGGGTTTTGAAAAGCCATCCGTAGGACCTGTCCGTGGAAATTCAGACATCTGGTAACCCTAGTTAGGAGTAACATCAGGAAATGCTTTTTCACAGAGAGAATGGTGGATGCCTGCGGGACCTTTCCGCTGGAGATGAAGGGTACAAAAACACATGGAATAAACACAACGGATCCTTATATTGAAAGAGGAGAGAATCAAAAGCAAAACTTAAGTGATCTTCACACTTTAAACAGGGCATGGAAGGGTGTAACCTGTACAAAGTGGCATGTTGAATCCTGGCTGCCTTTTTGGGCAAATGGATGAACTATGTAGGGGTCCTTTTTTCTAAGCTGCGTTTTGGGACTGATGCATGCTAACCATTCAGTCATTTTTTTATTGGAATTCTTTTTAGGGGTATTTATTTGACTGGGTGTACAGAGAGTTGGATCGAGGGTAAGCGTTAAATGCGGTGTATTTAGTTTCAAGTTTATTAGGTTTTTATATACCGCCTATCAAGGTTATCTAAGCGGTTTTTACAATCAGGTACTCAAGCATTTTCCCTATCTGTCCCGGTGGGCTCACAATCTATCTAACATACCTGGGGCTATGGAGGATTAAGTGACTTGCCCAGGATCACAAGGAGCAACGTGGGGTTTGAACCCACAACCCCAGGGTGCTGAGGCTGTAGCTCTAACCACTGCGCCACACTCTCCTCCAATACAATAGCAGAAGTGAGCCAAGTATAGAACAATGAAGTCATTGTGACATCACTGATGAAGTTGGCTTTTATTGGTGGAATGAGGCATTATGACATCAGGGAAAGGGATTGGGACTTGTATACCACCTTTTTGTAGTTTACACAAAGTACCACACTCAAAGCGGTTTGCATACAGGTACTTCAAGTACTTTCCCTCTCTGTCCCGGTGGGCTCACAATCTATCTAACGTGCCTGGGGCTATGGAGGACTGAGTGACTTGTCCAGGGTCACAAGGAGCAGCGCGGGGTTTGAACCCACAACCCCAGGGTGCTGAGGCTGTAGCTCCAACCACTGCGCCACACACTCCTCCTCCTAGATTTTAACAAGGCCATTGATACGGTTTCGCTTAGACAATTAATAAATAAACTTATTCTACACTCAATATGGGCCCTAAATTTACTGACTGGGGTGGGGGGAACAGATTCTCAAAACCAAAATCTGCCTTTAATGTGCTTGCTAAACCGGTTCCAGACATGCATGTATTTTAGCGGTGGATTATCAAAGCGGCTTACTGTGGTCTCTTCCGAGTTTTCTAGCAATCTCCAATACTTCCATGCAAATGTAGTACAACGAGGTCATTAATATTAAAATGAGCACTCCGAGCGATTCTCACATTTGCGGCCAAAATTTGCTGACAGGTCTGAGCTGTCATTGCCTTAATTTCTGATCGGTGCCTGAATGCGAATTGGCTTAGGCATTGACAAGCTCAGACCTCCCCAGATGCAAATTAAAATTAATTTTAAAAAACAACAAACAAATCCCAAATTGAAAATCGGTAGGAGAGATGCCCTTATGTTATAATGCCCTTATATCGCTCTATGGTACGGTGGCACCTCGAGTACTGTGTGCAGTTCTGGTCACCATATCTCAAAAAAGATCAAGCGGAATTAGAAAAGGTACAGAGAAGAGCAACAGAAATGATAAAAGGTGTGGAATGCCTTCCCTATGAGGAAAAGCTAAAGCAGCTAGAGCTCTTCAGTAGAGAATGACACGGTGACAAAATTCATCACCGTTCCCGTCCCCGCGGATAACCGTGGGAAATAATTCCATGTCATTTTCTAGTGTCTATTTCAACCTCAGTCCTTCTACACCAGCATTCTTCAAAGCAAAGCTTGCGGGTCAGTGGCTGTGGCCATTCATACTCTGATTCTTCCCTCTTTCCTTAAAGAATGGCATGAAGATGGTTTCCTGCGGTTATCCGCGGGGACGGGAACGGTGATGAATTTTGTCACCGTGTCATTCTCTACTCTTCAGCCTAAAGAGACAGTTTAGGGGTGATATGAAAGAGGGCTATAAAATAGTGAGTGGAGTGGACAGGGTAGATGTGAATCGCTTGTTCACTCTTTCCAAAAATACTAGGACTAGGGAGCATGCGATGAAGCGACTAAGTAGTGGATTTAAAACAAACTGGAGAAAATATTTTTTCACATATGTAATTAAACTCTGGAATTCATTGCTGGAGAATGTGATGAAATCAGTTAGCTTAGCAGGGTTTAAAAAGAGAAGTCCATAGGCCATTAGTGAGATGGCTTGGGGAAATTCACTGCTTATTCCTAGGATATGCAGCACAGAATCTGTTTTGATACTCAGGATCTACCTAGGCACTTGGGACCTGGGTTGGCCACTGTTGGAAACAGGATACTGGGCTTGATGGAGTTTCAGTCTGTCCCAGTATAGCAGCTCTTATGTTCTTATGTGAGCCAAGTATAGGACAATAAAGCTATTGTGACATCACTGATGAGGCTGGCTCTTAGGCATTGGTGGAATGAGGCATTGGTGGAATGAGGCATTATGACATCACAGTCTCAGCTATAGAATGTTGCTACTCTTTGGGTTTCTGCCAGGTACTTGGGACCTGGGTTGGCCACTGTTGGAAACAGGATTCTGGGCTTGATGGACCTTCAGTCTGTCTCAGTATGGCAGCTCTTATGTTCTTATGGCTCAATAGATAGTACTGGACTTTTAATCTGTGTTACTTTATATGTTTCTTGTTGTCTAGAGCTAGGCAGATCCTTATAGAATTATCTCCTAAAATGTGCTTCTTAAATGCATGAAAACCACTCATGAGATGGGTATCACAGTAATTAAAGCCCTTTCTCAGGTAGAACACCACTTTACAAAAATGAGCCTTTTTTTTTTTAATTGCCAGCCCTGTATGCTGATTAAAGTGCGTTGTTTTGCAGTTAACACAGTTTTGCCCTGAGTCAGTGGCATAGAGAGGGTAGGAGATGCCCCGTGGGGGGGGGGGGGGGGTTGGCACCCCCCTGCGCTCTTCTCCACCCTCCGTTCCTTCTGTGGGGTATGGAAAAGGGGACCCTGCTCTTTGGGCACCTCCATGGCATACTCGCGCCCTCCCTTCCCACACCCGAACCTCTTTAAATCTTCGCCAGTGCAAGCAAGCTCTCCAGCCTGCTGCTCGCACTGGCATTGGCTTTCTCTCTGATGTCACTTCCTGGCTCCGCGACCCGGAAGTGATTTGAGAGGGAGCTAGGCTAGATTAGATGCTAAAACTGGCAAACATTTTAAAAAGGTACGGGGGGGGGGCAGGGAAGAGACAATGGCAATATGGGGGGGGGACAGAGTCTGCCCATCCCCCTTTACTGCACCACTGCCCTGAGTATCTGGGAGATTTTCCCGACAGGGCTCAGGATAGAGGAAGGAAGGACTTGTAGTTTGGAAAAAAAAAGGTAGGCCTCATTTAGTGCTGGTATGTTGCCTTAGGCCAGGGGTGTCAAAGCCCCTCCTCGAGGGCCGCAATCCAGTCGGGGTTTCAGGATTTCCCCAATGAATATGCGGGAGATCTATTTGCATGCACTGCTTTCATTGTATGCTACTAGATCTCATGCATATTCATTGGGGAAATCCTGAAAACCCGACTGGATTGCGACCCTTGAGGAGGGACTTTGACACCCCTGCCTTAGGCGATTATCCAATTGTCACAAGCAAACCCTGTTTTGATTAAAGCTTCCTGTACTATGTAAAGATGAGAATCACCTTTGTATCTTATAAAGTTGTACTATGGGTCCATGATTCCACATTCTTGACTCCAGTTCAGGTTTGTCCTGCCAAAAGCAGTAACCTTCTCAGACACAAAGATGCTTTTAACCCATATATAGAATAAGCAATGTAGTTGGTCTCGTTTAAAAATCTGGATAGCAGCTTTCTGGAATCCCTGTTCATTTCTTGTCTTCCCGCCTTGCCAGACACGAGCATCACACATGGTCTGGTCCATCAGAGAGAGTTTGGTTCAGTTACGGAAAATAATGTCACAATACTACATCGCATTAAATTTTAATTGATGCTCAGCTGTTTTAATAAAACACACAGTCATTAAATCCACAATGTAATGTGTGATGAAAAGCAGGGAGCCCTTGATGTAATAAAAACTAGAGCACTGAATACTGGTTATAAAATGTGCCCTTTTAAAAACCTGTGATGCATTTTGTAATGAATTTTTCTAATTTCCTGGAAAAATACTTAATTAATCAAAGCTGAATGTTTTATCTGTTTTTGTTTTTTTAAAATTTCCTCAGCATGCCGGTATGTGGGTCATTCCTGTGCGTTAAGATCGTTTTTTTACCACTAGGGTAAATTGGCTGAATTTTCCATTTTTAAAATATTAATGGCCATGTGCTAATTTTGCAATTAGTGCACAAGTGCCAGCCCCTCTCCTCTTCTCTGCCTCCCCCCCGTACATCTTTAAAAGTTCACCGGGGCAAAAAGCATCTTCCACTTGCTGTTTGTGCCAGCCTCAGCTCCCTTCTAAATTCACTTCCTGGTCGCGGGACCAGGACATGACATCAGAAGGATGCCGAGGCTGGCGCGAGTAGCAGGGTGGATGTGCTGCTCATGCCGGGGAACATATCAAGAGGTACGTAGGGGAGGTGCACGGCGCAGCGGGGAAGAGTGGGAGCAAACAGCAGGGTGGGGGAAAACTGAGGGGTGCATAGCATGGTGGTGAAGAGTGGGTGGGCAAACGGCACAGCGAAGGGCGCTATTGCCCCGAACACCACCCTCCCTCGCTACGCCACTGCCTACCAGCGCCTAAGTTAAGAGGGAAACACCTTTTAAGAGTTCTTTTAAAAGACATTTCCAGGTGCTTACCAATTCCTACAAAAACAGCGCTGGTATCGCACCTCCAGAGGCGCCAGAAATGGCATTAGGTGCCTGTGGGCGCCTCCTTAGGGTGATTCACGTCAAAAGTAGGTGCTGGAAATGTAGGCCTTGAAAACCCCGGCCTATATTTTCAACTTCTACCTTTGCCGGAGGTATGATTCTCTAAATGGCGCGATCGTACGATTGACATGCGATCGGTGGCTCCTTTTAAGGTGGCCACCGATAACGGCGCCATTTACGGAATCCGGGCCTAAGGGCTCGCGTGCTAAGCAAGTGCTAATTGTTCAGCACAGCGCAATATTATAAGGAATGTGCGTGCGTGCAGTAGCGTAGTAAGGGGGGTGCGGGGGAGGGGGGAGTCCGTCACAGGCACGGTCTTCCTAAGGGCATGGCACCCCTCTTCCTCCTCTTCTTGCCGCATGCCCATGCCCCTTGCCTTCCCCAGTATCTTTTTTACTTCCCCAACACGAGTTTGCTGCCCGCTTCGGCACTCTCTCTGACATCACTTCTGGGACCCGTGCCTAAGATATGACATCAATGGGCGAGCCGACACCGACTTGGGCATGCTTTATTATTTTATTTATTTATATACCACTTATATCCTTATGTTCCGGTGGGCTCAAACAGTATCTAGTGTACTTGGGCCAATGGGGAGGTTAAATGACTTGCCCAGAGTCACAAGGAGCCGTGAGTGATTTGAACCCACAACCTCAGGTTGCTAAGGCTGTAGCTTTAACCACTGCACCACTCTAGAAATCAAAATGTAGCAAAAGTGATCCAAGTGTAGGACAGTCAAGCCATTGTGACATCACTGATGAGGTTGGCTCTTAGGCATTGGTGGAATGAGGCAGTATGATGTCACAGTACCAGCTCTGGTTATCAGAGGCTGAAGCTTTTCACTCATTCATTTTTCTATACTATTCTCCCAGGGGGGCTCAGAACAGTTTACATGAATTTATTCAGGTACTCCAGCACTTTTCCCTGTCTGTCCCGGTGGGCTCACAATCTATCTAATGTACCTGGGGCAATGGGGGGATTAAGGGACTTGCCCAGGGTCACAAGGAGCAGTGAGGGATTTGAACCCACAACCTCAGGGTTCTGAGGATGTAGCTCTAACCAGTGCGACACACAATCCCATGTTGTTCAAGCCGGAAAAGTTAAAAAGATATGGAGAAAGGGGGGGGGGGGGAAGGCGGGGGAGGGACACCACTCACCCTTATTGTGCCACTGCATGCATGATAGATATTGGTATGGATATCAACTCCTGACATAAGACTTGTATAAAGGCCCATTCTAACTTAAGTTAGAATTTTATAAAGAAAGGTAGGTGGCTACTTCTCCATAAAACAGCACGTCCTTTTATCCTAGGCGCTGCGAAGGGGTTTTCAATAATTTATCTACCTGAGTATGAAAGAAAGTAGAAAGTAGGACGTGTGTTGAAACAAGTCTGTGCATGCTGTGACATGTCTCAGAGTTACTCATGCACAGTTGCGGCTCAGTGCGAGTCAAACATTGCAAGAGACAGGATGTCAGGAGAGTCCCCGTCGTGCGAATCAAGCGAAAAACTGCTAGATTTAGAGCACCATTCAGTGATAAAAATTTCTCACAAAAGAAGGGAAAAAAGCCAAAGGAAATCCATGAACGTACGACTGCCGTTTATGGTGAGTCTGTCGCATCAACCTGCAAAGTAAAAATTTGGAGCACGCAGTTTGAGTGGGTTAGAGAGTCCATTAAAGATGACCCTCACACTGGGTGACCTTTAGAAGCAACTTCCACAGAAATGTGCAAGAAAGTCGAAGAAGGAAGCCAGGAAAAAGATCTGGGGGTATTGGTGGATAACATAATGAAGCCGGCGGCACAATGTGCAGCGGCCTCTAAAAAAGCGAACAGAATGTTGGGCATTATCAAAAAAGGTATCACTACCAGAACGAAGGAAGTTATCCTGCCACTGTATCGAGCAATGGTGCGCCCACATCTGGAATACTGCGTCCAATACTGGTCGCCATACCTCAAGAAGGACATGGCAATACTCGAGAGGGTCCAGAGGAAGGCAACGAGGATGATAAAGGGTATGGAGAACCTTTCATATGCCGAACGGTTAGACAGGCTGGGGCTCTTTACCCTGGAGAAGCGGAGACTGAGAGGGGACATGATAGAAACCTATAAAATCATGAAAGGCATAGAGAAGGTGGAGAGGGGCAGATTCTTTAGACTAGCAGGGGCAACTAAAACAAGAGGTCATTCAGAAAAACCGAGAGGAGACAGATTCATAACGAATACAAGGAAGTTCTTCTTCACTCAGAGGGTGGTGGACACCTGGAACGCGCTTCCCGGAGAGGTGATAGGACAGAGTACAATTCTGGGGTTCAAAAAGGGACTGGATGACTTCCTGGAAGCGAAAGGGATAACAGGGTACAGATAGAGATTTACCTTACAGGACATTGAGTGAACAGGGTATGGGTATTTTAAGTTAGGTAGGGAACACTTTCAGGTCATGGACCTGGGGGGCCGCCGCGGGAGCGGACTGCCGGGCACGATGGACCCCTGGTCTGACCCGGCAGAGGCAACGCTTATGTTCTTATGTTCTTATTTCATTTTGTCAAATTAAGGTTTCTTGAATAGCTGAAGAAATGGGCATTTTGGCAGTACAGTGCAGTACAGTTTGGAAAATAATTCGTGAAAAATTGGGCATGTCCAAGGTTAGTGCAAGATGGATTCCATGAATGCCGATACCATGTCAGAAGGCCATGAGGCTCCATGAGTGCTATCACGAGAACTTGGAGATGCTCCATGAAGACCAAGTGAATTTTTTTTTTTCATTGTTTGGTGACTGGAGATGAGACTTGGGTCTATCACAGAGATCCTGAGTCCACAATGGAGTCAATGAGTGGAAGCACAAGTCATCCCACACCCCAAAAAAGTTCAAGACAGAAAAATCTGCAGGCAAAGTCATGGCAACTGTCTTCTGGGATGATGAAGGACATTTGCTTCTGGAGTTCATGCCACACAAGACAACCATAAATGGAGAGAGCTATGTTGGCATATGGTGCATTTCAATAATGAATTAAGACAGCGTTATTTGATAAATGTATTTCCTAATTGGGGTTATCATTGTTAATCAAAATTTTAAATTGAATATTTTAGGAAACCTGTTGTATTTTAACTATTTGCACTTCGCTGATTGTCCAGCCTTCTTCTGTGTAAACCACCTAGAAATCGATTGATTATGGCGGTATAGAAGAATAAAGTTATGTAGAGTTACGCCAACACAATGATCGCTTTGCGGAAGTCAATCAAGGAGAAAAGAGGAGGAAAACTCACAGCAGGCGTGCCGCTTCTTTACGACAATGTGCCGGTACACATGTCATGACAATAACAGGCTACCATCCGTGAATGTGAGTTTCAGCAGCTGAACCATCCACCCTACAGTCCTGACCTGGCTCCCTCGGATTATTTCCTGTTCTGAAGAAATCTCACCTTGGACAGCAGTTTTCAAGCGATGAAGATGTCAAGGAAGCTGTGACATCCTGGTTTGAAGGTCAAACAGAAGAATTCTTTTCAAAGGGGTTAAAGTCATTGCAGGAAAAGTGGACAAAGTGTATGGAACTATCAGGGAACTATATTGAAAAATAAAGCAAAACATTTTTTGAAAACTCTTCTTTCCTACTGAGGTAGATAAATTATTGAATGCCCCTCGTAAATTATAAAAGTATCATCCAAGTGTTGACTTTCATCCACCCCCTTTAAGTAAATCCTGGTTAGATTTAGGGGAATTTTCAGACAACTGGTTAGGTTGAGGTAGAATATGGTGAAATCAGTTAGCTTAGGAGGGTTTAAAAAAGGCTTGGATAATTTCCTAAAAGAGAAGTCCATAGACAATCATTGAGATGGCTTAGGGAAATACACTGCTTATTCCTAGGATAAGCAGCATAAAATCTGTTTTACTACTTAGGATCTAGCTAGGTACTTGGGTCCTGAATTGGCCACTATTAGAAACAGGATACTGGGCTTGATGGACCGTCAATCTATCCCAGTATGGCAGTTCTTATGTTCTTCTGTAGGTTCAGCTGAAAATTTTCCTACAGATAACTGACTAAAATTAGCTGGTTATTTCTTCCGCTCATCTCCTCTTTGAAAATTGACCCTATGCAGTGTAATACTTATCAGAATGATATACACAGGAATGGATTCAGTAACACTCAACAAATCTCTCTAGTGTTACGTTAAGATTGCCCTTTATCAACATAAAAATGAAGGAGCTGGGTTGGAATTTGAGGAGAAAATTACCATCAAATAAGCAAATGGTTAATTCTACAGGCGTGTGCCGGTCTGCAAAGGAAATACCATCTGAAATTAGAAATATGGCTACACTACAGATAAGTTGAGGATTCACCTTACTACTGGCAATTCTGAAGGAGACATTGTTCTTCAAGCTTTCTAGAACATTGATGTGGCCATTCTTAGCTGCCAGGTGAATCGCAGTCATGCCTTCCTAGTAAGAAAAAAACAGGGAAAATAAAACAGAAGAGCCATTAATAGTTTTGATGTATCCTGACTGGGTGAAATTGGGTCAAATCCTGATCAGGGGAACACTTAAGCATTAAGACACTTGGAGGGCAATTCTAGAAAGGAGCATCTAGAATTCTCATTTTCCAACAACAAACGCAAGAGAAACTCACACTCAAAATTCATTTCTCCCCCAGTTAGAGGTTGCAAACTAAAAAAACACCACGAACACCTTCTCTCTCACCAAGCAGCCCTATGGGGTAAAGACCTAGATCAACTGCTTTCGCCCACTACCTACGAGGAATTTAGGAAGCGCCTAAA
Organism: Geotrypetes seraphini; assembly: GCF_902459505.1. Taxonomy (NCBI): domain Eukaryota; kingdom Metazoa; phylum Chordata; class Amphibia; order Gymnophiona; family Dermophiidae; genus Geotrypetes; species Geotrypetes seraphini. The sequence goes on along the minus strand of NC_047085.1, from coordinate 20,920,547 downwards.
AACATACCAATTCCTGAAATACCTAAACAATTGACCCGCCTTCCCCTCTTTCTCCCCAAGAACATTCTCCCCCTACCATACCTCTACCTTTACCCCTTCTCCTCTTCCTTCCACCCCCCTACTTCTATCCCCCCCCTGAGTCCACCTGAATCTCACTGTAATCTATTATCCTTATAATATCGTTATTTTTCGTTGTTATTTTCTAAAACATGCGGCCTATTCCAAACAGGTCCGCTCAGACACTTCCTACCAAAATGTACATCTTATACTCTTGCTAAGCAAATTGTATTTCAATATTCTTGTTTTCTTACAGTCTATGCTATCTGTACTTCATATGTATATCTGCATATTGTGTTTCGCTGAATGTCCAGCTCTCTTGATTGTAAACCGCCTAGAAGTCGCATGATTGTGGCGGTATAGAAGAATAAAGTTGTTATTATTATCAAGATGTTCGACAGAACCACTCCTGAATATTTGCTAAGCTTACTGTCATTTCCCCTCAATCACAGGGGATCTTGGCCTAGAGATCCTTCTTTTGGTTCTCTTCCCTTTTTTTTCAGGGATACCTGGAGTACTGTGTGCAGTACTGGGCGCCGTACCACAAGAAGGACATGGCAGTACTCGAGGGAGTGCAGAGGAGGGCGACTAAACTGATAAAAGGTATGGAAAATTTTTCATACGCTGACAGGTTAAAAATGCTGGGTCTGTTCTCCCTGGAGAAGAGGAGACTTAGAGGGGACATGATAGAAACCTTCAAAATCCTTAAGGGCATAGAGAGAGTAAATAAGGACAGATTCTTCAAACTGTGGGGGGCCACAAACACTAGGGGTCACTCGAAGAAATTGAAAGGGGACAGGTTTAGAACAAATGCTAGGAAGTTCTTTTTTACCCAGAGGGTGGTGGACACATGGAACAAGCTTCCGGAGGAGGTGATAAGCCAGAACTCTGTACAAGGGTTCAAGAAAGGTTTGGATAGGTTCCTGGAGGATAAGGGGATAGAGGGGTACAGATAGAACTTGAGGTAGGTTGTAGAGGTGTTCAGAAACCACTTCACAGGTCGTGGACCTGATGGGCCGCCGCGGGTGCGGACCGCTGGGCGAGATGGACCTCTGGTCTGACCCAGTGGAGGCAACTTCTTATGTTCTTATGTTCTTATATGTTTGAAATAAATGTTGGGTAATTCTTTCTTTTTTTAATAAATCTTTATTGATCTTCAAATATTAACAGTGCAATACAATGGATTTAAACATAAACAAATCAAGAAAAGCACTTTAAACTCACAAAATATTTTGAAAACAATCATTTTCCCCCTCCTCCCCTTAACTAATAAAAGTAGAAATATATACATATTTAATTTACATAAACTAAATATAATGAATAATAATGCTTTCCCATCCCCCTTCCTCCCACCTTGGATGTGTAAGGAAATCAAACAAAAAGAAAGAGTACATAACAGCTAATTTAAAGCAATAAATGATGTCAGTGGGATCAACACCATTTTAAGGGCTCCTTTTACAAAAGTGCACTAGGGCCTTAACACGTGCGGTCGATTTTCGGCTGCCACGCACTATAGCGTGCGGTAATTTTGTACGTGTGCTAAAAATCCTAGCGCACCTTCGTAAAAGGAGCCCTAAATGTATTACTATATCCCCAAATTTCAGCATTCATTCTTTCATATTTGTAACTAGAACATAAGTTCGCCCTCCGGAAAGCATAGTTAAGTCGATCACAACTCTTCCAATTGCGTGTTATCATCTGCATGGCTATTCCCGTCATTATTAAGAAAAGCCGGCTTTTATAATCTAATCTAATCTAATCCTTAGGTTTGTATACCGCATCATCTCCACGTTCGTAGAGTTCGGCGCGGTTTACAGTAGAAGAAATAGGAACTATAACAGAGGGTTAGAGATAGAAGTGTGAAGAAAATTTAGAGGACTTGGGATGCCAAGATATAAGAGTTTCCTTGACTCCTAAGTTGGAGGGAGACTTACATTTTTGAGAAAAGCCAGGTTTTCAGATGTTTGCGGAAAACTTGGAGAGAACTCAAGTTCTGAAGAGGGGAGGTAAGGTTGTTCCAGAGCTCAGTGATTTTGAAGTAGAGGGAGGTCCCTAGCTTTCCTGTGTGGGAAATGCCTTTTATAACGATCCATAGGGGGTTTAACATGTAATAGTGTTCCACAGATTATGACCTCATAAGTCAATGGAATCGATGACCCAAGTACAACATTAATTTGACCCCATATCGACTTGTTGGGTAATTCTTTTACAAAATCGCAGAAGTCCAGCAGGAAAAAAAATACCCACAGAAAACACAGCAAACAAAAGAAGTGGGATAGGACAATAGTCTTTCCAGCTGAAGAGAAGCCACAGTGCGATCTCACTTCTTGGCACTCAATATACAGTACTCCCTGAAATTCGCGGGGGTTCCGTTCCAGGAACCCTTGCGAATTTTGGAAAAACTGCGAATGATCGAAGGGAGGAGAGAGCAGCTGGGGCGCTGGTGGGTGCTTAAATTGTACTTACGAAGCCGGGCACATTTTCTGATACTAAAGTCACGGTTACACCAATCAGGAGCTGCTTTGATACGCCAGATAGCGTGTCAAAGCAGGTCCTGATTGGTGTAACCATGACTTTAATACCAGGAAGAGGCGCTCAGAAAATACCGTGAATTACTGAGTCCGCGATTTGCGAACCGCAAATTCGCGGGTGTTTACTGTATTCATTACAGATATCCTGAAACCTGACGGGCTAGAGCAGTGTATTGCAAATCGTGTGCCGTGGCGAGATTCAAGGTGTGCCGCATGACGGCGGTGAGGAGGACAGGTACTGGGACCAGCTGATTGCCTATACCTCTCCTCTCTACATCTCGCCTCCCAGAGTTAGCAAGCTCAGGGCCGCGGCTGGAGGGCCTCCGCGCATGCGTGAACGTTGACAAGTATAGTGTGCCATGGCTTCAAAAAGCTTGGGACACACTGGGTTAGAAGGTACTCCAGGAACATCTTGAAAAACTGGTTAAGCGTAGAACATAAGAAACATAAGAATAGCCTTACTGGGTCAGACCATCAAGCCCAGTAGCCCGTCCTCACGGTGGCCAATCCAGATCACTAGTACCTGGCCAAAGCCCAAGAAGTGGCAACATTCCATACAGAACCCCAAGGAGTAGCAACATTCCGGAATCTCAAAGAGTAACAAGATTCTAGAATCCCAAAGAGTAGTAACATTCCAAGCTACCGATCCAGGGCAAGGGTTGGCTTTCTCCAATAACAGACTGGTCCTGTCATGTTCCCTAGGCAGTCTGGCTTTCAGGCTCTTCACAGTGAAATGCATTGTGTCCGTTTCATGTATATTCATTCATTAGGGGCCCCTTTTATCAAGCAGCAGTAGAGCGTTTTAGTGCGGGCCGGAGAGGTAAATGATCCGACGTTCATTCAATTCCTATCTCACTGTCACCTGCTAAAATGCTCTACCGCTTCTTGATATAAAGGGGCCTAGATGATTTAATTATTATTGTATATCCCGGTTGTGTCCGGCTTCTTATCTATAAACCCACTCTGAACTTTAAGGTGTCACAACAAAACTCAAATTTCTGACCAACTGACTTTCCCGCCAAAATTCAAATTGGTGGACTGCCCTGTTCCCAATCAGGTCAGTGAACTCACTATTTCCAAAGTCACACTGCAGATTTCAGAACATACCCTGAAGAAAGCATGGTGGCTGAAACATTGGTTTCTACCTGAGAAAGACACGCAACAAGCACAATACCAGATCCGGAAACCTGAGAGAACATTTAAGATTGTTCCTGTATATAAATAAAAATAAAATTGTGAATAGCCTGAACAGTAGATTAGCTCAGACGGAGCCTTCAACTTTGGTTCAATAGAGCTCTCAATGTTTGAGTACAAGGCCATTCTCTGCTTGACCTTAGAAACGTCATTCTTCTCTGGGCCTCCAGGGCCAAGCTGCAAAAGACATTTGCCTTAACGTGGCTTTCCTAGTCTATAAATCAAATGCTGATAATTTATAAAACCAACATTTAAACATCTTTTAAATTGGGGGCATAAAACCGTTCCTCTTAGATCAGAAAGCAATCCATCCGAACTTAATACTACTTGAAAGAAAAGGAATGCCTTGCCACATCTATAGGAAGACGAAGCTTAAAACAGGTGTTTCTCGTTTGGTAGTTTTAAATTGTGTCACGCCATCAATCTTATCAAATCTGGGGCAAATATTACATGAAAAGCTAAACCGTGACCAATCTCCGGAGCCGTGGAGGTGCAATGACCAAACAGGTAGAAGATCTGTAAATTCGTTCCACTCTCCAGAATGCAAGTTCATAGGAAGGACAGATACTGTGTCCTAAGTAAGCATAATAAATGACACATTTTGCAGCTCTATGGTCTTACTTAAGAAAGTGGCTTTTATAACATTAGCATTCACCTGCAACTGAAAGCTAATCACCATCAATCAATAATCACACAACTCAGTTTTATTGGAATATATATTTGGCCGCAGCTTTATTATCTATCTGAATATTATCTTCACTTACAATACAATCTGTGTCCAAAAACCAACAAACCCCCAATGCATATTTCACACATCCCCAGGGAGCTATTCGGTGTCGAAACTAGCTCCCGTTAAGTCTTCAAATTTATAACATTCCCCCAAACATGGCCCACGGTGACGCAAGGCCATGCTTCCCCTCCCCTCCCCCCAAACATGACCCACGGTGACGCAAGGTCATGCTTCCCCTCCCCCCAAACATGATCCACGGTGACGCAAGGCCAAGCTTCCCCTCGCAGCGGTATCGCATACGAGTGTTACATTTATTTATTTATTAACTGCTCATCTCCCAGATCCAACTGGGCCAAACCCCATTTTCCGCCCCACCCAAAGCTGCGACCACTTCCCCCCAACCCCATAAGCTCCACCAAACCCACCCAAGTCGACATATAACATGTACACCCCCCACCCCACCCCACAACACTGACACAAAACATAACACCAGCACAAATGGGAGGGAGGGAGGGATAATCTTTTCCTGAAGAGACTCCTCTACTGTTCCCCTTTCCTCACAGAGTTCACTCCAGACTGCCACAACATCCAACCAATCACGTGACTGCTCCACCCCATCACCTTAGAAACCTCCCTAATCATTTTTCTTTCTTACAAGCTCTGTCTATTAACCCTTTCTTACTTCCTCTTATAAAATTATCAATCCTTATTCTACAGACCTTTGATAACACCTCATATATTCCCCTTACCCTCTGTCCCCCCTCCCCCCATCATTCAATAAATATTACCAGCCGGTGACATCAGCTCAGCTAATGTTATATCACACCAGATGAATCTGGTGTTCTTCTTTACTGTTGTTATTATTCTTTACGATTTTTACTGGTAGAGTTTCTTTAAGGAAAAGTCTATCTATGGCGCCCTACTAGCGCCTAAGTTAATTGAGAAATGCCGTTTGAAACGGTAATTAACATTAAATTTAAAGTGCCTACTGGCACCTAAACAAAAGGCGCCGGAATCGTGCCTCTGGAGGCGCCTAACGGCATCTAATGCCACTGTGGGTGTGGCTAGCACCGGAAGTGGCGTTATCCGCCATAAAGTGCCTACGTAGGCACAATTCATGGCAATGTAGGCCTGGAAAACACTGGCTTACACCTACATTTCCAGCACCTATCTTTTCTGGGGGCGCAATTCTCTGTACGGCACCGTCTCATGATTGACGCACGATCGGCGGCTGCTTTATAGGTGGCCACTGATATCGGCGCTGTATAGGGAATCCGGGTCTTTGAGTCTGAACGCAATCTGCATAATTAGGGTTACCAGATTTTCAATCTGATAAAAGAGGACACATAACCCCACCCTGCTTCGCCCCGTTCCGCCCCTGGGTCCGCCCCGTCATCACATTGCATGCGCACATGCGCAGATGCATTCCGGCCCTGGCCCCGATTTCGCCAGCTTTTCAAAATCCGGACAAAGTGCCGGGTTTTGAAAAGCCGTCCATGGAAATCCGGACGTCTGCTAATCCTATGCATAATCCCTCTTCTCCTGCTTAAGGATGCAAGCAGTAAGGAAGAATTGGTCCAGTACTGAGGCATCATGGGATCCTTATTGTTGCCTTTTTTAAAAAAAATTTTAAGTCATAGGCTGGGGTCAGTAGGAATTCTATATAATAAAAGTCCCTTATTCACAAGGCATCTAGTAGGCATCGTTAGGAATATCTGACCTAAGGTACACAGAAACGGAGAGTAAAGTTTGCTGATTTCTCCTTAAAACTATGAACATTTCTTCCACATGGATCCCAGTTCCAGATACTCTGAGGATCAGTAGTTTGTCTTTCAAGATTCAAATTGGCGTCTCCGGCTTTGTACTGAAGAGTCTGTTCCTAGACCATTAGGATAAATCCTTCCATGTGAATTTTACCACCAAAAAAAACATTTTATAAGGAAAATAAAACACAATACAGCCAATATTTAACTGGCCAGAAATGGTGCTGACCTGTTAAAATAACGCTTAACTGGTTAAATGTGAATATTCTGTGTGAGATAACCGGTTGTCTCTGCTGAATATTCATGGTTAACGGCTAAAAGTTAACTGGCTATACAGTACTCCCCCGATATTCGTGGGGGTTCCGTTCCAGGAACCCCCACGAATCTTGAAAAACCGCAAATACGATTTTTCATGGGGAGAGGCGGGGGATAGGCAGTAACATAGCAGCGGCAGCCGCTGCCCGGCTCGTCAGCGAGTCTGAAGAACGCTGAACAGAAAAGCATGGGATTCGGGCACCTCACAGGAGGTACACGCTCCAGCGAGAAGTCTCGGACCAGCTGTGTGCGCATGAGGCAAGAAATCCAAGGGGGGGGGGAGAAAGGAGAGGGCAGCAGGAGCGCCTGCGAGTGAAGGAAATCACTCGCGGGTACGCTTCGACCGCCTCTTCCTGCACTAAAATCGGGCCTCACCAATCAGGAGCTGCGTGTCAAAGCAGGAAGAGGCGGTCGGAGCATACTGCGAGTGATTTCCTTCACTTGCAGGTGCTCCGGCTGCTCCTCCTGCCTCTCCTGCCCGGTCATTCGCGGTCGCAGCTGTCAGCCTAGAGGCCTCTGGGAGATTATATCGATCTAACTCTGGCATGGGAATGCAGATAGACTCTGTGTGCAGGGAAACTGTTTTAAGTAGCCCTGATTGCCCTGATTGAATCATGGCTAGCTAAAAGGTGTTAATGCCTGATTAAGAGGGTGCTTAGGATAATGGTGCACAGATCAAGCCAGAGACTTAATCCCATCAGGTTTCTCACCCTCCTTTGTCTATTAAATTAACCATTGTCTCAAACAGTTTGCAAGTTCTAAACAGAAAGATACTGGGAGATACAATATTTTCTCTATTCAGAATAAGATTCCAAGGTATAAAAGCTCTCTGCAACACACATGGCTCGCTCTCTCTCTCTCTCTCTCTCTATGCAGTTATCAATATCGCTCTCTTTTTCTATACTTCCCTTTATTTATCTAACACGAAGCTTCCTAGAACTACAAGCTTCTATGTCCCTCTCTGCCTCTGACCTCTGTAAGGCAGTGAGACTGCTTGCTCTCTGCTTAAGTGTAATGCTCTCTGCTTAATTGTAATGCTTATAAATATTACTTTTCTGTAAGACTATTTCTATAATATATTCTTTATGCAATCACCTCTGGTCGTGTCTATTATTCTACTTCCTGGTGAGTCATCTGTGAGGGAACTGAACCTGGAACCTGGCGTTTGTCAGTACGCCTTTCACTTAACCCCTACCACCTAATATTGTGGGGGCCACTTTCAAACTGACAGCAGCCACTCGTGGTCCTGATCATTCGTGGTCAGAAAGTACCATGAATGACCTGGACCGCGAATCACCGACTGCGAATGACCGGGGGAGTACTGTATCGTGGGATAGCGGCCAAGTCAGAATGTGTTATCTTTGGCCACTATAAAATGAATATTGACTTAACTTATGCCAGCCATTGACTTGGCATAAATGGTTGCACCTAAGTTTTTCCATGCCCTAGCAATGTTGCACTATTTATTTAATTTTCTATACCATTCTCCCAGGGGAGCTCAGAACGGTTTACATGAATTTATTCAGGTACTCCAGCATTTTTCCATCTATCCCAGTGGGCTCACGATCTATCTAATGGACCTACGGCAATGGGGGGATTAAGTGACTTGCCCAGGGTCACAAGGAGCAGCGTGAGATTTGAACCCACAACCTCTGGGTGCTGAGGCTGTAGCTTTAACCCCTGTGCCACACGCTTCCCCCCAGTATTCTGCAATGGGTTAGACATTCCTTGATGCCATTATGGGACTGGCGCATTAATTTAGGCCCCACTTTATAGAACTGCCCTCAATGGTTTTTAGCTTTCAGAGGTTCTTTTTATCAATTTTGCAAGATAAGACAAAACAATCTTGAAAATAAATTCTCCATTAAGAAGCGATGTAGGAGATTCTAGTCCACGAAAAAAAAGCATCCAAGAATCAGAAAGGTCAGAGAACCGTATCAGAAGTAAATGAAACATAGTGATTAGACTATTAACAGCCTCCAAGCCTTCTATATTTTCCCTACTCAGCTACCATGCCCGATGATCTATCACTTCGCCAGGAGAATGATAATCAAGTGAAAATACATACACCGTTTTCATCGGATGCAGAAGCGCCAGCCTCCAGCAAAATCTTCACGACCTCAGCATGACCTCCAGAAGCCGCCAAATGCAAAGGGGTGGAGTCATTGGTCTGGAACACAAAATATGATCACACATTCAGTGTGCCAAGAGCAGAGGCCCAAAAGGCTCACTTCATAAAAGGATTGCAGAGAGACACTGGGAAAGAACTGCCATGTAATAATAATAATAATAACAGCTTATATACCACAGGACCGTGAAGTTCTATGCGGTTTACAATGAATTAGAAAGATTCTACAAATTGAATGGAACATTCATAGTTGGAGATTACCGTATTTTCACGCAGATAACGCGCACCCGTGTAAAACGCGCACACGGGTATAGCGCGCAGAAACCACGATTTTATGTACAAAAACTTTTGTATACCGCGCTCACGGGTATACCGTGCATGCAGCCCGACTGTCCTTTCGCCCGCCCCGACTCTCCTCTGGCCACCCCGACTCTCCTTGAAAGTCCTGTCCCCCCTTGAAGGTCTGCCTGTCCCCCTTGAAGGTCTGTCCCCATCCTGAAAGCCTGATGCCCCCCCCCCCGACGTCCGATACATCCCCCCCCCCGGCCTTAGGTCCCACCTGGGGGCACGGCCTGAGGCACATGGTCGGGTTGGGCCCATGTGCCTCAGGCCGCGCCCCCAGGTGGGACCTAAGGCTCCAGGGCCTATTCTGATTGGCCCACGCGCCTTAGGCCCCACCAGTAGGCGGAGCTTTGGGACGGATGGGCCAATCCGGCCTCATTCCGTCGTTGGCTGCCTGCCGGACAGGCGGGTTTGGCTCCCGTCTGTCCGGCCAACTACCAAAGGTATGGGGAAGGGGGGTGGGGGTGTCGTGGGGGTCGGCCAGGGGGGTCGCGGGTCGGCTGGGGGGGCGGTCGGAGGTTCTTGGGGGGGCGGTCGTTGGAGGGAGGGGGGTTTGCGTCGAGGGCAGGAGGGCCTGGGATCCCTCCTGCCCGTAATGTAGTGCGGGGTGGGGGTAGGGGGTCGCCGTGGCCAGGAGGGTTTGGGCTCCCTCCTGGCCCGATATTGTTGGGGAGTTGGGGAGTCGGCCGGGCAAGAGGGCTTGGGCTCCCTCTTGCTCCGATCGTGGATGCGGGTGCGGGTGGGAGCGCGTGCGAGCGGTCGTTCGGGGTGGGGGTGCGAGCGGTCCTGCTGGGGGGGGGGTGAATCGGGCGTCGGGCGGGGTGGGAACTATGTACAAAAACTTTTGTACACCGCGCTCACACGTATAACGCGCGAGGGGTATGCGCGGTAGGTAAAAACACATATAACGCGCGCGTTATATGCGTGAAAATACGGTAGTGGTTAACAGTTTACGAGATCAGATTTTGGGGGGGGTGGATTGTGATGGGGTCTTTTGTACAGATTCGTTACCTAGGTATTTCAAGAACAGGTATGTTTGGTGTCCCTCCCCCACCCTCTTCTCTGCTTCCCCCATACTCCTTCCTGATCCCCCCCTGCCACAGGCTCATTCCTTCCCCATATCTCTTTAATTTTCCTGGCGTGAGCAGTATTACGAATTTTCTGCCTGCGTCGTGTCTGCTCTCCCTTTGACGTCAGTTCCTAGGCGCGGGACCCAGAAGTGACAGCAGAGAGAGCCGACACTGATGCGGGCGGCAAGTTCGTGATGCTGCTCGCGCCAGGAAAATTAAAGAGGTATGAGGGAAGGGGCGCTCGTTTTTGGCTGGGGAAGGAGCGGGGGAGCGGAGAGGACACAGAGAATACAGTGATATGTAGTGACACCGAGTGAATGCATTCTCAGATACACAGAGGGCTGGATTCTGGAAATTGCACTAAAAAACGGGCACCTTAAAAGATTGGCACTAACACCCGGACTCTCTATACGGCGTCATGGTCGGCAGCCACCTTGAAAATGGCCACCAATTGTGTGTCAAATTAGGCGACAGCGCCGTTTAGAGAATCACGCATTCGGCAAAGGTAGGCGCCAGAACTGTAGGCTTCCATTCCTGGAGCCTACCTTTGAAGTGAATCGCTCCTAACGCCACTTCCAGAATTAGCCATGCCTACAGCGGCATTAGGTGCCGGTATGTGCCTCCAAAGGCGTGATTTTGGTGCTTTTTTTAGGCGCCATTATTGAGATGGCTAGGGGAAATCCATTATTTATTCCTAGGATAAGCATCATAGGATCTGTTTTACTACTTGGGGCTTGGATTGGATTGGATACTGGGCTTGTTGGACCTTCAGTCTGTCCCAATATAGCAGCTCTTATGTTCTTATGTGAGCCGACTGTAGGACAATCAAGTCATTTTGATATCACTGCTCTTTGGCATTGGTGGAATGAGGCATTCTGACATCACAATAAGAGTTCAAGAATGCTGCTACTCTTCAGGTTTCTGCCAGGTACTTGGAACCTGGGTTGGCCACTGTTGGAAACAGGATACTGGGATTGATGGACCTTCAGTCTGTCCCAGTATGGCTATTCTTATATTCTTAGTGCCATTTTTCCTCTCTGTTTACATGGGCACTATCACCACACAAATAAATGAGAGCAATGTAGCCTATCCTTTCAGAGAGTTGGAAAACCCCCTCCCACTTGCAAGCAATGGTATTGCCTGTTTAAATAGAAAGAACAAAGGATAGGCAGCGGATAGGTTGGATGTAAATAAAGGGATTACTTTATTATGTGATTCTTTAAATTTATTGGATACTAGCTGATGCCCCGGCGTTGCACGGGTATTTAATTATAGCAATAACATTGTAAATGGATTCAAATAAAGATACTTTATAGTGGTGAATGAAAGTATTTTTTTACAGCTTAATAAAAAGTACAATATACAAATAATAATGTGAAATATTTGACAAAATGAATACAATACAACTAACGCAAAACGTGATTATAAACAACAATTTTAGTTTCACCTCCTGGAGCAAGAACATATAAATTCTTGGGTGAACCCACCCTTGAGCAAGCAACATAGAGTTGTGGGCCGAGAGACCCCCAGAACATATCACCCCAGGTAGTGAGGGATCTGCATACCAAGTTTCGTCCAAATCGGTCAAGCCGTTTGTGAATTACTGTGAGAATGGCAGCTTTTTACATTTTTTCCATTGACATGAATGGGTGAAATCTGATTTTCTGTTTGTATCTCCGCCCACGTGTGCAGAAGGGCCGCGAGACCCCCAGAACATATCACCCCAGGTAGTGAGGGATCTGCATACCAAGTTTCGTCCAAATCGGTCAAGCCGTTTGTGAATTACTGTGAGAATGGCAGCTTTTTACATTTTTTCCATTGACATGAATGGGTGAAATCTGATTTTCTGTTTGTAGCTCCGCCCACGTGTGCAGAAGGGCCACGAGACCCCCAGAACATATCACCCCAGGTAGTGAGGGATCTGCATACCAAGTTTCGTTCAAATCGGTCAAGCCGTTTGTGAATTACTGTGAGAATGGCAGCTTTTTTCATTTTTTCCATTGACATGAATGGGTGAAATCTGATTTTCTGTTTGTAGCTCCGCCCACGTGTGCAGAAGGGCCGCGAGACCCCCAGAACATATCACCCCAGGTAGTGAGGGATATGCATACCAAGTTTCGTTCAAATCGGTCAAGCCGTTTTTGCGTGATCGCGGCACATACATACATACATCCGATTTTATATATATAGATTATATAAAATGTTTGAAGGAATGAATTTTATATAATATATGGATTAGAATTTTAACATTTGTGAATTATTTATTATTTGTACAGAATCTCTTTCTGTATGATTTATATGTATTTTTACTCTATTCCATTAATAAAATGTTTGAACATTTAGAATGAGGGGGAAGGGGAAGGGGAGGGGATCAGGGGGGGTGTAGAAATGAATGGATTAGGTCATATGGAAATTTATTTTGGAGGATTGATAGAAATATGTATGGAATATTATTATTGTGAATCTAATTGTAATGAATATCTCTTTGTATTATATTATTGTATATTTATTTGATTCCTTCAATAAAATGTTATAAACTAAGAACAATGGATGCCATCTAGATTATGACGACCTGTCTTTTAGGTTGTCCAAGTGCCGACTTGGACGGGCTTTTAGACGTATTTACCTTTCGATTATGAGCCCCTTAGCCTAAAGTGGAAACTGCAAATGGGCAGATTGGATGGGCTGTTTTGGCCTTTCTCTGCCGTCACGTTGCTATATTACAAACAGCGAGAACATGGCGCTCTTACCTTGTTGCGCGGATTTGTCACACTGGCTTTGTTGAACTTCAGGAATTCCTTGATCACGGCTACACTGCCCTTGGTAGCAGCTATGTGTGCGCAGGTAAAGCCTTCCACGTTGGCTGAGGTCACCAGCTCAGGTTTGTGCTTCAGGAAGAGTTTAACCACGTCGGAATGGTCATTCTCTGCCGCGAGGTGCAAAGGAGTCTGTCCTTGCTAGGAAAAAAATATATAAATGTATATGGGTACGGTATATATTTTGGAATCCATCGCTTATTGTATAAAGTGGCTAGTCAAAGGGGTTGCCCAGTGGTGTAGTAAGGAGGGTGCGGGGGAGGACACCCCTCCTCCTCTCTGCCTCGTCTCCTCCCACTCCTCTCCTTGTCACCCACACGCCCCCTTAAGAACATAAGAATAGCATTACTGGGTCAAACCAATGGTCCATCAAGCCAGTAGCCCATTCTCACAGTGACCAATCCAGGTCCCTAGTACCTGGCCCAAACCCAAAGAGTAGCAACATTCCATACAGAATCCCAAGGAGTAGCAAGATTCCGGAACCCCAGAGAGTAACAAGATTCTAGAATCCCGAAGAGTAGCAACATTCCATACAGAATCCCAAGGAGTAGCAAGATTCCGGAATCCCAGAGAGTAACAAGATTCTAGAATCCCGAAGAGTAGCAACATTCCATACAGAATCTCAAAGAATAGCAAGATTCTGGAATCCCTGAGAGTAGCAACATTCCATGCTACCGATCCTGGGCAAGCAGTGGCTGTCTCAATAACAGACTATGGACTTTTCCTCCAGAAACTTGTCCAAACCCTTCCCTTCCCTGTACCTCTAGTTGTTCACTGCTGTGAGCAACAACTTTAACGTGCGCCTAATGACTGCATCTTCTCTCCTGCTGACATCACGTCTCGGCGCTGCGCACAGGAAGCGACGTCGGCGGGAGAGACGGTACGTTGAAGTTCTTGAAGCTCGCAGCGGTGAGCAACTAGAGGTAGGGGGGAAGGGAAGGGGGTGCGCATGCAGCAGGGGGGATTGGGGAAGGAGCGTGGGGGGATGGAGATGAGGGGGGGAGGGGCACCACCACCCCAGGTACCTCTCAGCTTCGCTACGCCACTGGGGTTACCTGATTAACTTATAGAGGTAAACAATTGAAATGTGAGATTTGAATATTACCTCAGCCATTTTTTTCAGGTTCAGAATTAATTTAATTAATTAATTTAAAAATTTATATACCGCATCCAACTACGCAGTTTCCATATCACATACATAAAATCTTATTTCCCTACGATTTCCACATATAACATAGACAAGTCTGGACAACATCATAATCGTCCCCCCCAAATAAAATATCAATAAGTCAAATCAAGGCAAAATTCATCGATCAAACAACAAGAGATTGATTCCAAAGTAGGTAAGCCAATCAACTCACATCTGCATGCAACACAAATCAAATTCAAGCAATTTAGAAATACAAAGCGGGCTTTATGGTCAAATATATTTTATTGAGCAATCAAGAACACAACAGAGCAACACAAAGTACAGAACCTGCTCAAAATTTTGAAATATTCCCCAAAAGAACCCCCCCCCCCCCAAATCCCCACCCAACCCCCCCTCCCCACCATACCCACCCCTGGGCCCTCCTTCGAAACACAAATTAACAAAATCTGAATAACAAACTATACAAAAGAGTCACAAAAGGGTAAGTACAAACAAAAGCTTCAATTAAGTAACAAAGCGGGCTTTAAATCCTACGCTACTGAGGAGGAGGGTGTCTTTGGAGAGCGACGCTCTTCGTCTGGCACTCACAATGTCTGTGGCGTCCGCATCCGCCTTCAGGATCAGCAGGCTGTTGCACACATCCAGTTGGCCGTTCAGTGCTGCCAAGTGAAGTGGGGTCTGCTTGGCCTAGGAGCAAAGGAAGAAAAGCAACCTTTACTGGTGCATCTCTTTCCAAAAGACACAACCCACTCTATATACATCGTTAAAGGGCAAATAACGTGTTATGAGGCATAATTCACTCATTTTTGGTATTTATCATATCCAGCACAACATAGAACCCCAAAATAGTGAGCTGTGTTACAGGCAAATATACGCAAAACAGCTTATTAGTATGCAACAAGAATAATGTGGCTTGAGTGAATATTTGCAAGCCAGCCTTATTCCCAGAAAGAATATTATATCCTAGGGAAGTATTTTAAGGGACCGGCCTGCAAAAACTAGCACCCCCTCCCCCCTCCTTGGAATAAAACTCCCTGGTGGAATAGTGGGGAGAGCATGCTTTTCCTCCAAGTTTCAAGTTTATTAGGGCTTGATAAACCGCTTTAATTACCAAAGCGGTTTACATTGTATAAAATTTTAAATTTAAGTAAAAACAGGGGAAAAACCAAACAAACTACAAGGTATTACTGACGAGACATGCGACAAAAGGGGAATGGCGGAAACCGAGGGTTCGGATTTTCCTTTGGGAAGATCTGGTCACCGCACGCCAGGCAATTTTCAAAGAAAAGACTACCCAGAGAGTGTCTTTTTCAAAACCGGCTAAAGGTACATAGATACACGGATACACATTTTGAGCCTGATTCTATGGGCCGGTGTGCTCAGTGGCACACGCGCAGATGCACTAGTGTGCCGCGGCGAGATTTCGGCGGTGCCGTGAGATGCTGGTGAGGAGTGTGTGGCGCAGTGGGATTAGGGGGTTCAAACCCCGCGCTGCTCCTTGTGACCCTGGGCAAGTCACTCAGTCCACCGTTGCCCCAGGTACGTTAGATAGATTGTGAGCCCACCGGGACGGACAGGGGAAATACTTGAGTACCTGATTGTTAAACCACTTAGATAAACCTTGATAGGTGGTATATAAACACCTAATAAACTTGAAACTTGAGGAGGAGAGGCGCCGGTGCCAGCCAACTGCCTACAGGATGCGCCTCTCGTGGCAGGTGTCACGTCCTGTAGGTGTCAGCCGACACCTGCGCTTCTTCTCACCGGGGCCTCTCCTGCTCCAGCACCCCCTACTGGTGGCTCTGGAGGGCCTTCACGTACGTGCGGACATTGGCGGGATGACATCACGCAAGCAGCTTATTCAGCCATCAGCAGCTCCAACACCGCTGACTAGCACAGGTTGACTATCAGGCTGTTTACGGCTAGGAGGCTTAGGCTCCTCCCCTTCCCAACCTTCCAGCTGCTAACACTTACCAAGGATACGGCCTCGATACTTGCCAGG
This sequence comes from Geotrypetes seraphini, assembly GCF_902459505.1. Classification (NCBI taxonomy): domain Eukaryota; kingdom Metazoa; phylum Chordata; class Amphibia; order Gymnophiona; family Dermophiidae; genus Geotrypetes; species Geotrypetes seraphini. Next base: position 20,904,449 of record NC_047085.1, on the reverse strand, counting down.
TGAGTCTCCACAAGCCGTCTGACCAAGCGGTTGAAGCCGTTCTGGGCACTGAGGTGCAGAGGCGTCAGGCCGAGCTTGGTTTTGGCGTTAACAAACGCCTTGTGCCACAGGAGGACGTCCACAATCTGGTCTCGACCGTTCTCGGCGGCCAAGTGCAGAGCGGCTTTCCCCTGCTGTGCCATGCGAAAGAATAACCAAATAGTTTACAGGTGAAAGGCAGCAAAGGGAGATCAATGCTGGCATTTCTTTTTTCTCTCTTGCATGTTTTTGGAGGATTTTTTTGGAGCATTGGAGCATGTTTTTGGAGCATTAATCTCTAGGGGGCCTGACTCAGTAGGCGCCATTGAAAATGGCATCTACTGCATGTCATTAAAAATTAGGATCCCGCCTAGCAGCGCCGAAACCAAGTTAGGCTCCGGCGGGGCATCTACAACTTAGGTGCCGGTATATTAGGCCAGGGTTTTCTTGCCCTAAAATAACAGCGCCTATCAATGGCGTAGCGAGGGTAAGAGGCACCTGGGGTGGTGGAAACCCCTCCCCTCTTCTCCACCCCACCCCCATCCTCTTCTTCCCTGTCCCGTCCTGCCTTGTGTGCATGCATCTTCCCTTCCCCCGTACCTCTTTAACGTTCCTGGCATGAGCATCAACCCTAACCTGCTGCTCACGCCAGTGTTGGCTCTTCTTGTGACATCACTTCCTAGGTGCGGGTCCAGGAAGTGACATCAGAGAAAAAGCCGACGCTGGCGCGAGCAGCAGGTTAAGGTTGATGCTCATGCCAGGAACGTTAAAGAGGTACGGGGGAAGGGAAGGGGTGCACGCATGGAAGTGGGGAGACAGAGAGGAGTATTGGTGCCGGCGCCCGGGGCGGTCCACCCCCCCCCCACTGTTACCGATGGTAGACACCAACTAGCACCTAACTCTAGCCATACCTAGGGTTACCAGATTTTGCATCTGGAAAAAAAGGGCACGTGGCCCCTCCCCGTCCTGTTCACGGGCCCACTCTGCCCCCCCAATCCCAGCCCCACGAAAACCTCGTCTCTTTGGGCCAAGTCTGGAGTGCATCTGCAGTTGCGACGCAATGATGTCGCACGCAAGCGCCCATGCACCCCAGACTTGGCCCCGATCTCAACAGCTTTTCAAAACCCGGACTCTCTCCCCCCTCCATGCGTGCAAATCCATTGGGGAAATCCTGAAAACCCGACTGGATTGCGGCCCTCGAGGACCGACGTAGAATACTAGCTTAACGTGGATCATCCTTGCATCTAACTTCGAGTGCCATTTATTAAATCTAGCCCTCTGCGACTTGATTTTCTTATTCTTCTAACCCTGCATAGTCCCATATGATATTGTTTGTAAGAATAGGTTCAGTGGCGTACCTAGCATATGTGACACCCGGGGCCCATCATTTTTTGACACCCCCCTCCCATCTATATGAAAAATATGATTTTTAGTAACAATCCACATATACAACAACAAGAGTGTACCTAGGAAAAGGCAGCATCTTAAACACTGCAGTGAGCACTAGAACACCAACACATACATTGTAAAACTAAACAAGCCAGATCCCGCACAGTCAATTGATCCTGTAGTCAATGCCAACTGAAAACTATGTTCTTTTCATACACACAGAACAGAGATACACCCTCGCCCAATATGGAATAATCACAAACTAAAAATAGAAATATGTAGACAAAAGTTAAACTGAACCGCCAAGAAACCAGACTCTGCATACAATGCAACACCACAAAAACAGTGACACATGTCCCCTAATACTGTGCAAAATATAAAGGCAGTAGATGTAAATTTTAAAAAACTGATACATAACAATCACCACTTTACAAATTAGCAGATAAAAATAAAACAAATAATGAGAAATAAGAAATACCATTTTATTGGACTAATCCATTTTTCAATTAGCTTTCAGAGGCCAAATCTTTTTTCAGAGCAGTACAGTATACTGCTGTTATGGTATCCTGGCCTGAAGAAAGGGGTTTAGTCCAAAAAATTGCCTTATTTCCATTTCCTTTTTATAAACTTTTATCAATATAGTTAAAATACTACTTGATTCTAAGTAAAGCAACATAAAAATATTTCTACCTTTTGTCGTTTCTGCTTTAATCATCTTCTTTGCTCTCTTCTTTCTATACAGCATTTGTCCTCTCTCCCTTCCATGCAACATTTGCCCTCTCTATGGCCCTTCCACCCAGCTTCTGCCCTCTCTTTCTACCACTTCCATCTACTATCCATCTTCTATCTACTTCCATCTACTATCCACCTACTATTCCATCTTCTGCCATCTCTGTCTCTTCCATCTACTATCCACCCTCTCTCTCTTCCATATGGCATCTTCCCTCTTTCTATGTCCCTTCAATAAACTGTATATCTGGGATACCTTCTCTCCTTTGCACATGATTCATTTCAGCTTCACCCCTCTCCATTTTTCTGTCTCCAATCCTCCCCTATGCTTTGGTAGCTCTCTCTTTCTCTTCTCCTTTCCTTCCTTCCCACTCCACACCATGGTGTGGTATCTCTATCTCCTTCCCTTCCCTCATGCCATGGCATCTCTTTCTCCCCCTCCATGGTCTGGTATCTCCTTTCCCTTTTCATTTCCCTCCCTCCCATGGAGCTGGCATCTCTGGTTCCTCTCCCTTCTCCCTCCTTCCCTCTCTCTCCCCAATTGGGTGCTGCTGCAGCAGCAGCATGTCTCCCCCCCTTGCCTGTGCAGTATTTCTACCCTTCTCCCTTCCCTGTGAAGCAGCAGCAGCATGTCTCCCCCCCTTGCCTGTGCAGTATTTCTACCCTCCCCCTTCCCTGTGCAGCATTTCTACCCTTCCCCCTTCCCTATGCAGCATTTCTACCCTCCCCCCCTTCCCTACCCAGCATGTCTACCCTCCCCCATTCCCTGCCCAGCATGTCTGGCCGGCTCCACTGCTGAAAGCCACGGGCGTCCGCTCCTCGCACGATCCGCGGCTGCGTCGGAAGCCTTCTCTCTGACTGATGTAGGGCCAAATTTCAGGAAGTCTCTACAAGAGGCATGAGGAAATCACATATCTACCTCATCAAATACATCAATGCGAGCGTGGTTCTGCAGCAAAATCTTTACGATTTCAGTGTGTCCTCTTTCTGCTGCCACCAAGAGTGGAGACCAACCATTCTAGAAGGAAAGGGAGAGATAGGCCAATCAATTTCCTCATTTGTAGCTATGTCCGAGTATTTCATATAGGGTTAGAAATAGGGTTAGAAATTTCTGATTTATGAAAAGAATACCAAATAGATGGATTTGATGAAATTCAAGAGAACTTTTTCTTTTTACCTGCAGGCAAAATGTTATGTGAATAAGACCCATAATTAGCTGAACTCTTACTAGTCTCAAGGTTCAAAGAAGAGCGACCAAGATGGCAAAGGGGATGGAACTCCTCTCTTATGAGGAAAGACTAAAACGGTTAGGATTCTTCAGCTTGGAAAAGTAACGGCTGAGGGGAGATATGATTGAAGTCTACAAAATCCTGAGTGGAGTGGAACAGGTACATGGATCGATTTTTTGCTCCGTCAAAAATTACAAAGACTAGGGGACACTCAATGAAGTTACAGGGAAATACTTTTAAAACCAATAGGAGGAAATATTTTTTCACTCAGAGAATAGTTAAGCTCTGGAACGCAATGCCAGAGGATGTGGTAAGAGTGGATAGCGTAGCTGGTTTTTAGAAAGGTTTGGACAAGTTCCTGGAGGAAAAGTCCATAGTCTGTTATTGAGAAAGACATGGGGGAAAGCCACTGCTTGCCCTGAATTGGTAGCATGGAATATTGCTACACCTTCGGTTTTGGCCAGGACCTGGATTGGCCACCGTGTGAATGGGCTACTGGCTTGATGGACCATTGGTCTGACCCAGAAAGGCTATTCTTATGTTCTTATCTTTCACTATTGTGGGTATATCATAAGACTAATGTATGAGGACAGGTGGTGTGTATATATGATTAAAGCTATGGTCCCAGGATGGGGATCTGAAATAACATGATCTGAGTATTATAAGCCTTATGAGATACCCACCTTGTAGAATTCATTATATCTAGTGAGGTTTTGATTACGCAAACAATGATTCATGGATAATGTTTGAAAATTATGCGAGTTGAATTTTCTTCAGTAGATAGTTTTTTTTATTAACCATCTATTTGTCCCGTGTTTCTGTACTGAGTTTTGATGAATGATGGGCATGATGTTTTCGAGACCCTTCTTTTGATGTCTAGATCGATATAGGCAATGACTTTTCCACTTCGCGCCCAGAAACAATCCTCACCCCTTCCAAAGGCAAAACTTACACAGAAACTACCCCAGACAGAGTCCCATCCAACAACTCCTACAGGGGGCGCTGACCCAACAGAGACCAACTGCTCTTGCATTCCAGGCTTCATTTCCCTCTCTTGCCAGCTGTGCCCCTGTCCACCTTGGAAAACTCCAGAGAATCCAGAGCAGGTTACAGCACATCAAGGAGTAGCAAAGAGGGAATGTGGACCTCAGGGCTGAAAGATGGGATGGACAGGCTTTGTATACTACTTTTTATGTTTGGTTTACATATTTTAGACAGGTGCTTATTTTGTACCTGGAGCAATGAAGTGTTAAGTGACTTGCCCAGAGTCATCAGGAGCTGTAGTGGGAATTGAACTCACAACCTCAGGGTGCCAAGACAGGTGCGCTAACCACTAGACCACTCCTCATGTGCTCTCTTGTTTGTTCCTCTTCCAAACTTAAAGCTCCAACATCTCCCCCCCCCCCCCTCCCCAGAACATGGCAATGGAGCAGAGTTAGGGAACTAGGTCCTCGAGAGCCATATTCCAGTCGGGTTTTCAGGATTTCCCCAATGAATATGCATTGAAAGCAATGCATGCAAATATATCTCATGCATATTCATTGGGGAAATCCTGAAAACCCGACTGGAATACGGTTCTCGAGGACCGGAGTTCCTTACCCCTGCAATGGAGGAATCTCTTGCATCTTCAACAGGGGTTGGAGACACTTTGAAGTATGTTTTGAGCTCAACTTTTAAATTGTTAAATTGTTCATTACAAAACTACAGAAAAGCTTGGAGGATAATGAGACCAGGAACTACTCTCATAGAAACATAGAAGATGACGGCAGAAAAGGGCTACAGCCCATCAAGTCTGCCCACTCTGCTTACCCACCCCCCTGTCTATGCCCTAATGACCCAATTTCCTTATCTTGACCCTCGTAGGGATCCCACATGGGTATCCCATTTCTTCTTAAAGTCTGGCACGCTGTCTGTCTCGATCACCTGCACTGGAAGCTTGTTCCAATGATCAACCACTCTCTCTGTGAAGAAATACTTTCTGGTGTCTGCAGCAGCCACTCTCTCCTCCTCTCCCTATTGGCTAAGGCTCTTAACATTTGCATCTCCTCTTCCTATAGGCTAAGGCTCTTTACACCTGCATTGTGATGTCATAGAACTTTCTGATTATAGAAACATAGAAACATGATGGCAGATAAAGGCCAAATGACCCATCATAGAAACATAGAAACATAGAAGATGACGGCAGAAAAGGGCTACAGCCCGTCAAGTCTGCCCACTCTGCTTACCCACCCCCTGTCTATGCCCTAATGACCCAATTTCCTGATCTTGACCCTCGTAGGGATCCCACATGGGTATCCCATTTATTCTTAAAGTCTGGCACGCTGTCTGCCTCGATCACCTGCACTGGAAGCTTGTTCCAATGATCAACCACTCTCTCTGTGAAGAAATACTTTCTGGTGTCGCCATGAAATTTTCCGCCCCTGAGTTTGAGCGGGTGCCCTCTTGTGGCCGAGGGTCCCTTGAGAAAGAAAATATATACTCTCACGACATCTTATTGGGCTCATCCCCGGGGAATGTGTTTATGGTAGAATTCATCCATTAATTACAATAAACGTACATCTTCACTAAACATTATTACTATAGGTTCTTATAGCATATAAATGTGCAAGACCTGGATCCCACACAGACTATGATGCTTTTTCTGTTACATCTATGGGTTGCCAAGTGTCAGAGTGTTCCAGGAAAGGGGGATCTTAGAGAAACCAATAACGGACACAAGATCACGTTATGATATAATGCAAGTGACGTTTTAAAGATGCCTTTAAGTAGGGCTACCCAGCCCCCCATCCCCGCCCCCAGAAAGCCTCATCTCTTCTTCCCCAACCTCTGGACCGTGTCGGGAGGGCCTGAAGCATGCATGGATGTGTGCGACATCATCCAGGCATGCTCAGAATCCCTCCAGATGCGGCCGGAGCTCGCTGGGGCTTTCCAAAACCCGGACAAACTGTCGGGTTTTGGAAAGTCTGTCCGGGCACCTGGACGGTCCTCTATAAAGAGGACATGGACATATCCGGGTTTTCCCAGACGTCTGGCAACCCTACCCTTAAGTCCTGAATTTAAAGACAAGAGAATGCCAAACGCCAGCGCAGGACAGGGTATACCTTGGCTCGATTGTTGATGGCTTGCTGCATTCTGTTGGAGCTGATGTGTCTCAGGACCTCTAGAAGAGCATCTGCATTGCCCACCCTGGCACAGTAATGCAGAGGGGTCTCGCACATCTGCAATACAAATAGCTAGGGTGAAATTTAAAGACTAACTCTCTCACATCACTATTATTTATAATAATAATAATAATAACTTTATTCTTATATACCGCCAGTAATCTTGCGACTTCTAGGCGGTTTACAATAAAAGAAACTGTAAATACAATCAAGAGAAGTTTTACATACAGCGAATTAGAGAGTATAGCAGTGTATATCTCGTACAACGACTAAAAGAGTATAGCAGTGTACATCTGATAACATTAGTATTGTTAACGTTAGTTTGTGTGTTGCAAGGCCAGGAAGTGCCAAGTTGTTTACACAGAAGTAGAAATATTCCGTAAGTTCATAGAGTGTTCATATTTAGTGATTGAGGGGTTGGGGTTAACAGTTTGCAAGTTCAGGTATGTGGTGATGTTACGAGGGGGGTTGATGTTCCGGTTCGTTACCTAGGTATTTCAGGAATAGGTAAGTTTTTAGGTGTTTCCTGAATTCTTCATAGTTGTTTGTGTGCGCAATTAGTTTTTCTAGGTCTTTACCCCATATGGCAGCTTGATATGATAGCAGTTGTTGATGGTGTCTCTTATATTTGCACCCTGTAGCCGGTTGGGAGATACATTTCATGTGTGTTTTTCTTTCATGTCTGTTGGTTGGGAATGAGAAGAGGTCTGTAATGTATTTTGGGGCTAGACAATTTAGTACCTTGAAGCAGAGACATCCTAGCTTGAATTTCGTGCGCGCCTCCATCGGCAGCCAGTGTAGGAGTCGGTAGGAAGGGGTTATGTGATCGGACTTCTTCAGCCCGAAGATCATCCTGACTGCTGCATTTTGTATCAGTTGTAGTCTTTGCATTTGCTTCTGGGGGATTGTCAGATGGGTGATGTTGCAATAGTCCAGGAGGTTTAGTATTAGGGATTGTACTAGAATTCTGAAAGCTGAAGTGTGGAAGTACGCCTTAATGGCCTTAAGTTTCCAGAGAGTGAAAAACCCTCTTTTGATTAAGGAGTCTATGTGATCTTTCATGGTTACTGACTCCCGCATACGTTTTCATAGGACCCCTGATGAAGGCTATTACATTAGCCGAAACACGGACCATGTAGGGTCTTCTTTTTCGGTCCATTCTACTGCTGCATAATTTGCTGAACTGGCTTGGGACATTGGATTTGCTGTGACTGCTCATTGCGACCGTTGATTGTACCGGCACGGACCATTGCTGTGCTTATTGCCAGCTGATCTGTTACACCTGTTGGAACAAACTTTGGACCATCCACTGCAGTTGTCCATCATCACGATATAGATTATTTACTGTATATTTTGCCAGCTGGATTTTTTTTTTTTTTTTTTTTAATATAAATCTTTATTAATTTTCAATTTGAGAACAGTGCATTAAATATATACATACAATTAACGTCCATAGAGAGCACTTACAATCGATCAAAGAATACGACAAAAAAATTTTCCCCCCTCACCCGTACCCCTTCTATGGCCATGCACGCTTTTCAGTTATGGTACAAGATTTGAGCTCATATCTTTATAGCATGACGCTTAGCAAGATCTAGGCACAAATCCTAATTGTTCCTAATGAATGACAATAATTGCCCAACTATCGGCGCTAATTGGCTTGCTATTTAAATTGCACACACAGTGAAGTTTGGACAGAAGCGGGGAAACATGATCGAATTTGCTTTTTGCAAAGATCAACCTAGCCGCAGTGTTCTGGATCCGGTGAAGTCTTTGAAGATTAAACAATAAACATATGATGCCTTTGCAAAACAGATGCATCATATGTACCTAAGGGCCTAAGTACAGTACATATGATGCATAAAATTACACCTTTCATGACTAGCATTGCTTTAGATTATAGGCCCTCGGGGTGCAGGATGCTATCTACTGTGCCTGAACGTAACTTGCCTTGAGCTACCAGAGAAAAGGTGTGAGCTAAATCCAGATCCCTTTTCCTTCCCTTCTCCGGCTGATCTTCTTTCTTGTAGACTCATTAAATCAATATGGCCTCCTTTTACACTACAGCATCATAGAGCTTTTCCTAAAATTCAACAGATATCTTATGATCCCCTCTCGCTAGCTCCAGGTCCTCCTGACCTAGGGACCCACCCTTGTAAAGGTCCAGGTATTCCCCTTGAGACCTGGCTCTTCATAAAATGAGTAGATAGAACAGGGGTGCCCAAATGGTCGATCGTGATCGACCGGTAGATCGCGAAGGCAACGCGAGTCGATCACGTTGCCTTCACGTTCTACTTGCTTCCCGACTCAGAAGCGCCGAGCCGACCAACTTCCCCCACCCAACGTCGATTCTGACGTCGGAGAGGAAGGTCTGGGCCAGCCAATTGCTGCCTGGCTGGCCCGGAACTTCCTCTCCGACTTCAGAAATGATGTTGGGGAGAGGAAATCTGGTCGGCCCAACGCTTCTGTGTGGGGAAGCAGGGAGAGCTTGGGGCGGTGGTAGTTTGGAGGCCTGTTACCCAATGGCGGTGGTGGTGGTTTGGAGGCTTGTTCCCCCGATGACGGCGGCAGTGGCTTGGGAGCAAGCAGGGAGACAAAAAGAAAGAAGGGAAAAAGAAAGGAAGAAAGGGAGGACAGGAAGACAGAAAGACAGAAAGAAAGGGGGCATGGAGAGAGAAAGACAGACAGAAAGAAAGAAAAAAAGGGGAGGGGAGCAGGGAGAGAGGAAGAAAAAGTTGGCAGAGGGAATAAGGTCTGGAAGCATACAGCAGGCTGAAAGAAGGGAAGAAATATTGGATGCATAGTCAAAAGAATAAAGTGCAACCAGAGACTCATGAAATCACCAGACAACAAAGGTAGGAAAAATGATTTTATTTTCAATTTAGTGATCAAAATGTGCACTTTTTGAGAATTTATATCTGCTGTCTATATTTTGCACTATGGCCCCCTTTTTACTAAACTGTAATAGCAGTTTTTAGCGCAGGGAGCCAAAGAGCATCGAGAGCAGCGGGGGGCATTCAGCATAGCTCCCTGTGCTATAAACTGCTATTGCGGTTTAGTAAAAAGGGAGAGGGTATATTTGTCTATTTTTGTATAGTTGTTCCTGAGGTGACATTGCATAAAGTCATCTGCCTTGACCTCTTTGAAAACCCGCGGAATATAAATGATAATTAACATTTTCTCTGCGTACAGCAGGGGTGTCCAACCTATGGCCCAAGGGCCGCATGCGGCCCCGTGAACTATTTTGTGCGGCCCCGGTCGAGGGCGATGCAGTGTTTTCCTCTGCTGCCCCCGGGTGTTTACCGTCTTGCCGGCTCCCTCCTCTGTAGTGTTTGCACGTTTGTGCAGCCCCAGAAACATTTTTTTTCGGCCAATGCGGCCCAGGGAAGCCAAAAGGTTGGACACCCCTGGACTACAGTGTGCTTTGTGTTTCTTTTAAATTTTATTGTTGGTAGATCATTTTGACTTGGTCATTTTAAAAGTAGCTTGCAAGCCAAAAAAGTGTGGGCACCCCTGAGATAGAAGGTGCAGAACCTTCTTCACAAGGGTTTAGCACTTCAGATAGGGGTGCACAACCTGTGGCCCACAGGCCACATGAGGCCCACTATTGAATTCTATGTGGCTGCGAAACCACGGGAAGTGTACACAGAAAACGGCCCACTCAAACATCATTAACCAGAGTTTTGTTGCCAGTGAAACCGTTGAAGGATACAACAGCAGGGCAAGACTCACTTGACAGTGTTAGCAACTGTTTGCAAAGAGAAAAATATATGGTAAGAGACGCTTCTTGTAATCATTTGTCTTCATTGAGTCATCGCATTGAGTTTTGCTGGCGGTGAATTATTTGGCACATTTGTTAATTTTCTTTGTGTGGCCTGCTAGGGACTGTACTGCTATTCATACAGCCCTCTGTGTATAAAGGCTACCCACCTCTGATATAGTGTCATCATAACACTCCGACCACCATTACTCACTGCAGGCCTGCCAAGTTCCACCCATCCCTGCCCCATTACGCCCACGCCACACCCCAGCCTCGGCCCTCAGCCTGTTCTCATCAGTCAGGTGGGCATCCGCGCATGCACGAACGTGAGGCGATGACTTCCCGGAGCGATCTGCTTTTCAAAACCCGGACAAAGTGCCGGGTTATGAAAAGCCGTCCGGACGCCCAGACACGCCCTCTGAAAAGAGGACATGTCCGGGTATATCCTGACGTCTGGTAGCCTTAGTCCAATGAAACTGCTAATAAGCGGATCTTATGACCTTCTTACAAGTATATTGTAACTTGTTTTTCTTTGCATTACATTAAAATACATTTCTAGACCGCAATACCTTCCAGATCGATGCGGTTTACATCATCAAGAGACTGTACATCACAGTGAAATACAAGAGAAATATCACCGTCCTTACTTTCCTAAGAATTTTACAGAAAGAGGTGTCTTCAACAGCTTCCGGAAATGCATATATGAAATCGAAGAAGCAAACAAAAGACGCAGTTCTGAATCCCAATGCCTGATATGCAATTGTTCGATGCACAAAAATTTCTTGTAAAGACATCCTCGTACCGGAGGGAGCGCAAACAATGAAGTTATCCCTAGTGAACGAACCGCCTTAAAAAATGTAAATTGTTCTAGTAAATAGCCATGTGCCTGACCATGTATGGCTTTATAACAGAGCGTCCCAAATTTAAACCAAACCCTGGCCTCACAAGGCAACCAGTGGAGTTGTCTGTAGTACGGAGTAACACGATCAGATTTCTTCAGATCAAAAATTAGACGCACAGCCGCATTCTGGATTTTGTACAATCTATACAAATTTGACCGAAGACCTGCCAAAAGAATGGAGTTACAATTGTCCAGTATACTAAGGGCTCTTTTTACTAAAGTGCGCTAGCGTTTTTAGTGCGTGAAAACTCCACGCTAAATGAAAAATTCTAACGCAAGCTCTATGGAAGCGTTAGAGTCTAGCACACGTGGCATTGTAAAAGGAGCCCTAAGTACCAGAGATAGGTCCAGTATTCTGAATGCAATGGGACTATAATGAGACTTAATCATGCGTGGCCCAAGACTGCTCTGTGGATGTGTTCTTTTTGCCGGGTGCGCTTTCCAGTAACATCCGAGCACTGCTTTGATCTGTCCTTTGTTGTTGTAAGTATCAGTGATTGCCGGCATCTGCAGTGAAATTCTTACCCTCTGCATTCCCAGTATTTTAAATCACTTTCGAGACAATGCTTTTCTCCCGCATGCCCGACATCTGGCAAAGGATTTTTATGTATTGTAACCTTTGTTGGAGTCAATGCCTGCTCTGTGTTTACAGAGCGCAGTTCTGTAAAATAAACACGGAGAAGGGAGATATATGGACTTAAGTGGTGAGCTCAGTTCCTGCAAAATGGGGCGAGAGGAGCAACCAAGAGGCTGAAAATGTCTATTTATTCACAGATCAAGTACAGAATAAACAGGGTAGTTGGAACACCCTCAACCAAGTTACTTATTCCGTAGAAAGGCTGCCGCTCTAATAGAAGAGAGATTTACCCCCCTCTTTTATGAAACTGCGATAGCAGTTTCTAGTACAGAGAGCCATGCTGAATATCCCGCGCTGCTCCCGACGCTCATAGGAACTCTATGAGTGTCGGGAGCAGCGCTGGACATACAGTGTGACTCCCCGCAGCTAGAAACTGCTATCGCAGTTTCATAAAAGGAGGCCTTAGTCCAGGGGTGTCCAATGTCGGTCCTCGAGAGCCTCAGTCCAGTCGGGTTTTCAGGATTTCCTCAATGAATATGCATGAGATCTATTTGCATGCACTGCTTTCAATGCATATTCATTGGGGAAATCCTGAAAACCCGACTGGACTGCGGCCCTCGAGGACCGACATTGGACACCCCTGCCTTAGTCTTATTTTCAAGCTTACTATTGTATTGTTAAGAACATAAGAATAGCCCTACAGGGTCAGACCAATGGTCCATCAAGCCCAGTAGCCCAGTTGCCAATCCAGGTCCCTAGTACCTGGCCAAAACCCAAGGAGTAGAAATATTCCAGCATCTCAAAGAATAGTAAGATTCCGGAACCCCAAAGAGTAGCAACATTCCATGCTACCGATCCAGGGCAAGCAGTGGCTTCCCCCAATAATAGACTATGGGCTTTTCCTCCAGGAACTTGTCCAAACCCTTCTTAAAACCAGCTCTTACCACATCCTCTGGCAATGCGTTCCAGAGCTTAATTATTCTCTGAGTGAAAAAAAATTCCTCCTATTGGTTTTCAAAGTATTTCCCTGTAACTTCATCGAGTGTCCCCTAGTCTTTGGAATTTTAGACGGAGTGAGAAATCGATCCACTTCTACCCGTTCTACTCCACTCAAAACTTACTGAGGATTGACTATCTGGCAAATTCTATATAGGTAGTCCACCTAAAGGGCCTTTTTATCAATCTGCGCTAGAGGTTTTTTAGCACAAGCTGGCGTGGTAAATGCTCCTACGCTCATAGGAATTCTACGAGCGTTGGACTATTTACGTTGCGGGCCAGCATTAAAAATCTCTAGCATAGTTTGATAAAAGTGGGGGTGGGGGTGGAGGGGAAAATT